>NC_083711.1:42500000-43125000 GCF_033118175.1 Dama dama | reverse complement strand
GTCCATGGATTCACTAAGAGTCAGACATGACTGAATGACCAAAGGACAACAATAACTATTCAGACCACATATCTGAGCATTAAGTATACATTTTGCTCACTATAAATAAACACATCTTTACCAAGACTCCATGCTCAAAAAGGACAAGTTGCAGATAAGGAATGTTTGTCTTTAGACAATGGTATATGAGAAGTTGTGCTGTTGACCAATGCCAAAACAACAACAACAAGAAAAATGGAAAAAACAGAGAAACAAGGAATCATGAGATAGGGCATGTGTCATCCTGCCCAGTTGCTCAGTCATGTCCGACTCTTTGCAACCTCTTGGACTGTAGCCCACCAGGCTCCTCTGTCCATGGAATTCTCCAGGCAAGAATGCTGGAATGGCTTGCCATTTCCTGCTCCAAGGGATCTTCCCAACCCAGGGACAGAACCCACGTCTCTTGTGTCTCCAAATTGGCAGGAGAATTCTTTATCACTAGCACCACCTGCGAAGGATATTAAATGCCAAATAGATAAATGACTTTCTACTAATAAATGACTATGAAAACTATATTTCAATTCATCAAAGCCAGAGTATTTTGATTTCTGTAATGTTTATGGAAAGTACTACCTTTGGAAAATATTACAGGGTAAGATATTTTCTGCTTTGCTACATACTGATAATCTTTTTCTCCTTTTTTTCCCCCCAAAATGTTGAATTATTCTCTAAAAGTTTATAGAATGGGAGTATTTAACTTAATAAATACATGTTTTATGTGAGTTTAACAGAAGTAAATAGTCTCAATTTTGAGATAGAAAAATACAAACAAGAGAGTGACTATGTGATTTTCCCATATTCACTAAAAAAAATTCTTGATGAGTAATACTATATCTTTTTTCACAAATATTGACAAAATGATTCCTGAGAAGGTTTGGTTATATATTCTAGAAAAAAAAAAACTGTCATATTTTAGCTGATAAAAGTATGCATAGAAATCCTTTAGAATGCATGTTAATTTTTGCCGTTGTATGAGACCTGCAGCTGATTTTCATAAGGTCTGCAAGAAGAATGGTTTGGGAATAATTTTGCTGCCAATAGTGGAACTAAAATGAGATTCATCTTTTGCTGTTCAACTATCCAGGCATTTAATCCCAGTATAGTTATGTTAAAGTACACAAAGGGATGACCAGGACAGGGGGGAAAGAAAACGTAATATCCACTGACTCTATGAAATGCCAGTATCACAAGGTATAGTATGAGACCTTCAGAAGCAAATGATGAATGTGTACATTTGTCAGGTTCTTATGGGTATGGTCAAGGTCTCTCTGGTCATTTCTTTAAGAGACAATTTTCTTTTCAGAATGAGAGGATGAAGAATCATCTTCTTCTTTGGGGAATTTGAAGGAAAGGGTATTTTTTAAGGCTAGTTATAGCAAAGCTTGCTCTGTACCCAAGAGGATGACTTACACACATTTTCATAGTCTCATCTAGCCCTATAACATAATAATGTGACAATATATGTAGTTACATGCATGTAATGTGACAAGATCAGACAATTTTGCTATAGATAAAAAGGCATAGATTAACAGGCAATAGAACCTCATAAATTCTCAGGGACAATTGTTAAAGTCATAAAAGTATAATGGAGAAATAATAAGATAATTCTGTCAATAAATTATACTCCTCAACAAGGGAACACAGATAATAATTCAGATAGGTCAAGACAAAGGATTATTCTTTTTAACTAAAATATGTTGTTCTCTGAATTAATAGAATTATTATCTCCCATTTCACTGTATTGTTGCTAAAACCGGAATAGATTTATTTTCATGACATTTGATGTTAGGATGAAAGAAACAGAAGACAAAAGAAAAATTAAGTATTTAAAAATTAAGTTTATCCCTGACCAAAATTTTTGTGATGATGGCATAAAATCCAAGACCATTTTCACCACCACTGCCTTCATCTGTGTCAAAGTCCCCTCAACTATAACTTCCTTTTTCTTTTTTAATTGAAAATGAATACTGACATTATAGAATCACTACTAATATTGGGACAGATGACTGAAATGAAAAATTCCTGTTTTTGAGGGTGCAAAAAGAATGCTCTTGGAGGTCTGAAATAAATGATTTGCTGAGACTGTGTGTACATGGGCACAATAGTCTTTTCAGCAGCAGACAGAAAAGCATGACAGGCTCATAAATCTGAGGAAACAAAAGGGGAAAAACACCTCAGAAAAAACAATCCCACCAAATCAAACAATGAACAATCCCTCCCTTACTTGGAACAGAAATGTAATATGGATGACAATAATATTATATGCAAAATGTGCATAAAAACCTGCTTCTAGCTTAGGGAATTGCATTTCACTACAGATATTCTTTTGTCCATTCATTTTACTGTTGTAAAAATTGAAGTGATTCGAGACTTAACACTTTCAAAGTCTCCAAATAGCCAAGACTGAATTGTGTCAGTATTAAAAGCACAGATATTCTACATGAATAAAAATACCAACATAGGAAACAGTGTTTCAGTGCCCTCCAGCCAAAGATAACCAAGAATCGACCTATTGTTGAACAAGTTCCAATGAGGCATATCACACACCATGCGGTACCATGAGGTGTCAGTAAGAGGGTTTCTAAGAGGCCTTACCGCAAGATTTGTGCTTATTAGATGATGACTTGGGCGGGGGGGGGGGGGAATCTTCGAAGAAGCAGCAGTTCATTATGGAGTGAATGATGTCAGGAAGCAGGGTTAATTCTATGATTAGAATTCTATGATTAGAATCCTGACTAAGAGGAAGGATAAAACTGAAAGAGGAGAGTGAAAAAGTTGGCTTAAAACTCAACATTCAAAAAACTAAGATCATGGCCTATAGTCCCATCACTTGATGGCAAATAGATGGGGAAACAGTGAAAACAGTGAGAGACTATTTTGGGGGGATGCAGCCATGAAATTAAAAGACTCTTGCTCCTTGGAAGAAAAGTTATGACCAATCTAGACAGCATATTAAGAAACAGAGACATTACTTCACCAACAAAGGTTTGTCTAGTCAAGCTATGGTTTTTCCAGTAGTCATGTATGGATGTGAGATTTGGACTATAAAGAAGGCTAAGCGCTGAAGAATTGATGCTTTTGAACTGTGGTGTTGAAGAAGACTCTTGAGAGTCCCTTGGACTGCAAGGAGATCCAACCAGTCCATCCCAAAGGAGATTAGTCCTGAATATTCATTGGAAGGACTGATGCTGAAGCTGAAGCTCCAATACTTTGGCTGCCTGATGCAAAGGAATGACTCATTGGAAAAGACCCTGATGCTGGGAAAGGTTGAAGGCAAAAGGAGAAGGCAGCAGAGGATGCGATGGTTGGATGGCATCACTGACTCAATGGACATGAATTTGAGCAAATTTCAGGAGATAGTGAAGATAGGAGATAGGGAAACCTGGCACGCTGCAGTCCATGAGGTTGCAAAGAGTCAAACACGACTTAGCAACTGAACAATAACCACAACAAAAGTGTTGGCTGGGTTCTCATGATACTTGGAAGTGGAGAGTGCTGTGTGTAGGAGGGGTTGGGTGGTGTTTAAATAAAATCACAAAGGGGTCTCTGTGTGTGTGTCATTTCATTAATGTCTTAGAGTGGCCTTGGTTGGTGTTTTGGCATTCTGGATCATTTACAGGATTGAAACCATCTTGATCTAGCAGCCAGACTAGTTCCTTCCTGTAAAGGGAGCTTTCTCACTCTCAGCTGTAATATTTAATTAACCATAAGGTAACAGATAAAAGTAGTCTGAAAAGCACACACACATATTGAGTGAATCATTAAATGGACTTTAGAAATAACTTTAAAAACAGTAATTTATTTTATAGAGCCCTTGCATAATATATGCTTTAGGCCAGGAATTTTCTAAATATTATTTCATTCAGTCTCCATAAAATAGGTATTACTACTGTCTCAAATCTAAATACCAGGAAACTGAAGCACAGAGAGATTAAGCAGTTTGTCCAAAGATGCACAACTAGTAGGGAGTGAAGCTGAAATTTAAACCTGGGAAGTTGGCTTCAGAGTTTAAACTCATTACGGCCATGCCGTGCTACTAGTAAAAGCTAATTCTACTTTTCTAGACTGTACTTTTCACATTTTACATGGAGATTATGAGGAAAAAGTTGAACCTATCACCAACCGACTGAAAATTTGTTTTCCTTTACCTATAACCATTCCCACCTCCTGTTCATCATTGATGTAATAAACCTTAACACACTTGGGAGTGACTTGACTAGCAATGAGATAGCACAGGCTACTCTGGGTTAAACTGTTGTACCAGCTATTACTCAACCCACAAGACCAAGCAGAGGACAGAATGGAAACTGAGCAAAGAGAGATCAGCCCGACTTAACCCCATTAGAACAAAAGTCTACATTACTAATTATTTCTAGTTTTCAATTGTTCCTCGTTTTGTTTTAATTTAAGGTTTCAATACAGCTATTCAGTCTTCAGTTCAGTTCAGTCACTCAGTTGTGTCTGACTCTTTGTGACCCCATGGACTGCAGCAGTCCAGGCCTCCCTGTCCCTCACCAAATCCAAGAATTTACTCAAACTCATGTTCATTGAGTCAGTGATGCCATCCAACCATCTCATCCTCTGTTGTCCCTTTCTCCTTTTGCCTTCAAGCTTTCCCAGCATCAGGGTCTTTTCAAATGAGTCAGTTCTTTGCATCAGGTGGCCAAATTTTTGGTGTTTTAGCATCAGTCCTTCAAATGAATATTCAGGAATGATTTCCTTTAGGATGGACTGGTTGGATCAACTTGCAGTCCAAGGGACTCTCAGGAGTCTTCTCCAACACCACAGTTCAAAAGCGTCAATTCTTTGGTGCTCAGTTTTCTTTATAGTCCAACTCTCACATCCATACATGACTATTGGAAAAACCATAGCCTTGACTAGATGGATCTCTGTTGACAAAGTAATGTCTCTGCTTTTTAATACGCTGTCTAGGTTGGCCATAATTTTCCTTCCAAGGAGTGTCTTTTAATTTCATGGCTGCAGTCACCATCTGTAGTGATTTTGGAGCCCCCCAAAATAAAGTCAGCCACTGTTTCCACTGTTTCCCCATCTATTTGCCATAGAGTGATGGGACTGGATGCCATATCTTTGTTTTCTGAATGTTCAGCTTTAAGCCAACTTTTTCACTCTCCTCTCTCACTTTCATCAAGAGGCTCTTTAGTTCTTCTTCACTTTCTACCATAAGGGTGGTATCATCTGCATATCTGAGGTTATTGAT
Organism: Dama dama; assembly: GCF_033118175.1. NCBI lineage: Eukaryota > Metazoa > Chordata > Mammalia > Artiodactyla > Cervidae > Dama > Dama dama. Next base: position 43,119,743 of record NC_083711.1, on the reverse strand, counting down.
ATTTCTCCTAGCAATCTTGATTCCAGCTTGTGCTTCATCCAGCCCAGCATCTCTCAATGACGTATTCCGCATATAAGTTAAATAAGCAGGGTGACAATATACAGCCTTGATGTACCCCTTTTCCTATTTGGAACCAGTCTGTTGTTCCATGTCCAGTTCTAACTGTTGCTTCCTGACCTGTATACAGGTTTCTCAAGAGCAGGTCAGGTGGTCTGGTATTCCCATCTCTTCCAGAATTTTCCACAGTTTATTGTGATCCACACAGCCAAAGGCTTTGGCAAAATCAATAAAGCAGAAATAGATGTTTTTCTGGAACTCTCTTGCTTTTCCTATGATTCAGTGGATATTGACAATTTGATCTCTGGTTCCTATGCCATTTCTAAAACCAGATCGAACATCTGAAACTTCACAGTTCATGTATTGTTGAAGCCCGGCTTGGAGAATTTTGAGCATTACTTTGCTAGCGTGTGAGATGAGTGCAATTGTGCAGTAGTTTGAGCATTCTTTGGCATTGCCTTTCTTTGGTATTGGAATGAAAACTGACATTTTCCAGTCCTGTGGCCACTGCTGAGTTTTCCAAATTTGCTGGTGTATGGACTGCAGCACTTTAAAACCATTATCTTTTAGGATTTGAAATAGCTCAACTGGAATTCTATCACCTCCACTAGCTTTGCTCAGTCATGCTTCCTAAGGCCCATTTGACTTCACATTCTAGGATGTCTCACTGTAGGTGAGTGATCACACCATCGTGATTATCTGGGTCGTGAAGATCTTTTTTGTACAGTTCTTCTGTGTATTCTTGCCACCTCTTCTTAATATCTTCTGTTTCTGTTAGGTCCATATACCATTTCTATCCTTTATCGAACCCATCTTTGCATGAAATGTTCCCTTGGTATCTCTAATTATCTTGAAGAGATCTCTAGTCTTTCCCATTCTGTTGTTTTCCTCTATTTCTTTGCATTGTTCTCTGAGGAAGGCTTTCTTATCTCTCCTTGCTATTCTTTGGAACTCTGCATTCAAATGTGTATATCTTTCCTTTTCTCCTTGGCTTTTCGCTTCTCTTCTTTCCACAGCTATTTGTAAGGCCTCCTCAGCCATCCATTTTGATGTTTTGCTTTTTTTTTCCTTGGGGATGGTTTTGATCTCTGTCTCCTGTGCAATGTCATGAACCTCCATCCATAGTTCATCAGACACTCTGTCTATCATATCTAGTCCCTTAAATCTATTTCTCGCTTCCACTGTATAATTGTAAGGGATTTGATTTAGGTCAACCTGAATGGTCTAGTGGTTTTCTCCACTTTTTTCAATTTAAGTCTGGATTTGGCAATAAGGAGTTCATGATCTGAACCACAGTCAGCTCCAGTCTTGTTTTTGCTGACTGTATAGAGCTTCTCCATCTTTTGCTGCAAAGAATATAATGAATCTGATTTCAGTGTTGACCATCTGGTGATATCCATGTATAAAGTCTTCTCTTGTGTTGTTGGAAGAGGGTGTTTGAAATTACCAGTGCATTCTATTGGCAAAACTCTTAGCCTTTACCCTGCTTCATTCTGTACTCCAAGGCCAAATTTGCCTGTTACTCTGGGTGTTTCTTGACACCCTACTATTGCATTACTATTGTCCCCTACACGGAGAACGCAATAGCAACCCACTCCAGTACTCTTGCCCTGAAAATCCCATGGACAAAGGAGCCTGGTGGGCTGCAGTCCATGGGGTCGCTAAGAGTCAAGCACGACGGAGTGACCTCACTTTCACTTTTCACTTTCATGCACTGGAGAAGGAAATGGCAATCCACTCCAGTGTTCTTGCCTGGAGAATCCCAGGGATGGTGGAGCCTGGTAAGCTGCCGTCGATGGGGTCGCACAGAGTTGGGCATGACTGAAGTGACTTAGCAGCAGCAGCAGCAGTCCCCTATAATGAAAAGGACATGTTTTTTGGGTATTAATTCTAAAAGGTGTTGTAGATCTTCATAGAACTGTTCAACTTCAGCTTCTTCAGCATTGCTGGTCAGAGCATAGACTTGGATTACCGTGATATTGAATGATTTGCCTTGGAAATGAACAGAGATCATTCTGTTGTTTTTGAGACTGCATCCAAGTACTGCATTTCGGACTCTTTTGTTGACTATGATGGCTACTCCATTTCTTCTAAGGGATTCTTGCCCACAGTAGTAGATATAATGGTCATCTGAGTTAAATTATCCCATTCCAGTCCATTTTAGTTTGCTAATTCCTAAAATGTCGACATTCACTCATGCCATCTCCTGTTTGATCATTTCCAATTTGCCTTGACTCATGGACCAGGTTCCTATGCAATATTGCTCTTTACAGCATCAGACCTTGCTTCCATCACCAATCACATCCACAACTGGGTGTTGTTTTTGCTTTGGCTCTGTCTCTTCATTCTTTCTGGAATTATATCTCCACTGATCTCCAGTAGCATATTGGGCACCTACCAACCTGGGGAATTCATCTTTCAGTGTCCTATCCTTTTGCCTTTTCACATTGTTCATGGGGTTCTCAAGGCAGGGATACTGAAGTGGTTTGCCATTCCCTTCTCAAGTGGACCACATTTTGTCAGAATTCTCCACCATGACCTGTCTGTTTTGGGTGGCTCTACACGGCATGGCTCATAGTTTCATTAAGTTAGACAAGTTTGTGGTCCATGTGATTAGACTGGTTAGTTTTCTGTGATTTTGGTTTTCAATCTGGCTGCCCTCTGATGGAGAAGGGTAAGAGGCATATGAAAGCTTCCTGATGGGATAGACTGACTGAGGGGGATACTGGGTCTTGTTCTGATGGGTGGGGCCACGCTCAGTAAATCTTTAATAAAATTTTCTGTTGATGGGTAGAACTGTGTTCTCTCCCTGCTATTTATCTGAGGCCAAATTATGGTGGAGGTAATGAAAATAATGGTGACCTCCCTCAAAAGATCCCATGCATGTACTGCTACAGTCTGTGCCCCCAACCCTGCAGCAGGCCACCGCCAACCCACGCCTTCACTGGAGACTCCCAGACACCCACAGCAAGTCTCCTGTAGGGTCACTGTTCTTTTCTCCTGGGTCCTGTTGCACAAGGTTCTGTTGCCCTCCAAGAGTCTATTTCCCAGTCCTATTCTGTCTTCCCCAATCACAATTAGAATGTCATCTCATGATTATAAGACAGTCATCTAATTACTATTAGATAGTCATCATCATTCTGTGCTTCCAAACCTCTTTGTGGCTGTCAGTGATATTTATTTATCTGGTTTGAAATAAAAATAATACTAAGGCCTGGGTCATGAGCCTGTGTTCCTACTACAACCACTGCTTCTATAGAGCCCATCTATCCACTTTGTCCTGTATATGCCAATATTCTTACTTATTTATTAGCAATTGCAAAAATACACAGATGACATCACTCTTATGGCAGAAAGCAAAGAAGAACCAAAGAGCCTCTTGATGAAAGTGAAAGAGGAGAGTGAAAACGTTAGCTTAAAACTCAACATTCAGAAAACTAAGATCATGGCATCCAGTCCCATTACTTGATGGCAAATAGATGGGGAAACAATGGAAACAGTGAGAGACTTTATTTTGGGGGGCTCCAAAATCACTACAGATGGTGACTTCAGCCATGAAATTAAAAGATGCTTGCTCCTTGGAAGAAAAGTTATGACCAACCTAGGCAGCATATTAAAAAGCAGAGACATTACTTTGCCAAGAAAGGTCCATCTAGTCAAAGCTATGGTTTTTCCAGTAGTCATGTATGGATGTGAGAGTTGGACTATAAAGAAAGCTGAGCACTGAAGAATTTATGCTTTTGAACTGTGATTTTGGAGAAGACTCTTGAGAGTCCCTTGGACTGCAAGTAGGTCCAACCAGTCCATCCTAAAGGAAATCAGTGCTGAATTTTCATTGGAAGGACTGATGTTGAAGCTGAAACTTCAATACTTTGCCACCTGATGCGAATAACTGACTCATTTGAAAAGACCCTGATGCTGGGAAAGTTTGAAGGCGAGAGGAGAAGGGGACGACAGAGGATGAGATGGTGGGATGGCATCACCGACTCGTTGGACATGAGTTTGAGTAGGCTCCGGGAGTTGGTGATGGACAGGGAAGCCTGGCGTGCTGCAGTCCACGGGGTCACAGAGAATTGGACATGATTGTGCGACTGAACTGAACTGAACTGAATGATCTACAAAGCTTGTCCATAATGGTAATCCAATATAGATTCCCTTAAATAAAATTTCAGATTACTCATTTAGTGAGACCCATGCATTCTGGAAATGTATTCATTTTACAGGAATACTTAATGTGCTTCAGGTTGTGATACAACACTTACAAACTGCACCAGCTCTTGACTTTGCATCCCCATAAGTTCTAATCATTGAGGTCTTTCATTGTCAAGCTCAATTCACCACAGTTCCTGTGACCATGGAATAAGGCATATTAATATACTTCTCAGCTTTCTTCTGAAAGTCACCTGTAGCCTAAAGCTTCTTAACTGATGACTTTAGAATAAGCACTAAACATCCAAGTACACAATAATTTGGAGCTTCCTCCTATTTCTTCATGTAGCCCCATTCTTATCACTTAGCTCCTAGAACTGTATTCCACTAAATATTTTATTTATTTTCTCAAGTGTATCATTTATTGAAGACTACACCTAATATCAATCATAACAATTCACTACCATGTCTGACAGTTTTCCAGACACTAGAAAATAAAAAAGGGACAAAGTAGCAAAAGTCCCAACCCTTCTTGAGTTTTCACTTTACGGAGTAATTAGATTAGAGTAGCTAACAAACCTCCGAATATATAATGACTCAAACAAAATATCTCATACAGATAAATTGTCAAAAGAGTTACTCTGGGTTTAAGGTGGAGGTAGGGCTACTTTGCTGAACACGTCCATTCAACATGTGGCTTTAAATATTGCTGGGATTCCTAGTTTTTTTTAAGGAATACCACATGTAAAATAGATAGCCCATGGGAATTTGCTGTATAGCTAAGGAAACTCACACAGGGGCTCTGTAACAACCTGGAGGGGTAGGATGGGGAGGCAGATGGGAGGGAGTTTCAAAAGGGAGGGGATACATGTATGCTATGGCTGATTCATGTTGAGGTTTGACAGAAAACAGAAAAATTCTGTAAAGCAATTATCCTTCAATAAAAAATAAATTAATTTTTTAAAAAAGAAAAATAAATAAATATTGCTGGGATACAGTATCCAGTAAGCAAAGGAAAATAAATACATGTGGAATCTTTGTATGTCTTTATATTCTAAAATCAGAAGCAGTATTCTTTACTTCTGCTGCTATTCCATTGGACAGAACAAGTATTGTCCTTAGACATGAGCATGTAGGGCCTCTGTCTCAAGCCCTGCACCCCACAGGGCCCATGCTCCAGAGTGCCTTCTTCATAATTATCTAAGGCCCCTGGTTGCCTGGGATTGGCATGGAACTGGCCAGAAGTCCTGCCTAAGTAGATAGACATATATAGACTTTGACGTCTAAGTATACCTAGACTAGGTTCTTTGTGAACTTTCATTTCCAGTTCTCACCTTGGGTCATCCTGTGACCCTCTACCTCACGTGCGAGGAAAAGTAGCTGTTGCAAAAAGCTCCAGGACTTAAGTCTATGAGATCATTCTGAATCCAATGCCCAGGTTTTAGTTTCAGGAAGGCAGCCTGATGAGCAAATCACTCCCACTAGCTCTTGTGGTATTTCTTTGCAGGGTTGCCTAAAATTAAGGTGACTAAATGAGTTAACATACTGATGCTGGGTGAATGTCACTCAGATTAGACATACGCTGAGTTAGAGATCTAGACCACCTACAACTAGCACCAGCAGTCGGGCTTGAACCACACGTGTGAGGCCAAGCATCAGCTGTCACTGGTCCACATTGTGACTGTGGCGCTGATGCTTTTCTGCAGCATCCACAGGAGGTAAGTAATGGAAGAAGGTGTCTTTTATTCTGTAAGCCCCATTCTGATGGTACCTAGTACCACATGTCAGGCTATCCCTTAGGAGTGCCTACACCTATGTCTTTCAAGTGATTTTGAGATTTTTCTTCCACAGTGACAAAGGTCCTATGATTGTTGTCTTTTTGCCTCTGATATTGTGGCACTATGCTCATCCAAGTCAATCTTAAGCACTGTCAGAGGACAGATGGACATTTCTCAGATAGACGTGGCTTCTTTTCTTACTCCACCCATTGATCCCTTATCTATCCTCTCCACTGGTGATAGTATATGGAAGTCAGTGATGTACTCAACATTCTAAGAGATCATACTCCAGGAAAACAGTGATTATGATTCAAAGGGTTTAAGAGAAAGTATGGTTAGAAGATGTACTATTATCCTTTCCAAATGGTAACTTTAAAATGATCAGAAAATGAATTATCTTTCATACTAGTCTACATTCCCTGGATAATGCTTGCATTTGTCATCATCACCAATGAGACACAATAAGAACTTTTGAGAAAGTCATTGAAAGCTGGTAGTCTCTAACAGGGTTTCCCAGGAGGTGCAAGTGGTCAAGAACCTGACTGCCAATGCAGAAGATGCAAGAGACACAAATTCAATTACTGGTTTGGGAAGATCCCTTGGAAGAGAGCATGGCAACCCACTCCAGTATAGTTGACTGGAGAATCTCCATAGACAGAGGAGCCTGGAGGGCTATAGTCCATAGGGTCACAAAGAGTCAGACATGGTTGAAGTGACTCACCATGGCCATAGTCTCTAACAGCATGATGGATAATGCAGTGTCATGAGTAAAGACCGACGCTGAAGCTGAAGCTCCAATATTTGGCCACCTCATGCAAAGAACTGACTCATTGGGAAAGACCCTGTTGCTGAAAAAGATTGAAGGCAGGAGGAGAAGGAGACGACTGAAGATGAGATGGTTGGATGGCATCACTGACTCGATGGACATGAGTTTGAGCAAATTCTGGGAGTTGGTGATGGACAGGCAAGCCTGGTGTGCTGCAGTCCGTGGGGTTGCAGAGTTGGACATGGCTGAGCGACTGAACTGAATTGGAGTAAAGATGAAATAGGCATTAAACAAATGGAGTTAGAAAAAGTTAGAAAAAGATGCAAGAGGGATATATATGGTTTAAATACATAGGTTCTATAAAGCCATGGAATCATTAGTAATCATACTGCTGGTATTTTTTTCTCACAATATGAGACAAGAAATTAGCCAGGAATGTCACATTTGACAATAAAGAGCCCAGAGGGGCCTCAATCTGAGCAAGAGGAGATGGTACCTGGACCCTGTGGAGAGTCTTTCCATGCACTTATTGGACAATAAATCAACTCAGGAGTAGCTATGCTCTACTTATTATTCTAAATTTTCATTGATAAATTATCATATCTCACATAGGCCCATGGATTCAATAACATACTTTTTCTCATTAAACTTTTTTTTAATGGGTCTCAAATTCTGTGACAGATTTTTAGTCAAGTTGTTTTCATTAAGAAGTACTGATTTTAAAAACTAATAACTTAAACTGCCACACACAAAACATATGGTCCACAAAACATTCTCCTTTCTTTCTGAAGGTTTTACGATGCATTGTGATCATTAACCAGTCTTTTACTATTAAACTTAAATGGCCAATTGAGACAAACAGTTCTGAGACCGCTCTTCCACCACTGATTAAGACTGGGGTGGCAGGTATTGGGAATAATATTCATTTAGTCTTCTGAGCTTTCTGGGCAGACTTGGTGACCTTGCCAGCTCCAGCTGCCTTCTGGTCCACCACGTTGATGGCACCCACAGCGACTGTCTGTCTCATGTCACACACAGCAAACTGGCCCAGAGGAGGATAATCAGAGAAGCTCTCGACACACATGGGCTTGCTAAGAACCATATCAACGATGGCAGCATTACCTGATTTCAAGAATTTAGGGCCATCTTTCAGCTTTTTGCCAGAATGACAATCAATCTTCTCCTTCAGCTCAGCAAACTTGCAAGCAATGTGAGCTGTGTGGCAGTCCAGCACAGGTGCATATCCAGCACTGATTTGGCCTGGATGGTTCAAAATAATCACCTGGGCTGTGAAGCCAGCTGCTTCCATGGGTGGGTCACTTTTGCTGTCACCAGCCACATTGCCACAACGAACATCTTTGACAGACACGTCCTTGACATTGAAGCCCAGATTGCCCCCAGGAAGGGCTTCACCCAGTGCTTCATGGTGCGTTTCTACAGACTTCACTTCAGTTGATACATTGACCAGAGCAAAGATGATCACCAGGCCAGGTTTGAGAACACTAACCTCCACACGACCCACAGAGACAGTACCAATACCACCAATTTTATAGACATCCTGGAGAGGCAAACGCAAGGGTTTATCAGTTGAGTGAATTGGTGGCAGGATGCAACCCAGGGCTTCAAGCAGGATGACTCCACTGGCATTGCCATTTTTACAGGAGACTTTCCATCCCTTGAACCATGGAAGGTTCGCACTTGGCTCCAGCATGTTGTCACCATTCCAGCCAGAAATTGGCACACATGCTACTGTATTGGGGTTGTCACCAAGTTTCTTAATGTAGGTGCTGACTCCCTTAACAATTTCCTCATATCTCTGCTGGCTGTAGAGTAGCTCAGTGGAATCCATTTTGTTAACTCCAACAATTAGCTGTTTCACACCCGGAGTGTAAGCCAGAAGGGCATGCTCATGGGTCTGCCCATTCTTGGAGATACCGGCTTCAAATGCACCAACACCAGCAGCAACAATCAGGACAGCACAGTCAGCCTGGGATGTGCCTGTAATCATATTTTTTATGAAGTCTCTGTGTCCTGGGGCATCAGTGATAGTAACATAGTACTTGCTGTCCTCAAATTTCCACAGGGAGATATCAATGGTGATACCATGCTCTCATTCAGCTTTCAGTTAGTCCAAGACCCAGGCCTACTTGAAGGAGCCCTTTCCTATCTCGGCAGCCCCCTTTGCGAACTTTTCAATTGTTCTCTCTCTTTTTTTTTTTTTTTCATGTTTTATTTTTATTTATTTATTTATTTTCATGTATTTGTATTAGTTGGAGGCTAATTACTTTACAATATTGTAGTGGTTTTTGCCATACATTGACATGAATCAGCCATGGATTTACATGTGTTTCCCATCCCGATCCCCCCTCCCGCCTCCCTCCCCACCCCATCTCTTTGGGTCTTCCCAGTGCACCAGCCCTGAGCACTTGTCTCATGCATCCAACCTGGCCTGGTGATCTGTTTCACCCTTGATAGTATACTTGTTTCAGTGATATTCTCTCAGAACATCCCACCCTCACCTTCTCCCACAGAGTCCAAAAATCTGTTCTGTACATCTGTGTCTCTTTTTCTGTTTTGCATATACGGTTATTGTTACCATCTTTTAAAATTCCATATATATGCATTAGTATACTGTATTTGTGTTTATCTTTCTGGCTTACTTCACTCTGTATAATGGGCTCCAGTTTCATCCATCTCATTAGAACTGATTCAAATGAATTCTTTCTAATGGCTGAGTAATATTCCATAGTGTATATGTACCATAGCTTCCTTATCCATTCGTCTGCTGATGGACATCAAGGTTGCTTCCATGTCCTGGCAATTATTCAATTGTTCTCTTGATCCCGCCACATTCATAGATCAGATAGCTAGTCATGGTAGACGTCCCTGAATCTACACGCCCAATGACAATGATGTTGTTCTGGGTTTTCCTTTCCCATTTTTGCTTAGGTTTAACTGTGGTTTTCATGACACCTGTGTCCTGGTGGCAAACCTGTTGCCAAAAAGCTCAATAACACAATTATAGTCCAATTGTTTGAATAGATAAGGGCCCCACAAAAGTATTTCCCTGGGTCTCTTTTTTTTCCAACAGTGGCTATGACTAGAATTCATTCCCATGGACACACCTGATTACAAGGGTGAATGGAAATGTAGTTTTTAAAGTACTAAGTCAAGAAAGAATAGAAAGCATTTGTGTGAAGTGTATATGTGTGCACGGCTAGCAATTCTATTACTGAGAGTTAGATGACGAATATGAACATGTAAGTTATCGAGTATGTTACAGTGTAAAATGTGCTTTAAAGAAAAAGTTGAAATGAGAGATGGGAATGTCTAATCTATGTTAAACTCTTAATAATGCTTTATAGTGGTAGTAAAGCCATGTTCATCATAAGATTAGTTTTGATATCATTTTGCCCATAATGGATTATTTTCTTATCTTCATATAAACTTGTGTCTCTAATGAATTATTCTCTTCTTTGCTTACTTAATTTCAATTCATTGTTTAGAGTCCAGGACAATTAGCATTTATTCATTCGAGCTCTCTTTTCCCACTGATTATTCCCTCTAGTTTTTCTGAGCACTTCTGTTTATGATTTAGCTATTCTGCCTACCTCATTCTGTACTGCATCACACCAAATAGTGCATATTTCTTGAAGATAGGATTCATCACTTACTTTTTAATCTCTGAATCCCATAATGCTTACTGTTGACTTCAGTTTAGGAAGTCCTCTACAAATGTTTGCTGAATTGACTTTTAGACCTGTTCACCCTGAAAAGGTGGGGCTTCCCAGGTGGTGCTAGTGGTAAAGAACCTGCCTGCCAATACAAGAGAAATAAGAGATGTGGGTTCGATCCCTGGGTCCAGAAGATCCCCTGGAGGAGGACACAGCCACTCACTCCAGTATTCTTGTCTGGAGAACCCATGGACAGAGGAGGAGGCTGGCAGGCTACAGCCCATAGGGTCGCACAGAGTCACACGTGACTAAAGCAACTTAGCGCCACACAGCACAGCGCCTTGGAAAGGCAGCAAAGGCTCAGCTTTTAGCGAGCAACTGTGTCTCAGGAAAATCCATACAATTGAGTTTTGGGTGTTTTGTTGCAAAGATACAAATTGTTTAGGGTGAACTAATTTGAAATATTTCTTAATTGTCAGCTACCACGGAGTTAGCCAAGAAAAATTAATTTTTAATCCTTGTTTTTCAAAGGCCTTTGCATGTAGGATTAACTGAATATAAAAAAAAAGAAAACCATGGAGAAAGAATACAGCAATTTTTTATAGGTATTTTTCTGATGCTTAGTACATCATGGTGTATTATCAGCCTGCCCCATTACTTTAAATCACTAAACAGCCATTAACATTTTAATAAAATAAAATGTCCCTGTCTATCTACAAATAAAATTGCTGGGGAATTTATAAGGCACTTGAATTCTGATTTGGGAAAATTGATTTCAAAATGCCAAAATGATCACAAATCTTATAAAAAGTATTAAGAGACACAGGGATGGGGATGGGAGCCTATCTGGTGAACGAGGAAGAAATTTCAGGTAAATAACTGGAAAACTCATTTTCAAACCCTTTAACCAGGACTGAATATAGAAGTTGTGACAGAGGCTTGAGGACCATGGGACAGCTAGAAATTCTGACTCTTTCCCTTTTCCTCAGCTTTCCCTATCAACTACAACTGGTGAAAGGGAAGGGGCATTAGCACTTAATCTGTAATTCCTGATGTCACAGGACACATAGTAGCTGACCCAGAGGGTGGTGTTCCCCAAGATGGGACCTACAGTTTCAAAATTAATGGCAAACTGGCCCACATTGGAAATTTCTTGGTAAGTTACCAAAAATCTCTCAGATGCAGCAAATTGCACTTTGACTCCAAGTGTCAGAGGGTTTACTTGGAGCGATGCACACAAGCCCTTTAATCCTGAAACAGAACTTCTCTTAAATATTTTACAGGGTATCCGATAGGATTTGGTCCATTGGTGAACTTTGATCACAGTTAACAGGAACACCATCCTTTCCTTGACTAACTTCTGCATTTACCATATTTTATTCAAATTGTTATTATATTATTAATCTATTTCCTTAAAGGGTGAGAGCATTGAAGTATTCCCACTCTATTCCCTTGTTTGATGAAGACTATGAAATGCTTTTTCCTTCTATCATCTCATCCTTAAATTATTGGCTATAGTATGACTACAACATGGACCCTGATGCAAATTTTCTCTATTACTTGGGAATCCTACAATGCTCCACACTCATTAGAATGTTTGATATTCCAAATAGCAGTCAGTACTGAGTCTCTTATCAGTCAGTACTGATAACTTCCAAGTTCAGCCCCTTCATTATCTCTGCTTAACATTTGGTTTCTCAGCTTGGTGCTATGTGCCTGGCATTTGTTTCTTTCCTTTTATAGCTATACGAAGTTTGTATGCATACCCAGAGACCTGCCAGAGCAGACCTATTTTGAACGAACAATAAAGTAAATAAATTCACATTGATCTTTTTATACCATGTTCAATGTACCATCTTAAGGTTGAAAGAATAAGCAAAATCATAGACAGATACATCTTTTGAATTTCATGTTTATGAAATATGAAGACTGTGGCTTAGGGGGAGTGGTAAAATAGGTGAAGAGGTGGGGCCTGATAAAGGAGAAGGCTGTTTAAAAAAGTAGGGCTGGGGCTTCCTTGGTGGCTCAAGAGTATAGAGAGTAGCCCCCAGTCACCACAACTAGAGAAAGGTCAACATAGCAGCAAAGACTCACACAGCCAAAACTAAATAAACAAATACAATCATAATAAAAAGAAATAAAGAAAGTAGGACTGGAGAAAGACTTGGAGAAGACACTGGTCAGCTGGTGAACAAAAGATGGGTGTGACTTCTACAGTAGCAGAGGACTAGAGGAGGGCCAGTTTACCTACAAAATCTCTACGTTACTCCTGAGCTAGCAAGGAAATGTAACGTTTGAAGCTACATTTACTGAGCTAAAAGTGAAAAAAATAGAACAGAAACAAAAATCTTTGAGTTATATACTCCCTCTTTTTTTAGTGGGAAAAAGATCAAAATATTACAAAGAGCAGAAATATTTACAGTAAAAAATATCAATAACTTGACCTAATGGAGACTCAAGTGCATATTTGCATTGTATAGATTAATAAAGTTTATAGTCACTGTCCAGAAAAAAAAATATCATAACCTGGACCAGATAGTTTATTTTGCCAAACATGCTATATTTATTTTCAAATATATCTTTTTCTTGTGATTGCTACTAAAAACTGGCTTAAAATGCAGCATAATTTACTATGTAATAAAAATATTGCCCCTCACTACCCGGTTACTTTTCAATGATATTTTGCTAGAAAATTGTATCTACAAGTGCACATCTGAAAGAGATGCTTAATTCAACTGCATCTGTTTCAGGCTGTGGACCTCTTTGCCTGGAACTTCCTAAAAATGGACGTTTGAAATACTGTTCATTGTATTTCAATATTAATGTTAGTTAAAATATTTTGTTAAAATTTCAAGCCAGTTCTGTAGTATGAACTCATAGAAAAATTCACTCTTATTTTCTATTTCTTATTTCTGCTTCTGCTGCTGGTAAGTCGCTTCAGTCGTGTCTGACTCTGTGCAACCCCATAGATGGCAGTCCACCAGGCTCTCCGTCCCTGGGATTCTCCAGGCAAGAACACTGGAGTGGGTTGCCATTTCCCTCTTCATATACTACTAAATGTGTAATTTTGTATGTATGCCCCAAAAAAGGCACTAATTTAACACTTACTAAATTTGTACTAGTCTGGCTGACATTAGGTTGGTGCAAACATAACTGCAGTTTCAGACTGTGAAATTTAAATCATTATAACGAGGCTCAAACACATTTTTATTAATCACAATAGGAACCATTACAATCAACACATTTCTGCCAATGTGAAATAAATTTATTTATTCCTGTAGGATAAAAATCTGTGCTTCAGGATTCGACAGACTCTTGGAAAGCATTTTCTGCCTCCTGCCATTTGTGGAAGCATTTTCCCTGCAAAGAGTTGTCAAGATGCTTGAAGAAGTGGTAGTCAATTGGTGAGTGGTCTGGTTAATATGGCAGAGAAGGTAAAATTTCACAGCCCAATTCGATCAACTTTTGAAGCATTGGTTGTGCTATGTGCAGTCGGGCATTGTCATGGGGAAGAACTGGGCCCGTACTATTGACCAACGCCATCCGCAGGGGTTGCAGTTTTCAGTGTATCTCATTCATCTGAAGAGCATACTTCTCAGACGTAATGGTTTCCCTGGGGTTCAGAAAGCTGTAGTTGATCAGACTTGCAGCAGACCACCAAGCAGTGACTGTGTGTGAGTCTGATGCACGTTTGGCTTTGGGAAGTGCTTTGGAGCTTCTTAGTCCAACCACTGAGCTGGTCGTTGCTGGTTACCAAAAATCCACTTTTTATCGCATGTCACAATCTGATCTAGAAATGGTTTCTTGTTTTTGTGTAGAATAAAAGAAGATAAAATGATAATTTTTTTTGAGGTTTCTGTCAGCTCATGAGGCACCCACTTATTGAGCTTTTCCACCTTTTCAATTTGCTTCAAATGCTGGGTTCTTTGGGATCTTCTCTTGTGGTTATGAGAGGATCAACCTTGATGACCCTTTCAGTTGGTCACTGTCAACTTCCAGTGGCTGGCCACAATGCTCCTCATCTTCAAGTCTCTCATCCCCTTTGCAAAAACTTGAACCACCACAGCACTGTACGTTCATTAGCAGTTTCTGGGCCAAATGCGTTATTGATGTTCTGAGTTGTCTCTGCTGCTTTATGATCCATTTGAACTCAAATAAGAAAATTGCTCAAATTTGCTTTTTGTCTAACTTCATTTCCTTAGTCTAAAATAAATATAAAATAAGCAGCAAGTAATAAGTCATTAGAAAAAAAAACATAAAGCAAGAAATGTGCATTAAAATGAGGTATAACATAACCATATTTATTCATGAATGTATTACAATATCAAAAGGCAAAGTTCAACAATTCAAAACTGCAATTACTTTTGCATCAACCTAATAAATACTTCCCAGGTGATGCTAATGGTTAAGAACCCACCTGCCAGTGCAGGAGACATAAGAGATGTGGGTTCTATCCCTGGGTCAGAAATAACCCCTGGAGAAGGGAATGGCAACCCATTCCAGTATTCTTGCCTGGCGAATCCCATGGACAGAGAAGCCTGGCAGGCTATAGTCCATAGAGTTACAAAGAGTCAGACAAGACTGAAGTGACTTAGCACACAATAAATTCTTAGAAAAACTTTAATATGTGTATATATGCATAAGTATATTAATATACACATGCATATTAATTCATATTAATATGCACATCAATATACATATATGCATGTGTATATTACATAATTAATATGTAATTAATTGTAACTGAATTTTCTGAACTGGCTTCATAGAAGATGAAAAGCAAAAAATGTGAAATTTTTAATACACTGTATTGTATGCAGCAGTTTTGAGTTCACAACATAGTAAATTATAGAGATTTAGAAATTATAGAGATAATTCAATATAATTACAGAAATTATAGAGATTTCTCTATACCCATCCTGTTGTCCCTACATATGCACAGCCTTCTTCACTATCAAAATTCCACACTAGAGAGGTACATTGACATATCATCACCCAAAGTCCATAGTTCACAACAGGGTTCACTGTTAGTTTTGTACATTCTGTGGGTTTGGACAAATGTTTAACATGTATACACCAACATAGTATCAAAGTAGTTTTACTACTCTAAAAGTTCCCTGTGCCCTGCCTATTTATCCCTCCCTCCCTCACAGCTAAGCTCTGACTACCATTAACCCTTTTACTGTTTCTACAGTTTTGCCTTTTCCCAAATGTTATATAGTTAATATCATACAGTATGTACCTTTTCAGACTGGTTTAAATTACTTAGTAATGTATTTAAGTGGAGAAGGCAATGACAACCCACTCCAGTACTCTTGCCTGGAAAATCCCATGGATGGAGGAGCCTGGTAGGCGGCAGTCCATAGGGTCGCTAAGAGTCGGACACAACTGAGCGACTTCCCTTTCACTTTTCCTTCCAGTGTTCTTGCCTGGAGAATCCCAGGGATGGGAGCCTGGTGGGCTGCCGTCTATGGGGTCGCACAGAGTCGGACACGACTGAAGTGACTTAGCAGCAGCAGCAATGTACTTATGAGTCTTCCATATCTTTTCATGGCTTGAAGCACATTTATTTCAGCTCAAAAAATTATTCCATTGTATATTTCCAGGGGCACAACTGCTGCATTGTATGGTAAGAGTCTATTTAGTTTGTAAGAAACAGCTGAACTGTCTTCTAAAGGGGCTATACTATTTTGCATTCCCAACAGCAATAGCTAAGAATTACCTTGACTCCCTACTCTTGCTAACCTTCGGTGGTGTTAGTGTTTTGGATTATAGTCATTCTAATAGATGTGTTGTGATATCTTTGCTGTGTTTCAATTTTTAATTTCTTGATGGCATATGTTACCAAGTATCTTTTCACATGCTCATTTGCCATCCTCATATTTCCTTTGGTGTGTTGCCTATTCAGACCTTAGTTGCTAAGTCATGTCCAACTGTTTGCAACCCCAAGGATTGCAGCCCACCAGGCCCCTCTGTTCATGAGCTTCTTCAGGCAAGATACTGGAGTGGGTTTCCACTTCCTTTTCCAGTTCAGATCATAGGTTAATTTTAAATTGAATTGTTTCTTTCTTATTGTTCAACTTTAACAGTTCTTTGTATATTTTGCCTAGCATCCCTTTATCAAATAGGTCTTTTGCAAATATTTTCTCCCAAACTTTGGCTTTTCTTTTGATTCTTCTCATACCCTCTCTTCAAATATCCTTTGAATTCAAATATCCTTGGAAGAGAGGGTATTTTAAACATTAATTAAGTTCACCTTATCAATTAATTTCTCCATGGATTGTGCTTTTTGTGATGTATCAAAAAGAGGCATACAGGATCAAAAAGAGGACCACAGCAAATTGTGTGGATCACAACAAACTGTGGAAAATTCTTAAAGAGATGCCTTACCTGTCTTACCTTACCCACCTGACCTGCCTCCTGAGGAATCTGTATGCAGATCAAGAAGCAAAAGTTAGAACTGAACATAGAACAGCATACTGGTTCCAAATAGGGAAAGCAGAACGCCAAGGCTGTATATTGTCACCCTGCTTATTTAATTTACATGCAGAGTACATCATGAGAAACTCTGGACTGGAAGAAGCACAAGCTGGAATCAAGATTGCCAGGAGAAATATCAATAACCTCAGATACGCAGATGACACCACCCTTATGGCAGAAAGTGAAGAGGAACTAAAGAGCCTCTTGATGAAAGTGAAAGAGGAGAGTGAAAAAGCTGGCTTAAAACTCCACATTCAGAAAACTAAGATCATGGCATCCAGTATCATCACTTCATGGCAAATAGATGAGGAAACAATATAAACAGTGAGACTATTTTTTTGAGCTTCAAAATAACTGCAGATGGTGACTGCAGCCATGAAATTAAGAGACACTTTCTCCTTGGAAGAAAATTTATGACCAACCTAGACGGCATATTAAAAGCAGAGACATTACTTTGCCAACAAAGGTTCATCTAATCAAAACTATGGTTTTTCCTGTAATCATGTATGGATGTGAGAGTTGGACCATAAAGAAAATTGAACATTGAAGAATTGATCCTTTTGAACTGTGGTATTGGAGAAGACTCTTGAGAGTCCTTTGGACTGCAAGGAGATCCAGCCAGTCAATCCTAAAGGAAATCAGTCCTTAATATTCATTGGAAGGACTGATGCTGAAGCTGAAATTCATTGGCCACCTGATGCGAAGAACTGACTCATTGGAAAAGACCCTGATGCTAGGAAAGATTGAAGGTGGGAGGAGAAAGGGACGACAGAGGATGAGATGTTTGGATAGTATCACCAACTCGATGGACATGAGTTTGAGGAAGCTCTGGGAGTTGCTGATGGACAGGGAAGCCTGGTGTGCTGCAGTCCATTGGGTCAGGATAGCTTAAGGTGAACAGTGTCGGATTTGTGATCTCCAAAGAAGAAGATTTAGCTTCAGGACCAGAGACCAGGCTTGACCACTCAGGGCTCCTGTGTGGCACAAGTTTTATTATAGTGAAAAGCAACAGAGAAAGCTCCTGACACAGAACATCAGAAGGAGGCGGAGAGTGCCCCACCTACTAGTCTTTAGCAAGGGAATTATATGCTTTTTAATTAGCTATTACAATAAATCAAAAGAATGTCTCAAGTTTGTGAAAGTTTTTTCAGACCCACTACCACAATTTACATTTTAAGATAATAGAATTAGAATTTAACAATAGAAAGATCCTACTAGACCCACTCTCATAATTTAGATTTTAAGATATCAGGATTAATCAGAAGTTTTTCAGGAAGGAGAAACTGTCCTCAAGCAGGGTACACTGTTGTTATATAATCTCTAGTACAGAGTGTAAACTGAGTTGTTTGTTGTGCAATCATCAGTTCCGAACTTAAAGAAAAAAAAAATTTTTACGTGACTGAGACTAAGAAAAGTGGCGGGGGGGGGGGGTTCTCCTTTCTTCCTCTTTGAGAACCCCAAACTCCTATCTTTGCTTCAAGAGCCCCAGATCCCTTTCTCCTCCTCAGGTACCCCAGACTTCTTATCAACCTGCCTAGGAATTGACTCACTCAGCCACAAAGAGTGAGACATGACTGAGCAATTGAACTGAACTGATATTCACAGGAAAAACCTTGGGTCAGACCTAGGGTTTTTTCCCAAATTCACCTTTTTTTTTGCACATTGATGTCCAGTTGTTCCAGCATTATTTGCTGAAAAAACTGTAATTGCTCTATTGTATTGCCTAGGCTTTTTTGTCAAAGATCAGTTGATCATATTTATGTGGGGCTATTTCCATGCTTCCTATTCTATTCTGTAGATTTACAGGCTTCCCCACTGGCTCAGTGGTAAAGAATCTGTCTGCAATGCAGGAGATGCAGGAAACATAGTTTCAATCCCTGAGTCAAGAAGATCCTCTAGAGAAGGAAATAGCAGCCCACTCCATCATTCTTGCCAGGAAAATCCCATGGTCAGAGCCTGGTAGGCTATGGTCCATAGGGTTGCAAAGAGTAGGACATAACTGAAGTGACTGGACACAGCACATCTGTCTATTATTTAACCAGTACCACACTGTCTTGATAACTAGCTTTATGTTAAGTCTTAAAGTCTAGAAATGTCAGTCATCTGATTTTGTTCTTCTTCAAAATTGTTGTGGCTACTCTGGGTCTCTTGCTGCTCTATAACAAGTTTAGAAGTCAGTTGAGTTCAGTTCAGTCGCTGAGCTGTGACTTTGTGACCCCATGGACTGCAGCCCGCCAGGCCTCCCTGTCCATCACCAACTCCTAGAGCTTGCTCAAACTCATGTCCATCAAGTCGATGATGCCATCCAACCATCTCATCCTCTATTGTCCCCTTCTCCTCCTGCCTTCAATCTTTCCCAGCATCTGGGTCTTTTCCAATAAGTTGGTACTTTGCATCATGTGGCCAAATTATTGGAGTTTCAGCTTCAGCATCAGTCCTTCCAATGAATATTCAGGACTGATTTCCTTCAGGACTGACTGGTTTGATCTCTTGTAGTTCAAGGGACTCTCAAGAGTCTTCTACAACACCACAGTTTGAAAGCATCAATTCTTTGGTGCTCAGTTTTCTTTATGGTCCAACTCTCACATCTATATATGACTACCGGAAAGACCATAGCTTGACTGTATGGACTTTTGATGCAAAGTGATGTCTCTGCTTTTTAATATGCTCTCTAGGTTAGGCATAGCTTTCCTTCCCAGGAGCAAGCATCTTTTCATTTCATAGCTGCAGTCACCATCTGCAGTGATTTTGGAGTCCGAGAAAATAAAGTGTCTCACTGTTTCCATTGTTTCCCCATTTATTTGCCATGAAGTGATGGGACTGGATGCCATGATCTTAGTTTTTTGAATGTCAAGTTTTAAGCCAACTTTTTCACTCTCCTCTTTCACTTTCATCAAGATGTTCTTTAGTTCCTCTTCACTCTCTGCCATAAGGGTGGTGTCATCAGCATATCTGAGGTTATTGATATTTCTCCCAGCAATCTTCATTTCAGCTTGTGCTTCATCCAGCCCGGCATTTTGCATGAGGCAATCTGCATGCAAGTTACATATGCAGGGTGACAATATACAGCCTTGATGTTCTCCTTTCCCAATTTGGAACCAGTTCATTTTTCCATGTCCAATTCTAACTGTTGCTCCTTGACCTGTATACAGATTTCTCAGGGAAGTTTAGAAGTAGTACATTAGTATCCACAAAATAACCTAACCGAATTTTAGGTTATTGCATTGAACCTATAGATTTTTGTGTGGGTAAAACTTACATCTCAATTCTTTCTATTTGTGAAATTGAATATCTCTCCATTTATTGATTATTTGATATATCTCTTTAGAGTTTTGTAATTTTCCTCCTACAGATTATACTCATACCTAAGTGTTTCATATTTGGGGTTCTCATATAAATAGTATTACATTTTAATATCAAATTCCACTTGCTCATTGCTCATACATAGGAAAATGATCAACTGTTGTATATCAACCTTATATCCTTCAGTTTTGGTATAACTACTCATCATTTTGAGTAGTCATTTTGTTCATTCTTTTGGGTTTTCTATGTATTCAAGCAGGTTATCTGAAAACAAAGAGAATTTCTTCTTCCCAATCTGCATACATTCTATTTCCTTTTTCTGTCTTATTACACTTTCCAGGAGTATTAATACAATGTTGAAAAGCAGTGGTGACAAAGAACACCCTTGCCTTGTTCCAAATCTTAGTGGGGAAATTACAAATTTCTTACCATTCAGTATGATGTTACCTTTAAGTATTTTGTAGAGGATCTTTATCAAGTTGAGGAAATTTCCCTCTATTACTAGTTTGCAGAGTTTTTATTATGAATGGGTATTAGATTTTTTTCAAATGATTTTTCTATATCTATTGATATGATTATGTAATTTTCTTCACTAGCCTTTTGATGTAATAGATTACATTAATTGGTTTTAAAATACTAAACCAAGACTGCAATACCTGGGACAAATCCACTTGCTCATTGTGCATAATTTTTGTATACATTATGAAATTTTATTTGCTAATGTTTCATTGGGAATGTTTATATCAATGTTCATATGAAATATTGTTATGTAGTTTTCTTGTAATGTCTTTGTTTTGGTCTTAAGGTAATTCTGACTTCATAGAATTGGCTTCCCTGGTGGCTCAGATGGTAAAGAATCTGCCTGCAATGCAGGAGACCCAGGTTTGATCCTTGGATTGGGAAGATTCCCTGGAGAAGGGAATGGGTATCCACTCCAGTATTCTTGCCTGGAGAATTCCATGGACAGAGGAGCCTGGTGGGCTACCATGCTTGGGGTGGCAAAGAGTCAGACACGACTGAGTGACTAACACAGGGACGGACTTCATAGAATGAGGTAGGGACTATTCACTCTGCTAAGATGAAGACAGTATTAGAGTATTAAGAATGGAGATTTTATCATTCAAAAGTATTTGTCTTTTTCTGTTTGATCAAAGTTTGTGGCTAATAAACCTGGATTAAAGTCAGAAAATTATGTTTCTGGATTGTCCCCTTCTCATGTTTTCCATAGAAAGAAAACAGCAAATCACCCTTCCCTATAGGTTAGCCCTGGTTTTAAAAATCTCAAGTGATCATAAAAGGATTATTTTTTTATTTACACACTTCATGTCATTAGCTAAATGACACATACTTGATAACCATGAATTTTTATAGAGGACCCTTTTTTATCTTCAGCTTATACTGAATAGCTAAATATTAAAACCATCTTTGCAAGAAGTTTAAAAAAAGTTATTATGTAACAAAACAATGTGGACTTTCCTGGTGACTCTGTGGTAAAGAACCTGCCTGCCAATGCAGAAGACAAAGGTTTAATTCCTGGATTGGGAAGATCCCCTAGAGAATGAAATGGCACTCCACTCCACTCCAGTATTCTTGTGGGAAATTCCATGGACAGAGGAGTCTGACAAGCTACAGTCTATGTGGTCGCAAAAGTGTCAG
Source organism: Dama dama (assembly GCF_033118175.1). Classification (NCBI taxonomy): domain Eukaryota; kingdom Metazoa; phylum Chordata; class Mammalia; order Artiodactyla; family Cervidae; genus Dama; species Dama dama. The sequence goes on along the minus strand of NC_083711.1, from coordinate 43,097,880 downwards.
ACAACTTAACAACTAAATAAACAAAAATTAGGTGTTTTTATAGCACAAAATAATTTCCTTCTGCTTGTTTTCATTTGTTCCCTGAGATATTTTCCCAGCCCTTTTTGAACATATTAAATAAAAATTTGTTTTAGATCCTGTAGCAAATGGCAGCATCTTATAAAAGTGAATTTAATTAATGACCATGACCTCTTCTCTAACTATGGGGTGATTCCAGGACAAGAATTAGAGAAATCAGGGACCCTCAGGAAGAAAACCAAAAATAACATTAGAGAAAGTCTTTTAGGGAAGCAATATTAAGACAATAAGTCCTGATTATTTGGAAACATTCTTAAAGTTGGGTTCCAAGGACATTAAGTCATTACAATTTTTTCTTATATTAGCATGAATTTATAGCATGATACATTTCATAGGGCTAAAAGAGTTAGACTATCACAATTATCTCCATAGCACATGAACACACATGTGTGCATACTCACATGCCCCCACATATACATATATCACACACATTCCATGAAAATTTCCATTCATATCCTCTTTAGTCCCCCTTAGGAAAGAGCACTGATTGCCTTAATAAAACCAAACCTAGAACTTCTAAGTTTGGCTATGGCCATACTGGAAGAGAACTCTGTAGCTTACCTAGTGGCACTGTCCAACAGAACTTTCTGTGATGATGGGAACATTATGTTATGTATAAATATTACATATATAATATATGTCATAATATATATATGTAATATTTAATACTATACCACTAGCTGTATGTGGCTAAAGGAGTATGTGGAGTGTGACTAAGAATGACAGAAATAGAGCTTAAATTTCATTTAATTATATTAATTTAAACTAAAATTTATAAAGTAGCATGTGGCTAGCAGTTATCATACTGACAGAATAATATATAGACTCTATACTTTCTTTATGATTTCCCCAGGAGTGAGTTCCTGCTTTACTGCTCTATCACATGGTACTTAACTCTGGCTACACATTTTATTAGCCTAGGGAGTTTTAAAAATATCAACTTTTTAGCATCACTTGATGATTTTATTGGGACTCTAAGGCTCAGAATAATTGCTGCAGCCCAAGTGTGGACTCACAAATCTTTCCTTATCTCTATTAGTACAGGTACAACCATTTAAACTAGAAGCTATTCAAAGCCTTGTGATAATAGGATGAGAATAGGCTGAGAAGATGCATCTATCCCAATCAGTGATTCTCAAAATGTGTTCACTGGGATCCTAGATCCATAAAAGAGAGCAGAAACTTTGCTATCATATAATCTGGGATATTTGAAATAAGATTCCAAGTAAAGAAGTCAAACTTCTTTATTATAGGATTTCTCAGAAAGTTTAAATACTAATGTATCAAACATTTCTAAGAAGAATAAGGATTCCCCTGGTGGCTCAGATGATAAAGAATCTGCCTGCAATGCAGGAGATCTGGATTTGATCCCTGGGTTGGGGATATTCCCTGGAGAAGAGATGGCTACCCACTCCAGTATTCTTGCCTGGGAAATCCTACCGACAGAGGAGCTTGGTAGGCTAGAGGCCATAGGGTCACAAAGAGTTGGACACAACTGAGTGACTAACACACTTTTCAAGAACGATAAGGTGTACCAAGGTGGCTTTTTGCTTACAGTTTTCTTGGCCAGGATTTACTTCTTCTAGAGTAGTATTTCACCAATTATACCTTGAAAACAAAAAATATTGGTAAAGTGGCTTATGAAGTAAATCAATTCTCCTATTACCAAACTGAAAGATCAAAGTATGATTTTACTAAGAGAATGGGCAAATTTGCTGACCATATTTATGCTAATTTCATTTTAGCTGAGTCCCTCAGTAGATATTGACTGATTATATTCAAATGCTTGGTTTCAAGTCCAGGTTCTAGAGTTAAATGGCCAAAATTGTAATATTGCTTCTACCATACTCAAGAAACTATGAGTGATCTGAAATTTCACTCTGCTTGCAAGCTAACAACTTAGCCGGTCGCAGTGTCATCACTGGTGGAAGAAGACATGCAACTATTGAGTCAAAGACAGAGAACTTTTTTTTCCCATTTATTTTTATTAGTTGGAGGCTAATTACTTTACAATATTGTAGTGGTTTTTGCCATACATTGACATGAATCAGCCATGGATTTACATGTGTTCCCCATCCTGATCCCCCCTCCCACCTCCCTCCGCATCCCATCCCTCTGGGTCTTCCCAGTGCACCAGCCCTGAGCACTTGTCTCATGCATCCAACCTGGGCTGGCGATCTGTTTCTGAGAGAACAGCATTGAGACAGAGAACTTTTTATTACAAAGCACAGAAGGCATCATGAACTTCATGTGCACATGTGTTCCTCTTGACCCTAGGCCCAGAGTGCCATGCTGAGAGGTACAAATAGATGCTATATACACAGCAGGTTCACATCATAGTGAGGAACTCAGAGCTTAGGAAGTCCCTATCTTATGAGTTGTTGGTGTCAACCTGCCCAAAATTTTCCCGGTACAGAGACATTATCATAATTTTCCTATTCTGAAAACAAATCTTTTGCTCTGGAAGAAGATGATGCTATTTCTATCTTCCAATGCTGTTTGCTATACCAATGTCCTTGAATAGACTTTTACTATTGTTCAGTTGCTCAGGCATGTCTGACCCTTTGCTATCCCATGAACGATAGCACATCAGGCTTCCTTGTCCTTCACAGTCTCCTAGAGTTTGCTTAAACTCATGTCCTTTGAGTCGGTGATGCCATCCAACCATCTCACCCTGTGTCACCCCCTTCTCCTCCTGCCTTCAGTCTTTCCCAGCATCAGGGTCTTCTCCAGTGAGTTGACTCTTGCCATCAGGTGGCCAAAGTATTGGAGTTTTAGCTTCAACAGCAGTCTTTCCAATGAACACTCAGGGTTTATTTCCTTCAGGATTGACTGGTTTGATCTCCTTGTTGTACAAAGGACTCTCAAGAGTCTTTTCCAACACCACAGTTCAAAAGCATCAGTTCTTCGGTGATCAGCTTTCTTTATGGTCCAACTCTCACATCTATACATGACTATTAGAAAAACCATAGCTTTGACTGTATGAACCTTTGTCAGCAAAACAGTGTCTCTGCTTTTTAACATGCTGTCTAGGTTTGTCATAGCTTTTCTTCCAAGGAGTAAGCATCTGTTAATTTCATGGCTGCAGTCACCATCTGCAGTGATTCTGGAGACCAAGAAAATAAAGTCTGTCACTGTTTCCATTGTTTTCCCATCTATTTTCCATGAAATGATAGAACTGGATTCCTTGATCTTAGCTTTTTCAATGTTGAGTTTTAAGCCAACTTTTTCACTCTCCTCTCTCACCTTCATCAAGAAGTTCTTCAGTTTCTCTTTGCTTTCTGACGTTAGGGTGGTGCCATCCTTGATTAGATAGTTTGGAACAAAAAATATCCATGTTTCTCCACAAAAAGTGCAGAGATTCAAAAGGACCATGGAGAGCTGCTTTCCAACATTATTCACTGGCTGCAATACCTCTCTAAATTTCAATCAAATAATCACTGAAATAGCAATCACATCTGCTTTGCAGAATTTTTCAATATATTAAATTGTTCCAGTGCTAGAAAGTACATCTAGCTCAACAAAAAATTAAATTTCTGTATAAATCTATAGAAAGTCTTCCTGTTTTGCTCAATGGTATCATTTTATTTATTATCAAACATTTATATTATTTATATTATATTTATTAGCAACAGTAAACTGTTACTTTCTTATTGCATAAAAACAGCATCAATGCAGAAACCCTCCTCTCTTCTTTTCTTTCAATTCTTTCCCAGATATGATCCAGAACCCTAGGACCTTACATGTAGCTCTGGCATCAGAAAGATAGATTATCAGAACACATCCACTGAGGTTTTACTCATTTTGTGAAATCACCACTTGTACTTGGATATCAAAGTCTATTGTGCCCAGATCCATGATGAAGCCCTGGCATTCCTGGCTGACCTTTGAAATTTTTAGAATTAAAATTATCAACATGAAAAAACAAACAATGTCTTTCTTTCTCAAACACTTTAGTCACAGCAACTTCTGCTATGATTTCAAGAACATGCATCTGAACCCAATTTCAACACTGAAATTTTGTTTTATTTATGTCCTTATCCTTATGAGAGTATAGGAACGCTCTAATGGGATCTGAAAGGGAATTGTCATAAAAAGGGTGTAAAAAGCATATCCAAGTTAATATCTTAAAATGCTTTCTGTCGTATATGGAAAGGATCTGGAGATAGAGAAATTACCCTGCATTGTCTGAGTGGAACCACTGTAATCACTAGGGTCCTTATAAGAGGGAAGCTAAAGGGGAAATGCTAAAAAAAAAAAAAAAAAAAAAAGGCAAGATGATCACAGAAGCAGAGAGAGAGGGAGTGTCCATTGCTGGCTTTAAAAATGCAAAATGGTGCCATGAACCAAAGAATACAGTTGTCTCACAGAAGCTTATAAAAGAAAAAAAGGCAAGGAAATGGACTTTTCCCTAGAACTTCCAGAAGGAACATAACCCTCCAGATTCTTTGATTTTAGGACTTTGAGCCTCTGTAACTGTAAGATAGTAAATTTCTGTTGATTTAAGCCACTAAATGTGTGGAATTCATTCAAGTAGTGGTAAAAACGAATATAGCATGCTTGTTTTGTTAAACTCTGGCCAAGAACAAAATAATACCATGGTAGCTGTGCTTTAAAAAATAGTTCTCCAATTTTGTCTCCTATTTTAATCTTACATTACATATTCTATAGAAGAGAGATGGGGAAAGGAGCAAAGCATCTGGATATTCTAACCTTAAAAATGTTGTGGCAGATAGGAGAATGGATCACTCAGATCCTATTCACGATAGGACTTGTGGTAAGTGTCACTGCCCTGACACAGGGTGGCAGTCCCAGCTTTCAACCATTCACCGAAGGTGTGCTGGTTTGGCCTGATAGAGGACAGAACTACCCTGGTCCTTGCCATGATTCAGACATTTGAAACATACAATGCAAATAACAGATATAAGGACTGAGGCATTGGATGTTGTCACTAAGTTGCATTTATTCCTACAGGCAGATGACAAAAAGTTGAAGGCAAGAACTAAGAACTGAAAACTTAGTCTGAGAACCAGAGTCTCTGGGAATACAAAGATGCTCCATCTCACAGAGCAGAAAAGTAGAAAAAGGTGAAGGTTGGCATAAGAATTTTAGTCAAAGTGGCTGAATTTCAAAGATCTTTGAAACAGCTGAGGTAGGTCTGTTATGCCAAAGTCAGGACCCAAGTTAGGAAAAGTTGGGCCTTTGACACATTATTTGAGGACATCTATGTGACTGTCTCCAAAGACTCTGACTCCTCACATTTTTCTAAACCACTTGAAACAAAGAACTGATATATCCTCCCTCTCTCTGTTTAGAGTTGGCACTTACTTCAGGAAGAAAATACAGATACTGTTTCTCACAAGGCAGAGTTGCTACCTTATGGACATACCCCCACCTTTTCTCCTGCAAACTGGTAGTTAGAGTTAAGTGGTTGCATAACCCAGCCATGCCATGCTGGGACTAATGGGAAAGCAGAGAGACTAGATCCTAAAGTTAGTTATGGAAAAAGAAAGCATTTATTGGTGAAACAGGGATGTGAGGGAGCCTGGTGGAAGGAACTGAAGCTGTTTGTTGACTCAGGGCACCATCTCAATAAACAGGATTTAACTCCCTGACAAGATTCCCCAGGGCACACTACAAGTTTGCTGGATCTAGAAACTTAGAAAACATAATGGCCCACACTGAGGGAGATTAAAATGCCTACATTGCCAGCAGAGATGGGAAAGGGATTAAAGGTCAAGAAAAGTGGGCACACTTGAAGGGCTTATAACGTGGCTCAATGGTAAAGAATTTGCCTTCCAATGCCAGTCACATGGGTTCAATTCCTGAGCTGGGGAGATCCTGTGGAGAACAAAATGGTAACCCACTCTAATGTTCTTGCCTGGAAAATCCCATGGACAGAAGTGTCTAGTGGAGCTACAGTCCAGGGGGTCACAAAAAAGTCAGACACAACCTAGCAACTAAACAACAAAGATTATGTGAGGTCGCTCAGAGAATTATGAGAACATTCAGAGAATTTTATTCCAGGGCCTCCAAATTGCAACATTCACAAATCAGAATGTGATTTGTGAGTTGGCACTTACTATCAGAGTTGGCACTATGTGTAAGTAAGTGCCAATTCTAGTGCAACTACTATCAGAAGCACACTCATGGGAAAAATGCTTCATGGCAGGACAGTTAGGAACTTCAGTTACAGCTCTCCTCTCCAGGTTAGGGCTAATGGTAGACAGGCTGTCACATGCTTGACTTGCTGAAAGCAATGAGAACAATGATATGATCCCAAAGAAGCAGGGTCCAGGTATCTATGTTGAAACTGAAAGTTTATCAGTTGTGTCCAACTCTTTGCGACCCCATAAACTATACAGTCCATGGAATTCTTCAGGCCAGGATACTGGAGTGGATAGCCTTTCCCTTCCCCAGGGTATCTTCCCAACCCAGGGATCAAACCCACGTCTCCCACATTGCAGGCAGATTCTTTGCCAGCTGAGCCACAGGGAAGCCCAAGAATACTGGAGTGGGTAGCCTATCCCTTCTCCAGCAGATCTTCCCAACACCAGGAATCAAACCAGGACCTCCCGCATGGCAGGAGGATTCTTTACCAACTGAGCCACCAGGGAAGAAATCAGGGGGTTGTAATGATCATAATCACAGACAGATTGGAGAGGCTCCCCTGGCTAAGGGCACTTAACACATACAGAGCCATGGGGATGTTTCAAGAGCCATGGTGTCCCTAGGGGTCAAATAAATAGCAGCTAACAAATGTACCAATAAAAACTAAATCACTCCAATAAAAACTAAAATACTTTGTACTGTTTCTCAATCTGAGATGGTTTTCAAACCTGGACCAGAACATGCTGACTTGTTAGATGATCTGAATCCCAGAGGAAGGACCCAAAATATCATATCCAACATATACTGTTATGATTCCCCAAGACCTTCCGCAAAGGGAAGGCTACCTATGACCACTTACTGCAGTGATTATAACCTGGGTTAAGAGGAGTTTCAGAGAATATTGGATACAGTTTTCAGCTGACATTGATACTTGCAGACTTTAAGATATATCATGGCCCCTGGTAAGAGGGGGAACATGTGAGTGTCAAATAATAAATGAAGTCTTGGTCTAATTCCAGCCTACCCTAGGTGACTTGGGTCTATAAATCCAAGCTTTGATCATTTGTATGGTCCCCAGATGCATTTGGGGGGATTTACACAGTTGGTAGTTTTAGTAATGTTCACATTGGATCCTTGGGCAAGGGGGTAAAAGCTATAATAGTGGTGAGGGCCAAGGGTAAGCCTCTGAAACTGCCTCTATGATTAGGATTGAATAGTATCACTTCTGGGGGAAGAGGCCACAGAGAAAAAGTAGAGATGAATGATATGCCATAAGGTTTCAAAAATATAAGGGGACTGATTTTTATCATATTTCTTTTTTAAATTGAAGTATAGTTGATTTATAATATTAAATTAATTTAGGTATACAACACAGTACTTCAACATTTTTATAGATAAACTCCATTCAAAGTTATTATAAAATATTGGCTATATTCCCTGTGCTGTACAATATATCCCAGTAGCTTATTTCATACATAGTTTTTACCTTTTAATCCCCACCCCTATTTTTCCCCTTCCCACTTTCTTCTTCCCACTAGTAACCACTAGTTTGATCTCTACATCTGTGAGTCTGTTTTATTATATTCATTTGTTTATTCTATATTTTAGATCCCACATGTAAGTTATAACACATAGATTTGTCTTTCTCATTCTGATATATTTCCCTAGGAATAATATCCTCTTCACCCATCCTGTTGTTGCAAATGGCAGAATTTCATTTTTAATGCTGAGTAATTTTCCACTGGAGATGGTGACTGCAGCCATGAAATTAAAAGACACTTACTCCTTGGGAAAAAAGTTATTACCAACCTAAACAGCATATTAAAAAGCAGAGACATTACTTTACCAACAAAGCTTCATCTAGTCAAAGTTATGGTTTCTCCAGTAGCCATGTATGGATGTGAGAGTTGGACTATAAAGAAAGTTGAGCACTAAAGAATTAATGCTTTTGAACTGTGGTGTTAGAGAAGACTCTTGAAAGTCCCTTGGACTGCAAGGAGATCCAACCAGTCCATCCTAAAGGAAATCAGCCCTGACTGTTGATTGGAAGGACTGATGCTAAACCTGAAACTCCAATATTTTGGCCACCTGATGTGAAGAACTTACTCATTTGAAAAGACCCTGATTCTGGGAAAGATTGAAGGCAAGAGGAGAGGGGATGACAGAAGATGAGATGGTTGGATGGCATCACCAACTCAATAGATATGAGTTTGGGTGGACTTCAGGAGTTGGTGATGGGCAGGGAGGCCTGGTGTGCTGCAATGCATGGGGTTGCAAAGAGTTGGACAAGACTGAGCAACTGAACTGAATTTTCCATTATATGTATGTTTATATCCAATACTTAGGCCACCTGATGTGAAGAGCTGACTCATTGGAAAAGACTCTGATGCTGAGAAAGATTGGAGGCAGGAGGAGATGGGTACGACAGAGGATGAGATGGTTGGATGGCATCACTGATACAATGGACATGAATTTGAGCAAACTCTGGGAGATGGTGAAGCAAAGGGAAGCCTGGCATGCTCCAGTCCATGGGGTCACAAAGAGTTGGACACAATTTAGTGACTAAACAATACAATATAATAATACAATACAAACACTACAACCACTCTTTATCCATTCATCTGTTGATGGACACTTAGATTACTTCCATATCTTGTCTATGACCATTGGGGTGAATGTGTATATATTTTCAAATTAGTGCCTTTGTTCATTTCAGATATTTACCACGGAGTTGAATTCTTAGATCATATGGTATTCTATTTTTAGTTTTTTGAGGAACCTCCATACTGGTTCTTACAGTGGCTGCACCAATTTACATTCCCACCAATAGTATGTGAGGGTTCTTTTTTTTCTTCTCCACATCCTCAGCAACATTTGTTATTTGTAGACAGTTTCATGGTAGCCATTTTGACAGGTGTGAGGTGATAGCTCATTGTGGTTTTAACCCTTAAGTCTGGACTCTGCCAAAATTGAATTGACCATGAAGAGTCAGTATTAAAAGAAGAGTCAATTAAATTGTCAGTTTAATCACAACTGAACTGTCAGATCTGATGTAGTATTGTTACTAAGGCAGATTAATTGAGCCTCCGAAACCTACTAAGCAGTCAGTGATTTAGAATTTTCTTGTTTATCAGGAAAAAAAATCAAGAACAATCCACATTCACTTAGAATGTACTACAACATTTATTAGCTTTGCCCCATGGCTGAACACTCTATCCGCTTACTATATCCCCAAAAGATATTTTCACAAAATATCATGTTGATTCATTATAATAATAATTAGGCAGGATGAGGAAGAAGTGTCTACGTGATCATTTTAAATGACATTAGCTCCTAAAGGTGGGAGTTAAACTACATGATGAATTAGGAAACTGTTACTTCAGCAAGAAGGAAAAAAAAAAAATTAGAAGACCAATAGCCAGGGGCATGCCAATCCCTCCACTTCTAAACAAAGGATGCCTTGGTATATCTTTCATCCTTTTGTACCAAAACTGAAGCTCACTGCTCAGAAAGCCTCTAAAATTCTACAAATACCATATTCCACACCTAGAAATGCTCTTCTGGCCCAGATATAGGATGATATGTGAGGCTGCCAGTTTGAGTGGGACCTGGAACAAAGAAGGTCTGGCACCAGGTCATGCTACAGTGCAAGCAGTCCTGCAACTCAGATCATATGATCCAGCACACCATACTGTGTTAGAGATTTCAGTGGTGGAAAATATTCAACGTGGACTTTATGGACAGTACCACTGGAAAAATCACAGATGGAGCCCTGGGTTCCTGGACTAAAACCATGTCAACTCTAGCAGAGAATTGCATACGGTTCAAAATACAATTACTGGCATGCTGCTGGGCCCTGGTAGAATTGGAATTTTGGGGGCATAAATAAACAGGGAGCCTACTTTACAGTGGAAAAGGCATGTGGAAGGAGCCCCATGAACATGGAATCCACAAGTCACATTCCCCTTCCTCAAGATAGCAGCCTGGTAGAACATTTGAATTACCTGTTGTAGGTGTAGCTGAAGTACCATCTCAGAGTATATAATTGAATGAATTGGGTAAGCAGTCATAACCATGAATGAACAGCAATTCTGACAAAAAGGGTCAGAATCTTAAGGAATGCTGCCAAGGGTTCAGAATCTTAAGGAATGAGGTCTGGATCATTCTGTGAGGTAAGCTATCAGGATTAACAGAAATTTGGCAAGGAAAATTTATTATAGATGGTAGTGAGTGTCAGTTCGTCTCGAGACCAACTGCAGGAGGGTCTTTGACCCTCTTATTACAAGTTTTCCCTCAGGAAAAAAGTCTCATCAGTGCTTGAATGAGCTGCTCATTGAATCTATGTGGAGAGGTTAAGCTACATGGCCCAAAGAGTGGACTGTGGAAGAAATGAGCCACACAGATCCTTGCTTGTAATGAGTGTTGATTAGCTGATGGCTTTTAGCTGTTAACTCATTCAAAATGTTCATCTCAGATTTCAAAGCAAAGTTCTTTCTGCATTAGCATGACATTCAACCAATGATTGCTTAAGGTGGTGCTCATTGAACAGCAATTCTGATTTTAACCTAGCCATTCCCTCTCCACACAGGACTTCTCTAATTGGGAACCCCTTCTCTCTTGTTCCACGTTGGGTTAAAAAAGACTTTGCAGAGTCAGTGACAAGGTCTGATGACCATCTCATCCAGTCCTGCTTCCCTTCCTTTCCTTCCTTCCTTCAGGTGTTACTCATAAAATCTTTCACACACACCTAACTTTATCTTGTCATCTGCTTCCCAGAGAACCCAGCTTGCCTCAACTAGCCAGTCTTCATACACTCCCTGACATCATTAAGGAAGGGCCTTTTACAAGATTTTATTAATACCATAACACTTTGCAACTAGATTAATAGGAAGCCATGATATGGGAATAATGATTTTTTTACATCCTGATAAAGCAAGACATTCTAGACAGTCTTGTGATTGATAACTACTGTCAACAAAGGATAAAAGATATCAAAAGGAAGACTTATAGTTAAGCTACTAGTTTTCAATTTACTATGTAAAAGTGGCATAATCTCATAACCTTGTATCAACAGCTGTCTTCTAGTAAAGAAGAGAGGAAAAAAATGTGCTCATGATTAACACCTACAAATTGAGAGAGGTATAAATTTTAAGCACAACAAAGATAGAGGAAAAATATATTCTGATCTTTATCTTGATTCCATGAATCATTTTAATCAGAAATGCATGATTTCCAAATAAGTGAAATACAAATTAATACAAAAAATAATTTTGAGATAAAATAGCTCTTAATAATGTGTATTAGACAATACAAAATTGATTTGAAATATGCTAGGATCTAGTGCTTATTCTTCCTGTGAAAAGAAAATAAAATTTCTTTTGTTCTCTTGTGGTTATGATGAGTAGAATTTATTATACTCAGAAAGAACGCATGTTCACAGAAATTATGCCCTTTATAATTTTGTTGCACATTTTATTACCATGCCTTCAGTGGTATTTATCATTTCATGGACAACTGGCAGTTTAAAAGGTTCAAACATTAACATATTAATTCATCTGCAGACTTATTTCAGAAATGAGCTATATACAATGTGGGTTCTCTATTACATCTTCCCTTGAGCAAATATCAGTGTCAACATGTAACTATCTTTTATGGTTTTACCTCTTCTTGAGAATGGGTATTTGGCATCTGATTATTTCAACAGAGAGATTTTGTTTGAAAAATTATAGAGTTGTCAGTATTGACATCATCAAAGGAGTAAACTAAATTAGGTTTTGAACATGAGTTTAGTCACACTAATTTTAGGAGAGTCAAAATTTTTATTCATTTTTATACATTTAAAAGTGAACATAATCCAGTGTGAGAACAAAGTTGTAAAGGTCAATATATTAGTAAAAAGAATTTTTCCTTTACTTGAGTATATTCTTTAAGACATTCAATCTTTTTGAATTTGAGAGCTTCTACATTGGAAATGTAAACTTTAAATGACAGGCTTGCCATGGATTAACTATTTTTGTTCACCAGCTTCCTATTAGTTCATTATAGCTTGCATTTGTAACAAAAGATTAAAGGTGTTGGATCCATTTATTCAGAACCAGACAAAAAAGTAAAGTGGTAATTTACTTAAGAAGTAAACTCTAGTAGAAAATGGTTATTTAAGGGGGCTATTGATCAACTCACTCTCTACCTCAGAGAAGACAGAATTATTAATACACAGGGTAGTTCACTGGACTCAGAAAGTAATTAAATCCTAGAATTGGAAAGTGGTAGAATCTCTTTCCTTAGAAACCTTTGAGACTAGAGTAGATATTTTTCTTTGGTGTCTTTTAGCTCTATAATTCTTTGATGCTGAGATGACTGTGGTATTTCTTTTTTGAGATCATTTTAGCAGTTTCCATCTACTGCAACTGAGAGGAATACAACTTTTTAAAGTTAATTAATAGATTTTCTCAAAGCAGTTTTAGATTTACAGAAAAATTAAGCAGAAAGTTATTGGACTTCCCAGGTGCCTCAGTGGTAAAAAATCCACCTACCAAGGCAGGAGACGTGGGTTTAATCCCTAGGTAAGGAAGAGTCACTGGAGAAGGAAATGATCGCCCACTCCAGTATTCTTGCCTGGGAAATCCAACGGATAGAAGAGCCTGGCGGGCTACCGTCCATAGCATCACAAAAGAGCTGAACATGACGTAGCCACAGCAGCAACAGCAGAATCCTCATATGGCCCATCTTCTCCACTGGCTGCACAGTTTCCCCCATTATCATCCTAAATTAGTGTGGTACATTTGTTACAACTGATGAACAAATGTTGATACATTATTACTAATTGAAGTCCTTAGTTTACATTAGGGTTCAGTTCTATAGGTTTTCAAAAATGCATAATGTCATGGACTCACCCTTAAAGTTTCTTGCAGAACAGTTTCACTACCTTAAAAATCCCCTGCATTCCAGATATTTGTTCCCTCTCTGGCGACCATTGTTTTTACTGCTTCTGGAGACTTTCCTTTTCTATAACACCATATAGTTGAATTCATATCACACTGTCATTTTTAGACCAGCACCACCTTTCCAGGGCTGAATCCCCCATCCTTATTTTGGGTATTGGTGCACCTCTCAAACAGAAAGTCAAAAATATTAAAGAGTTTGTGCTTTATTGCATTAACAATTAAGGATAATAATGATAATAAAGAGCATTACGTTCTACATAGATGAACAAATACGAGTTTGCATCACAACCTACATCAAGATATGGCTATTATATGCAAGTGCACATTTTTGTGGCTTTCCAGGTGGCTCAGTGGTAAAGAATCTGCCTACTAATGCAGGAGACACAGGAGATGCAGGTTCAATCCCTGGGTCGGGAAGATTTCCTGAAGTAGGAAATGGCCGTATTCTTGAACCATGGGCAGAGGAAACTGGTGGGCTACAGTCCATGGGTCACAAAGAGTCAGATACAAATGATCATGCACATACATACATTTTCACTTGGTATATTTAAGCTGCTAAGGATTGCTTTTGACTTTTTAGTATCTAACATCTATGTGAAAACAGATTCAATTTTTCTGTTGAATTTATATACAACCTGAAGCAACATATTGCTAATATATCAGCTCCATTGTGTATGATCTTTCTCAGGTTTGCTCCCTATAGTGGAAATCAGCATCTACTTATTGTTCAGGTTCCCTTTGAACATTTTTCTTTCTTACAATTGTTCTAATAAAAAATAAGGGACCCTTTTGTCCCGATTTTTGATGGTGATGTCAGTTGATGACTATAATGGCTACAGAAATGAATCACATTTATGTTGTTCTCTAGTCATGAGACCAGAAGAGAAAATCTATGATCATCAGCAACTAAGTTAATTTTTTGCTCTTGAATCATTAAAGTTGCAATATCATTATCATTTAAAAAATACAGTACAGTGTACAAAATATAGAAGTATTGTGAGTACTAATTTACATACCTGGTGATTAAGTAGAAAAGCTGCAGAAAGGCAGAATGATACTTTTTCCCCTCAGGCCCATTCCTGAAAAGGTTTTCCAGAAATTATGGAGATTTGGGACTAAAAGTAAAGCTCTTTTGAACAAAACATTCTATACTTTCCATTCCTGAAGTGAATAAAGCCAAACACTTCTTGGCACACAAATGGTAACAGGGAAGAGAGCAAACTGAAATAGCATGCAACAGACCCATGTAGAAAACTTAAGTACATGAAAGTTACACTGTTTCTTAGAAAATATAAATGTCAACTGTAAATTCCCTGAAAAGATGCTTGCAGTTGGCCCAATTACTTCTATCTTATCATAGAACTAAAAGATACTTTTGGCTATGATAGGTAGAATATTGTGTGCTTCATAGAAGAATAGGAGCTAGCCAGTATTTCTAATAGATAGAAGAAAAAAAATAGCCAATCATTTCTTTCTCTCTTTGCTAGTTATGTATTTAATATTCTTATCAGTGTCTATATATAATCTTATTTTAAATATTTTCATTAACTCTATAAAGAAGGCCCTAGTATTATACCCATTTTACAGGTGACAAAACTGTTCTCATTTACCTTTTTTCAGGGACAGTCCAATAGAGAAGTTGGTATTCACACTAAAACAATCTCAGGCTAGAGGCTGCACACTTATGCACTACAGGGTTGCCTATCTTTTCTTTACTGCATTATCTTCTTTGTTAAACAGATGAATATATTTTAGAAATATATACATATTTAAAACCAATATGGATCTTTATAAGAGGGTTATGTGCTGTCTTAGTTGCTCAGCCGTGTCTGACTCTCTGCAACCCTATGGACTGTAACCCACCAGGCTCCTCTGTCCACGGGGATTCTCCAGGCAAGAGTACTGGAGTGAGTTGCCATGCCCTCCTCGGGGGGTCTTCCCAACCCAGGGATCAAACCCAGGTCTCCCTCATTGTAGGTGGATTCTTTACCATCTGAGCCACCAGGGAAGCCCAAAAGAGTGTTATAGAAGTAATTATTTAATTTCGAAGCAGATGAGATAAACTGATACAGTCAAAGGATTAATATGTTCTCTTAAAATTCAGGTCTCATTGTTATGCCATACATTTTTCATAGGATCTCCTCTCTAGAAGATCAATAAAGCACCCACTCCACTTATCATAAAGTTATTCCTTATTTTAAAGGGCATTAGTTAGGGCATTAGTTAGTCTTTCCCAGTAGCTCAGTCAGTAAAGAATCTGCCTGCCATGCAGGAGACCCAGATTCAATCCCTGGATTGGAAAGATCCCCTGGAAAGAGAAGTGCCCACTCCAGTGTTATTGCCTGGAAAAATCCCATGGACAGAGGAACCTGGTGGACTATAGTCATGAGGTCACAAGAGTCAGACATGACTTAGTAAGTAAACCACCACAGTTAGTCACATAATGCTTAAAACTCAGATGGTATTACATTTTGTTAACTATCTGCTTCTATCCAAGTTAGTGATTTAGAAAAATCTTTTAAACTGCTATTTGGAGGAGGACTAAAAACTTAATGAGTAGTGAACCTCTGAAGGTTCTTGACATCTCAAGCTGAAATTCTTATAAAAATGTATTTTATTTCTTTTTTTCCTGCAGAATTTATCATTTTCCCTTTTTCTTTTTCAGCTACAAATATTAGGAATCTATGTGACCCATACAAATTTTATGACAACAGATTACATGAATATACAGTACCAAATGTCAAGGAGTACACAGTACCAAGACCTTATTCCTGCCTTCAATGAGTTGATCATTCCTTTAGTGAGATGGTGTATATGTAAACAAAAATGAAAATGACAACAAAAAGAAGACATAAGAAATAAACTTTTATTCATAACTAGGGGCTGCAAATTTTTTTTGTAGAGGTCCAGATGCTATATATTTTAGGGTTTATGGGCCTTATATTGTCTCTTTCTTGTATTCAACTTTTTACTATATCTCTTTAAAAATATAAAAAACGTTCTTAGCTCCTGGGATATTGAAAAAAAAAAAAAAACAGTGGCAGATCAGATTGGCCTATGGGTCATAGTTTTGCCAATGTCTTACCTATAACAGTATGTTTAGAACAGTGCATTTCTACTATCAACAATGAAGCTTGAGACAATGAACCAATAATTAAATAACTAATAATTAAAGATCTTCACTTGTACCTATACAACACATGAGACCTATGTATTAATAATAAAATCTTTCCCATCTGAAGTTAGAGTACAGTCAAGCTAAACTCTCTAATATATCCTTATGAAATAAAAAGTTAGTGAAGAAAATCTCTGAGTGTGTACACACATGTACACATTCAACTTGTCACAAAACCTCAGGACAAAAGTCTTCTTTCTTTTTATTCCGTAAGAAATGTTCCATTCCAATACTCTTGCTCACAAATTTTCCACTCACTGGTGTACTACTTTTGTGATTTTGTTCTGATTTCCCAGTCCACCCTTTATTAGAAATAGGAAACTAGAAATTATTAAAAATCTTTAATAAACACTTCAATAATGGCCACAAAAAGTAGACTAAAAACAGAAAAAGAAAATAAAGTCTTAAAATGTAAATAAAGCTACACTATAAATTGTTTGTTGTTGTTTAGTCTCTGAGTCATGTCTAACTCTTTGTGACCCTATAGACTGTAGTCTGCCAGGCTCCTCTGTCCATGGGATTTCCCAGGCAAAATTACCACGGTGGGTTGCCATTTCCTTCTCCAAGGGATTTTTCTGACCCAGGGATCAAACATTCGTCTCCTAAATTGGCAGGTGTTTTGTTGTTGTTGTTGTTGTTTTACCACTGAGCCACCAGAGAAGCCTTCCTATAAATTACAATAAAATAATACCAAATGTTCATATTGATGACTTTATTCTAAAGTGAAATTATGTTCACTAGCTTTTTTGAAAAATATAGGAGATGACTGCGGCTTTGTAGTATAGTCTGAAGTCAGGCAGGTTGATTCCTTCAGTTCCATTCTTTCTCAAGATTACTTTGGCTATTCGAGGTTTTTTGTATTTCCATACAAATTGTGAAATTATTTGTTCTAGTTCTGTGAAAAATACTGTTGGTAGCTTGATAGGGATTGCATTGAATCTATAGACTGCTTTCGGTAGTATAGCCATTTTGACAATATTGATTCTTTCAATCCATGAACACGGTATGTTTCTCCATCTGTTTGTGTCCTCTTTGATTTCTTTCATCAGTGTTTTATAGTTTTCAATGTATAGGTCTTTTGTTTCTTTAGGTAGATATACTCCTAAGTATTTTATTCTTTTTGTTGCAGTGGTGAATGGTATTGTCTCCTTAATTTCTCTTTCTGTTTTCTCATTGTTAGTGTATAGGAATGCAAGGGATTTCTGTGTGTTAATTTTATACCCTGCAGCTTTACTATATTCGTTGATTAGCTCTAGTAATTTTCTGGTAGAGTCTTTAGGGTTTTCTATGTAGAGGATCATGTCATCTGCAAACAGCGAGAGTTTCACTTCTTCTTTTCCTATCTGGATTCCTTTTACTTCTTTTTCTGCTCTGATTGTTGTGGCCAAAACTTCCAAAACTATATTCTGGCACAAAGACAGAAATATAGATCAATGGAACAGAATAGAAAGCCCAGAGATAAATCCACGAACCTATGGACACCTTATCTTCGACAAAGGAGGCAAGAATATACAATGGAAAAAAGACAACCTCTTTAACAAGTGGTGCTGGGAAAACTGGTCAACCACTTGTAAAAGAATGAAACTAGAACACTTTCTAACACCATACACAAAAATAAATTCAAAATGGATTAAAGATCTAAATGTAAGACCAGAAACTATAAAACTCCTAGAGGAGAACATAGGCAAAAAAAAAAAAAAAAGAAAAAAAAAAAATATATATATATATATAGGAGAGTGTCTAATAATGTTCAGAAAGACTTCAGTTAAAAGAATTATGACATTTGGAGTTATTATGTAATAAACCCAGAGATAATCTTTGAATCCTCATCTCTCTACATTCACATAGTCAAATGTGTTGTCAAGGTCCTTTCAAATATACATTTTCAAATCCATTTTCTCTTTTCCATTTCCACCACTACACTTAGATTTTCTCTTAGGAACAGTTATAACTGTTTTTTTCTTTTTTCCCCATTTATTTTTATTAGTTGGAGGCTAATTACTTTACAATATTGTAGTGGTTTTTGTCATACATTGACATGAATCAGCCATGGATTTACATGTATTCCCCATCCCGATCCCCCCTCCCACCTCCCTCTCCACCTGATTCCTCTGGGTCTTCCCAGTGCACCAGGCCTGAGCACTTGTCTCATGCATCCAGCCTAGGCTGGTGATCTGTTTCACCCTAGATAATATACATCTTTCGATGCTGTTCTCTCGAAACATCCCACTCTCGCCTTCTCCCACAGAGTCCAAAATTCTGTTCTGTACATCTGTGTCTCTTTTTCTGTTTTGCATATAGGGTTATCGTTACCATCTTTCTAAGTTCCATATATATGCATTAGTATAGTATTGGTCTTTATCTTTCTGGCTTACTTCACTCTGTATAATGGGCTCCAGTTTCATCCATCTCCTTATCAAATCCATTTTCTCTTTTCCATTTCCACCACTACATTTAGATTATCCCTTAGGAACAGTTATAACTGTTTTTTAAATGATTATCTGACTAGAGTCCCCCTGAGACTCTAATTTATCTTCCACTTACCTATCTGAATTAAATATCTAAAACAAAGATCTGATCTGGTTGTTTCTCATCTTAAGTACTTTCAATGGCTCTGCATTTTCTACAGGATTAAGCCCATTCTTCCTAGTATACATTCAAACCTGGCCCAACCCGTCTCCCTTGGCTTGGTCCCCACCAATCCTTTTATACAGGCTCTGAACCAGGCAGCTTCAGTTCTTCCCACAAGCACCCCCTGAAAGTTCCCTCTCTGCTAACTTTCATCTCCTGCTTCCCTGCCTGTAATTCATCTAGTGAGTCATCTTTTCAACACATGACTGTCATCTTATATTTTTGAAAGCTTTTTTGACAACCCTAGATTGAAACCATTACTACTCCTTTCTCTCCTATAATAGTTTGTTTGTACAATTAGTGCAGCATTTGTCAAACTATCTTTTATTTATTTGTGTACACATCTCCCTCACCAGACTAGGAGGTCTTCTGTGAGATTATCTATTTTTACCTTCAGGTTTCTAGCACAGTCCTGGCACAAAGTAGGCATTTTAATCAATGTTATAGCATTGAATTAATTAGTGTGTTTGGATGCTTATAACCAAGACAAAGTGTGTGTCTGTGAAGAACAGAAATCTGATTAGGTGTTAGACTTATGGACCAAAGCAAAATTTATTACTCAAAATAATAATTTTATGCTGATCAAATAAAACTGAAATTATATATTGAGAGCTTAATCATTTTACGTTAGAAACTTCACCTCATTAAAACACAAATCCCTTTAAGAGTGGAGTGATATGTTAAACTGTTATTAGGGATTTAGTCCAGAGAGTCAATCATATAATATACATTGTAGGGGAAAGGTAAAAACTGGAAGAGCTCTAGGCTCCTTTATAAAGTTGATTATAATGGTTAATTTTATGTGCCAACTTGGCTAAGCCATGGTACTCAGACCTTTGGTCAAAAACCAGTCTTGATGTTTCTGTGGAGGTATTATTTTAAGATGAGATTAACATTTAAATCTTTTTCTTGGGGTGTTAGTTCTAAAAGGTCCTGTAGGTCTTCATAGAACCATTCAACTTCAGCTTCTTCAGCGTTACTGGTCAGGGCATAGACTTGGATTACCGTGATATTGAATGGTTTGCCTTGGAAACAAACAGAGATCATTCTGTCGTTTTTGAGATTACATCCAAGTACTGCATTTCAGACTCTTTTGTTGACCATGATGGCTACTCCATTTCTTCTAAGGGATTCCTGCCGACAGTAGTAGATATACCGGTCATCTGAGTTAAATTCACCCATTCCTGTCCATTTTAGTTCGCTGATTCCTAGAATGCCAGCGTTCACTCTTGCCACCTCCTGTTTGACCACTTCCAATTTGCCTTGATTCATGGACCTAACATTCCAGGTTCCTATGCAATATTGATCTTTATAGCATCGGACCTTGCTTCTATCACTAGTCACATCCACAGCTGGGTATTGTTTTTGCCTTGGCTCCATCCCTTCATTCTTTCTGGAGTTATTTCTCCACTGATCTCCAGTAGCATATTGGGCACCTACTGACCTGGGGAGTTTCTCTTTCAGTATCCTATCATTTTGCCTTCTCATACTGTTTATGGGGTTCTCAAGGCAAGAATACTGAAGTGGTTTGCCATTCCCTTCTCCAGTGGACCACATTCTGTCAGACCTCTTCACCATGACCCGACCATCCTGGGTGGCCCCACACAGCATGTCTTAGTTTCATTGAGTTAGACAAGACTGTGGTCCTGTGATCAGATTGGCTAGTTTTCTGTGATTATGGTTTCAGTGTTCCTGCCCTCTGATGCCCTCTCGCAACACCTACCATCTTACTTGGGTTTCTCTTACCTTGGACGTGCGGTATCTCTTCACGGCTGCTCCAGCAAAGCACAATTGCTGCTCCTGACCTTGGATGAGGGGTATCTCCTCATTTCCTCCCCTCCTGACCTTGAACGCAAAGGTCCGTCTAATCAAGGCTATGGTTTTTCCAGTAGTCATGTATGGATGTGAGACTTGGACTATGAAGAAGGTTGAGCGCTGAAAAATTAATGCTTTTTAACTGTGGTGTTGGAGAAGACTCTTGAGACTCCCTTGGACTGCAAGGAGATCCAACCAGTCCATCCTAAAGGAGATCAGTCCTGGTGCTCATCTTCCAATGAGCACATTGGAAGAACTGATGCTGAAGCTGAAACTCCAATACTTTGGCCACCTCATGCAAAGAGTTGACTCATTGGAAAAGACCCTGATGCTGGGAGGGATTGGGGGCAGGAGGAGAAGGGGACAACAGAGGATGAGATGGCTGGATGGCATCACCAACTCGATGGACATGAATTTGAGTAAACTCTGGGAGTTGGTGATTGACAGGGACCTGGCGTGCTGCGATTCATGGGGTTGCAAAGAGTTGGACATGACTGAGCGACTGAACTGAACTGAACATTTAAATCAGTGAATTTTTAGTAAAGGAGATTACTCTCCCTAATGTGGGTATACATCAATCAATTGAAGGCCTTAAGAGAAAAAAAAAAAAATCTGATATTCCCTGAAAAAGAGGGAATTCTGCCTCAGTGGACTGGGGTTGCAATGTCAATTTGTCTTTGGGTTTCCAGTCTGCTGCCTGAGCTGCAGGGTTTGGACTTGCCAGCCTTCAAGATAATGTAAAGGGGAAAGTAGGTTACTAAATACTCAAAAGACTTTTTTTTAATAGTCACCATTGAAGCTGGTCATGCACAAGGCTGATTTCCAACACAGGACTTTTGAAAGCAAATTGGAACTTCAAAATAAAGCAAATGTCAAGTATCATAATATAAATCTCAGATAACATTTTACCTTGTTTTACAGTTTCTCTTCAGAACAATTAACCTACACATGTTGTGTCATTTTTCTTACAAGTAAAATTTTTTATATTGTTATGTGGTCAATTTATAATATCTAAGAGAGAATTACACATTTTATAGGCTGTATTCTCAAACTGGTTAGGTGGCATCCTGTTGCTAATGTCTTAGGTTCCAGTATTGTTTATTGTTCTAGTAACTGCTTTAGCAGAAACTAGCTTATATGTACTTAATTTATTTTAACCAAAGATCATTCAAAATGAGATACTATCTCAGAATCAGTATTTTCAGTTATAAATTTTTATCAGGAAATAAGAATGTCTTTATAGTTTAATGAGAGTATCAAGTTAGTTTCATTTGCAAAAGCAAATCAAACAGTAGTTATAATCATAGGAACATAGTACTTTTCTTAGTGGATACTTCTAGAAGACCTGTGCTTTCCATATATTATATAATTATCTGTAGTCTCATTAGAGCTAACATAGTTCCATTACTGAAATAATTTACATTTTCCTTTTCAGTCTATTTCCATCATTCACAGAATCTTAGAAGTAAAGTACCTCATAGCATCATCTGGCTCATTTTCCAAATTCCCACACTCTGGCAATGAAATTACCCAAGACTCTGACTACTCATCTCATTTTAGAGTCATCCAAAAGCAAGGATTTCCCAAGCTTGATAAGATTGTATATCATCCATCTAATAGCCCTACAAATCTTTAGAGCATGAGATGAAATGTATTTGTAGATCTGTATGCACCTGTATAAACATATGCACTTTAAACTTGTTAATACAAATTTAACAGATATAAATGGAAGTTTCCCATTAATTATTTTTGTTTTTTGCCATGATAATAAAAAATGTGACAACTTTCTGATATAGACAGTCTCTCAGCAATATCCATTACCAATATCACACATAAAATGCTTGAACATTTCCTGTGAAAAGAAGCTCGTTGCCTCACAGGAAGGTTAAGAAGGCTGAACTGTCCTTAGAGCTGTAGAAAATTGTTTCACATATTAAGTATAATGGCTTAACCCTATATCCTACATTGGACCACTCCCAAACTCTTCTGCAACCATTGTAATTTCCTTGAGTTAATCTACCATGCCCACACAGGAGTATACTGGAATCATTTAAAATTCCTAAGCAAATCATTTTGGAAACTGGTTCAGATTTCCATTCCATAATCCAGGCTGTATTCATTTCTATGGTCTTCATAATTGAATTTCAATTTTTAATTTTTCACTTCTACTGCCACCTAACCTATAAGATTATCTACCTAGTATAGGTTCTCTATTATAGTTCTTGACCTGTAGCATTCTGCCTTGACTGGCAGATAAGTCAGTGTTCAGCTTTAGGAAACAGAATAGACTGCAGGTACTTTCAAAGAATGGGGCTTAATAGTGTATTAGGTACTTATACAATTATTAGAAGACCTGGAGCATAGACTTTTACTCTAGCCTTAGCTTTTCAAGGAGCTGTAATTTCTATCATAATCAGGGAGACGGGGGATCAAGTGGTCAATACTAGAACTTGGGTTCAGATCAAAACCCCATCTGTGTTGTATTATTAAGTTTGGGCTAAATTATGTTACAATAAAAAAACAACCTAAAAATCTCATTAGGTTAAAATGATAAAACCTTATTTCTTACTCCTACAAAGTTCACTCTAGATCATGGAAATTCTCCCAGATTGTGATCTCCTATGAGATGTCTCATAGTTGCATCTTTATATAAATATGGACATACATGAACCCCATGGCAGGGGGAAAAACAGATTAAAAAATAATTCAGCAGTTCTTAAATAATTTCTCCCCAAAATTATATATGGCATATTTTACTCATCAGCCAAAGCAAGTCACATGACTATGTCTAACTTCTACTTGGCAGGGAAATTTATCCACACCTTGGTTCTGGAAGGAAAATGTTTATTGGTAAACAGTACTAATGACTAACATAGTATGCCCTTTTAATGCCCCCAAATCTAAATTAATTGTAGCATTTAAGCTGATAGCTGAGAGCTTCTTGGCATGCTGATAGTCTCTACATCAGGTCTAGATATAGTTGCTCTTGATCCCATGTCTTTATAAACTAAAAGGCAAATGGTGTACCCTAACACCCAATTTGTAGGAGTGGACAAGATTATTTCAATGAACACTTCCATCCTGAGAGGAGAAGAATGGGATATACACAGAAGATACTCTCCTGTAGCAATTTAGAATTCCCAATGGACTTTCAACTCTGAGGGTGGGGAATACCCCTTGATTACGCCCCTTCTCTGCTCAGGAGAAACAGCTCCTCCTCCCGACTCTGTGGTCACTGAGAACTTCTTCCTTTGCCGTTTCCCGTCTCAGAACTGGCATCACAACTAGGAAATGGGGAAATATACTTTGAGGCTGAGCAATTTTCTCAGACCAATTCCTGCTTATACTAGTTCGTGAGCCAAAGTTTCACTTTAATTCTTCAGTTAGAGATTATTTTTAATTTAGATTTAATTCCTTTTGATAGAAAGCCTCTTGAAAAAATTTTGTAGACTATTTGAGTCCAATCAAAAACAAGTGATAATAGTCAAATGCACAATTCCTCTTAGAGCATTGTTCTAAAATTTGTAGTATTTATTTAATTTCTGTCCCATGACCATCTCTCTCTTTTGACCAGTTGCGATTCTATGTGCTTTGAATGTGGTAGCTCTATAATTGAGACATGCCTTAATCTCTTTTCCATGAGACATTTTAACTAATTAAAAGATTTACTCAGCCACAATTTTAATTGGATCTTAAAGCTGAGATAGATTAATCCATTCAGAGATTAAAATAACAGATGTGATGGCCAGTTAATTTGACTTGTGTGATTCAAAGCCTCCTTTAGTTTTTACATGTACTGTGAAGGGCTAAGAAATGTTCTTCCAATACCACAAACCCCCAAGATTCTAGTTTATTTCTCTTCCATGTTATTCTTGCTTGTTAAACTGTCCAACTCTTTTCTGAACTTACTTCTTTCATATAATACCTTCCAACCACAGTCAATAGTAATCAATACACACAACCTATGTTCACTTTGCCATTATCTTCGTCTAGACCTGAAAGGTCATTAAGTATATGATATCCTTCTCTGTTAACTCAGAAGTCCATTTAACAAATTATTTCCAGCAATGAACAGCATCGACTGTTAGTTTTTGAACTCCAATCTCCTCAACAATTCTGCCCAAATCAATGTTACCTATTTTAGGCTTTGTTATTACATTCCAAGCCTGGTGTCAATTTCTGCAGTGTTTAGATTAGTTTAGGTCTTTCTATGGTAACAAATAATTCCAAAATCATGATGATATAAAACAGTGGGGGAAAAAATTCAAAACAAAAATGATGATATATTTCTTACCAGACAAGATCTACTGCAAATCTGGAAGTCACTAGGGCAACTGTCACACATGGAATGGTTGAACATTCTAACTACTCTGCAACACACAGTTCCACCTTTGCTGTGGCCAAGAGAAAAATTAAGGAACTACATACCAGTTTGCAGATACTTCAACATGGGAGTGATATATATGCCACTTCCTTCACATTCTATTGAGCAAAGCATGTAACATAACCTTGCCTGTTTCAAGAGGTTAAGGATGTGAAAACTAACCACATGTTTGGAAGAAGAATGCCTGAACTATTGGTGTTCAACATGAATGAATAACACAACCGTGACACAGGAGTAAGGGATCTCTTCCTGTTGCCTCTGTAACTGCTCTTTGCTGCAGTAGTCACTGAAAACTTGAACCCAAAACAACCCATCTGTTTCTGCTTGCTAACTCACTTTAGTCAAATCTGACTCCTTGAGACCCTATGGACTGTAGCTAACCAGGCTGTCCTGTCCAAGGGATTCTCCAGGCAAAAATACTGGAGTGGGTTGCCATATCCTCCCCCAGGGATCTTCCCAACCCAGGGATTAAACCCAAGCCTCTTAGGTCTCCTGCATTGGCAGGTGGGTTCTTTAACACTAACTCCAGTTAGGAAGCCCTTTTGGGGCACATACAATTTTAAAGAACAAACAAAATAATTCAATATCTGCAGTAGGAAAATGGCATTTTCTTTAATTCTGCCCTCAAAATTTTACATATAACAACTTCATTTGAGGGCATCTTATCTGAAAGAGAAGCTGAAAACAGTGGGATTTAGCTTCCTAAAATCTGAAGTCTAGGACAGCATACCAGAAGAACTTCGGACTGGAAGCTGACTGTCAAACCACCATATGATTACCCCATGTTTCGTGATCTCTGTCCTCTAGCATCTACGGTCCCATAGCTCTGTTTAATCTCATTGCCACCTGATAGGGAAAAGCATGCGGCAAACAAGTCTAATTCCTTTTCTCTAAAAACTTTTCAGATATTTGGCTCCCTCAAGATTCCCTTTGCTCACAGCTCAACATTCTCAATTACTTTCACTGCTTCTCATACATTTCTTCACCATTTTGTTTATCCAAATCTGAATCCATATAGCTCATCAGTAACATCCATCTTAAGAGGTAGAACCAAAACTTAAAAATTTTTTGAAGGAAACAATTCATAAAGAGAAAGTATACCATGTTTTCTACTCATTACCTGAAATCTCTAAATTAATTATTTCTTATGGAAATAGAAGGTGAAGGTGAAGTCATTCAGTCGTCTGTAACTCTTTGTGACCCCATGAACTGTAGCCTACCATGCTCCTCCGTCCATGGGATTTTCTAGGCAAGAGTACTGGAGTGGGTTGCCATTTCCTTCTCCAGTCTGGAAATAGAACTAGCCCTCAATAAAATACCCTTGTTTATACTATTTTATCTGCTACTTCCTGGGGAAAAAAAAGAAAATCTTTGAGAAGCCTGGAGTGGGATGAGGGGTATAATGGACTATAACACCAACCTCTATCTTCTGCCACCCCTATTATCACATCATCATTAGCCTGCCTTTTAGTTTCTCTGGAGTTGGAGAGAAGTATGAAGAGGAGACAAGTTTGAAGTCAGGAGAGGTCATATTTGCCTGATAACAAATTTTCTCTGGCTGGGATGTTGTTTATACCTGATTCTCCCTGGGCTTTCTGAGTATTCAGAGTATTTAGCTGAGCATCTACTTACATGACTCTGCAGAGATTTCTCTCTTTTATCACGGGGGATCTCTTCCCTGTAGTTCACTAATTCAGACATTTACTGTGACTGGAATTGTGATACCCTCTTCAGTCCGGATTTTCTGAAATCTGCACTATAAATTTCTACCTGTTGGAATTCATTTGCTTTTTTAATCTAACCTTTTCATCAAAGCTACTTTAACAACTCAAAGCTGATTATTTTCCCAAATGACCCATCTCTGGACTATGAGAAACACTCTCACTTCCTCAACAAACTCTGGGAGGGCAGATGGTTCATGATATTATTTCTTTCCCCTTCCCTTTCCTTAGGCAGAACAGCTAGTTAGCAATCATTTCTCACCATTATGCTTCTCCAGTGTCGGTCTCACTTAGTATTTGACCCATAAAGATTCGAAGAGTTACAGGAAATTTCTCTAAATGACAAATTTTCAGATCCTATTGCTATGCACAAGTGAAGAGAAAAAAGAAGCAGGCCAGGGCCAGGCAACAACAGACCAAAGAATGCACAAGGTAGTTTTTTGTCCTCAATTTGGAGAAAGCATATCATACTTGAATGCCTTGAATTTTCCTTATAGTCTCTCCAGCAATCTCTCTGACTATAAGATTCAGCATATCCTTTCCCATCTTTTTTTTTTTTTTCTTTCAAATTTTCATCTACATGTCTAACTATGGTCAGAATGTCCTTTATAATTTTTCCAAGAGCTTTTCCATGGATAAGCCATATTCTTTCAAAATTTTAATCACTTTCAAATTATCAGTCAGATATTGTTTGCTGGTTAGAATGAAATAAACATTACTCCTTCCTGATATTGCTTCTTTCACCCTCCAACAGTGAAATTCCAGTGAGGATAATCAAGAATGTAACAAATGACATGCTTAGAACATACTAACATTTCTAGATGAAGGTAGGATCATTGGAGTTCACATCTTCCATCATTATTTTATGATCTGCATACATATTAATTGTTGGAAAACATATTTTATCTTTTCATTATGGCCAGGCTGTCAATACATCAGGGCTACTCATAGTGACAATGCATAAGTGAAAATGAAATAAAAAGCTTATATTAGAATGTAATTAAATTTGCTACTTTCTTCATTGATAAACACTTGTTATTTAAAAAAAAAAAAAAAAAAAAAGCCAGCTGACCTAAACACTGTGCTTAATGGCTTACATGAGTTTCACTTTGGCATAAACTTCTATGAAATGAAGCAGGATGTACGGTCCTTGCCCACCCCCACGACCTGTCCTCTGCCTGCCTTTTGCCTGTGGAAAACTTTAGTCCAAGAATAAGTTTAACTGGAGACATGAGAAATGTTGAAACAAAGGAAAGCAGTCAAAGAAGACTAAATAATAATAATGTAGTCATTAAGCATGGTTAAGGACGTTTAGTGCTTCCTCAAGGGCTATAGATGATACTCTGAGCCATAGCTTGTGAGTTATCTTGTAAATACTAAAACTCCAGGTGGAAGAGTTCACTCCCTGATGATCAGACTGTGCTCAGGACTTGAGCTGCCACAATTCTGAGAATTGATTGCAAAGAAACGGGAACAAGTGCACCCCAGAACTGAAGAGCAACTGTACCTAAAACAACCAAGAAGATGCTAGTCAGACCACTGATGACCAATTTGAAGATGACTGTTAGAGATGACTGTGCTGTTTCTGCATGTAACCCCCCCACCCCCAACTCTCTATAAATGCTCTCACCCCCTGCTTGTCATGGGCATGGGCAGGAGAGAAGTTGATCTTTGGACAGGTGTCAGCCACCACCACCCACCCCACCCCCCACCCCCCCGCCCCAGTTGCCGGCATCTGAAATAAAGCTAAGTTTCCTTTCCACCAACGTGGACTAGTTTATTGGCTTTTGAGCAGCGAGCAGGCAGACCTGCCACACTCTTTCAGTAACAATTATGAACCAGTGAAGTTGCTCAGTCGTGTCCAACTCTTTGCGATCCCGTGGACTGTAGCCTACCAGGTCCTCCATCCATGGAATTTTCCAGGCAAGAGTACCGGAGTGGGTTGCCATTGCCTTCTCCAGGGGATCTTCCCGACCCAGGGATCAAACCCAGGTCTCCTGCATTGCAGGCAGACACTTTACCATCTGAGCTACCAGGGAAATCCAGTTATGCACAGGTAACAAATAGTTCATGGATGCACCTCGTCACACTGTGAAACACGCTGATCTAAGGATTCAGGACCACTTCAATCTAACTTTCCTTTAACCTCACAAGGTAAAATTGAATGAATTCCTAAAGACAAACACACATGAAGCCATGCATGTGTGCCCAGTAACCTCATAAGACATTTACTAGGGATTTCAGGAAATTTTAGAGCTACTCACTTCTTGAGGACCACCCCCAAAAATAAATTTAGACCATTAATGAAGATCATCAGTGTTTGAAGATTGGTTATGCTCATATAACAGAAAAAAAAAAAAAAAACTTTCATGAAGATCAAGAAATCTATCACCTTGCCCTTGATTTTAAAACATTGCAATTAATTGTGTTTAAAAGAAATGGAGAAAAATACAGTTCAAGTTATTCTTAGGTAGGATGACATGTTTAAATTTTGTTTCCATCAGCAATTTCATAAAAAGCCTGGAGACACAGTTAATGAGCTAAAAATGCACCTAAAAATTTGTCAGCCTTCAAGATTTGTAGTCCATGTACCTTGTAACTAAAAGAAACCACCAGTTATGTCAGATTGTTCTGATTTTAAAGTTAAATAGAAGCTAGGAAAATGTCAACCAGCCACTTGATTATTGGAAATAATTTATTTAAACTTAAAACTGCCATGCTGCTTTGAGAAAACAGCAGCAGCACATCCCACATGAAAATTATTAAGATATTTCTTTTCTAATGTTATTCTTACTGTCTTCTCTGATTTCAGCCACAGCCCCAATTCTCTCTGACTCTGATTTATGTGGAGGCTGACCTGAGACTAACCCTGTCAGCCTTAACTCTAAGCAAGCCTTTAAGATTATGAGGCTCTGATCTGTTACATTCCCAAGAAGAAAAGTTTAACTGAGGACCGTTTTCTCTGACAAGTGATGAAGCCATGCTCTTTTCAGGCTACACCAAATCCAAGGTTTGGCACAAGTAGAGAAAGAAAACACAATATGAACTAAGGTGACAACTTAAGTAGAAGACTCTGTATACAAGAAAGCCAGAGAAGACAAAGGAAAGGAGAAAAAACATAGGTTGCCTAGAAGCAATCAATTCTTATTTTTATAAAGCTCAGAGTCTAGAAGAGTAATTAGCATCAGGGCCAGATCAATTTTCCTAGACACAGTATTTTATTAGATTTCTACACAGCAGCATACTAATTAAAACTGATTGCTCTAATTAGAATCCCATTTATGACAAGAAAGGCAATGTCAGATGTACCACTATATCCACAGTACCTTGACTCATCAAATGCTCCAACACTCAAGCAGTTGTTGTTGTTGTTGTTGTTGTTTTTTGTCTTTTTTTTTTACTAAGAAAGGAAGAGAACAAATGTGGTACAGGGGTGGTATGAAGGACAGTAAGCTCTGTAGGACCGTAGCAATGAGGACCTTCAAAAAAGAATTAGTAAAGTCCAAACACTAGAGACATTTTCATTAAATCAGCATTTCAAAAACTAAGACTAAACTAAGAACCTAAATTCTTTGGACATGGGTTGTTATTGTTGAGTTGCTAACTAGTGTCTGACTCTTTGAGACCCACACTAGGCTTCCTTGTCCTTCACTATCTCCCAGAGTTGCTCAAATTCATGTCAATTGAGTCAGTGATGTCATACAACCATCTCATTCTCTACCATCCCCTTCTCTTCTGCCCTCAATCTTTCCCAGCATCAGGGTCTTTTCCAATGAGTCAGCTCTTCACATCAAGTGGCCAAAGTATTGGAGTTTCAGCTTCAGTATTAGTCCTTCCAATGAATATTCAGGGATGATTCCTTTAGGATTGACTGTTTGATCTCCCTGATGTCCAAGGCTCTCAAGAGCCTTCTCCATCACAACAATTAGAAAGCATTAATTCTTTGGTGGCAGCCTTCTTTATGGTCCAATTCTCACATCCATACATGAGTAATCAAAAAACTACAACTTTGACTATATGAAGCTTTGTTGGCAAAGTGATGTCTCTGTTTTTTAATACATTGTCTAGGTTTGTCATAGCTTTTCTTCCAAGAAGCAAGAGTTTTAAAATTTCATGTCTGTAGTCATTATCCTCAGTGATTTTGGAGCCCAAGAAAATAAACTCTGTCACTGTTTATACATTTTCCCCATCTGTTTAGCATGAAGTGATGGGACCAGATGCCATGAACTTCCTTTTTAGAATGTTGAGTTTCAAGCCAGCTCTTTCACTCTCTTTTCTTGCCCTCATCAAGAGAATCTTTAGTTCCTCTTTGCTTTCTGCCTTTAGAATGGTATCATCTGAATATCTGAGGTTACTGATATTCCTCCCAGCAATCTTGATTCCTGGTTGAGCTTCAGCTAGCCCAGCATTTTGCATGATGTACTCTGTATAGAAGTTAAATAAGCAGGGTGACAATACACAGCCTTGAAGTACTCCTTTCCCAATTTTGAACCAGCTCATAGTTCCATGTTTTGTTCTAACTGTTCCTCCTTGACCTGCATACCAGTTTCATAGGAGATAGGCAAGGTTATCTGGTATTCTCATCTCCACGAGAATTTTCCACAGTTTGCTATGACCCACACGGTCAAAGTCTTTAGCATAGTCAGTGAAGCAGAAGTAGGTGCTTTTCTGGAATTTCCTTGCTTTTTCTATGATCCAACAGATGTCGGCAATTTGAGCTCTGGTTCCTCTCCCTTTTCAAAATCCAGTTTGTACATCTGGAAGGTCTAGGTTCACTTAAGCTTAAGGAGAGTGTGAGGGATTTTGAGTATATACCTTGCTAGCATGTGAAATGAGGACAATTGTACAGTAGTTTGGACATTCTTTGGCATTGCTTTTCTTTGGGATTAGAATGAAAACTGACCTTTCCCAGTCCTGTGGCCACTGCTGAGCTTTCCAAATCCTGCCATTATGAGTGCAGCACTGTAACAGCATCATCTTTCAGGATTTGAAACAGTTCAGAAGGAATTCCATCACCTCAACTAATTTTGCTCATAGTAATGCTTCCTAGGGCCCACTTGACTTTGCACTCCAGGATGTCTGTCTCTAGGTGAGTGATCACATCACTGTGGTCATCTGGGTCATTAAGATCATTTTAATATGGTTCTCTGTGTATTCTTGCCACCTCTTCTTAATATCTTCTGCTTCTGTTAGGTCTTTATCATTTCTGTCCTTTATTGTGCCCATCTTTACATGGAATGCTACCTTGGTATCTCCAAATTTCTTGAAGTGATCTCTAGTCTTTCCCATTCTATTATTTTCCTCTATTTCCTTGCTTTGCTCACTTAAGAAGGCTTTCTTATCTCTCCTTGCTATCACTGGAATACTGCATTCAGTTGGGTATATCATTCCCCTCCTCCTTTGCATTTTGCTTCTCTTCTTTCCTCAGCTATTTATAAGGCCTCCTCAGACAACCATTTGGCTTCTTAAAATTTTTTTTCCCTTTGGAATGGTTTTGGTCACCACCTCCTATACAGTGTTACCCACCTCTGTTCATAGTTCTTCATGCACTCTGTCTATCAGACCTAATCCCTTGAATCTATTTGTCACTTCCATTGTATAATTATGAGGGTTTTTATTTAGGTTAAACCTAGATCAAATCAATCCTAGTTTCTTCCATTTAAGACTGTAGTTTGCAATGAGGAGCTCATGATCTGAGCCACAGTAGCTCCAAGTCTTGTTTTTGATGACTGTATAGAGCTTCTCCATCATTGGCTGCAAAGAATGTAATCAATCTGATTTTAGTATTGACCACTTGGTGATGTCCACGGGTAGAGTCATCTCTTGTATTATAGGAAGAGGATGTTTCCTATGACCAGTGTGTTCTCTTGGCAAAACTCTGTTAGCCTTTGCCCTGCTTCATTTTGTATTCCAAGGCCAAACTTGCCTGTTACTTCAGGTATCTCTTGACTTCCTACTTTTGCATCCCAGTCTCCTATGGTGAAAAGGATATCTTATTTTGTTGTTAGTTCTATAAAATCTCATAGGTCAACACAAAACTGGTCAACTTCAGCTTCTTCCCAATGGTGGTTGGGGCATAGACTTGCATTACCATGATGTTGTATGATTTGTCTTGGAAATGAATCAAGATCATTATATTGCTTTTGAGATTGCACCCAAGTACTTCATTTTGTAGTGTTCTGTTCACTGTGATGACTACCCCATTTCTTCTAAGGGGCTCTTGCTCACAGTAGTAGATATAACAGTTATCTGATTTAATTCACCCATTCCTGTTTATTTTACTTCACTGATTCCTAAAATGTCAAAGTTCACTTTTGTCACCTCCTGTTTGACTATGTCCAATCTACCTTGATTCATGAACCTAACATTCCAGGTTCCTATACAATATTGTCTTTACAGCATCAAACTTTACTTTCACCAACAGATACATCCACAACTGAGTGTCATTCTGCTTTGGCCCAGCCACTTCATTCTTTCTGGAGCTATTAGTGGTTGTCCTCTGCTCCTCCCCACCCAGTAGCATTTTGGACACATTCTGACCTGGGGTGCTTATCTTCCAGTGTCATATCTTTTTACCTTTTTATACTGTTCATGGGGTTCTTGAAGCAAGAATACTGACATGGTTTACCACTCGCTTCTCCAGTGGACTACATTTTTTTAGAACTCTCCTCCATGACCCATGCATCTTGGGTGGCCCTGCATGGCATGGTTCATAGCTTCATTGAGTTATACAAAGCTGTGATCCACGCGATCATTTTGTTTAGCTTTCTGTGATTGTGGCTTTTGTTCTGCAGCCTGTGGGATTGTATTTCTTGCTTCTTCTGTTTGCTCTCTGACAGAAGAGAATAAGAGGCCTATGCAAGCTTTCTGATGACAACCAAGATGGCAGAGTAGACAGACATGCCCTCATCTTCTCCTGCAAGAACACCAAAATTGGAACTAGCTTTTGAAAAACAATTGACTGGAGGATGTTGGAACTTACAAAAAAAAGGTTCACTACATCTGATGACAAAGGAGAAGCCACAACAAGATGGTAGGAGAGATGTAATCAGGTTGAAATAATATCTCCCCAGGTGAACGACTCACAAGCTGGAAAATAAAAATATCAGAGAAGTTCTCACACTTTTGCAGAGATTCTAGGCCCTACATCAGACTTCACAATCTGGGCTTTGAGCAAAGGGACTGGGAATACCCAGGGAAACTGATTTTGAAGGACAGCAGAATTTGATTATGGAACTTCTACAGGACTGAAGGAAACAGAGACTTTTGGAGGGCACAAGCAAAACTTTGTGTGAACCAGGAGCCAGGGGAAAGGAGCAATGACCCCACAAGAGACTGAGCCAGACCTGCCTGTGAGTGTTCAAGGGTTTCCTGCAGAGGCCTCGGTTGATAGTAACCTGGTGTAGGGACAGGGGCGCTGGTGGCAGCAGTCCTGGGAGATGAGTGTTGGCATAAACCCTCTTGGAATTCACCATTAGCCCTACCAAAGATCCTGTAAACTCTAAGACTGGGTCACTCCAGGCCAAACAACCAACAGTGAGAGAGTACAACCCGACCCGTCAGCAGACAGTTGAATTAAAGATTTACTGAGCATGGCCCTGCCCACCAGAGCAAGACCCAGTTTTCCCCACAGCCAGTCTCTCCCATCAGGAAACTTGTACAAGAATTCTCCACAGTTTGTTGTGATCCACACAGTCAAAGGCTTTGGCACAGTCAATAAAGCAGAAGTAGGTGTTTTTCTCTCTCGCTTTTTCAATGATCCGACGGATGTTGGCAATTTGATCCTCCAACATTTCTCTAAGACTTACTACACTAACTTCCTGGCCAGTTGTACAAGTGTCTCTTGGGTACCTAGAACTCTCAGTCACTAGCATTTTAAGGACATCCTAATTTCCACAATTGCTATATGATACATTTGTACTACATGATATATCCTATCTCTGCCCTCCTTTTTTCCTCTATTAAAAAGAATTCCTTTGTTTTGCATACTTTGAAGTATATACATCACACCATTCTACAAGTTTCAAAAGCTCAGCCTAGAATTTTTCTGCATTTTTTCTGTCCATTTTTAAATTGTCTTCAGGAAAGGGAGAGTGGGGATATTTTAAGTTTCCTCCTAAATCATTGTGCACCATTCATTCCCAGTAAATTTCTCACCTACAGGTTTGGTCACTTCTTTTTTCAGATGACAATATGGGCTTTATAATTCAGTATTTGAAATAAGTTTTTATATAATGTATACTATAAATATGTGTCTTATATGTTTCACAAAGTCTCAATTTCCTGTGTATATATGTGTCAAGATCTGTGTATTTAATAGAGTATTTTAACTATGTAAAACATGCAATACATGAACCATGAACTTCCAGAAGGGGACAACAGAGGATAAGATGGCTGGATGGCATCACCGACTCGATGGACATGAGTTTGAGTAAACTCCAGGAGTTGGTGATGGACAGGGAGGCCTGGCATGCTGCGATTCATGGGGTCACGAAGAGTCGGACACGACTGAGCGACTGAACTGAACTGAACCATGTAAAAGACAAACTCCAAATAATGGCTTAACTCAAGTAAACAAAGATTTATTTGTTTTTTTGTGTTACATTCCTGTCTAGGTTGGATAGTGAGGAATAGGTAAGAAAAGGGATTTTGCTAAGCAGTTATTCAGATTTCATAGTTTATTCCACCCTGTGGTGCCTCCATCCTCAACTCCAACCCTAGGTATACAGAATGGAGGGATAGGTAGTGGATAATATCTGACAGATTTTTACATGTCAGGCCCAGAAGCAGCATACCACATCTCTACCCACATTACATTCACCAAAGCTCAGATACATGTTTCCAATTTGACTGAAAGACAAGTTCCCTTTGTTTATGTGGCTAGAAAGGAGAGGGAAAACATGCAAGCACTAGATTTCTCTGCCATATTCTATCACCAAATATACTTTTGCTCTTCTTGTTCCACACATAGAATACTGTCTTCCCCTTACCCAAAGAAGAAAATTCCACATTCTACTTCACCTTTGCATTCAGCTGAAAAATCAGAAATTTTAGATGTGTTATTCCATCATCTATAATGCTGGTTATCTGCTCTCCCTGCAACCCCACACTGAAAATTCAGTGATGGGTTAGGAATAAGGTAACCTTAGATATAACTGAAACTAGGATTGAGTGAACCTTGTCTGGTACTTCTAAGACTTATAAGTTATTTGGTTTAAGTTATCCCATGTACCAGAAAAACATCTGAAGTTGTTTTTAGACACAAGAATCAAATTTTCTTTGAATTTGCTTCTTTGCCTCCATGCTTTTCTCTCTCATTTGGCTGGAAATAACACTGATATTATCAGGTGTGAAGAAGAGAAAGCTACCTTTTATGTAATCTTTGACCCAAGTCTGGGTCTTAATGTATCTTTAGTGGTGAAAAGTTTCCCACTATATAATACTTAGAAGACAGTTACTTTTATTTTTGCTTTCAAACCATTCAATTCATAATTCTCTTCTGTAGTCATCACTTGTTGAAAGACTGTGCTAAACAGCCAATATCAATAGTCACTAACTTTTTTCCCAGTCAATTTCTTTAGAGATGTTAGCTCAATAGGTGTATAGATTGTTTTTAACATTATGTTAACCAAATTTTCAGTAACTGAAACCTGATTGAAATAAAGAGGCATTTATTTTAAGATCTCCCCTGGAGAAAGGCATGACAACCCACTCCAATACTCTTGCCTGGAGAATCCCCATGGACAGAGGAGCCTGGTGGGCTATAGTCCACGGGGTTGCAAAGAGTCGGACACAACTGAGCAACTAAGACAGCACATCCCTGTATTTCGCCCCCCGTGTTTTGCTCCCTTAGACAATTATGCCAATACCACATGGTTTGAGGGTTTCTTTACAGTAGCACCTGTCTTTAGGATTTTAGTTTTAGTATTATCTGTATGCTGTTATATCAAGTAGCCCCCAAAAGCTCAGGAACCTTTGTCACTGATGGTTTGCCTAATGATCACCTCTTTGTTTTGCCTTTTTCTTTTCACACACAGAAAATTCTCTCTGAAGGAGATGATCTCAAATTCCATCTTTGCTTCCAGCTGAAAGACTATATTAGAGGTGTTCTGTTGTTCAGTCATATCTATTGGGTCAGATGTGGCTCCTTTTGGCAGAGCATCTTCCCAAAAGAATCAATTAGGTAGGAGAGGGCCGCCGTGTCCTGTAGAATCATTTAGGAACCCTGGCATTTTAATCTTGGGCACTATGATTTTCAATGTTGTCTGCACACCCGCCATGCAATGGGAAAATAGAATAGAATTTTACACATGGGATTTCTGTGAGCCTTGAAGTAGTCTGTATCATTTTGTACATCTTTCACTGGCTAGAACTCAGTTTTTTACCACTAATCTAAGTATAAAGATATAAGAAACACTGAGGAGCACTGAACATAGGAAGATGAGAAAAAACACAGTCTGATGAGCATTACTTGCCCAATTAGCTCACAAATGTAAGCATTTTCTATTTCAACAAACACAGATGTACATTTCAAAAATTTTTATTGTCTTTTGAGGAAACACAAGACAGCATTTGGAAAAAAAAAAATTGGAATCAAATTAAAGAATGAGTTTATCAGAGAGCCACTTCATGGATCCTATGTCTCCAATAAAATTTTACTCGAATAAAATTTTTTTTATTATTCTCATAGCAGCATGAGGGTGTTTTCAAATTTTTATCATAGGGCTTCTAACCCATAATATGATTCTTTAAAAATTGTACTAGATAGCTTCAAGAGAAGCAACACTAAAAACAATCAGAGTGGGAAAGGTGATGAAAAATTTGAATGGGTTTGTTTCCTGATGGAGCTTGTGTCAGCTCTCATAGGAAGGAGTGTGGTTATATCGGAAATAGACTCAAATACACTGAGAGCAGACAGCTAGCTTGAGTAAAACCCAGCAAATTAAAGAAGGGCTTGTGCAATATTGAAGAAATCTTGGCCAAATCTTAAATAAGAATAGACGTGTGTGATGAGGCAGGAGGGTCCAGGATTTATTTATGACCCAAAGGTTAAGTCCTTGAGACATCAAAGAAATTAAAACTGAACTTAGGTCTCAAAGGACTATTCATGAACAAGTGACCACAATTGATCTGACATCTGGAAGGGTTCAAATTTTTACTCTTTACTTCCACACTGTTTCCTTAGTAAATCTCACATCTATCAGCAGATGCCTACTCATATGTTCATAGGCATTTTACTATGCTAAACTGTTCCATTATCTCTTTTTAGGATAACAAGGTATACTTATATGTTGCCTGATGTCTCTGGAATCCATTTGCTCAAATTGGTCATCCAGATATTCATCCTTTCCTGGAGTCAAAGCTTGAGAGGGTTATATTCTCAATGATAGGGTTACCAGTGGGGCTTCCAACAAAGACGTAGATGCTAATATTTCATTTCTAAATTTCTAAATATCAGTATATCATTTTAATATCATACTTTTGCCACCATAGGAAGCCATTACAAATTCTTCATGTAATTTTTTCAGTAAATTAAGGTCCTTATCTACAAAATTCTGGTCTACCTTGCCAGCAACTGAGTAAAAAACAGCACCAAAGTCCATGAGTTTATAGCTCTTTCTTTAGCCCAGGAGATCTTTCTGTGTAGTGAAGATAAATGGACTTTCTAAGGACAGATATGTTTTATTCAAACCAATGACATATCTCTATATTTCATTTACCCTACTTTCTCAGGGTCAGACAGCTACAGTCAGATTCTGAATCTAGCAATTCGGTATGTTGATGGGAATAAAATGGAGAATTAAGCACAGCAGTTTCATATGACATTCAGACAATATTATTAGTAGGAATTTCAAGGACCTCATAGGATACTACTTTCCAAGGGTTATTTGAAAATAAGTTTGAATCATTCTACAGAACTCTTCCAAGACTCATGTAAGCATGATATGTATTTAATATTCTATAGATAAAAGATCTCAGTTGCCCTGGAACTTTATTTCTCCTCTAATCTTGAATGTTTATAGTCACAATGAATGTGTAGAAACTACATTTTAACTTTTTCTCTAATAAATACGAGTTCACTTGATAGCAAATCCTGGTGTACCATTAGGAACCTGGCACTCTAAAACACATAACTGACAAGTATTTTTGCACATAAAATTTCTTTAGATAAGATGAAATATAGGACAACAGAAAATAATCAATTTTTAAAAGTTTATCTGCACCTTTCTCTTTCCATTAAACAACTTCAAAACTGTGTTTTATATATATAGCTATGAAATGTCTTATATCCTATAATAAGCTTTCAAGTCTTCAAATGCATCTGCTACTTACTTATCCTTGTATCTTTTAAAATGCCTAGTTTAGTGCCTGGAATATAGTAATGCTCAATTAAATAAATTATAATTAAAATAAAAGTATGGAAGGAAAGAAGGAAAAGGGGGGAAAGGAAGGGGATATTAGAGGAGTTGAAAAGAAGAAGAAAATGAAGAAAAGCTTTTAAAATAGAAAAAGGAATTTCTTTAAATACATTTATTTTAAAATTATTATTTACTTTCTTTCCATCACATAATTAGCCATTTCTGAACTCTACAAGTATGATGTTATTCTAAACATCTGGATATAATTTTAAAAAGGAAATTATGTGGTACTCTAGTATTTTGTAGTTGCTAAATTAGTCCAAATATAAATTAAAAAAAAAAAAAAAAACAACTTAACAGTGATTTTGTAAGGTTTCCAAATGCAATTTTTGGGTCAAGGGATTTTTACCAACACCAGTTGTAATTGTAAATCATTTTCACTATCAGATTTTTCAACAGAACAATAGTAAATGCTAGAATGTATGTTATATTTGAAGGAAATGAATGATTTGAAATTATGGTTCACAGGCTAAAAACAAATCTTTGTTTAATAGACATCTCACACATCTTAGAAATGCAAGATTTCTAAGGCAAACTGTGGATTTGTTCTAAATATTCTGGATTTACTCAGAATATTGAAAATCACAATTGATGGCAAAAATACACAACTTCTGAAAAATGTTGACCTTAATTTTAAATGTATACCAGGGTTTCCTCCTCTTGCTACCATCTCGTTATTTACAGGTTCCTTCAGATCAGTAGCCTTCACATTTAGAGTTATGCTCTAATTTTCACAAGAGGATAAATTATATATAATAATATAATATATACACATTTATATATGTATTTTTTATTTCTCCACTTTGTCAAATGCTTGTAATCAGGATTTGGAATTTAGAAGACTATATAAATTTTTCAAGAAAAGTCAGGAAAATGTTCCTGTTTGAATACTTCTAGTTGGATTACTTTATCTAGTCATCTCCAAATATTAAATATCTAATATGTGTTATTTAATGTGCAAGATTGAAGATGAAATATTAAATAAGATAGACATTGTATAGATGATGATGGAGCTTACATTTTAGCTGGAAAGTCTATCAGTTAATCAAAAAAATGCAATGAGGTATGGAAAGAATACATTTGGATAGTGCTGAATGTTTTAAGAACGTAAATTAAAAGTTTGGTATTAAGCCCATGCTCAATCACTCAGTAGTGTCCTCTTCATATTAAAATAAAATACAGGCAATTAGCATTTACATAGGCTGGTGACACTATTAGGCATTTATATGATTAAGTATAGAAATTTGAATCAAATCAAGTACAAGAGAGGAACACTTTCTGTGCTTTTATAACACCAAACATTTCTCAGACAGAATGGCTTTCAGTTTTCTATGAAAGTGAAAAGTGAGAGTGAAGTCGCTCAGTCGTGTCCGACTCTTTGCAATCCCTGCAATCCCCTGGACTGTAGCCTACCAGGATCCTCAGTCCATGGGATTTTCCAGACAAGAATACTGGAGTGGGCTGCCATTTCCTTCTGCAGGGGATCTTCCTGACCCAGGGATTGAACCCAGGTCTCCCACATTGTAGGCAGATGCTTTAACATCTGAGCCACCAGGGAGAATCAAATAAAAATGTTTCATTTTTTTAACCTTAAAATGATGCCACTCCCAAATGATTAACTTACATTTTATCACTAAATAACTATCCAGTAATAGAGTTGAGTGGATTGCCTATACATAGAGCATGGTAATAATGTTCAGGACAGTCAAAATCAATATTTAAAAAAAAAAAAAAATCTAGGAACTTCCCTGGTGGTTCAGTGGCTAAGACTCTGAGCAACCAATGTAGGGGTTCTGAGTTCGATCCCTGGTCAGAATTAGATCCCACATGGTGCAACTAAAAAATCCTGCATGCCACAACTAAGACCTGACTCAGCCAAGTAAATAAATAAATTAAAAACAAATTTTTTTTTAATCTCAAAGTTACTCTGATCCAGAGAATAATACCACAGCTTTAAGAGTGAAAGCATACTGTGACAAGCTATAATGGATATAAACTACAAAAACACTGAGTTACTATGCTGTACATCTGAAACGAACACAATATTGTAAATTACCTTCAGTAAAAAAAGGAGTAAAAGCAATATTCAAACTTATTACATGAATTATTTAAAGTTTAATGAAGTTGATATTTAACTTCTCCTGAAGTATAACATACACCTAAAACAAGTACAAAGTTATGTTTTCAACTCAAGCAAAAGTGAAAGTTGCTCAGTCGTGTCCAACTCTTTGAGACATAGGAATTCTCCAGGCCAGAATACTGGAATGGGTAGCCGTCCCGTTCTCCAGGGTATCTTCCCAACCCAGGGATCGAAACCAGGCCTTCCGCATTGCAGGCAGATTCTTTACCAGCTAAGTCACCAGGGAAGCCCAAGAATACTGGAGTGGGTAGCCTATCCCTTCTCCAGCGGATCTTCCTGACCCAGGAATCGAACCGGGGTCTTCAACTCAAGAGGTTTGCACTTAGTGAACATCCCCATGAAAATAGCACTCACATGAAGAAATATGTGACTGGTAACTAAAGACCGCCATGTATTACTTTGCAGTCACTATCTTTCACCCAGAGGAAGCCAACATCATTACTTCTATGAGCAGAGATTGATTTTTGCCTATTTTGTTACTTAAAGAAAAAGTAGATTCCTTTAGCATATATATCTTTTTGTCTTGCTTCTTTGGCTTAAATCATTTTTCTGTGTGCTTTTCAAATGTTGCTACTGTATAAATGGTTTATTCTCATTGCTGTTTTAGTGTTCATTTTACTAACTACAACATAATTTATCTATTGTACTGTTGGTTCTATTGTACAATTTATCTATTGTACTGTTGATTGTACTGGGTTCTTTCCAGTTCTGATTCTTATAAATAATATTTCTAAGAACATTATAATGCATGCGTTTTGTGAATAAATATACACATTTCTGTTAGGTATGCATCCCTAAGAGGAAAAATGTTGGTAATAGACTATGATGGTGGCAGTGGATTCTTTCAGGCAGTAATGAACCATACAGAGGGCCTTTATCTCTGACTGAATCCTCTATTCCATTTTCAAAACTTTCAGAGGCTTTTGAGTATACACAGCTTGAGTATGACCCAAGGCCAAACAGGAACTTTTCCAAATCCTGGCAGAAGTGTGGATTTAAATCAGAACCAGAATCACCTCCAGGTGGCAGGACATAAAGGCAATGTTTAATAAAACTTCTCCCTAAGTTATTTGACATTTTGTCAGATATCAGAGTCCAGGAAGCAACACAGAGAATATAAAAGGCTAAATCAAAGAAATTTTGTGTTTTTAAACTTTAGGAAAAGAAAATCAAATAAGTTACTAAATCACTTGAGCCCCAGGCCAAGCTCTGGATAGAAACTTGAAAAGGTTAGTGCATTTTCTTCACAGTTTTTAAAGGCACATTGATTGACGATTAATCGTTCACAATCAAAGTACTTATTTCATGAACAGACAACCATCATTGGGAAGTGCTTTCTATATCTCTTAAAAAGAATCAAAAGAGAGACTAAGGAAATCACATTCTGAAAATGATTACAGTGTTTTCTTTGGACACACAGGACATACATAGAAGTAGTTTGAAATACTGAAGGAAATTACTTGGACATTTTTAGATTTTAAATGGTAACCAGGGAGTAGTAGCTTTTGTTCTGTTTCAT
Organism: Dama dama; assembly: GCF_033118175.1. Taxonomy (NCBI): domain Eukaryota; kingdom Metazoa; phylum Chordata; class Mammalia; order Artiodactyla; family Cervidae; genus Dama; species Dama dama. The sequence continues at coordinate 43,054,943 of NC_083711.1, read as the reverse complement.
CCATGTTTGCAGGATCCACACCAGTAAAACACAAAAGAAAAATAAAGAGTTGTTTAAAAGAATGATCTGGCAGAAAAAATGAGAAACTTTGTATGGGATACTTTTCCTTTAATTCACTCATCAGTATCTAAACCTCCTCTCTGTATTTTTGTGTTGTTTAGTCACTATATCCAACTCTTTGCAACCCCGTGGACTGACTGACTATAGCCTACCAGGATCCTCTGTCCATGGTATTTTCCAGGCAAGAATCCTGGAGTGGGTTGCCATTTCCTTATCGATGTTTGGGGGACTTTATAAGTCTACATGAGAGGTAAAGCTTATGATAGAAACTGAAAATTTTGAATAGCCACTTTTTCCAGTCTCCTCTGTAGCATTAGTGTGAGCCTAAGACCTAGATCTTCCAGTAAAATCTAAAAGTCTATCCTGTACTGTGAATTAGGAACAATGACTCAGTGCTTCCTAAATGCCACCCACAGTGGTAAAAACAGCAACAAATTTCCCAAAGAAGGACTGGCAGTTTTGCTGTCAGGGTCCAGTTTGGACAGTGGAAGTGTTATCAAGTTAGGGTGTGTGTTACTACTAAAGAACTGCACGCTCACTATACTAGATCTGCAGTTTAATTTTGGGTACACCCAGGCTGCTTAGCCTTTTAGAATCTTCTTTGAGCTACAACATATTCTTTTCATAAATTAATTTACTAGTAAGCACAGCCAAAGCCGTTTCTGTGTGGCTTGCAACTGAGAACCATTGGTCCTGGGGTGAGGGTGGTCAAATTCTGATGACTCTCTTTCAAAATGTACAAATTATTTGGGAGATAAATCTTAATTTCATAATTCAAAACAATTTTCATTTCTCCAAAGAGTAATGTGTTGTATTATTTCTGCCTGCTCTAGCCCTTAATCAAACACTCAATAAAAATTGATGATAAACATAATGTGATTATAGGCTAGAAGTTCTATTTCAAATATCTTCTGAAACAAATATTATTTAGACATTAGAATAATATTTTTCATTGATTAAAAAATGGGTAGACTGAAGTCTTAAGTGTATCTCAATACATTTCTTTTTTTTAAGTTAAAGAGCAATCAGAGAATAGTAGCATCAGAAAAAAGCACTTTTTTTCAGTACCATCACTTAACAACAGAGCCACAAAACTCTGTCAGCTATAAATGACTATTCTGTTACCAAAGGAGAACTGTATGTTAATAAGTTTATGTTTATAAAGTTTAGAATGTTTTCTAGAAGTGCATTCTGTAAAAATTGCTCTCTAGTGAAGTTAAAGAATGCCACAAAAATCTTCTTCCTAAGGCAAGGTAATTCTCCTGAGTAAATAAAAATACCTATGGCAGTGAAGACAAATTATGATGACATTTTATAACACAGAGAAGCTTCCTTTAAAATGGAAGATTTGCACAAACCCTTTAGAAAGCCATTGAAAAGGTCAACTTTCTGTCATCCAGTGGTTTTTAGCTACAGAGCAGTGACAAATGGGTGTGTTGTAATCAGTCATAGGGATGTGTTACAGGTAATTTGTTACAAACAATATTTAAGGTACCACAGTTTGTGAATGATCCACTTTTTATGAATTACAGTCCGGTCAAGGTTATCCCAATAAATAACATTACTCTCACTTACATCTCAAACACCATCTAGAGAAGGACTATGTCTTTCATGGGTGTTTTATTCTTCATAGGTGGCTTTGGGGAAGGAATGTTGAGAACTATGGAATTTTAGTACTATTTAATAGATAACAGATGTCAGGGAAGTTAGGAATCTATCTAAATCTCTTAAATTTTAGAAGTTAAAAGGAGTAGAATACACATCCCAAAATGTGCCACGTTGCCCTGTGGATTATTTTGAGCTAAAGGCAATCAAAACCAAGCAGGCTCAGGAAAAGTTTTTTATCTCCCCCATTAACTGCTTAAAAGAATTCAGAAAGGAGGCATGTATCAGGAAGAGAACTATTACCAGAAATAACTTTCTATATCTAAAAGACTAATCTGTATCTCAAGACAAATTATTAGTTTATCTAACATCTACTCTTCTCATCTTCCTGTGAATTGTCTTCTTTCCGTTTAAACTTCAAGACCTCATCCCTTTGCTTAACTCAGGATGGTTTATAAACTACAATTGCCTGACTACCTTGGAATCTCATATCTTTGTGGGGCTTCTGGACATATGAAATTAAATATTTTTTTCCTGTTACTCTCTTTTATGCCAATTTAATTATTAAGCCTGCCAAAAGAAACACAATAAATTGTGGAAGATTCTGAAAGAGATGGGAATACCAGACCACATGACCTGCCTCCTGAGAATTTGTATGCAGGTCAAGAATCAACAGTTAGAACTGGACATGGAACAACAGACTGGTTCCAAATAGGAAAAGGCTGTATATGTCACCCTGCTTATTTGACTTATATGCAGACTTTATCATGAGAAATGCTGGACTGGAGGAAGCACAAGTTGGAATCAAGATTGCCAGGAGAAATATCAATAACCTCAGATATGGAAATGACACCACCTTTACGGCAGAAAGTGAAGAAGAACTAAAGAGCCTCCTGATGAAAGTGAAAGAGGAGAGTGAAAAAGTTGGCTTAAAGCTCAACATTCAGAAGACTAAGATGATGGCATCTTGTCCCATCACTTCATGGCAAATAGATGGGGAGATAGTGGCAGACTTTATTTTTTGGGGCTCCAAAATTCAGAAGACTAAGATGATGGCATCTTGTCCCATCACTTCATGGCAAATAGACGGGGAAATAGTGGCAGACTTTATTTTTGGGGGCTCCAAAATCACTGCAGTTGGCGATTGAAGCCATGAAATTAAAAGATACTTACTCCTTAGAAGGAAAGTTATGACAAACCTAGACAGCATACTAAAAAGCAAAGACATTACTTTGCCAACAAAGCTTCATCTAGTCAAGGCTATGGTTTTTCCAGTAGTCATGTGTGGATGTGAGAGTTGGACTATAAAGAAAGCTGAGCACTGAAGAATCGATGCTTTTGAACTGTGGTGTTGGAGAAGACTCTTGAAAGTCTCTTGGACTGCAAGGAGATCCAACCAGTTCATCCTAAAGGAAATCAGTTCTGAATATTCATTGGAAGGATTGATTTTGAAGTTGAAACTCCAATACTTTGGCCACCTGATGTAAAAACCCGACTCATTTGAAAAGACCCTGATGCTGGGAAAGATTGAAGGCGAGAGGAAGGGGACGACAGAGGATGAAATGCTTGGATGGCATCACTGACTCAATGAACTTGAGTTTGAGTAAACTCTGGGAGTTGGTGATGGATAGGGAGGCCTGATGTGCTGCAGTTCATGGGACTGCAAAGAGTCGGACATAACTGAGCGACTGAACTGAACTGAGCTGAAATAACCTAGAAGGAAAATTTTTTCCTCCCCAATTAAGTATTGAAAATAAAATTTAAAATAAATTTTGATAAGGTATTAAAATATAGTTTCATATAACAAAAATGAAGAGAAAATAAAGTAATTTTTGTTAAACTGTAAATAAAAAAAAATGCCAACATAAAACACAGAACAAACAAAACAGATTAATTCATAATTGAGTTTATTTAACTTAGCTTTGTCAAACTCATAATCGAGTTTATTTAACTTAGTTTTGTAAAGAACAGAAACAAATTGGTAATATGACTGAATCTGATGAGTTATTGGATTAATTATAAGCATAAAAAAGAAAAGCATGACAAAGCCTAAAATTAATTAAAATTAAAACTTGATTGTATAATTTTTATGTATTAGTAAATTGTTAACTTTCTGGCTATGATCATCAACAAATACCTCTAGAACTTATTCAACTCTTTTATCTAGTTATTTTTAAGTATGACTCTTGCCCCCACATCAAACAATTAATAACTGGATTACGGAATTCATATCAAATGATAAAACAAAAGCCAGAGAGAAATTAGGAGCAAACCAAAAATGCTTGGACATTGTTACTGTCAAAGATAGCCATTAAATATATTGATAAATTTCAAAAGCTGAGCAGGTAAGAACAAATACCACTAATATAAGCCCTGTATACTGTACTTTCATTGTCTGTGCAGTAGCAAGAAAAGTAGCAAGAAGCAGAAGAAAGCAACGGGACATGTAACAGGAAACTCTCCAGTAGACACAAGTATTCACTGGGAAGCATTATACACCAAATGAGGAAGAGTCACTGAAAATGAGAATGAATTTACCCAACTTAAAATCTAGAAACAGTTAAGTAAAAAAAAAAACCCATGGACGGGTCTGATGGAGCTGGGGTCATGTAGCCTATTTCAACTCCAGAAAATATCTAACTAGAAATCCTTCTCAGACAGAGCCCCAAGCCAATAGGAAATTGCTGACAATAGAACAAAATTGGCAAGAAAGGGCAACATACAAAAGGAAAAGAAGGCCTAGATAAAGCTGAGAAGTAGGAATGGATCAGAAAACTCAGAGAACAAACTGTCCTATCTTCAGACACTCTATGAAATCAAGAGAGGAGGAAGCTCTGTGAGGTTAGAAAAGCTCTCCTGAACTACACCCCAAGGAAGTGAGAACTGCAGGAAATGGGTTTCTTTTTTAGGAGATTCAGGTAGTCATAAACAGACCATGGCAGTTATTTCAAATATCTGTAATATGCTAAAAATCATTAGTTCATAAATTTTAAATGGGTAAAATGTATGGTAAGTGAATTATATCTCAATAGATTTTTTTTTTAAGAGAAGACAATTAAAAAGTGACTAATAGGTGAAGATTCAACATATATTGCTATTATGTGTAGCAAGATTGCTACATATAATAGCAATCTCTGAGGAACAGAGGATGGAAAACAAATCCAAAAATCTTTAATTAAGGAAGTTCACTGAAATAATTAGAAAAAGATTTGAAAGTACATATTGAAAGAATCCACACTTCTGTGAAAATAGTGACAAAAGTGTTGTTGATTGTCAGAGTAAATACACAGAGGAAGCATTCATAGAAGTTGAAGCTATAAGATTTTTTTGATGGGCCACAATGGTCAAAGAGCATATTGGAAAGGACTCAACCAAGAAGCTGAGGAACCTCAACCAAGAAGCTAAGAACACTGAAAAATGGGGACAGACAGAACACAGGTTCAGCAGTCTCAAAATGTAGTCTGCAGACTGGCAACCTCTGCACTACCTACTAAGTCAGAATTTCCAAGAGTTGAGTTCAGAAATCTATGTTTTAACAAGCCTATGGGTGATTCTTATGATTGGTCAGATTTGAAAAACACTGATTAGATGTAGAGAAATAATGACCTGGAAATCAGGGATTTCATGTAGTGACTGACATTGACAGAGACACCTGTCACTAAGGGTTACAAATAGCTGTGAAAGAAGAGAAGCGAAAGGCAAAGGAGAAAAGGAAAGATATACACATTTGAATGCAGAGTTCCAAAGAATAGGAAGGAGAGATAAGAAAGCCTTCCTCAGTGATCAATGCAAAGAAATAGAGGAAAACAATAGAATGGGAAAGGCTAGAGATCTCTTCAAGAAAACTAAAGATACCAAGGGAACATTTCACGCAAAGATGGGCTCAATGAAGATAGAAATCGTATGGACCTAACAGGAGCAGAAGATATTAAGAAGAGGTGGCAAGAAAACACAGAAGAAATGTACAAAAAAGGTCTTCATGACCCAGATAATCACGATGGTGTAATCACTTACCTAGTGCCAGACATCCTGGAATGCAAAGTCAAGTGAGCCTTAGGAAGCATCACTATGAACAAAGCCAGTGGAGGTGATGGAATTCCAGTTGAGCTATTTCAAACCCTAAAAGACGCTGTTGTGAAAGTGCTGCAGTCCATACGCCAGCAAATTTGGAAAACTCAGCAGTGGCCACAGGACTGGAAAAGGTCAGTTTTCATTCCAATCCCAAAGAAAGGAAATGGCAAAGAATGCTCAAACTACCACACAACTGCACTCATCTCACACGCTAGTAAAGTAATGCTCAAAATTCTCCAAGCCATGCTCAATAGTACATGAACCTTGAACTTCCAGATGTCCAAGCTGGATTTAGAAAAGGCAGAGGAATCAGAGATCAAATTGCCAACATCGGCTGGATCATCGAAAAAGCAAGAGAATTCCAGAAAAGCATCTATTTCTCCTTTATTCTATGCCAAAGCCTGTGACTGTGTGGATCACAACAAACTGTGGAAAATTCTTCAAGAGATGGGAATACCAGATCACCTGACCTGCCTCCTGAGAAATCTGTATGCAGGTCAGGAAGCAACAGTTAGAACTGGACATGGAACAACAGACTGGTTCTAAATCAGGAAAAGAGTAGGTCAAGGCTGTATATTGTTACCCAGCTTATTTAACTTATATGCAGAGTACATCATGAGAAAAACTGGGCTGGAGGAAGCACAAGCTGGAATCAAGATTGCCGGGAGAAATATCAATAACCTCAGATATGCAGATGACACCACCCTTATGGCAGAAAGTGAAGAGGAACTAAAAAGCCTCTTGATGAAAGTGAAAGGGGAGAGTGAAAAAGTTGGCTTATAACTCAATATTCAGAAGACTAAGATGATGACATCCAGTCCCATCACTTCATGGCAAATAGATGGGGAAACAATGGAAACAGTGAACAGACTTTACTTTTGGGGGTTCCAAAATCACTGCAGCTGGTGAGTTCAGCCATGAAATTAAAAGACACTTGCTCCCAGGAAGAAAAGCTATGACCAACCTAGACAGCGTATTAAAAAGCAGAGACATTACTTTGCCAACAAAGGTCCGTCTAGTCAAGGCTATGGTTTTTCCAGTAGTTATGTATGGATGTGAGAGTTGGACTATAAAGAAAGCTGAGTGCTGAAGAATTGATGCTTTTGAACTGTGGTGTCAGAGAAGATGCTTGAGAGTAGCTTGGACTGCAAGGAGATCCAACCAGTCCTTCCTAAACAAATCAGACCTGAATATTCATTGGAAGACTGATGCTGAAGCTGAAAATCCAGTACTTTGGCCACCTGATGCGAAGAACTGGTTCATTTGAAAAGACCCTGATGCTGGGAAAGATTGAAGGCAAGAGGAGAAGGGGACAGCAGAGGATGAGATGGTTGGATGGCATCACCGACTCAATGGACATGAGTTTGAGTGAACTCCAGGAGTTGGTGATGGACAGGGAGGCCTGCTGTGCTGCAGTCCATGTGGTCGCAGAGTCAAACAGGATTGAGCAACTGAACTGAACTGAATTGAATGGAATCAATTATTGGTTAAAGAGTCATTCTGAAACTAATTGGTTTAAATTTGTTTGTTTGTTATTTCTTTCAAATTTTCAATATTCATTTTGTCCAGTTTTAAAACTGATTCAGATGTAATTATTATAGAAGTCCCCTAAATTCTGAGAATAATTCCTTTAAGACAATTCTTCCACAAATTCTAGGCAATTTAACTCAGATTTCAGAACTTAGGTTGTGTGAAATTATAGAGTAGGTCTTGTCAACTGAAAGCTAGCTTTTCTATAAAAAAAAAAAAGGATTTGTTACTTTGATTATGGCAACTAAGGAAGCCTGAATGTAATTTTAATATCTATCTTTAATATATCACTCTTTCCTCCCTGTAAGCTAATTAGTTATGTATTGATATTTATTATTTTAAATGATGCACATGTTTAAACACAAGTTCCCAGAAAATCAGTTTTCTTTGTAACTGGAAGCTTTATATGAAGGAACTGAATTCAAACTATTACATATGATTCATCATGCTCTCATATATGCAAAATGAATATGAATGCATGATTATTTGCTGAATGTGTCTAATGTCAAGCCCTTCTAAATTTTGGATTCAGACAATCAGGAATTTCCATTTTCCTCTAATGGAAAAGGTGGGGAAGGATGAGTAAATAGAGCTGTATCTTTGTGTATACATTTTTATTGGTTTTGTTTCTGCTGTTTTTGCTAATCTCTAAGCGATACAGGAATATAACCCTTGGGACCCATTTCTTACCACACTTAGTTTGTTACAGCCTTTAAAGCCAGTTTCTAGTTCTAATGTCTGTTGTTGTTGTTCCTTCCTAGGGATCTGAAGAATATTCTTCATGCTTTGATGGGGAAGAGATTTAGGGTTCCCCTTTTCCTTCCTTCACTCTTTCCTATTGTTTTCTTTCACTGCTATGATTTTCCCTCCAAACCAACCTCCCTAAGAAGATGGGGTTAGGTTCATCCCCTTCTCCATTCTCAAGTTTAGGTGATTTATTTTAAAAAAATAGTAAAATTTAGTCATGATTTTATAAAAAAGAACAAACCCGAATCTATATAGAATCTATCTCCTGAGCTCTAAACTTCGTGCTCTGTTGCTCTGTGCTTAGCCTTGCTGACTCTGCATCTCTGTTTACACTGCAGATGGTGACTGCAGCCATGAGATTAAAAGACGCTTACCCCTTGGAAGGAAAGTTATGACCAACCTAGACAGCATATTAAAAAGCAGAGACATTACTTTGCCAACAAAGGTCTGTCTAGTCAAGGCTATGGTTTTTCCAGTAGTCATGTATGGATGTGAGAGTTGTACTACAAAGAAAGCTGAGGACCGAAGAATTAATGCTTTTGAACTGTGGTGTTGGAGAAGACTCTTGAGAGTCCCTTGGACTGCAAGGAGATCCAACCAGTCCATAAAGGAGATCAGTCCTGGGTGTTCATTGGAAGGACTGATGTTGAAGCTGAAACTCCAGTACTTTGGCCACCTGATGCAAAGAGTTGACTCATTGGAAAAGACTCTGATGCTGGGAAAGATTGAGGGCAGGGGGAGAAGGGGATGACAGAGGATGAAATGGTTGGATGGCATCACCGACTCGATGAACTTGAGTTTGAGTAAACTCCAGGAGTTGAGGATGGACAGGGAGGCCTGGTGTGCTGCGATTCATGGGGTGGCAAAGAGCAGGACACGACTAAGCAACTGAACTGAACTGAACTGATGGACTGAAATATACTTGATGACCTAGTGTCAAGGATCTGCCTTCCAGACTTGAGCTTTGAGGATACAACACTTTTGCATTCCTAAAGAGATAAAAAGTTACAGAACAGAAAATAACGATTGTCTTGTTGGAGGTTTACAGAAACATTGTGACCAGGCCTAAGAGCACAGCTAAAGAACAGAGATTATCAGTTTCCCTCTGAGATCTGGTAAAGCTTGCAGTAGCAGCCACACCTCCTCCCATTTAGTATAAAAGAATCCTGAACTATAACGGGTTACATGGTGCTTTGGGACACTGGTGCTGGTTTTCTCAGTCTGCTGGCTTTCTGAAGAAAGTCACTGTTTGTTTTCCAACACCTCATCTCTCGATGTACTGGCCTGTGATGCAGCAACATGCTTCCCAGGTAGCACCAGTGGCAAAGAATCCTCCTGCCAATGCAGGACACATAAGAGACGCGGGTTTGATCCCTGGGTCGCGAAGATTCCCTGGAGGAGGGCATAGCAACCCACTCCGGTATTCTTACCTGGAGAATCCCATGGACAGAGGAGCCTGGTGGGCCTCAATCCATGGTGTCGCAAAAAGTTGGACTCAATAGAAATGACTGAGCATGCATGCAACAACAAGTACAAGCACGGACTCAATGACAATTTTGTCTTTGAATACGCTCAGAAAAGTAAAGAGAAAAGGATTAGGGCTAAGATGAGGGTAAAATGAACAACAACAAAAAAACCTGAGATAAGAAGCTTATGCCCCTGGTAATTTGTCAATTGCACTAATAACTAAGAGATCATGACATTGATAAGCAGTGCTCAAGAAGCAGTGAAGAGGCAGAATAAACTGTAATAAATGGATTAAAAGATCCATGAACCAGAGACTAATGTAACTGGGTGAATCAAACTAAGTAGGGTGGTCTAGAAAGCATGTCCCTCACAAGTGGAACAACTACAGCGAATTTTTTGTATGTGGGAACTGCAGAAAGCAAAGACGACTGCCTTCATGCTACTAATGATTTATGGTTAAACTTAGACTAAGAAAAGTTTTTAAATCACTCTTTGGATAAACCATGAAGACAAAAAATGCATCTGTGGATAGAACTCAGCCCATGAATCATCAGTTTAACTCTGTCCCAGATTCATTTTTTTTTCTCTATTATTTGACAAATAGTTCAAACTAAATAGAGCTCTGATATAAGAGCTATTGCAAATAAAAGTCCTACCTACTTTTGAGGTTTATTGCTTGATAGGTTCATGTCTGTCTAAATATAGCTACTTATTGAGTTAAATTAATAGACAAATATGCTGCATTGGCAGGGTTCTGTATTGTTAGGAAAATGAGCAGCATTAAACTGATCATATATATACAGAATGAAATAGATAGTCATGCATATAATCATGTATATAGTATATATATAATTATGCCTATAATTATGTATCATATATATATATATGTGTACATATACTTTTTCCAGATTACAATTCCAAAATTTTATGGTTAAGATTCAAAATAATACATATTGACTATACCAAACATATTAAAGCATAATCCTAAACAATAGGTGATTTTAACACTGTACTTTTAAAATAGTTCTTCTTTAGAGGGATTATATTAAGCTGAAAATGATTACCAGAGGGAATTTTGTGTTTATACTTACAGAAATTACACATAAAAAATCATATAATTTCCTATCAAATTTGATAAGCATAAACAAGACATATTATTGAAGCAAATGCTCATTAATGCTCCTAGAAGCAATATTAAGAATGACCTCCACATTGATAGGATATGACTTGAAATAAAATTCAAGAAATTTTGTGACATTAAGAATGGTTAAATGCAATCATCATTTCAATTTTTACTTCTTTAATTTGTATAGTATATCTGAAAAGCTAAGAAAATGAAAATAAAATTATTCATGAAAGTCTATTGCTTGGGATATTAGCTGTTAAAGAGATTTTTTTGTATTGTTTTTCTCTAGTAAATATCACCAGGATTTAAAATCAGAAAGAGAAACTCCATGAAAATAAAACATGTGCATTTTGGCAGGTGTAAACTATCTTGAAAAGGTTCACATATACATTCCACTCTTGCAATCAAACCAAAACTCTCTGTACTTTCAAAATTTTCTAAACCTTTCAGGTTAAAGGACAAACGTGAGCATATGGATAGGGTATTATACTAGGACAGCTTTAAAAATTTTGTAACTTATTCACAGGGTGTGTGAACTGCCTAGAATTTTTGGAAATCGAAGACTCAGAGCCACTCCCTTTTACGAATCAGGACAGAGGGAACTTCAAAATTTGAGTAAATTGCTCAAGGTCGCATAGAAACTGAGTCAGTGGCATCAGCATAAAACTCCAAGTAACTTTCACAGTGCTACCAGGAAGTTTTTCCTTAATAGTCCTGATAGATGACCAGGCAGCTATTTATAAGTCTTTCTGGTGGATATAAAGTGTTTCATAATAGAAGTAATTCTGCAATATTCTGCAGGCAACTCTAGAGTTAACAGAAATACTGGGTTGGCCAAAAAGTTCATTTGGGTTTCTTCCCTGAATAAACTTTATGATTGAGCCAATATTTTGCTTATCTATTATTGCTGATGAACAGAACAGACTTTTGGACTCTGTGGGAGAAGGAGAGGGTGGGATGTTCTGAGAGAACAGCATTGAAACAATTATACTATCAAGGGTGAAACAGATCACCAGCCCAGGTTGGATGCATGAGACAAGTGCTCAGGGCTGGTGCACTGGGAAGACCCAAAGGGATGGGATGAGGAGGAAGGTGGGAGGGGGGATTGGCATGGGGAACACATGTAAATCCATGGCTGATTCATGTCAATGTATGGCAAAAACCACTACAATATTGTAAAGTAATTAGCCTTCAACTAATAAAAATAAATGAAAAAAAAGGAAATTTAAAAGAAAAAAAATGATGCAAATCTTTGAGATATTGTTTATTTTTAAAAGTTACAGGTCCTTTGAATAATTGGCAAAAATACGTTAATATTGTAAGACAGGATATAATATTACTTTATTTAAATATTGCTTATTATAAACATGATGGTCAGTTTATGGAACATGTAACAAAAATTTGAGGCAAATTAAAACAACAGGATGGGAAAGACTAGAGATCTCTTCAAGAAAATTAGAGATACCAAGGGAACATTTCAATCAAAGATGAGCACAATAAAGGATAGAAACAGTATGGACCTGACAGTAGCAGAAGATATTAAGAAGAGGTGGCAAGAATGCACAGAAGATACATACAAAAAAGATACAAAATACAAAAAAGATCTTCACAACCCAGTTAATCATGATGGTGCGATCACTCACCTAGAGCCAGACATCATGGAATGTGAAGTCAAGTGGGCCTTAGGAAGCACCACTACGAACAAAGCGAGTGGAGATGATGGAATTCCAGTTGAGCTATTTCAAATCCTAAAAGATGCTGCTGTGAAAGTGCTGCACTCAATATCTCAGTAAATTTGGAAAACTCAGCAGTGGCCACAGGACTGGAAAAGGTCAGTTTTCATTCCAATCCCAAAGAAAGGCAATGCCAAAGAATGTTCAAACTACCACACAATTGCACTCATCTCACGCTAGTAAAGTAATGCTCAGAATTCTCCAAGCCAAGATTCAACAATACATGAACTGTGAACTTCCAGATGTTCAAGTTGGTTTTAGAAAAGGCAGAGGAACCAGATATCAAATTGCCAACATCCGCTGGATCATTGAAAAAGCAAGAGTTCCAGAAAAACATCTATTTCTCCTTTATTCACTATGTCAAAGTCTTTGACTGTGTGGAACAATAAACTGTGGAAAATTCTGAAAGAGACGGGAATGCCAGATCACCTGACCTGCCTCTTGAGAAACCTGTATGCAGGTCAGGAAGCAACAGTTAGAACTGGACATGGAACAACAGACTGGTTCCAAATAGGAAAAGGAGTACGTCAAGGTTGTATATTGTCACCCTGCTTATTTAACTTATATGCAGAGTACATCATGAGAAATGCTGGGCTGGAGGAAACACAAGCTGGAATCAAGATTGCTGGGAGAAATATCAATAACCTCAGATATGCAGATGACACCATCCTTATGGCAGAAAGTGAAGAGGAACTAAAAAGCCTCTTGATGAAAGTGAAAGAGGAGAGTGAAAAAGTTGGCTTAAAGCTTAACATTCAGAAAACTAAGATCATGGCATCTGGTCCCATCACTTCATGGGAAATAGATGGGGAGACAGTGGAAACAGTGTAAAACTTTATTTTGGGGGGCTTCAAAATCACTGCAGATGGTGATTGAAGCCATGAAATTAAAAGACGCTTACTCCTTGGAAGGAAAGTTATGACCAACCTAGACAGCATATTAAAAAGCAGAGACATTACTTTGCCGACAAAGGTCCATTTAGTCAAGGATATGGTTTTTCCAGTAGTCATGTATGGATGTGAGAGTTGGACTATAAAGAAAACTGAGACCTGAAGAATTGATGCATTTGAACTGTGGTGTTGGAGAAGACTCTTGAGGGTTCCTTGGACTTCAAGCAGATCTAACCAGTCCATCCTAAAGGAGATCAATCCTGGGTTTTCACTGGAAGGACTGAGGCTGAAGCTGAAGCTCCAATACTTTGGCCACCTGATGCAAAGTGCTGACTCATTTGAAAAGACCCTGATGCTGGGAAAGATTGAGGGCAGGAGGAGAAGGAGATGACAGAGGATGAGATGGTTGGATGGCATCACTGACTCAATGGACATGGGTTTGGGTGGACTCCAGGAGTTGGTAATGGACAGGAAGGCCTGGCGTGATGCGGTTCATGGTGTCGCAAAGAGTCAGACACAAATGAGCGACTGAACTGAACTGAACTGAAGGTAAATTTATAGTAAGATCAATTCCCATTTATTATATGTAAATGTACATAATATTCATTTAAATTTAAGTTTTAAAATTAAGATAAATATTAAATTTTCTATGCTTTAGAATATGGGGCTTTATGGCTATGATCGAGGTGGTACTATGTTCGCCAATAGGAACACAATCTCCATTTAAATAAAAAGAGTGCCACACACCCTACAAAGATCCTAATTGTTTTCTAGTTGTGCCTTCAGCTCCCATCCCAGTGGTTTCAAAGAAACATTGGGTAATAAGTGAGAAGTTGCCTGGGCTTTATAAAACAAATTATCATTCACAGTATATTTAAAGGAATTTTAACTCTACTAGGGCTTCCCTTTTCGTTCAGTGGTAAAGAATTCTCCTGCCAATGCAAGAGACATGGGGTTGGATCCCTCGATGGGGATGATTCCACTGGAGAAGGAAATAGTGACCCAGTCCAGTATTCTTGCCTGGGAAAACTCATGGACAGAGGAGCTTGGCGGGCAACAGTCTGCTGCTGCTGCTGCTGCTAAGTCACCTCTCTGCGACCCTATGGACAGTAGCCCACCAGGCTCCTCTGTCCACAGGATTTTCTAGGCAAGAATACTGAAGTGGGTTACCATTTCCTTCTCCAAGGCAACAGTCTATGCAGTCGCAAAAGAGTCAGACACAAGTAAGCGACTAAAAACAACAAAACAACAAATAGTTGAAGAGATCCTGTAGTGTTGCAAAAGGACATGGAAATAACTAGCCTAAGCAATCTCTTCTATCATATAATACACATGATTGTGTGTACCTGTTGACATAGATTTCTGAAAAAAACTACCAAATAGCAATTTGTACACACATACACAAAATAAATTAGCATAAGAAAATGTAGAATTTGCAAAAAAAAATATTCAGTTTGCAAAACAATGTAATTGGACTTACTTTACTAAACTGTATATTTAAATGGTTAGGATAGTAAGTTTTGTGGAATATGTTTTTTACCAAAATGTATAAGAATTAAACAATGTATTCATAAATGCTGCTTATTGAGGAGTTTTATTTGAATAGATAATCAGCTCAAAATAAAGAAAAAAGATTGAAACAAAATGTCTTGAATAATATATGTTAGTTTTTTTAAATTTTATTTTAAAGATAAATACTTCACAAATCAAGTTATATGCTGAAATAGCAATAAAAGCCACAATGGTGATTAAAAAGAGTAACTGTTAAAGACTTATATTAATGTCTAAATTAGGTGGTTCCAGTCTGAGAGCTAGTGAAAATGGAATTGTTTTAGAGGTTAATGCATTCTGGTGGTGTGTCTTAAAATACTCAGGGACCATGCGTTGATCAAAAATTACTAACAGGATGCCGTGCCAGTAAATCATTTACATGGTCATCAACTGAGCCACGGGCAGCAAATAGCATGCCCTAATGAGGTCCCAACTCTTGTTTGTCTGAATGTCACAGATGCTATCCATTCCATGATGTTTTGGAAAACTACATGAATATACCATATGCATATAAGATGCACAGGAAAAATAAGAACACCAAATGGTTTCCTATTATTTCCCATGAGTGCAAATGACAGCTTAATATATAACTGCTTCCTGGGAAGAGTCATGATATGATGCTTATTTATCTAGAAATAATCTCTTCACCTTTTCCCCAAGCTTATTGCTTGTTTACTTGATTTTAAAGTCACACTGAGCTGCCATTACCATATCCTTTCATCGATCAATCACATGAACTATGCTTGTTATACTTAAAATGTCACTTTGGAATGATTCCATGCATGAGTTTCTGTGCATACAACACAATCTGTATTGTATTATTGTTATGAGTTGAATTGTGTACTCCCCAAAAAGATATACCGAATCCTAGCCACCACCGTCTCAGAAGGTAACATTTAGAAATGGGTCATTGCAAATGTAATCAGTAATTTCAATTAGAGAGGTCATACTGGTGAAAAGTGAGCTGTTAACACAATATAACCAGTGTCCTTATAAGAAAGAAGAAACCAAAACAGAGGGAGATATCATTTGATGACAGAGGTAGAAATTGGAGTGGATTCAGCTGCGAAGCAAGAAATGCCAAGGATGGATGGCCATCTCCAGAAGCTTGGCAGAAGCAAGGAAAGATTCTGCCCTACAGGTTTCAGAGGCAGCCTGGCCCTGCTTTTTGGAAATCTAGACTCCAGAACTGTGAGACAATAAGCTTATCTTAATTTAATCCACCCCGCCATTTGTGGTGCTTTATTACATCAGCCTCAGGAAATTAACGCAGTCATACAGGCCAAATAGGCAGAGAAAGTAAGTGTTAAAGAGAGATGGAGTGAAAGAGGGAAAGAATCTTTGTGTCTCTATTTTTTTTATACACAGTAGAATTCTTTTAAAAAGGTCACAGTTCTCTTGAGATTATTTCTGAAGCTCATTTAAAAATAGTGATTAAGAGGTCTCTATTCTCTCTATTTGATATCCAAATTATGATTTGCAATTTACTTAATTACTGAGTTACATTAACACTAACATAATATAATGCAAAAATGAAGTAACAACCCTGATGGAAGAACTCAGGCCCTTTATGTGAATATGAGTTGGTTATGGGAAAGAGTTACCAGGAGAATTTCATGTAAGTTTGGCTCATTTTTCAAACACCTTTACACTTGAGTTTTGGCTATTAATTATGTTTCAAAAATAGGTTAAAGCCAGGAAGGATTCTAGAAATTATTTAAAGTGATCATTCCATTTTGTAGTTGAGTACATTTAGATCTTGTCTTGGTCAAATACTTGATGCATGAAAGCCCCAGGACTTGAAACCCCTACCTTAACTCCTAGGACACAATTCTATTTTGTTTATTACACCCCCTTATTCCTACTTCTTGAAATAATAATTATCATAACATAAAAAGGGGTATTCAGTCAACAGCAATCTCAGGCACAGATTCAGATATACAAAAAATGATTCTATTTTTCTATAACTAAACCATTCTTTTTTTTCAATTTCAGGTTCCCATTCTGTGTTATATTCACATAATAAGAAGTTTAAAAGACAAAAAGTATATCACTTGTATTTGAACTTAGGGAGAAAAAAAGGAAGCAACATGGTAAATACAAGAAAATCCTATCCAAAAAGAATTTGAAAACAAAGATAATTAGCGTCCAACTAATATAAATAAATGAAAAATAAATAAATTAAATTAAATTAAAAAAATAAAATCATTAGGAAAGCAAATATCAGTAAGGATGTCTTGCAAACCAAATGATAACAACACAAAAAACATTGTCCTTTATCCATACATGTTTTTGACTTGTCAAATTTCTTCACAATTTTAAAATTTTAGAATCATTTAATCTTAGAAATAAAATAACAGAAGAATCTTACAGATCTAGCTTAGAATTTATATGGAAAGATATTATATTTTTATTTCATACAATTACATAAAGAGAATCCAAAGTGTGTGGCTAGAGTGGACAGCACAGTTACAGATTATTTGAGAAATACAAGGGAACAGAATAATCTGCTAAAATTAGTACTTACTCTGTTTAGTGCTTTTTTTTTTAAATAATAGTGCTTAAATTTCCCTTTTTTGGTTTAATGGGCAGGGAATCCCAAATTCTGAAACTTTAATCAAACTCATGGCCTCCCTTAGCAGGTGTTCACTCTTTAATAAGAATAGCATTTAATGATTTAAATTTAGAGCAACCACTAAAGTCTTGTTCTTTAGAATTGGCAAAGTGGTAAGTGAGAGAAGAAATAGTGTTAATTTTATAATAATTTTACATTTACAGAAAAAATAAATAAATACAGTAGAGAGTTTCCATATATCCCAAACCCAGTTTCCCATATCGCTAATATCTTACATTAGTACGGCATATTTCTCCAAATAATGAGCCAATGTTTACATTTTATTATTAACTTAAATCCATACTTTCTTCAGACTCCCTGAGTTTTTAGTGTAATGTACTTTTTTTTCTATTCCAAGATCACTTACCGTATACCACATTACATTCAGTCATCATATCTTACTTTCCTCCTGATTGTGACACTTTTTTTCCAACTTTGTTCTTGATTTTCACAGCTTTGAGAAATACTGCTCAGGCATTAGGCAGAATGTCACTCAACTGGTGTTTGTCAGATATTTCTCCCATGATTAGACTGAGATTGTGTGCCATTATCATCACATTGTATTAAGGATTCGTGCAATCCATATGATTTTTCACTACTGATGCTGACCTTGATCACCTGGAGAAGGTACAGTTTAGTGTCGGTCAGCCTTCTCCACTGTGAAGTTATTATTTTTCCCTTTAAAACACAGTTATCTTTAAAAGAAGTCACTTAGAGGCATCCCTTTGCTAAGAGCTGGAGAGTTATGTCATACCTTCTTAAAGAGGAAGTGGGTATATAAATACATTATTTGGAAATTGGGGGGTTCCAAATTCAAGAGATTCAAGAGATTGGGGGTTCAAGAGATTTTTCCATTAGTCTCATTTTTAATTTATTTAATCATTTTTTTCTGTAATAATAGACTTATGGATATTTACTTTATACTTATTTATTTTATGATATGATAGATAGTATTACTTTTGGAGCTACTAGAGAACAGGGACTATTTTATTCATCTTCATAACCCAAGCACTTGGACTGGAAAATTTTAAATAATCAGTAAAATTTCTTTTTATGAATTATGACAGGAAAGAGACACAAATAATCAACACATGCATAACAGTAGAATATATGCAGTGTTAACTCTACATATGGAAAAATGGGAGGGGTCTCAACTCATCCTAGAAGGGAACAAGTTAGAAAAAGCTTTGAAAATACTTTGGACATGAAATAAGGTCTGAAAAATAGGAGTCAGTACAGTGATGAACTGTGAAAAATGAAAATTTAAAAATATATGTATATATACATAATGTATATGCATTTATACTATATGATTTTATATTTATATATTGTATTTATGTGTATGTATAGTATAAGGACATATAGGTTAAAGTATGACCCATCTGGAAAACTGTGTAGATGTGCTCGGCATAGGTGAAGCTTGGGCCCCATAGAGAAAAGTACAAAAGGAAACTGGAGAATCTGGCAGAGCCTAGGTGGTGAGAAACCTGTATAGGTCGTCATTTTTCCTGACAGCAATGGAAAGTTATTGAAGACTTTAATAGGGAGAGCTGTAGGTTAATGAATGCCTTTCAGAAAATCTTCAGAAAGAAACACAACATATTCATGTTTTGAATGAATATGTACATGTTTGGTGCAACAATGAGTTGCTTGTGAATTATTACTTAATTTATTAAGTGAAAATTGCATGATATAGGCAGAAAAAAGAAAATGATTCTAAAGAATGATTATGAATATGCTTTAAGGTTGGTCAAAGGCTTTAACAAGAAGCCATGCTTCAGTTATCCTGATAAAAGTATCAGAACCCTACCATACTTTTGAGGCTCCACGGATAAGAAACAGAAGATGGATCTAGATTGACTTGAAAAATCATAAAATATTTTGTTTATGTCCTGAAATTTGCTAATTAATGGAAACAGGTCTATGGAATCTCTTGCCTGACTCAAAGAACTACCTTTTGACTAAAACATATAACACACACACACACACACACACACACACACACACAAATTTTCTTTCATTTTGGCATTTTGCTGTCTTATTCTAACTTCCATTCTCCCCCAAGTACTATAACAAGAGACATCCTAAATCAAGCAGATAAGAAACTAGCAAGAGATATGGAAGGAATCAGTCTATGAATGTAACATTCTCCTTTATTTAGAGGTGACTGTTCTTTATGAAACAGAGGTGACTGTTTCATCTTTTGTAAGTTCTTGGCATCTTATGCATCCCACATTAAAAACTGAAATGTTTCCAAGTAGTTCAGGCCTTTATTTCATATCTTGACACCTAAGATATTTCATAGTTGTTCACCAATTTCCAAAATCAATGAATCTAATCAATACCAAAATAGCATTTATTTTCTACATCAACCTGGAAAAAAGTGAAATTAAAATACTCTAAGCAAAAGAAATTATCACTCTGTTCACCATGAAAAGATAGGGATAACTGAATAGTCTAATATTTGCAAATGTTAGAGAGTAAAAAGCAAAAAAAAAAAAAAAACAGAAAAGAAAGTTAAAATTAAAAAAAGTAATTTAGGTTCCAGACTACTTTTTTAAGTGGTTGGTCCCATTACCACTCCCTGTAGCAAACACTGTTGGTGTTCAATTCAGATTCCTTTCTGTCTCCTTTTGACTCTGTAAATGTGTCCCCTTCTTTCTTTGAGGTGCTTTTGCTTTTTGTGGCCCCATCTTTGATTTTCTTTAGTGTGATCTACAGAGGTTGCTGGACCTATTTGACCTCACAGTACAGAGCTAGAAGCCTGGGAGTTATGACCCAGTTAACCAATGACTTCAGGGTATGGAACTTCGAAACTGCAATTCCATCATCTGAAGTGTAATTCACACTAGAGTCAGCCTCCAGGATCAGGAGAAGCAAACCTCTGTGGAACTGTGCCTGGCCCACAGACTTGCTGGGCTCCTTTCCCTTCCTTGTCCTGCTTGCTATCTTCTCCTCTAATTTCTCTAAGAAGCAATTTCTTTAAAAGTGTGGTCAAAAGCTTGGATATTTCAAAGATGGAACTACTGAAACCTTTACATAGGCCTACACCATGCAGAATTTTAAAAATTTAATAGAAAGAAGAGAAACTATAGATGACGATGTTTATTCTACACCTATTTAGAAGCACTGCATCTAGCAAAAGTTTTGGTACACAATCCAGATTGCTTCCTCGGGATCCTGGAACTCATTTCCCCCAATTCCGTAACTGAGGCACTCTCCATGACTACTTTGTCCAAGGATAAAGCCCTTCCTTCCCTAGGGGAATTCAGCTTCCAATAATGGGTTGATGTATAGGTACAAAGACAAAGCCCTTTTTTAATTTGGAATATCTCTAAAAACCTCAGCCTCAGACATCCCTGAGAGGTTAGCTGAGTTCACTTTTGTAACTTCACTACAGTTTAACTTCTTTCTCTGCCCAATCTTGCTTTGTTCATTCTTTTACAGGAATTATTCCCAGAAGTACCTCACTGTAGGTCACCTGCATGACCATGCCCTTTTCAAAGAGAATATCCATTCAAATATGAGGTCTTGAATTCCTAATGGGTCTTAGTAAAGAAGGGGTTGGAGAAGGCAATGGCAACCCACTCCAGTATTCTTGCCTGGAGAATCCCAGGGACAGAGGAGCCTAGTGGGCTGCCGTCTATATGGTCACACAGAGTTGGACATGACTGAAGCGACTTAGCAGCAGCAGCAGAGAAGGGGTGCCTAATTATAAGATAAATAGAAAACATGCACTTGAAGCTTTTCTTTATAATCTGAGTTCTGTTATATTTTCCAATAGTTATGTATGGATGTGAGAGTTTGACCATCAGGAAGGCTGAGCACTGAAGAACTGATGCTTTTGAACTGTGGTGTTGGAGAAGATTCTTGAGAGTTCCTAGACAGTATATTAAAAAGCAGAGACATTACTTTGCTAACAAAGGTCCATCTAGTCAATGCTATAGTTTTTCCAGTAGTCATGTATGAATGTGAGAGTTGGACCATAAAGAAAGCTGAGACCTAAGAACTGATGCTTTTGAATTGCAGTACTAGAGAAGACTCTTGAGAATTCCTAGGACTGTAAGGAGATCAAACTAGTCAATCCTAAAGGAAATCAGGCCTGAATATTCATTGGAAGAATTGATGCTGAAGCTGAAACTCCAATACTTTGGCCACCTGATGTGAAGAACTGATTCACTGGAAAAGACCCTGACGCTGGGAAAGGTTGAAGACAGGAGGAGAAGAGGATCACAGAGGATGAGATGGTTGGATGGCATCACCAACTTGATGGACATGAGTTTGAGTAAACCCCATTAGTTGGTGATGGACAGGGAAGCCTGTCGTGCTGCAGTCCATGGGGTTGCAGAGTTGGACATGACTGAGCAACTGAACTGAACTGAACTCAGTTATATTTACACAAAGTGATAAACTTGTGCCAGCCGAACAGCAATTTATCATAAGATGGGATGGTACATCTTGGATTAGACATGATCACAGTTAGAAAAACAAGTAAAATGCATAAGCAGATGGCCCAGAGAACTTGACATTTTTCTTGCATTTATCTTCAACCCAAGCTTATGAGACAAGTCAGGAAGGAGAGTATCCCTAAAGACCAACTGATGGAAGAGAAAAAGTTTGACTTTGTTGACAAAATATTTAGCTCAGATATGGGTACAACAGAGTATGTTTTCAATACCACAGCACTTGAAAAGCAACACTGAGCAAAAACTTTCCAAATGTTATAGCTTTGGAAGATGCACCTGGTCATCCATTTGTATGGAAAGTGGCATGAAGCAAGACTATACAAAGACTAATGGGCAGTGTTTAGTGGGTCAGGGAATCTAGGAGAAAAATAATTGGAAAATTGAGAACAAAAAATCCTAGGGAAAAGGCCTGTAAATAGATCCATTATACTGAGCACAGAGTATGAAGATCTTACATCACATACTAACAAGTCTCCTTCTGGCACTGAAGGTTTCTCAAACTACCAAGTAGATGTAACAATAGGCAGTTGACATTAGCCAAATACTTTCATGCTCCACCTCAACACTGTACTTTGGCCCATGGCAGCAAGAAAGGGGTGTGGGAATAGATGCAACAACATAAGCTCTTATTCACCAAGGCCATTTTAGTTATTGCTATTACCAAACTTCTATTGATATTACTAAACTTCTCAACAAGGTAGACCAAAAATGTCAGCACCCCTAAGAACAACTAGTCATTTGGTGACAGGTTGATTACATTGAACCCACACATCCTGCAAGGGATGGCAAATCATCTTGTTTGCTTGTTTGTCCCACAAGGCCTTAGCAAGCACCACTTACCCAAGGCTTTCAGAGTGCTTGATTCATCAGCATAGTATCCTCCATCATATCTAATTTGGGACAGTGATCTGTTTTGGAGCCAATGAGATTCAGCAGTGGGCACATAGCCAGAGGATTCATGAGTCATTTCACATGCCATACTGCTTAGAAGTTGCCATTGACAAAATGAGAAACAACCTTTTGAGCTGCCACCTTGGAGAGAAGACCCTGAGAGATAGGAAACCATCCCCCAAGAAATAGTGTATGCCCTAAAACAATGACAGTTATATGGTGTTGTATGCCTAATAGGTGGAATACATGAGTTCAAGAACCACACTATGAAAGTAGAAGTAACTCTCTTTTCCTTCGTGCCCAATGAACCTGCTTAGAGAATTTGCATATCTCTGCAACCCCAGGCTCTTTGGGTCAAGATGCCTTAGATTGCAGAGTGGGCACGGTTCTACCAAAGGATACAGAAAAAATTTTATCAGCAAAATACGTCATATCTATACAATGGAATATTATTTAGCAATAAAAAGGCAAGGAGTACTGATACATGCTAAGACATGAATAAACCTTGAACACGTCATGCTAAGTGAAAAAAAAGTCATAAAAGGTCACATATTGTATGATTCTTTTATAGGAATTTTGATGAATAGTTACTCTGATCTTTTCTTGCATAACATGTATCATAATTATAAATATAAATTTAGTTAACAACCATGTTACATACCAGACTCTATGATCTATGAAGATGGGTATCATCTCTGCCTTATTTACTCCAGGAATCTGCAATTTCTTCCACAGCACCTAACACATAGAAGAAACATAATGAGTATGTATTGAATAATCTATATGTTTTAAAAAACCTGCACATTGTTACAACAGTTTGTACCTGATAGTAAATACTTCAGTTATATACTTTTACTAAGATAGCATTTTTTGGACATAATTTAACTAACTTTCAGATTTATAAGTATTTCTAGGTACTGGTTATGGAGAAAAAACTAAAAGATGTAATTGTGGCCTAAAACTATGAAGTTTAATTAAAACTGTTTTCATTCAAGTTGAAAGTTTTGCACCATCTAGCTTTTAGAGTCCTCAAATCAGTGTAATGTGTCAGTATATTTTGCAGGGTTGTAAATGAAATGCTGCGTGAAATGTCTGATAAGAGTGTGTTGCCAGTAAAGACGAGCTTAGAGTGAAGCCATCAGGGACACGACAAAATTTGCCAATTCTACACGAGGAGAATAAGCAAATCTATTCAAGTGCAGTTATATAAATAAATATGCACAAACATACATGCTACTGTAAATATTGAAAGCTAGCATGTTTCATCTAAGAAAATAGCTGTTTCCTAACCCATCTAACCAAAAGAATCTTATGGTGAGATAATAAAAGTGAGGATGACCAACATATACTATCTAGATGTTATATTTATTAAGAAAAAAATTAAAAAGTCTTTTTTAATCTTATTGATTTCCATTAATTCCTTGATCATTTCATTATTTAGAGAATAAAAATCTCAAAGAATGAAGACTAGACATCTATATTTTTATAAGACTCCCATGTGATCTTGAATTTCAGATAATTTTATATCTACTGATCTAATGTAACTTCTCCATTGTTATCAACAATGGCTACTTCTTTTAATTAATTTATTCAGTAATTTTTTATTTGATATATTCATTGGTAAGTTCTAATGCAAAAAGTAGCATTTTTCCTCCCTCTCTGGAGGTATGATATAGGCTGCCTCTGAGAATAGAGTCACAATTTCTAAAAAATTAAAGAAGGACTATGTTAGCCAGCAGGCGAATCATATAGATAGAAGGTACATATGAGACAGAAACACAGAAGTAAACTTTCCCTAGGTCTTTCTAAATACTAATGAGGAGAAAGACCACCTTAGCCAGAGATCTGACTTGTTCAGCACACTTGAGTGTATTTAAAGATATCTTCATCTCCTTGATACATTTATTGTCTAGTCTCTAGATCTGGATTATGATTTGAATCATCATGGAAGTCCTTTATTTATTTATTTATTATTATTTTTGGCCACACCATACAGCATGCAGGATCTTAGTTCCCTGACCAGGGATAGAACCCACAGACCCTGCAGTGGAAGTGTGGAATGTTAACCACTGGATTGCCAGGGAAGTCAAAGTCCAATTTTTATAGAGAGAACATGACCATGAGAATGCAGAAAATCCCATGGACAGAGGAGCCTGGTGGGCTACAAGCTATGGGGTCACATAAGAGTCAGACATGACTTAGCAAGTAAACAGCAACAATGAGCTTTTCATGCTGAACTTTAGGTTCTCTTTCATGGAGTGTTAAAAATCATCATTTTAAAATTAGAAACTGCCATTGAAAATGGTTCTTTATTTACTCAATATTGAAAGATATTGCCATAATACTGGAAATCATGATAGATAACAAGAAAAATAAACAAAACAGCCATTGTCCCCACCCTCACTGAGCTTACGCTTTAGTGAGGGACATAGACAGTTAAGCAAGCACTTACAGTAAAGTGTGATGAGTACTATGACAAGAGAATTCTAGATCTTATGGTGAGTTTATTTCAGGGACATGTAATGTATTTACATTTTTTAAAATGGGATCAAGGAATACTTTTTGGAGAAATTCCATTAACCTGAGCTAATAGCTAGACAGGTGAAGGGGAAAGAGTGTAGTGAGACCATGAGGGGGAATAACATGGGCAAAGATTTTGAGTTGAGAAACAGCAAAATACTTTCAAGAAACTAAAAGATCAGTATTCTTAAGTAGAGTGCTAATGTGGTAGGGACTTTTGAAAGATAATCCTAGAGAGTCAGATGGAAGCCAGATCATACTGGTTTGTAGAAAACTAAATTAAGGAACACAGACATTATCCTGGTTATAGCATTTGAGCGGGAGAGTTATATGATCAAAATTCAATCTCAAAATCTCCCTCTGAAGAATATTCTGTGCAAAGAAAACCTCAATAACATGCTTGAAGGTATGACAATATGGAGTTGTGATATGTTTAGAGACTATAACCAATAGGAGTTGACCATGTAAAAGAGATACATACTACGTTAGATATTTCTCTCTGTGGGTAGTGATACATCTTATTTTACAAGCATAAATCATCATCTTGGTTTTATATACTAATCTTGTGAACTTGGTAAATGTGTTTATGTTCCTGGCAGCTGAATGATATATTAACTTTTGGGGTATTATTGGTATAGTGAAGTTTCTTAGCAAGGAAACTAAACACTTGGCTTAATATGTATCAACATAATTAGTGGATTTATTAAATCCCTTAGAAAGAGTCTGCTGATCTTGTCCCAGACAGTTTTATATATATATATAGATATATATATATGTATATATATAATTGTTAGGACTCTAAATAGCTTTAGTTAAATAAAATATACTGTAACAAAAAAAAAGGTTAAAGCTAAATGTATAACAAATATTTCATGACTTGAGATAAAAGGTAAAATAGGGAATCTTTTATGAAGTCAACTTTTATTTTAGTCAGCATTGTCTCTTTTCATTTATTTATGGTAGTGGAAAATCTAAAAGTAGATCCTGGAGGTCAAGTTATCTAGATAAATGATTGCTTCTTAAAGAGATTTATAAGAATTTTCAAATGGCATAATACTATATAGAAATCTTTCAAGTAGAACTGTGCTCTATTAAAGTTTATTGAATGATTTTCATTGATAAACAAATGAAAAAAAACTTTAGTAGGGAAAAGTCTCACTAAATAACTGTCCAATGCATGCCCAAAGGTTTTCATTTTAAAGTAGACACTAAGCCTCATTCAATCTGGTTCTCTACACCCACCTTCTCCTCACTATTACTTTCAAGGATGGGACAAAAATCTTTGCTCCAGCCCCTTCTCAACTCTTTCTCCCAAAAGCTTTTATCTCCTCTAATTAAGTATAATAAGATTCTAGGGAAATCAAAATCAAATTTTCACTGACAAAAGTTTCAGAGCCTTTAATACAAAAAGCAAAGATTTTGGAACAAAACAAAGAGCTCCCTTTACCGAATACATGATGAAAAGATTAACACACTGTGGTTTTCCCCATACCAGAGTCAAAGGTTCTCAAGAGAAAGGTTAAAACGTTGTTACGATTATGTTTTAGAAGGTAGAATGTTGGCTCACACTAAGTATTCATAGGGACCATAATTCTCCTCTATGGAAAAAAAATTGTACAATCTTATCTAACAAGGAAAAAAATAGGCTTGCTGTCACATGTATAAAATGCTCCGTTTGACTTAAACAACAGATCCCCAAATTTTCAAATACTTAGAAACAGTAATTTTACCAAGAGAATTTTTGGCATCCAATATATGTGTCATTTCCTTTTTCTCTGTATCCTTTAACTGTAACATGTTTGACCTTGAAGATGCATTTGATCAAAAAGCATAATTCCCCTTTGATGAGAATGTCTTTCTGAGATGTACTCCTCTCTGAGCAGGGTAATATGTTCTCTTCATGGGGAGCAGCTCTGATTCTGTCTAGTAGAAAAGGAAAAAACTGTGTTTCTGTTACTGACCATGCCTGGGGAAAACTGTTTTTCAAAGACAAAGGCAATGAAACTTTTGGCAGCCATTATGAACTTCAAGTTGTGTCTTGTATTCAACTGCTGAATAGACACTACGCTAAAGCATTAGAGAGGTTTTTGATCTTTGTTTTTTTTTTTTTTTGGTGACAACTGCGACTTCATCTATCAGCCATTATAGGAATAACATTGGAACATTCATTTAGTTTCCTAGATGAAGGTCTAAATCCTTGTTAGTTCTGATTTCCCTAAAGAAGGTAGTTTTGGCAACATTGCAGAACAGAACTGAAAAAAGCTACTTATAAAAAACTTCTTGTTTTCCCTAATGAATAAAATTAAAATAGTGAGGAGTACTTTTGGTGTTCTAATTTCTTTCTGTGAAACTGCTGATGGTTTTTAACAATTATGGTTTTATTCGGTGAGAGAGATTGCAACCTCTATTAGTACTTGTTTCTGCCGCTGACATGCATACTAAGAAGACAATAAGAACTCAGGAAAGTCAACATTTTTGGAAAGTGAGAAAGGGGATGAAATTATTAGTGTTTCAAGGTTGAGTTCTACTACTATTTGAACCTGAAGAGTCAACTTGTCAGTCATTAATTATATATTAATAGTGTGTTTAGGTGTAATTTTTGTAGTTAAATGCTTCATACTTTCACTTCATTTCGATTTGCTGTTCATTAAAGGATTACTTTATCCAAATGCTTGACAGGACATAATAATAGGAACAGATGAAGGCTGTTTTAATTGTTAAAAGGAAAATTAGCTCTGTACATCACTGAGAAGTTTAAACTCTTCTCTTACCCATCTATATTCATAGAGCTCCAGAGTCAGCCACTGCTTTTTAAATACATTTTAAGAAGTGAAGATTAGACAGTTTTTCAACAAAGAGCAAGTTTTTTCTGAGAAAGGGATACAGGTGAAGGATTTACCTTTATAGGGAAAAAAAATAAAAAATAAAAGCAGTAATATATGGAAGAGTTCTTTGGAACCAAGCTTAATCTTCACAGCTATATTTCTACTTGTACCCAAAATTAAACTTGGGTATTAATTAATTAATTAATCACTCAGTGATTCAACAAAATATTACTTATTTATTTGTTCACTGCTTCAAAAATTCATCCAAGTCTTATATATATTTTCTACATAGACATTCATATCATTTATAAACAAGAACTGTTTTATTTCTTCCTTCCCAATCTGAATATCTTTTATTTCCTTTTCTCATATCATTGCATTGGTTAGGATTTCCAGTACAATATTGAAAAGGAGTAGCGAAAAAGAATATTCTTGCCTTGTTCCTGATCTAAGTGGGAATCCAGTTATATTTTTAATGTATTCCCCAACAATTCTTACTATGCATTGTTTTTATACAGAAATGTGAGAAACAATTATTTGACAATAAAAAGCTAGTTATAGATTGTGGAAGATTACAAAGTAGTCACTGTAATACCAAAAAAAAGAAGCAGCTCAAAAAATGAACTAGAAACTGTAAATTTCCATTTTGAATATTTTTAAGGTTATTAAAACATTGCCAGACAAAAATAACTTTCTAAAAATAATTTAGAAAACTCCAGACTCCTTTCTTTACATCAAATTTCTTTTAATAATTTTTATCTACAATTGAGTTCATTTTAAATTAAATTCATCATAAAAATTTTTTTTTAATTAGAAAAGCCATTAAAAAGAAGTTACCTACTAACCAGAAGACAACTTCTCTGTTAGTACCTTATTTTGTTTTAAGAGTTTTCTGTGTATATTTGAGGCAGATCTTTTTCAAATGCTTATTGTTTTATAACCAATTACCTATTACTCAACTAATTCCCTACTATTAAGCTGAAATTTCCAAACACTAGTTTACTTTTGAAGCTTTTTCTTTTTCTTTTTTTAATGGTTTTAGGTTCTCTAATAATTTTTACTATTTTGGAATATTTATATTGATTTCAAATTTTGAAATTTATATACAGTGACAATAAAAGTAACTGATTTGGGAAACACTTTCACTACCAAAATAATATAAGTGAATTAAAAACAGCCATATAATACATCATTGGCTATAACACTTGCAACACTTGGGGAAAAAAAAGATCTGAGGATCTCTATTTTTAATTAACTCTTAGTTTCAATTAAAATTATACTGGTCAACCAATTTGTTTTCACCAACTTATTGACCTTGTCCTTTTGGGCCAAATTACCTGAAGCTTCATGCACTGAGCACGAACACAATAAAACCAGATTCATATTTGAAAAAGTTTATTCTATAGATCATTTAGAAAGCTTATTAGAGGGAAATAAAACAAACATGTCTGAAATACAAATATAAATTATATTATACTTATCAAAATGCAAGTAAAGCCCTGAATTAAAATTCCAAGAAGAGATATAAAAGAAGGTAAAAATACATGACACATTGGAAATATAAGATTTATAGGATAAAAAAGAAGTAGAAAAAGACAATGTTTGAGTTTCTTAAATGGGCAATATGCAAATTTCAGTGCTATTAACTGGAAGTAATTTCAGAGGAAAGATGATGAGTTCAGGTATGAACTCCGAATTTTCATTGTTTATCATTTATTCCCAAGAGCACTTTGACAGATGGTTTAGCTCATCTCTGTTAATACCTGAAAAGAGATCTGGGCTTGAGATATTTATTCTAAAATCAAGAGCATAAGACTGGGAGATAAACTAATGAGTAGGTGAGGACCTAAGGACAGCATGCAGTGTGTAAGAAGAAAAGAGAATGGAAACTTAAAGAACAACTCATTTAAAGAATTAAATATAAAAACTTATGAAAATTTTGACAAGAAACAACAAACGATGTTAGAAATTAGAATTAAAAGATAGGCTAAGGAAGAAGAAAAGTTTAATGGGGAGCATATGATAATTTGGGCTTCCCAGGTAGCACATTAGTAAAGAATTTGCCTGCCAATGCTGGAGATGCAGGAGACCCGGGTTCAATTCCTGGGTCTGGAAGATCCCCTGCAGGAGCAAATGGCAATCCACTTCAATATTCTTTCCCAAAAAATCCATGGACAGAGGACCCTGGGAGGTTACAGTCCATGGGGTCACAAAGAGAC
Organism: Dama dama; assembly: GCF_033118175.1. Classification (NCBI taxonomy): domain Eukaryota; kingdom Metazoa; phylum Chordata; class Mammalia; order Artiodactyla; family Cervidae; genus Dama; species Dama dama. Next base: position 43,024,628 of record NC_083711.1, on the reverse strand, counting down.
ATGACTGAGTGACTAAGGATGCACGCATATGATAATTCTGTCACATATACAGTTGACCCTTGAACAATGCAGGGGGTTAGGGGGACCCATCCTTCATGTAGCTGAAAATCCAATTATAACTTATGGTTGGTCCTCTGCACATGCGGTTTGTCTACATCAGTCAATTCAACCGACCGTGGATTGCATAGTACTATAGTATTTACTATTGAGAAAATCCGCTTATAAGTGCACCCATGCAGTTCAAACCCATGTTGCTTTGTGTGTGTGTGTGTGTGTGTGTGTGTGTGAAGTCGCTCAGTCGTGTCCAACTCTTTGCGACCCGGTGGACTGTAGCCCACCAGGCTCCTCTGTCCATGGGATTCTCCAGGCAAGAGTGCTGGAGTGGGTTGCCATTTCCTTCTCTAGGGGATCTTCCCAACCCAAGGATCGAACCCAGGTCTCCCGCATTGCAGGCAGACGCTTTATCCTCTGAGCCACCAGCTTTAGGCGGTAGTTCTTGTAACTAAAAGCTGTAGTTTTAGGCTGTAGTCTTTTGTACAAGCTGAACTATACAAAGAGCTCAAGTAAGAAAAGTATTACAAAAGAACTTCTTTTATCCCTGACCTCATGATTCCATGTAAAGAAACAGCTCTTAAAGTGACCTTCATGGCTTTTCTTTCCCCAGAGAAAAGTGAGTTAGAAAAAGGAACCTGCAGATAGGTCTCACCTTCTATTCCCTGCCATGACAAAAATTCTTATCTCTGTGAGGGAGGCTTACAACTTGGGATACATTTGATTCATGGAGGTGTTAGAAAGCCTATTTGACTGCACACAGAATCCATGTCCTTCAACTTAGGTACTGTAAGTGATAATGCTGGCATTTTAATCTCCATTTTCACTGACCCATGTCCTATTTTCTCAAATGTTTCAGAACTCAGGCATGAAAGAGAAACCTGTTACATATTGACTGGTTCAAACATCAGTAATAAAAATTGAATACTGTTCATCCATCTAATATAGGTATAGTGTGGTTACAAATAACCATGCAATTGTAATTACATCAGTTTTATTGGACTGGTTGTGGGTGAAGTCAGACAGTTATGTGTTGGATAACAAATGTGTTAAAAGTGATGATGAGAAAAATGGGTTATTTTTCCAAGACTGTTGGCTTTGAAAGAAAAGAAACAGTGTGCTTGCTAAGGAGAACTTAGTGTTGAGAGAATTATGTGACTTGGCTGTTGTTATTACCATTTATTATGAACAGAGCATGGCGTGTCTAAAGCTTTAAGGAAGAACCAGAGGAACGTGCATGAGCAGGAGCATCTTTGATAGAGTGTGGTCCTTGCAATGATGAGAGGGCATAAATTTCAGAACACAGGTAAACAGGGCAGATATGACTGAAATGAGAGCAAGGCAGATAAGGACAGGTTTACATGAACAAAGCACTAGGAATGTAAGGACAAATAGGACACAAGCCTTGCTTTCAAGGAGCTCCTTTTGGGGATTGAGGGAACAAAAACTTCGTCAAGCCAATCATAGGACAAGCTATAGATTTGACAGTTCAGCCACTCTGCAGTAAAGTGACTCTTCCCTAATATCTGAGAGTTCACTGATTTTCTTCTAGAAAATAAACAAAACTAAAGAACAATTTTTTGGTACAGCCTCTATATGAAGGTAGCTTAAAACTTAAGAGCCATATCACTCAGATCGCTGTTTTTAAAATTTATGTTAAGTCTTTTAAAGCTTTTACAATATCTTGCCTTAATATTGTTCATAAATACTCAAGAAGGAATATATTACTGTTAAAGAGTGTGCACATTTAGCCTAGATAACTTCTGGATTGGAGGTTTTAGCATTTTTGTAGGATTTCTGTCCAGGGCATATAAAACAGGAGAATACATTTGTTTTGGAAATGTTCTGAATCTAAAGTATCTTCACAAAAACCATGATGTATATAATCAAGACATTTGTCTGCCAAAGCCTGACTGTTTACTTCAGTTTGCACATGAATGTGTAAAAGGCAGCTGTGGTAAAAGGATAAGAATACAACAAAATAAAACAAAACACTAAATGTGAATGTAAGGCTAGTTTGAGTCCAGCTTCACATTTCTTAATGTGATCTCTGATAGGATGCTTAATTTTTTCTTTCAGCTTCTTAATTTGTAAACTGGAGAGGGGAAAGGAGAATGAAAGGCAGTTTTTGTGCATCACTAGCATAGCTTACTAGATTCTACCGGAGGATGCATTTATTAGAGAGTAATAAACACAGTGATGAAGAGTAGAGTTTGGAGGCAGGCTTCCTAAGTTTGAGATTTGGTTCCACCATTGAAAAGTCATGTGATCAGGTTAGTTGCTTAAGTTCTTTAAGCCAATGTTGACTGATCTGTAAAATGGCAATAATAGCAAAGGTATATGATTCATTTGAAATATTTTGTGGTTATTAAATGGAATAATATATAGAAGCACTGAGAACTGTGCCTGAACATTGATAAACAGAACATAAATATAAGCTATTTTATAATTCACCTCATATTGTGGTTGCAAAAACCAAATGATATAATAGAAAAAAATCACTTCTTAGCATAGTGCCTGACAAATAATAAACTCGTGATAAATGGTACCTATGTCTTCCAAAAATATTTGGTTTACAATATTGTCATTGGGTAATATTTGTTTCTGTTTGTAAGATCAAAGAAATTGAAACTATAAAATTCTAAGAAACTTTGAAATATTGAGAAGTAAAATCCAGACTCCAAACCCTACTCTAAATATTAAACAACAGCAAACCTATGCTTCATCCATTATTGATTTATTCTATATGAATGATTCAAAATTCAATAATGTCTACTTCACAGTGTTATTATAAAGAGTTAGTGCTTTGTAAACATAGGAACTGTATTAATTTAAAGTGTTGTTACATCCTATGAAAAAGTCTATACTTTCAAGTTATACCTACCATAATATTCCAAGAGAATATGCAGTCTAGGTGTTGACCACAATTTATATCACAGCATGGAATGTATCAAAGTCTCTTCTAATTTTGAAGAGAATTCAGAGAAAGAATATGATAAGATGATTCCTCTAAATCTACTTTATACATAATCTCATAGGCATCAGAATTGATATAGAACATGAATATTATGGCTTCTGTGTGAGGCAGGCTGATGAGTATTTTTTTCTCCACCAAACCAAAATAGATTTGTTCATTTAAAGAAATAATGTCAAACTTTTCCAAAAAATTTTAAGCCCTGCTGTGGAGAGAAATTCTCATGTTATACATTCATATTTACATATTTTTTCCTCAAAGACTAATGACAAACTTATGAGGTTAATAGGCCTGTAATGGGACCATGATACTATTAATAATATGAAAATAAAGCTACTCATTTATACCATGTGTTCCTATATGTGTTTTCAAATAGGTAATATGCTTCTGTGACTGCTTTGGGGGGATGGGAAGCAGTAATTTTGTCAGCTCTAATTTGACAAACTGGATAAAGCAAAGGTCCATAAATCAAATGGCACTGCAATAAAGAGCTGACTTTAGCACCCTTAAAAAAAAAAAAAAAAAAAGAAATAATGTGTCAATGTATGTGAAAAAGAGACTCAGACCAAAATGTATAAAGTATCTGCAAAATAAATCCATGAAAATTATATTGTAGGAAAAACTGACAATAAAATCCAGAGCATTATAAATGGAGGAAGTAATATAAAACAATGCATACCTTCATAAATTGAAACTCAGCTAATTATATGTGCCTAATTCACTAGCAAGTTAAAAGGAATTCATTTTAATTAGTTTATAGTATAAGCTTGGAAAAATTGTGGATTTTACATTTCAATATACATTTTATTTTCTATAAATATTACAGCTAACATAAAGTTAACAATAGCCAAGAAAAATGATTCCTAGTAAACCTCGTATCAAGAATTATTGAGTGTAAATTAACTATACAGAATTCATAAGTGGTTAATTAGTTTTTAATTAATAATCCACTTGACCTTTTAGGAAGTAGATGACACTTCTTTATTGCTGAATCACACTAGAGATAAGTAGGAGCTATTATTCAATATTTGCACCAGGTGGCAAATAGCCTGAATGATTAGTTGTCACATTTAGTTTGCTTGAAAAGCAAATACTTTTCCCTACCAGTATTATTATAAGAACTTGTAGATTATCTAAAAAGAATTAACTAGTGTTGGAACTTTAAAGAATGCTAAAACATTTTTAGAATTATGAAATCATGAAATCCAAATGATTAAAAGTCATCATTTTGAAGAAGACCATTTCAATTGATTATAAATTTTAGAGTTTATAAATGTTTCAGAAAGGAACCTCAACTTACTCTAAAGAGTCAGTTGTTTAGCATCAAGGTGGAGGTCCTCGTAGTTGTGCTTTTCCCTTGACATGCATTGCAAAGAGTGCTCATACTGAGTTTTTTTTTTTTTTTTTTTTAGTATTTAAGGAATTGCTTTTATCAACTATGTCTTAGAATCCATAAGCATTTACTGATATAACAGTGCATTCTCAGAAAGCACATGGAAGCTGGAAGGACTCTGTGTAGTGCTCACAGAAGTGTAAAACCTCAGACCAGAAAAAACAAACAAAAACAAGTGTCCTTGATAAAATCTCTCTTTCCCTTTCCTCCAATTTAATGTTTCAATTACATTTTTCTAGTCTGAATTATTTAAAAACCACACCTAGAATAGTTTTGCAATTCTATCTGTGTATCTACCTATCACTTATCTATTTACCTATCTATCTATATTAATTGTAGCATGGATTTAATTTTTCCTGCTTCTAATTTAAATGTCTCAATGCCTGAAGCAAGATATGCTTCCAGATTGTTCCATTAGGTGAGTCAACAATCCTCCAGATAATAAATGCTAATACAGATAAATATACATTCTTTGGTTCACAGCCTAAAGAGTAATAATATATAAAATTAGACTATATATTTAAGTTTAATGATAGAGCACTAACTTTCTAACACTGAATCTTGTGAAAACATTACTGCTTCTGAAAAACAAATGTTTCAGCAGTTCAAAAGATGTACTGTGAAAAACCTAATTAATTTTTGGCTTTTTATTATCAATAGAAACAGTTCTTTACAGTTTGGCCTATGCCAATTTTATTTGTCACATGTCTAAAGAACTTCCTCCCATATTCCACCCTCATCAAGCTTTCTTGGGCTGTGCTGGCCTTGATGGGCATGCCCACTGATGTCTCCACCCCTGCTGGCCTGCATGGGCACTTGTGCTCCAGGGAAACCTTGGGAACAGATGCTGTGGGAGGAACACAAGCAGAAGTGGGGCTAAAACCACAGCTGAGGTTGTGCTCAATAACCACCTCACCAACCAGTGGGCAGACATCAGAAGAAAGAGGAGCTACAATCCTACAGCCTGTGGAAAGGAGACCATGAACACAATAAGTTAGAGAAAGTGAGGCTAAAGAGAAGTCTGTTGCCAATGAAGGAGCAAGGTAAAAACCTACAAGACCAACTAAACAAAGAGGAGATAGGCAATCTACCTTCAAAAAGAATTCAGAATAGTGATAATTAAGATGATCCAAGATCTCAGAAAAATAACGGAGGCATGGATTGAGAAGATGCAAGAAATATTTAACAAAGACCCAGAAGAACTAAAGAAGAAGTAAAGGGAGATGAACTATACAACAATGGAAATGAAAAATACTCTACAAGGAATACATAGCAGAAAACTGAGGCAGAAGAACAGATAAGTGTGCTGGAAGACAAAATGGTGGAAACCACCGCTGCAGACAGAATAAATAAAAGAAAAGAAATTTGGACAGTCTTAGAGACCACTGAGACAACATTAAACATGACAACATTAAAATTATAGGAGGTCCCAAGAAGAAGAGAAAGAGAAAGGGCCTGAGAAAATATTTGAAGAGATTATAGTGAAAGACTTACCTAAAGTGAGAAAGGAAATAGCCACTCAAATTCGGGAAGTTCAGAGTCCCATATAGGATAAATCCAAGGAGGAACACACCATGGCACATAGTAATCAAACTTAACAAAAATTAAATACAAAGAAAAAATATTAAAAGCAACAAGGGAAGAGCACCAAATAACATACAAGGGAATCGCCATAAGGTTATTAGCTGATTTTTTAGCAGAAAATTTGCAGGCCAGAAGGGAGTGGCAGAAAACATGAACAGAACCAGTCACAAGTATTGAAATAAAATGTGTGATTAAAAAACTCCCAACAAACAAAAGGCCAGGATCAGACAACTCCACAGATTAATTCTTTCAAACATTTAGAGAATACTTAACACCTATCTTCTGAAAATTCCAAAAAAATTGCAGACGAAGAAACATTCCCAAGCTCATTCTATGAGACCACCATCACCCTTTTGCCAAAATCAAAGATATCAAAAATAAAATTACAGGCCAATATCACTGATGAGCATAGATGCAAAAATCCTCAACAAAATACTAGCAAACCAAATCCAATAACACACTAAAAGGATCATACACCATGATCAAGTGGAATTTATCCCAGGGGTGCAAGGATTCTTCAATATATACAAAACAAATAATGTGATATACCATAAAAACAAATTGAAGAATAAAAGCCATATGATCATCTCAACAGATGCAAAAAGAGCTTTAGACAAAATTCAACACCCATTTATGATAAAAACTCTCAAGAAAGTGGATTTAGAGGAAACCCACTTTAATAATAAAGGCCATATATGACAAACTTATAGCTAACATCATACTCAATGGTGACAAGCTGTAAGCATTTCCTCTAAGATCAGAAACAAGACAAGGATGTCCACTTTCACCACTTTTATTTAACACAGTTTTGGAAGACTTAGCCATAGCTATCAGAGAAGTAAAAAAATAAAAGGAATCCAGATAGGAAAACAAGAAGTAAAAGTAACACTGTTTGCAGATGACATGATATTATACAAAAATCCTAAAACTGCAACCAGAAAACTACTAAAGCTCATCTATGAATTTTGTCAAGTTGCAGGATACAAAATTCATACACAAAAATCTCTTGCATTCCTATACACTAACAACAAAAGATCAGAAAGAGAAAATGAGAAAACAACCCCATGTATCATCACAACAAAAATAATAAAATATCCAGGAATAAACCTACCCAAGGAGGCAAAAGACCTGTACTCAAAAAACTATAAGATACTGATGAAAGAAATCATAGATGACACAAACAGATATACCACGTTCTTGGACAGGAAGAATCAATATTGTGAAAATGACTATGGTACCTAAAGTAATCTACAGATTCAGTGCAATCACTATCAAATTATTAATAACATTTCTCACAGAATTAGAACAAATAATTTTACAGTTTGTATGGAAATACAAAAGATCCTGAATAGCCAAAACAATCTTGAGAAAGAAAAATGGAGCTGGAGGAATCAGGCTCCCTGACTTCAGAATATACTGTAATGTTACAGTCATAAGAAGAGCATGGTACTGATACAAAAACAGAAGCATAGTTCAATGGAACAGGATAAAAAGTCCAGAGATAAACATATCTAAGTTCACCTGATCTATGAGAAAATAGGCAAGAATATATAATGGAGAAAAAACAATCTCTTCAACAAGTGGTGCTGGGAAAAAATGGACAGCTACATGTAAAATAATGAAATTAAAATACTTCTTAATACCATAAGTATTTCTTGAGAAACCTGTATGCAGGTCAGGAAGCAACAGTTGGAACTGAATATGGAACAACAGACTGGTCCCAAATAGGAAAAGGAGTACAATAAGACTGTATATTGTCACCCTGCTTATTTAACTTATATGCAGAGTACATCATGAGAAATGCTGGGCTGGAAGAAGCACAAGCTGGAATCAAGATTGTCGGGAGAAATATCAATAACTTCAGATATGCAGATGACACAACCCTTATGGCAGAAAGTGAAGAGGAACTAAAAAGCCTCTTGATGAAAGTGAAAGAGGAGAGTGAAAAAGTTGGCTTAAAGCTTAACATTCAGAAAACTAAGATCATGGCATGTGGTCCCATCACCTCATGGGAAATAGATGTGGAGACAGTGGAAACAGTGGCAGACTTTATTATTTTGGGCTCCAAAATCACTGCAGATGGTGACTGAAGCCATGAAATTAAAAGACGCTTACTCCTTGGAAGGAAAGTTATGCCCAACCTAGACAGCATATTAAAAAGCAGCGACATGACTTTGCCAACAAAGGTCCGTCTAGTCAAGGCTATGGTTTTTCCAGTAGTCATGTATGGATATGAGAGTTGGACTGTGAAGAAAGCTGAGCACCGAAAAATTGATGCTTTTGAACTATGGTGTTGGAGAAGACTCTTGAGAGTCCCTTGGACTGCAAGGAGATCTAACCAGTCCATCCTGAAGGAGATAAGTCCTAGGTGTTCATTGGAAGGACTGATGCTGAAGCTGAAACTCCAATACTTTGGCCACCTCATGCAAAGAGTTGACTCATTGGAAAAGACCCTGATGCTGGGAGGGACTTGGGGCAGGAGGAGAAGGGGACGACAGAGGATGAGATGGCTGGATGTCATCACCGACTCAATGGGCATGAGTTTGAGTAAACTCTGGGAGTGTGTGATGGACAGGGAGGCCTGGCGTGCTGTGATTCATGTGGTCAGAAAGAGTTGGACATGACTGAGTGACTGAACTGAACTGAAATGAATACCATAAGTAAAAATAAAATCAAAATGGATTAAAGACCTAAATGTAAGGTTGGATACTAAAAAAAATTAAGAGGAAAACATAGGCAGAACATTCTTCAACATAAATTGCAGCAAGATTTTTTTCAATCCATTGACTTGAGTAATGACAATAAAGACAACAACAAGTGAATGGGACCTAATTAAACTTAAATGCTTTTGCACAGCAAGAGCTATCATAAACAAGACAAAAAGACAACCTGCAGAATGGGAGAAAATAATTGAAAATAAAGGAACTAATAAGCGGCTAATCTCCAAAATATGCAAACAGTTCACATAGCTCAATACCAAAAAATCAAACAACTCTATCAAAAGATCAAACAAGTCAATCAAAAAATGGGCAAAATATCTAAATAGGCATTTCTCCAAAGAAGACAAACAGCTGGCCAAAAAGCACATGAAAAGGTGCCCAACATCACTAATTATTAGAGAAACACAAATCAAAACTGCAATGAAGTATCACCTCACAATGGTCAGAATGGCCATCATGAAAAATCTACAAATATTAAATGCTGGAGAGGTTGTGGAGAAAAGTGAACTCTCCTAAACTTTTGAGAATGTAAATTGGTACAGCCACTACAGAGAACATTATGGAAATTTCCTCAAAAAACTAAAAATAGAGCTACCATATGACCCAGCAATCCCACTCCTGGACATATATCCAGAGAAAACCAAAAGTCAAAAGGATGCATGCACCCTGATGTTCATTGCAGCAGTATTTGCAGTAGCCAATACATGGAAGTAACCTAAAGGTACAATGACAGAGGAATGGATAAAGATGTGGTACATATATACAATGGAATATTAATCAGCCATACAAAAGATACCCATTTGCAGCAACATGGTTGGACATAGAGATTGTCATACTGAGTGAAGTCAGAAAGAGACAAATATCATATGATATTGGTTGTATGTGGAATCTAAACAAGGTACAATGAACTTATCTACAAAACAGTAGAGTTATAGATGTAGAAAACAAACTTATAGTTTTGAGAGGTTAAGGGGAGGGGAACAAATTTAAAAATTGGGATTGACATATACAGACTATCATATACAAAATAGAAAATAAAGACCTTGTGTATAGCACATGGAACTACTAAATATTCTGTAATGGCCTATATGGAAAAAGATCTAAAAAAAAGTGGATATATGTATACATATATAACTGATTCACTTTGTTGTACATCTGAAACTAACCCGGTATTGTAAATCAACTATACTACAATAAATTTTTCTTTAAAGGGGGGAGGTAACAACTTAGGAAGGGAAGCCTGGCGTGCTGCAGTCCCTGGGGTCACAAAGAGTCAGACAAGACTGAGTGACTAAGTTGAACTGAGCTGATGAACATAAATGGGATTTAAAAATACTGAGTCTTGTATCTCATTCAGTTTCACAATGAATTGTTGTTGTTATTATTTACAATCTGTCCCATAAAATTTAAAGCATCTTGCACAATTAGATGATCAACATGTATTAACAATTTATCCATTGTTACTAGGTTCTTCGGAGAAGGCAATGGCACCCCACTCCAGTACTCTTGCCTGGAAAATCCAACGGACGGAGGAGCCTGGTAGGCTGCAGTCCATGGGGTCGCTAAGAGTGGGACACAACTGAGCGACTTCACTTTCACTTTTCACTTTCATGCATTGGAGAAGGAAATGGCAACCCACTCCAGTGTTCTTGCCTGGAGAATCCCAGGGACAGGGGAGCCTGGTGGGTTGCCATCTATGGAGTCGCACAGAGTCGGACACTACTGAAGCAACTTAGCAGCAGCAGCATTAGGTTCTTATTGCTGCTGTAACAAATTACCACAAATTTAGAAGCTTAAACCAACACAAATTACTGTTTTACAGTTCAGTAGGTTAGAAGTCCAACCCAAATCTCACTCAGCTGAAATCCTGGTGTTGGCAGGGCTGCGTTTCCTGCCAGAGTTTCTATGCGAGAATCATTTCTTTGCCTTTTCCATCTACTAGATGCTGCCCTTGTTTCTCAGATCATGGCGCCTTCTTCCATCCTCAAAGCAGAAACTCAACAATGTTGCATCTGTCTGATTCTTGTTCCTTAGACATATCTCCCTCTGACTCTGAACTCAGCTGAGAAAATAAACTGTTTCTGCAGATTGAGGTGTGGACATATTGGGGGGAGGTGCATGGCATTATTCTGCCTACCATATTCATGTTAAAGACATAAAGCTAAGATGATTTTTAAACTATGTATTTTCTTTCCATGAAGACCCCAAAACACTGCATGAGACTTGTAAGCCACAGTTCTGCATACTGACTATAACCCAAGCAACTCACCTATTTTAGGGAAAATGATGGTGGAACATAATCAACTGGCCAAGTAGGGAGTCAGTTATTTTAGGTATCTTTATAATGGCTTAATCAGAAAGGCACTGCAATTAGCCAGCTTCCCACTGGGCATAATCCTAGCTGACTCTCAATGTATTTCACACTGATTATAATATTTGTAACATGTACCTTATCTAATGCTTTTATCCTTAAACATCAAAAAACTTTACAAATACAAGCAAAATCCCATTATTCATAGTCTCCAAAATATTAATTTCAGCATGCCAATGTTCACATCAAAAACACTGGACATTTATAAATTTTCAACAAGACATGGTTTTAGCTTAGATGAGCTCCTCATCTGTGAGTATATCCTTAGCAGCTGAAAGGAAGTAATTTAATTAAGAACAACAAAAAGGGATCAAGTTTTTTGATGTATTAGTTTGATGCAGCTGCTATAACAAAATACCACAAACTGAGTGGCTTAAAACAAAAGAAACTTATTAGCTTACAGTTTGGAGACTCCAAATCTGAGATCAAGGTGTCAACAGGGTTGATTGCTCCTGAAGTATGTGAGGAATAATCTCTTCCATGTTTCTTACATAACTTCTGGAGGTTTTGCTGTCACTCTTTGATGTATAAGCATCACCCCAATCTCTACCTTTATCTTCACATGACATTCTCTATTCATTGATGTTATTTTTCAGCCACTCAGTCATGTCCACCTCTATGTGACCCCACGGACTGCAGCATGCCAGGGGCTTCCCCGTCCATCACCATCTCCCGGAGCTTGCTCAAATTCATGTCCATTGAGTCAGTGGTGCCATCCGACCATCTCATCCTCTGTTGTCCCCTTCTCCTCCTGCCTTCAATCTTGCGCAGCACCAGGGTCTTTTCCAATGAGTCAGTTCTTCACATCAGGTGGCCAAAGTATTAGAGCTTCAGCTTCAGCATCAGTACTTCCAATGAATATTCAGGGTTGCTTTCTTTTAGGATTGACTGGTTTGATCTTCTTGCTGTCCAATGGACTCAAAAGTCTTCTCCAGCACCACAGTTTGAAGGCATTAATTCTTCAGTGATCAACCTTTTTTATTGTCCAGCTCTCATACCTGTACATGATTACTGGAAAAAACCTAGCTTTGACTATATGGACCTTTGTTGGCAAAGTAATGTCTCTGCTTTTTAATATGCTGTCTAGGTTTGCCATCACTTTTCCTCAAAGGAGCAAGCATCTTTTAATTTCATGGCAGTAATTTTGGAGCCCAAGAAAATGATGTCTGTCACCCTTTCAATTGTTTCCCCATCTATTTGCCACAAAATGATGGGACTGGATGCCATGATCTTAGTTTTTTGAATGCTGAGTTTTAAGCCAGCTTTTTCCCTCTCCTCTTTCACTTTCATCAAGAGGCTCTTTAATTGCTCTCTACTTTCTGCCATAAGGATGGTATCATCTGCATATCTGAGGTTATTGATATTCCTTCTGGCAATTTTGATTCCAGCTTGTGCTTCAACCAGTCTGCCATTTCGCATGATGTGCCCTGCATCTAAGTTAGATAAGCAGGGTGATAATATACAGCCTTGATGTACTCCTTTCCCAATTTTGAATCTACCCAATTTTGTTCCATGTCCAGTTCTAACTGTTGTTTCTTGACATGCATACAGGTTTCACAGGAGGCAGGTAAGGTGGTCTGGGATTCCCATCTCTTAAGAATTTTCCACAGTTTGTTGTGATTTACACAGTCAAGGGTTTTAGCATAGTCAATGAAGCAGAAGTCGATGTTTTTCTGGAATTCTCTAGCTTTTCCTATGATCCAATCTATCTCCAAACTTCCCCCCTTTTATAAGGACAGCAGTCATAATCGGATGGAGTTCACTCTCATGATCTCATCTTATCCTGATTACCTCCATAAAGATCTTGTTTCTAAAAAAGGTCACTTCCTGAGATATTGAGGATTAGCATTTCACCATGTGAATTTGTAAGGTCACACAGTTTCAACTCATAATACTTGCTGTTAGATACTGACTTTCATGTATAGGTGCCTCCTGGCATTATTGTCAGCACAAATGTCTGAGATACAGAAATTAAATTTCATTGAGTTTAAACTCTCATGCAGCAAAATGGGCATGCAAAATACAGTATAGGAAAATAGTAGGGAGCCACAATTCTTCAGATCCAGAATTTTATTTCATGGATACTATCCATACTCAAGCACTCAAAAATTTCACAATTACTGCTATGAGCTCTGTGGAGTAGGTCATTTTAACTGTTTCATTTAGAACTGATCAAAAGCTGCTGTCGGCTGCCTGGTACACTCCAAATAAAATCTGAATACACAGTGCAGAGTGTAGCTTAACTCATGACAGCAGTCAACCCCAACTAAGTCATATTTATCACATCACAGGCAATAAACAAAGCATACAAATCAAACAGCACTGAAACTAGGAAGCACTAACCTTTAAGTTACTGACAGCAAAATTTCTCATCACTTCCCTACCAAAGTTGAAGAACAAAGGAACTGATATACAAAGTTAGAAAATGTCTATCCATGAGATGACAGGAATGGCTTAAAGTCAGATTCTTATCTAATACAGTATTTTGTCTCTGTTAAGGATTAGTTCAAAAAAGACCTAGTCATCTGTCATGTACTACATAAACCTCAAAATAGCTTAAATATTTTTAATTTCAACTCATACCTTAACCTGAAACTGAAACTGAAGTTGCTCAGTCATGCCTGACTCTTTGCAACCCCGTGGACTGTAGCCTTCCAGGCTCCTCCGTCCATGGGATTTCCCAGGCAAGAGTACTGGAGTGGATTGCCAATTCCTTCTCCTTAGCCAACCATTTATTTAGACACTCAGCAAATATTTATTAAGCATCTACCATACCAAGCATTCTCCAAAGTTCCATTAGACATCTAATAAAGAAAATGTTTATTGACAAAAGCTTAGTTTATTTATTCTAAACCAAATTACTTCTTTCCAGTGTCTAGGAATGCACTCCCACTAATAGATTGAGAGTAGATTTCTTCTACTGCTTATTTTGACATAATTCTTAGTTATTTGGAAAACATGTGTGTGTGTGTACACACACACACACACACACACACACACACACATATATATATAAATTAGACTGGAATGAAGCACAGACAAGAACGAAATTAATAAAATGCATGTAATTCTATTTATAAGAGACCTGAAGATCAAAATAAGAATACCAAATGTAAGATTTAACTGGAATTTAGTATGAAAAGACAGAAAAAGGGAAAAGAAAATGTTTAAAATACTGTTAATTCTCCAAAATTTATGAAAGACAAAAATCATGATACTCAAAAGCCATATTATATTCAAAGTGGTACAAAGAAAAATAAATTCATTTAGACTACTTGAAATGAAACATTCTAAAGCAAAGATAAAATCTTGAATGTATAAGTAAGACAGGCAATTGAAACTATGCTTCCCAAGAACAATAGGAAAGATTATAAATTCTAAATTTTATTGAGTGCATAAAATACATAAGCTATTTTACAGATACTATGGTTTATTTAGTTAACTCTATGAGACAAACTTCTTTTTTCTTTTGCAGGTGAAGAGACTGAATGAGGAAAATTTACTTAATTTACCCAAAATTCCCCAGATACTAGGAAGGAGAGTCCAGATTTGAATCAACAAAGTTTGGCCCCAATAGCTAGGCTCTTAATCACTATTATCTCTTCCTCTGAATGGAAATCCAGGTGACAGCTGAGAGAAGTGCTATCCCAATTTAAGTAATGATCAAAATAGTGTTTCGACAATAAGGCAAATAATAATATTTTCATGAGAAAAAGAAGCCAAAAAACCTGAAGGAATCTGAGTGTCAACAGATAGAAAAGAAAGAGCTAAAAGACTTAGTTTATGTTGAGCATGAATCTAGTAGAAAAATGAATTAAAAAAAAAAAAAGGTGACCAAAAACATTTTGGTACACTCACATTGTTTGCATAAAGTAGTAAAATAAATATTAAATTTGAAAAAAATTTTAAGTAGAGTTGTAGGCTCATCAGTTGTAATAAATGTACTACTCTAGTGGGGGATACTGATTAATAGGAGATGTTATGCATGTGTGGGGATTGGGGAGTGGAAATGTAGGAAAAGCTCTGTATCATCCTTTCAGTTCTGCTGTGAACCTAAAACGGCTTTAAACAAATAAAGTCTTTTTTGAGGGCTTCCCTGGTGGTTCAGATGGTAAAGAATCCGCCCGCAATGCGGGAGACCTGGGTTCAATCCCTGGGTTGTGAACCTAAAACTGCTCTAAATAAATAAAGCCTTTTTAAAAAGTCAGTCTAAAATACTGGACACTGATAGCTTCCAATATTAAAAGAGAGGGTAAATAGTCTATGGAGGATTCAAAATATCCACAAATTTTTTCCAGCTTCACCCATCCAAAAAGAGTCTCTTTACTTTTTGAACCTGACTGACCTTATGACCTATAGCTGACATGATAATGACGGAATAGGAGGTCTTGCAACTTACATTCTCACCCTCTGCTGCCCTGAAATCTCCCTTTAAAAATGCTCTGGATTCCCAATCTGAGGATGAAAGATTATACAGACAAAGAGATGCTCTATTAAGGATGAAGGAGTAATTGAATCAGAATTTTTAAAAAAATTCAATTCACTGTTATCACAATTCTTAATGCATATGCAAGTAATAAAAGAATATATTCTTAGAATTCAAGGGATAATTGTGAAATCAGCCATAATGGTAAGAGTTTCAAGACATCTTTCTTAAAATTACTTATTGATTGTGATCATCTGCCTGTATGTGCCAGTTCTTTACACCTTACACCTCTTCTGATTAGACATATATGCCATAAGGTTTATAAATGATTTGACATCATTCTCAATGACAAAGTATTACATTTTTGAATAATGCACTAAATATGTTTTATTGCATAGACATGTATAGAACTCAATGCTTTCAAATTTGTGGCACTAGAGAAGATTCTTGAGAATCCCTTGGACTGCAAGATCAAGCCAGTCAATCCTAAAGGAAATCAGTCCTGAATATTCATTGGAAGGACTGGATGCTGGAATTGAAGCTTCAATACTTTTACCACCTGATGTGAAGAGCCAATTCATTGAAAAAGACCATGACACTGGGAAAGACTGAAGGCAAAAGGAGAAGGGGGTGACAGAAAATGAGATGGTTAGATAGCATCACGGACTCAATGGGCATGAGTTTGAGCAAACTCGGGAGATAATGGAGGACAGAGGAGCCTGGTGGGCAGCAGTCCATGGGTCACAAAGAATAAGACATGACTTAGCAAGCTAAAAACACCACCACCTTAAGGCCTATTCTTCCTCGGCATAAATAGTTTTTAATAAAAAATATCCCATGTATTTGCCATAAATCAAGTTTTAACAAATTTTAAAAATTGGTGTCATATAGATTATATATGTTGATCATGATGAAATAACTTAGAACTATATAATGACACATAAACTAAACAATAAAACAAATATTTGGACATTTAAAAACATACTCATAAGCAATGTATGCATCAAAGAACAAACATTAATGAAAGTTTAAATATAGTTAGATGCTAATTCACTTTGTTATACAGCAGAAACTAACACCACATGATAAAGCAGCTATATGCCAATAAAGATCAGTACAAAATAAAAATACATAAACTAATTAAATAAGATAATAAATACTGTTAGGTGAAAAAAATCAAAAAAATTGAAAAACAAATTTCACTGAAGTCCAATGGGCTTCCTTGGTGGTTTAGACAGTAAAGAATCTGCCTGCAAAAAAAAGACCTGGATTTGATCACTGGGTGGGAAAGATCCTCTGGAGTAGGGAATGGCAACCCACTCCAGTATTCTTGCCTGGAGAATCCATGGACAGATGAGGGCTACAGTGCATGGGGTCACAAGGAGTCGGACATGACTAAACAACTAACACTTTCACTTTCAAATAGTAATAATAATAATCATATTGTTTTTTTAAAGTTAGTTTAATATTAGAAGCACATTTAAGGTAATTTATCACAGCAGATTAAAGAGGAAACACATTTTATCATCTCATATATGAATATAAACATTTGGGTAAAATATAGTGATAAAACTATAAGTAAAGTGAGAATAAAGAGTCTTGATGTAAGAGATTAAGGGAAAATCTGTAATAGTACTTGAAGGGAAAATTTTAAGTATTTCTTTTGAGAAAAGAGACTACATATAGCAGTGCAGATTGTCTACCTCACAAATCCAAGGACAGGAGAAAACAAAATTATGGAAGGGAAATACACATATACAGAAAAAATGATCTATGACTTAAAATATATTACACAGATAAATGAAAATAGATACTGCTTGCCTAGCTGTTATAATTTTTAAAGCAATTTAAATAGATATATACTTTTTATCGGGTTAAAAAAATGAATCCTAGATGGAATAAAGTACTAGATATTAAAAATATAACTAACACATTTAGGTGAAAATACATTGGTAAACTCTGAATAAAGAAGGATTTTTAAAACAAGACACAGCAAGTACAGAAAAGGCAGAAAAATACTTCCAAAATCAACTATACTATACTTAAGAAATTATGTATCAGCAAATAAGAATGAAGAATGAGAAAATGTAGTTGCAACAACTATAACTGATAGAGCATAGAGTACTGGCATTCAGAATATATAAAGGAAACTAATTCAATAAAAATTCCAATTGTAATTGGATAAATTCCAATATAGAAATGGACAAAATTTGTTTTTTTATTTTTTTTCTGCATTCTGGTGACATTTATTTCTGTGACTCTCTGGTATTGCATTAAAGTTCCTATTAGTTTTTGTTTTCATTACTGAGTTTTGTTGTTGTTGTTGTTGTATTTTATTTTTTTCTTTTATTTTTATTAGTTGGAGGCTAATTACTTTACAGTATTGTAGTGGGTTCTGTCATACATTGACATGAATCAGCCATGGATTTACACGTATTCCCCATCCTGATCCCCCCTCCCACCTCCCTCTCCACCTGATTCCTCTGGGTCTTCCCAGTGCACCAGGCCCGAGCACTTGTCTCATGCATCCAACCTGGGCTGGTGATCTGTTTCACTATAGATAATACACGTGTTTCGATGTTGTTCTCTCGAAACATCCCACCCTCGCCTTTGTGAAGGATAATTGCTTTACAGAATTTTGCTGTATTCTGCCAAACATCAGCATGAACCAGCCACAGATACATACATGCCCCCTCCCTCTTGAACTTCCGGCCCATCTCCCTCCCCATCCACACCTCTGGGTTATTAAAGAGCCCCTGTTTGAGTTTCCTGAATCATACAGTAAATTCCCATTGGCTATGTACTTTACATACGGTGATGTAAGTGTCCATGTTATCCTCTCCTTAAATCTCACCCTCGCCTTCCTCCCCGCTCATCCTCACCCCCCTCACCATGTCTATAAGTCTGTCCTCTAGGTCTCTGTCTCCATTGCTGCCCTGGAAATAATTTCATCAGTGCCATCTTTCTAGATTCCATATATATGTGTTAGTATATGATATTTTTCTCTCTTTCTGACTTACTTCATTCTGTATAATAGGCTCTAGGTTCATCCACCTCATTAGAACTGACTCAAGTGTGTCCCTTTTTATGGCTGAGTAATAGTCCATCATATATATATAACACAGCTTCTTTATCCATTCATCTGTCGATGGACATCTAGGTTGCTTTCATGTTCTAGCTACTGTAAACACTGCTGCAATGAACAGTGTGGCACATGTGTCTTTTTCAATTCTAGCTTCCTCAGGGTATATGCCTAGGAGTGGGATTGCTGGGTCATACGGTGGTTTTATTTCTAGCTTTTTTTTTTTTTTTTTAAGGAATCTTCATACTGTCTTCCATAGTGGGTGTATCAATTTCTATTCCCACCAACAATACAAGAAGGTTCCCTATTCTCTACACCCTCTCCAGCATTTATTGTTTGTAGACTTTTTGATGATGGGCATTCTGACTGGAGTAAGATAATATCTCATTGCAGTTTCGATTTGCATTTCTCTAATAGCAAGTGATGTTGAGCATCTTTTCATGTGCTTGTGAGTTATCTGTACGTCTTCTTTGGAAAAATTGTCTGTTTAGGTCTTTTCCCCACTTTTTGACTGGGTTAATTGTTTTTCTGGTATTGAATTGCATGAGCTACTTGTGTATTTTTGGAAATTAATCCTTTGTCAATGGTTTCATTTGCTATTATTTTCTCCATTCTAAGGGCTCTTTTCACCTTGTTTGGACAAAAACTATTAATGAACTTTTACAGAAGATGATGAACAAACTGAAAGTAAAAACCTACCAGATAATACAACTTCATGCTTATCAGATTAACAAGAAAGCTTTTATAATCTGTCAGTTCCAAGAATATGTAATGTGATAGCACAGTCATCCTCTGATATTGTGAATATAAATTAGCACAACCATTTTAGAAATAAATGTAAATTTTTCTAGTATATTTGAAGGTATGCCTACCAGAAAACTCAGCAATCTCACACTTAGGATATTTGAGACATACTTTATCATAGTATTCTATATATTCTGTGTCTCCTACAAAGTACTCACAAAAAGTTTTCTCTAATATTATATCTTTTTACTTTTTAGCATAACATATCTATTAGCCAGAATGGAAGAATACTCTGTGTATAACCCAGTGTATTGATAGAAGCATTGTCCATGACACAAAATATGTGTGTCCATTGTTAAGATAATGGACTGAGAAATGAATAAAATCATAGAATGAAATATTACTCAGCAACTTAAATGAATTAAGTAGAGTTATGTGTATCAACATAAATTCAAAAAAATAGATTTTGGGGGGGGGGAAAGGTTTCAAAAAATACAATCTTAAAAACACCCATCTCCTGAGAAACCTGTATGCAGGTCAACATGCAACAATAAGAAACAGATAAGGAAAATGGACTGGCTCAAAATTGAGAAAGGAGTATGTCAAGGCTATTTATTGTCACCCTGCTTATTGAACTTACATGCCGAGTACATCCCATGAAATACTGGACTAGACGACTCAAAGCTGAAATCATGATTGCAGGAGAAATATCAACAACCTCAGATGTGCAAATGTTAACCACTCTAGTGGCAGAAGTTGAAGAGGAATTAAAGAGCTGCTTGATGAGGGTAAGGGAAGAGAATGGTAAAATCTGGCTTAAAACTCAACACTCAAAAAATCAAGATCATGGCATCCAGCCCATCATTTCATGGCAAACAGATGAAGAGAAAGTGGAAAGGGTGAAAGATTTATATTTTCAGGCTCCAAAATCACTATGGATGGTGACTGAAGCCACAAAATTAAGAGATGCTTGCTCCTTGGAAGAAAAGCTATGACAAACCTAGACAGCATATTAAAAAGTAGAGACATACACTTTGCCAACAAAAGTCCATATATTTAAAGCTATGTTTTTTCCAGTAGTCATGTATGGGTGTGATATTTGAACCATAAACTAAGCTGAATGCCAAAGAATTAATGCTTTTGAATGTGGTGCTGGAGAAGACACATGCGAGTCCCTTGGATAGCAAGGAGATTAAATCAGTCAATCCTAAAGGAAATCATTCCTGAATATTCACTGGAAGGAGTGATGCTAAAGTTGAAACTCCAATATTTTGGACACCTGGTGCGAAGAGAACCTGATGCTGGGAAAGACAGAGGACAGGAGGAGGAGGGGGCGACAGAGGATGAGTTGGTTGGATGGCATCACTGACTCAATGGATATGAGTTTGAGCAAACTCCCAGAGATAGTGAAGGACAGGAAAGCCTGTGTGTCACAGTTCATGTAGTTGATAAGAGTCACATGTGACTTAGCAACTGAACAAAAACAAAAAAGAACAATTTATCTGTTAAGGATAACTATACATGTAATAAAACTATAACATAAAACAAAAAGAAGATAAATTCTCCAGTTCACAAGAAAGAAATATGCCTTTAGGAAGGGATATGCAAAAAAAAAAATCAACTTATATTTTGTAACATTTATTTATTTATTTGGCTGTGTCTGGCACACAGGCTCTTCCACTGGGGACTCTCTAGTTGTGGCATATGGGCTTGGTTGTTGAGTGGCACGTGTGATTTTAGTTCCCCAACAAGGGACTGAACATGTGTCTCCTTCATAGCAAGGCCAATTCTTAAACACTTGGACTACCAGGGAAGCCCCAAACATCACCTTATTGAGTAGAGTCTTCTCAAACTAAAAACTGGCTCTGTATGTATTTAATTTGTTATATTTTTTATCTTATTTATGCAATACACATTTTTTCACTCAGTAAGACATTTAATTAATATTCAAGTTCCAGTTCAGTCTCTCAGTTGTGTCTGACTCTTTGCGACCCCATGAACTGCAGCACGCCAGGCCTCCCTGTCCATCACTAACAGCTGGAGTCTACCCAAACTCATGTCCATTGAGTCAGTAATGCCATCCAACCATCTCATCTTCTGTCGTCCCCTTCTCCTCCTGCCTTCAATCTTTCCCAGCATCAGGGTCTTTACAAATGACTCAGCTCTTCGCATCAGGAGGCCAAAGTATTGGAGTTTCAGCTTCAACATCAGTCCAACCAATGAACACCCAGAACTGGTCTCCTTTAGGGTGGACTGTTTGGATCTCCTTGCAGTCCAAGGGACTCTCAAGAGTCTTCTCCAACACCACAGTTCAAAAGCATCAATTCTTCAGCGCTTAGCTTTCTTTATAGTCCAACTCTCACATCCATACGTGACTACTGGAAAAACAATAACCTTGACTAGATGGATCTTTGTTGGCAAAGTAATGTCGCTGCTTTTTAATATGCTGTCTAGGTTGGTCATAACTTTCCTTCCAAGGAGTAAGTGTCCTTTAATTTCATGGCTGCAATCACCATCTGCAGTGATTTTGGAGCCCCCCCCCCAAAATAAAGTCAGCCACTGTTTCTGCTGTTTCCCCATCTATTTCCCATGAAGTGATGGGACCACATGCCATGATCTTAGTTTTCTGAATGTTGAGCTTTAAGCCAACATTTTCACTCTCCTCTTTCACTTTCATCAAGAGGCTTTTTAGTTCCTCTTCACTTTCTGCCATAAGGGTGGTGTCATCTGCATATCTGAGGTTATCAATATTTCTCCCAGCAATCTTGATTCCAGCTTGTGTTTCATCCAGCCCAGTGTTTCTCATGATGTACTCTGCATACAAGTTAAACAAGCAGGGTAACAATATACAACCTTGATGTACTCCTTTTCCTATTTGGAACCAGTCTGTTGTTCCATGTCCAGTTCTAACTGTTGCTTCCTGACCTGCATACAGATTTCTCAAGAGGAAGCTTAGGTGGTCTGGTATTCCCATCTCTTTCAGAATTTTCCACAGCTTATTGTGATCCACAGAGTCAAAGACTTTGGCATAGTCAATAAAGCAGAAGTAGATGTTTTTCTGGAACTCTCTTACTTTTTCAACAATGCAACAGATGTTGGCAATTTAATCTGGCTCCTCTGCCTTTTCTAAAACCAGCTTGAACCTCTGGAAGTTCACGGTTCATGTATTGCTAAAGCCTGTCTTGGAGAATTTTGACCGTTACTTTACTAGAGTGTGAGATGAGTGCAATTGTGTGATAGTTTGAGCATTCTTTGGCATTGCCTTTCTTTGGGACTGGAATGAAAACTGACCTTTTCCAGTCCTGTGGCCACTGCTGAGTTTTCCAAATTTGCTGGCATATTGAGTGCAGCACTTTCACAGCATCATCTTTTAGGATTTGAAATAGCTCAACTGGAATTCCATCACCTCCACTTTGTTTGTAGTGAAGCTTCCTAAGGCCCACTTGACTTCACATTCCAGAATGTCTGGCTCTAGGTGAGTGTGACTGATCACACCATTGTGATTATTTTATCATAAATAAAAAGGATTATAGAAACATAACTACCTAAATATTATCATAAGTATTCAGTTACATCAACATACCCATAAAATGTAATTTCGCCCAAACATAAAACATTTATGAGAGCTCTATTGAGAAGTAATTATAATACAATTTCTATGATTACAAAAAAGCGTATATAGTGTGAAATTGATTGTGTAAGATTATGTATCAATTTTTTTTTTGTGATGCATTTACATGTTATAAAATTTCCATCAAAGATAACAGCTGCTTTTTGTTTAAGTACTAAATGTTAGATTCTTTGTAACACTTTTGTGTATTGTTTCAACTTACACAAAAACCATATCATATTTACAGCCAAGAAAAAAAATTCTTTTTTAATTTTGAAATGATTTGAACTCTTAGTTTCATTTAAATGCATGCATACAAATATATACACACACATACATTCCCCCCAAATGCATATCGAAATGGAAATATGAGGCCTGTTATTCAAAATCAATCCACTTCACTTGCCTAGATGCTACAATTCCAGCTGAACAGAACTGGATGTGATTCCATTTCTAATGTCTGCTTGGGCTTCCCAGGTGGCGCTAGTGGTAAAAACCCACCTGCCAATATAGGAGACATAAGAAATGTAGTTCATTCCCTGAGTCAGAAAGATCCCCTGGAGGAGGTCATGGCAACCCACTTCAATATTCTTGCCTGGAGAATCCCATACACAGAGGAGCCTGGTGGGCTACAGTCAATAGGGTCGCAGAGTTGGACACAACAGAAGTGCTTAGCATGCACACACTACCATCTACTAGTTGTAAGACCCTGAACCGTACATTCAACTTATTTTTGCTTTTACAGTTTGGCCTAATTCTTGTTATTCTATTTGCATATATGTTAATAAGAATAGTCATTCTTCAACTATTACCTGTAGATGGGTAAATATCAAAATTATGCAGTCTAAACCTAAAATTCATGACACTGTATAACCATAGCCATAGCTTGTTTGGTTTTATGTAAAAGAAAATGCAACATTATAAAATTTTAGTGGATTAAAAATGTGACCACAATAAATTTTGAAGACTGACTCTTGATCTTAATCATAAATATTGTGTATGTTGCCAAGATACTCATTTATATATTGAAACACATATGTCTGCATAAAACACATGAAAAGTCTTACATAGGAAAAGCTTTATTTGCCCATCATCAAAATATCTGATGAAATCAAGTGATTCAGTGGAATATCCTATAATGATTAAGCCTACATAGAGCATCAAAATAGTTAAGCAATTATTCAGTGTCCATTCTTCCAGGTATTTGGCATCATGTGCAGTAAGCACCTGGCTGATTAAAGACAATTTTGAGTAAATACACTGAACTAGCCAGAAGTATTCTGTTTTCAGAATATAGACTGACATATTTCTATATTATTAATTATCCTTCTCCCATTCAGCTTCCTGGAAAGGAGGGGGAATTGATCCAGATATGTTTATTCCATGAAGGATACCGCTAAGTCTCTATAAATGATATTTTCATGCTATGGATCAATCAATTAACTAATGGAGAATGGGAAGCGAAATCAAAACATGACAGAGAAATCAGTATTTGGGAGGATAGAAAGAGACAGAGAGAGAGAGAGGAGGCAGGAAGAGGGAGGGGAGGGAAGGAAAAAGAGAAGAAAAGAAAGGAGAAGACAGGAGAAAAGGAAGAAACAGAGAAAGGAAAAAAAAAAAAATTAAAGTCCCAGGCAGTCAATTACCTTGGAAAACACATCTTAAGCTGATAAACGGAAACTTTGTAGAAGCTTTCTTTTGATGTAGATTTTAATGATTGTTTTCATACATCAAGGTTTCTTTCTTTTTTTTTCAATCTATATTCAGATACTTTTTTAAAAATTCTGTAGAAAAGAATTGCATATGAGTTTAAATAGAAAACCCATGCTGGGACTGGAAACATCAACATTGCAAATGCATGTCAACATGAACAGGTTCTTAATTTTCCAAGGCGAACTTTCTCAACTCTAATTGCTTTTAGCATAAAATTCAGAAAGGCAGAAACATCTTAGGTTAGCTGTGTTCTTGGCATGAACAGTTGATCTGTTGATAGCATAGGATTTCTCTGTAGAATTTCAGAGTCAGTTTGCTTAGAAATATGCATATGTCTAATTTAACACTTTTCCTGACACCAAAAGAGAATATATCTCACATATGAGTGTGTGTCCTGATCTTAAAAGACATAAAGTGCAGAATTTCAGAAAGACCTCAATTCTTCCTCCAAGATCCTAGTCACACTGAGTTTTCCTAAGTTCCAAAATTGATACATTTTTCATGTCCATTGGGAATGAAAAAGAACTGAATGAAGTAGAGTGATTAATCAATTCTGTAAAGAAGAGATGTAGTCTGTTTTATATATATAGTTTACTAATTAAATTCTTCTAAATAATAAATCTCTTTTAGCTTTTCTCTCCCTCTTCCTCTTTTTTTTTTCCCCTTCCTGGTAATTTAGTTCTAAAGACTTAGATGGACAGAAAGAAGTAGATATTCGAGCAGATGGGGGTGGGGAGGAGCCATAGTGATCTCGTGTTGTGTTACAGTGTGAATGGTAGATCAAGGTTGTTTGGGTCAAGGTGTCAGAGCCTCAGCAGAGGGAAGATGAGGTTCATAGGAGGGAAAGCCCAGCACTGGGAAAGCCCAGGTGAGTGGAGACAGGCATGAGTGAGATAAACAATCCGCATGGATGGTGTTACAGCCTGAATTGGGTGAAGTGGCATCCATGGCAACCTGGCATAAGATGCTGGTGTGCATCTGGAAAGAGAAGGCCAATCCCTACAAGGGACAGCCTACTGAATGGCATCAATGCCTGAGCAGGGTGGGAGGTACATCCGAGCATGGTATGGGAACTGCCTGGTGTTGGGAATCGTAGCTCAAACAGGACAAGGAAGGCGCCCACAGAGCAGCACCAGCTGGCCTGGGGTGTCAGTGCCTGAGCAGAAGCACATCCACTTGGCGAGGACGGGGTAGGCCAGTCCACCACACAGTGTCAGAGTCCAGACAAGATGAATGAGGAGGACAGACCCATGACCAGGAGCCAGCGTGCAGGTGTTCAGATCACGAGCATTCTGATGAAGGTGCACCCACAGCACAGAATATCAGAGCCTGAGCAGGGCCAGGACAGTTTCCATGCAGTGGGTACAGGCTGGCATGAGGTTCAGGAGCCCAGTCAGGGTAAGGAGAGCTTCTGCATGGTAGAGGCACAGCACGGAGGGTCAGAGTCCTAGTGAATGAAAGGGGCATCAGCTTGGGGTGGGGGGTGGTAGAGATGGGAGACCGGTTACATGCAGAAAGAATAATTAAATTCTTAATATACTAAATGTAATGGACTGATGCTCAAGCTGAAACTCTAGTACTTTGGCCACCTCATGCAAAGAGTTGACTCATTGGAAAAGACCCTGATGCTGGGAGGGATTAGGGGCAGGAGGAGAAGGGGATGACAGAGGATGAGATGGCTGGATGGCATCACCGACTCGATGGACATGGGTTTGAGTAAACTCCGGGAGTTGGTGATGGACAGGGAGGCCTGGCATGCTGCGATTCACAGGGTCGCAAAGAGTCGGACATGACTGAGCAACTGAACTGAACTGAACTGAACTGAATGGAAACCAAGTTTGTCACTATTGGGAAAGGGAGTTAAAAGTAAGAAAACACAGGAAACTGAAATGAACTCTGAATGGTTGAATTAGAATCAGCGGTATCAATGCAAAGTCAATGATTTTGATGGATAGAGAGATGGGAATAAAACAAATAAATATAAATGGGCATAGGTTATGTGCATGTTTATGTTATGTATATAGTATTTATTTACACATACTTATGTATGTAAATATGATGCAAATGTATTTATTTCCTACTCTTTCCACTGAGAGGATGTGGAAGAAGAAAAACCTCAATAATAATGAGCATATCTGGTGCTGAGCGTTGGCTTCTAAACACAGATCTCCATGAAAAGGGATAAAGGCTCCTTGGAGAAATACTTGATTCTAGGCTGAGGCACAGAAAATACAAGGTGAGCCAACAATATCTGTCTATGCCAAAAAGCAAGGAAATACTAAAAAAATAAAAATAAAAAAATGGCAGGTACCTGTTAAAAGGAAACAACAGATCATGGCTTGAGAGGGCTCCTACTGGTCATCAGGGACAATTTGAACATCAAAATAAATGGTGGCAGTAAGATCAAAATCCACTGAATAAAATGGGAAATGATAAATCCATAGTGATATTCATTAGTTAAATGTTCAATGAATCTATTTACATTGATTCAGAATAATTGCCCACAAAATCAATTTTAATTACAGTAGGGAAAGAAGTAACTTTACACTGGAAAAGCCTGACACACTATTTTAATACACTGATTAAACTGAACATCATGTTCAAAATTATGTTCCACCTTATAGGATGCAGAGAAGCACAGCATCATTTCTATAATTATCCAGCCAATGAAACATAACCTGAATCTTAATATAAGAAAATATCAAACCCAAACTAGGGTGCATTCTACAATAACTTTAAAAGTACCACCATAAGGAAAGACAGAGAAATCTTTCTAGATTGAGACATGAACACTAAAAGTAATGTGTGACTTGGAGCTGGGCTCATTTGCCATAAAGTACATTACTGAGACTATCAGTTTAACTTCTATAAGTCTAATGATTAGACAGTGAGAATGTATCAAATATCAGTGTCCTCATTTTGAAAATTATAAGGTTATTATAAAAGAAAATGTTCCAGTTTGTAGCAAAGTATTTTTGAGAGTGATGGCCATCAAGTTAAGAAGTCAAGGAAAAAATCTAAACTTGACATTGATTAGTCTTTCTTATTCATACTGACAATTTCTAAAAAAGTTATGAAATACATATTTATATCTGTCTTGCATGATGACACTCCTAAATGGAGTTACACTCACTGGAACCTCTTTCTGCTCTAGATCTGCTTGTTCATCCATTTAAGTCAAGATCCCTTAAGTCTCATTGTTCATTTCAAATGCATGTAGATAAAGCCTTACTGGTTGAAGTATGCTTGGGTTCTTCTCCATGTTGACTTTGTATTACAAAATATGACTCTTCTAAAACCTATTTTTGGAAGAAATCTGCAAGCCTACTCAATAGGAAAAATATATATATATCTGATCTTTTCTCATTTGATGTTGTCATAAGGTAAAAGTATTGAGGGAAAAAAATGGAGGGAAATAGAAATTTGCATAATAAGAAATCAGTTCAGTTCAGTTGCTCAGTCGTGTCTGACTCTTTGAGACCCCGTGGACTACAGTATACCAAGCCTGCCTGTCCATCACCATCTCCCAGAGTTTACGCAAACTCATTACCATTGAGTTGATGATGCCATCCAACCATCATCCTCTGTTGTCCCCTTTTCCTCCTGCCTTCAATCTTTCCCAGCATCATGGTCTTTTCAAATGAGTCAGTTCTTTGCTTCAGGTCACCAAAGTATTGGAGTTTCAGCTTCAACATTAGTCCTTCCAATGAATACTCAAGACTGATTTCCTTTAGGATGGACTGGTTGGATCTCCTTGCATTCCAAGGGACTCTTAAGAGTCTTCTCCAACACCATAGTTCAAAAGCATTAATTCTTTGGTGCTAAGCTTTCTTTATAGTCCAACTCTCACATCCATACATGACTACTGGAAAAACCATAACCTTGACTAGATGGACCTTTGTTGGCAAAGTAATGCCTCTGCTTTTTAATATTCTGTCTAGGTTGGCCATAACTTTTCTACCAAAGAGCAAGAGTCTTTTAATTTCATGGCTGCAGTCACCATCTGCAGTGATTTGAGAGCCCAAAAAAATTAAGTCAGCCACTGTTTCCACTGTTTCCCCATCTATTTGCCATGAAGTGATGGGACCAGATGCCATGATCCTAATTTTCTGAATGTTGAGCTTTAAGCCAACTTTTTCACTCTCCTCTTTCACTTTCATTAAGAGGCTCTTTAGTTCTTCTTTGTTTTCTGCCATAAGAAATACATGATATAAATTCTAATATTCATAAAATAATAAAAAGTGAAAAATCCAACCCACTACATAGAATATTGGTCAACAAAGTCCCACGCATCCAGATATAAAAATTCACATGATAGCACAAATTGTTATTTGATCTAGTTATCTTGGACTTTAGAACAAAATATAACAAAACTCTCAAGGGAGCAAAATAAAAATGTCTAGAAATAATATATTAACCTATTCAATATAATATTAAGATGAGTTGGAGAACTCAGGAACTTAATTTTGGAAAGATGTTACTTACCAGAACATACCAGCAATCTTCAACTATCTGAAGCAGTCTCATGGGGAAGAAGAATTAGGACTAATAAATGAAAATTATAGAAAGACAGATTTCCACCCAGTTTAAAAGAAAAGCAAAAGTTGAACTGTTCAAAAATGTAAGAGGCTGCTTAGCAAGTGATTAGTTCACTAGAATATTCAAAGTACAGATAACTGCTTCATAAAGGGATCAGATAGACCACATGCTCTATTAAACTCCTAGAGGAAAACATAGGTACAACATTCTTTGACATAAATTGCAGCAATACTTTTTTGGATCCATCTCCTAAAGTAAGGGAAAAATAAATAAATAGGACCTAATTACACTCAAAATCTTTGGCACAGCAAAGGAAACCATAAATAAAATGTAAAGACTATCTACAGGTTGGGAGAAAATATTTGTGAATGAAGTGACTGACAAGGAATTAATCATCAAAATATATAAACAGCTCATGCAGCTCAATATATATAAAAAAAAAAAAAAAAACAAGTAAGCCAATCAAAAAATGGGCAAAAGATCTTAATAGACATCTCTCCAAAGAAGACATACAAAATGGACAAAAAGCACATTAAAATATGTTCCAAATGGCTAATTATTAGAGAAGTGCAAATTGAAGCTACAATGAGATATCACCTCACACTAGTCAGAATACCCATCATCAGAAAGTCTACACATAATAAATGCTGGGAAAAGTGTGGAGAAGAAGGAACCCTTCTGCACTGTTGGTGGGATTGCAAACTGGCACAGCCACCATGGAAGATAGTACAAAGATTTCTCAAAAAACTAAAAATAAAGCTACCATATGATCATGAAATTCCACACCTGGGCATATATCCAGAAAAGATGAAACTCTAGTTAGAAAAGATACATTTACCCCAATATTCATAGCAGTACTATTTATGCAACTTAAATGTCCATTGACAAATGAATAGATAAAGAAAATGTGGTATATATCTGTGTGTATATGAATATACCACATGGGATATACAATGTAATACTACCCATCCATAAAGAAAGATTATTCAGTCATAAAAAAGAAAAAATAATGCCACTTGAAGCAATATGGATAGACCTAGAGCTTATCATAGTAAGTGCAATAAGTCAGACAGAGAAAGACAAACACCATATGATATCACTTATATCTGGCATGTAAAAATTACCATTACAAATGAACTTATTTACAAAGAGAAATAGACTCACAGGCATAGAAAACAAACTTATGGTTACCATAGAGGAAGGGAGTAGAATAAATTCTAGGTATGGGATTAAGATAGATACACTACTATAAATAAACTAAACAGCAAGTACCTATGGCATACCACATGGAATAATATTCAGTATAGTATAATAACCTATAATGGAAAAGGATCTGAAAAATAATATATAAATAGATATATTTATCTATATATACATATAGACATATATATATCTGAATCACTTTATTGTACACCTGAATCTAACAGAACATTGTAAATTAACTATACTTCAGTAAAAAAAGTTAAACTGTTTGAGAACATTGTAAAGAAAAATGGGGGGTTAAGTAGAAGTTGATCACAAAGAACCTGTGATACATAAATTCATTTTCAATTTTATAATTCTATAGTTTTATGTATTCAACTATTAGAAATAAGCTAATAATTTCAAAGTTCATATACCAGTGTGACCTTAGAAGGTATACATCACATATTTGACTGCTAAAAGTTATCATACAAATGTGGTCAGTTTTTTCTAAAAGTAATTTCTCTTACAAAGATAAGCTATGGCCAAACTTCATAAATGCCCAGAAATAGGTCTGAAAATGATAAACTCAAGAGAAATTATATACTGGAGGGCAGACATTGCTTGAAAGGAAATGTGTTTTGCTTAGCATACTATGTTCATGGGGTCTCCACAATCAAGCAATATTCATTGTTCTCCAGCTAGTCAATTTTGTATTGCAGTAACATGGGCAAAAACTACTTTTTTCAATATGTTTTTTACTGTAGAAGAATGTGTCTGTTTCTTTAATCATCATTTAGAAAACGACTTCCAAGGACAGGCATGTTTGGGAAATCAGAGCTTGACAAATTGCATTACATCTTCTGATCAAGCAATGGGTTTAAAAAAAACAGGTAAGCAGGTGTCTTTAGGCAATTTGCATTTAATAACTAATTTCTCTGGTGAAGTATTATTTAGAATGTGTATAATTTATCATTAGTACACCAAATACTGCCCAAATTGTGTTACGATAAAAGTCTATGTACCTATGGCAACAAATGTACCATAAAAAATTAAATTATTTCATTCTTATAATGTTTTCCTGACATAACACTGCCTGTGCATATGGAAGCATATGAATGACTAGATGAGTTTCTCTCTTGTCATCCGAATATCTGCATAATGAGCTGAACATTTCTTTAGATAAAGCTAAAAAATCCTCTATCTATCTATATATTTACTTACCTACCTATCATCTATCTATCTACCATAAATAAGAAAATTCCTTAGCCAAGAATGTATGGCTGGATTGGAAATATGGTTTATAGATTTAATATGAAATGTGCGTGCATGCGTGCTCAGTCACTTCAGTCGTGTCCGACCCTCTGCGACCCCATGGACCACGGCCCACCAGGCTCCTCTGTCCATGGGATTCTCCAAGCAAGAATACTGGAGTGGATTGCCATTTCCTTCTCCAGTGATGAACTATGAAGTGAGTGAAGTGAGTGAAGTGAAGTCGCTTGGTCATGTCCGACTCTTTGTGACCCCATGGACTGTAGCCTACCAGGCTCCTCCATCCACGGGATTTTCCAGACAAGAGTACTGGAGTGGGTTGCCATTTCCTTCTCCAATAATGTGAAATGTATCCATATATATATGGTTGAAATTGAGGACTCATAAATCCACAGGAGGTGAAATTGGAAGAAAAATGACAAGGAGGCAAATTCAACTCAAATTTAGAATAATAATTTATGATGATGAAAGATTCATGATAGAGGGTACTCATACAATGGAATAACCACCAAGAAGCTGACTTGTTGTTGTTGCTTATTCACTGTCATGTCTCTTTTGCAACACCATGGACTGTAAGCAGCCAGGCTCCTCTTTCCCAGGCAAGAATACTGGAATGGGCTGTCATTTCCTTTCTACAAAGGGATCTTCCCAATTCACTTGAAGCTGTAAGAGACTCTTGTGCTGTTTGCTGTGCCTAGTCACTCAGCTGTGTCCAACTCTTTGCAGCCCCATAGACTGTAGCCGGCCAGGCTGTCTGTCCATGGGGATTCTCCAGGCAAGAATACTAGAGTTGGTTGTCGTGCCCTCCTCCAGGGGATTTTCCCAACCCAGGGATCAAACCCAGCTGGATTCTTTACCATCTGAGTCATCAGGAAAGCCCAAGAATACTGGAGTGGGTAGACTATCCCTTCTCCAGGGGATCTCCCCAATCCAGGATTCAAACCAGGGTCTTCTGCATTGCAAGTGTATTCTTTACTAGCTGACCTACTAGGGAAGTCCTTAGTTTCTGATAAACTGAGCATTCAGCAGTGTTTATAACTGAATTGGAAATGCATACTAATTTAACAAAAGATTACTTCAAGGCCTCATTGTTCATTAGGCCACTGAGCAAGCACCAGATTTACAGAAGAAAGAAGATGGATGATCTTGAAACAGTCCATTTGATTTTAAAGTGTTCATAGAGGTGATTTTTTTGGTAAATATTCACATGGATATGAGAATTTCAATTCTGAGCTATTATGAAACATCTACCCCTATAACACTTTCAAAAGTTTCTTCTCAATATTATTAAATCCAAACTCTCTACAATGTGGCATAAGATTTTGCATTCCTTATATAAGAACTAGTGTAACCCTTGGTATCTGCCTACTTCAGAGTAGATGTCTGCTTACTTCAGAGGATTTATGAAATCCTGGTCCCATTTATAACACTTACTATTGAAATGCTGAAAGGAACACAAAATTTTCCATTGGGTAGATACAACAACAATTAGTGCATGATGGATATTTTGCCATACAAAGACACCTTGAGGTGTCGGATCACTTGTTGACTCATGGTCAGGCATTTGATCTTCACCAGAATCTAGTAGGAGAGTTTTCTCAAAATGAATCTATTGAAGATGGCACAGCCTATGCTGAAATCAAATATGACTCCTCAGTAAATCTCTTATTTACCACAGGTTCCAAATAGCATTTCAATTTCCTGTTAACTCTAATATCTAGCCTGTCATTGGAATCAAGTGAATAAATAGTAATATTATATTCTAAACCACCTGGAAAAATTTATTTTGCTCTGGGATCCAATCAAACCTTGAGGTTTTGCTGATTAGATTAATCAGAGAAACATCTAAAATGGGTATGCACTTACTCCAGAAGCCATCTTTTTCTTAGTGGTTGGTAAGCAAAAGATTTTTTATCTTCAAGAGGTCAACAAGAATATCCTAGAATACTGAAAAAATACTTATAATACAGGTATCTTATGCTATTCTTACCTTACCTATATCTCAACTCCTGTTCAGTTCAGTTCAGTTGCTCAGTCGTGTCTTTGAGACCCCATGGACTGCAGCATGCCATGCTTCCCTGTCCATCACCAACTCCCAGAGTCCACTCAAAATTTAATTTCAAGACATAATAATTAAAGCTAACACTTATTCTCTCTTGCTATGCGCCAGTTACTCTTTTAAATGTCTAAGTACTTCAAATCTATTAACTCATTGGATCTCCAAAATAACTCTATGGGATAGTCATTATTATTAACTACATATTATAGATAAGAGACAAGAAATACAAAAACCTGTCCCAAGTCATGTAACTAGTAAGTAGTGGAGCTCAGGTTAGACCACAGAAGTTCATCCTTATTCCTTTCTCTTTTAAAACTTTATTTCTCTTTATTTTTCTTTCCCATTTCTTGCCTCTATTTACTCCACTACATGGGACTCGTAAACATATTTCTTTGAAAACATGATAGTTTAATTTTGTCTTAGCACACACTTCATGGCATCCTATATAAACCTTCCTTTTCATTACTTACAGAAAGTAAATGACTGCAAGAGTGTAGTCTGTAGCCTAAGTTATTATCCTTTATTCTCTATTAGCTTCATTTTGGATTAATATCATAAATTCACCATGAAAAGTAAGCAAATTAATCACAAGAATATTGTCAATATAAGAAAAACATATCAATAAATTTTTCCCAGTTAAAAATGATATACTTACTTTCTTAGTGTATTGGGAAGATTGTAATATAACCACCAAATATCACTGGAAAAGTTTTTTCCCTGAAAACTCTTAGAATGAAACCTTACGGCATATCTTGATAATAGATGCTTACTTATACCTAACAAGTTCTTGAGTTTTTCTTACTCCCTTGTTTCCATCATTAAGTATTCCCAGCTCTGTTTTCTAAGCATCACAAGATACAAGAACCAGGTCATTTTTTTTTTTTTTTCAGTGAAACTACTCCCTGTTTCTTAACCTTTCCCTGTGTTAAACTGTCGACCTTCTGAACAGAGAGTGACTTGGGTTTTCACAAGTGTAGTCAAGAAAACTCCTGTGATGGATAAGGGATTAGCACTGGTGACAAGTTGATGATAACATATTCCTTGTCCTGGAATATTATGTGTAGTGCCTCACGGAGTCATAATAACCTGAAAATCTCCTCCAGCCCTTCCCCCATCATCTGCCAAATGTGAGGTATAATCACTCACCCATTGCTTAGGCAGTGACAGGTAATTAAAATGGTATCATACAAATAGGATGAGAAAGTGTGAATTCCTGTCAAAGAAAAACAACTTGCAAAATACTTCAGAGCACATCTTGTTTTAAATTTCAATCAAGCTTGATAGAACACATGTTTACAAGAGAACTAAGCTATCCATGTTAAAAGAAGAATATCAGCAAATGTTTATAAGTAAATATATAACCTATTTATATTCATTCAGTGTTCAAATACAGAAAATGTATTTTGAATGTTTACTGAGCAGTAAGCACTGAATAGGGTTTCCGTGGTGGCTTAGCAGTAAAGAATCTGCCTGCCAATGCAGGAGACATGGGTTTGATCCCTGGGTCAGGAAGATCCCCTGGAGAAGGAAACGGCAACCCACTTCAGTGTTCTTGCCTGGGAAATCCCTTGGACAGAGGAGCCTGGCGGGCTACAGTCCATGGGGTCGCAAAGAATCAGACACGACTTAGGGACTAGACGACAACAAAGCACTGTATATATCCTCTGGCCCTTAAAAAAAAAAAAATCAATTATGATTGACTTTAGATTGGTGAGGTTTCAGGTGATTTTTTAAACACATACTTCTAAGTTTTTACAATTTTTTTTTACATATGTCAAAAACACTAAATTTTAAAACTGTAAACTATGAAATATATAAATATACAAGGAGTCTTTTACTTCATAAAGTTTGCAGTCTGCTAAAGGGGTATGACTCAGTGATAGAGAGTATGCTTAGCAAGCATGAGACCCTGGGTTCAATCCCCTGTATCTCCATTGTTTTGCGCTTCCCTTGTGGCTCAGACAGTAAGGAATCTGCCTACAATGCAGGAGACCCAGGTTCAATCCCTGGGTCGGGAAGATCCCCTGGAGAAGGGCATGGCAACCCACTCCAGTATTCTTGCCTGGAGAATTCCACGGACAGAGGAGCCTGGCGGGCCACAGTCCACAGGATCTCAAAGAGGTAGACATGGCTGAGTGACTAACACTTTCACATAAAAACTCCAAAGAGAGTAAAAATGGGTTAATAAATATTAGCTAATTTGTATTTCAATGTCTACCAAAAATGAAGACAGACTGTGCACTTCCCTAAATAACAATGTTGCAAGAACAGGCTTCAGGTGAGGAAAGCTAAGCACAGAAGACTTGATGCTTCTGAACTGTGGTGTTGGAGAAGACTCTTGAGAGTCCCTTGGACTGCAAGGAAATCCAGCCAGTCCATCCTAAAGGAGATCAGTCCTGGGTGTTCATTGGAAGGACTGATGCTGAAGCTGAAACTCCAATACTTTGGCCACCTCATGCGAAGAGTTGACTCATTGGAAAAGACCCTGATGCTGGGAGGGATTGGGGGCAGGAGGAGGAGGGGACAACAGAGGATGAGATGGCTGGATGGCATCACCAACTCGATGGACATGAGGTTGAGTAAACTCCGGGAGTTGGTGATGGACAGGGAGGCCTGGCAGTGCTGCGATTCATGGGGTCGCAAAGAGTCGGACACGACTGAGCGACTGAACTGAACAGACTGAGGACCAAAATTCTGGCCTTTTAGAACATGGTACATTGGGAAGCTAACCCAGGTGTCATCTCTGATTGGGAACTCTAAGCCTTTTATTCTCACTGGAATTCTTGTCACTATTAACTGAGGGAAAATTGACCTTTGGTTTACATATCTCCAGTAAGCGCTCAGGAATACTCCTCTGTTGAGCAAGGAGGTAGAGAGCCAGCTTCCTAATTACTTGAAAAGGGCCTAGAGGACATGTAAAATCCTCACCCTATGAGGATGCAAAGGAAAATTTTTGAGGAATGTGATGGAGTCTTTGTCACTGCCAGGCAGGAGCAGCACCCTATTGGAACCTAAAGGCAAAGCCATCTTTCCAAACCACAAGATACATCACTGCATCTCTGGCTCTGTGCAGCTATCTCTGTAAGGTATTTTTTCGTTCTCACTTCGTTTAAGTGAGCATATGTCTTTAGGCTGTGAATGTTAGTATCTTTCCATCAGTTGTATCACTGTTTCATTGGGAAAACAGCACACTTGAAATGGAACTTATATTTGTTTTTGTCTTTATAACAGGAACAGTAAAAAAC
This sequence comes from Dama dama, assembly GCF_033118175.1. NCBI lineage: Eukaryota > Metazoa > Chordata > Mammalia > Artiodactyla > Cervidae > Dama > Dama dama. The sequence continues at coordinate 42,987,663 of NC_083711.1, read as the reverse complement.
CCAGAAAACTCAAGCCTTTTGAATCATTTAATCTACTGTTTATCCACATATTTATCTAGGTAGTGGATGATTATTAATTACCTTCACAGAAGCATCCCACATTCTCCTTTTAACCACCTTGATTTCGATTTTTGCAAGTTGAATGTGTGCCAAATCCTGCAGTGTCCTGTGTAAGTTGTGCTAAACCAGCTGGACATTCCATCCCTCTGCCATCATGATTGGTGTAACAGTAAACCGATTGGTTTGAGTGATCCAGTCCACTCAATGAAATTCATGATGCTATCTGGGAATACAGGTAAAAGACATTCACTCTCATTTCTAAAAATAAATAATGAAGAGACAAGTAGCCTTTGGGAAGTCTTTAGTACCACAAAGAGAGTCCACCTAGGTATAAAGAAAAAAGAGAAAAAACAAGAAAGAAACTCAGTTCCATGTTAAATAATAGTTGAATTTTCTTAACTTTGAAAATAAAAAACATCTATAATTTACATACATTACTAATATTACATAAGACTCTGAGAAATTTAAAATATCCAGTCACCTTCAGATGAAAGTAAAAATTTAAATCTAAATCAGTAGTAGATAGGTATTCTTGAATCAAAGCTAGATATTACTTAGTGTGTGTACCAAGTGCACACATCGTATAAGCTTGTTTATGCTTAACTTGATTACTTGATTAACTTGAATTTTTATTTCTTTGGGTATATGGAAAGACATTTGAGCTATAAGAATTCATTGTTGCCTTATGTCTCATTTGTTTCATTTCTATTTTTGAGACACATAATTGTTTTTAGATAATATTACAAATTCTCATATGAAAGTAAGCTATTATTATATTTTAAAATTTCAAGCTTGACATCGTAAAAAGCTTTGCTTCAATTAGTAACAAATTTTCTGTTTGCTCGTACATTTACACATGTCCCCTTGGCCACAAAATGTTGCTCAGAATGTCACTTCTTTTCTATAATTTCTCCTTACCTCCCACAAATGGCTAAAAAAATGACTTCTTCATCCAGCTCCCTACAGCATTTGATGAATATATTCTATTTATTTGCCAACCTGCCTGTCTCTCCTTCTGGAACACAAGATTTTTGATGGTAGGGATTATGTCATATATATCTCAATATTTCCAGGGTTTGCTATTGTTCCTGACACATAATAGACACTCAGTAAATAACTGTTAAGTGATGTTAAGAGTAGATTTATACAGTGAACCCTGATTTATCTGTTTTGATTTGGCTCATACAGTGAAGGAACTACCACGGAAGTCTTCTCTTTTATATTGTAAACATAGCCTTTCTGTAGTGTGAACATAGCCTGAGCTTAAGTTTGTTTTGCTATTTCAGGGAAGAATATATCACAGGCTAAAGAAGGTAAAGTCTCTATTCTAAGTCTGTATTTAAGTAAGTTTCAACCAGTAAGATACAACTGATTTTTTTTAACAAAATCATTTTTGTTAGTAACTTGTTAAGTCTCAGGCATTCTTTTATTGCAGCTTTCTAGACCTAATAACAATGCTACATTAGAAAAGCCAGGTACCTGTGAGAAGTTTCACTTCCCTGCCCCAAGTCAGCCATGTGGAGAGACTGCATGGGGAGAGAGATCCTTTGTTAGCCTCAGATTTTAGAGTGTTCTTAACTCAGGCACCATACAGAGTAGTGAGAAAGCCATTTTGGACATTTCAGCCCCAGCAAACTGATGTGTAGAAGAAACAAGGGATTCATCTGACAGTTGGAACCAAAAGCTCTCTATCTATCTCTGGTAACTCAAAATACAACTCTGTCTGCGCCCTGCTCAATTTTCTGACTCCCAGAATTTTGAGAATAAGAATTATTGTTGCTTCATGTCTAGGAAACTAGAAAATGAGAGAAAAGAAGAAACCTGCATGAATCATACTTTGGACCAAGATATTATTTTTGTACCAGTGATTATTCTCTAACATGGTATTCACCAATCATTTCCTTCTAGTCATCTAGAAGAGAAGGTAACTTCATGAAGACATGACATGTACTTTGGATCTATGGACCAACCTAAATAGGAAATAAAGCTTCTAGGACATCTGAAATATAACAGATGGCCTGCCAGATCTAGTCAGGGCTTGTCCTTGCGTACACAACAAAACTAGGGTTGCTTTGTTGCAAAAAGGCTCAGTTATGTGTTCAACAGTGCCCAAATGGTTCTGATATTTTTTAGGAAACAAGGCAATTGAAAAGATACTTTAGTAAACCACATGCAACATGAATTAATGTGTATAGAAATATCTCAAAATTCTGGGTATTTCTAAGTTTTTCACTTTTAATAGTAAAAATACAGTGGTAATAGCTAGTCCATATCATGTATACTATAGAAAATACAGTACCCCATGCTTTTCTAGCAAAAGAAAAGAAACATGAATAGGGTTTTTCAATAAAAAAAAAAAAAACTTATTTTTTTAAACAAGGTTTCTTTGTAACAAATCATGTTGGTATTATTCAGAATGTCCGAGTAATCCCTATATAAACAGCTCCTTCCCTATGTATGTATATCTCATAGAGCTTCTAAGTTTTTTCAACATCTGGTAGTGTATGAATTGACAAGATATTTCAAATGCCATTTATAAATAAGCATTCCTGAAACAAATTTTGAGTAAAGAGCTACTATTTACCAAGCACTGTAGACAGTGTGTTAAAAAGCAAAGATATCACTTTGCTGACAAAGGTCCATACAGTCAAGGCTATGGTCTTTCCAGCAGTCATGTACAGATATGAGAGCTGCACAATAAAGAAGGTGGAATACCAAAGAATTGATGCTTTCGAACTGTGGTGCTGGAGAAGACTCTTAACAGTCCCTTGAAAATCAAGATCAAATCTGTCAATCTTAAAGGAAATAAGATGGATGCTGAAGCTAAAGCTTCAATACTTTAGCCAACTGATGTGAACAGCCGGCTCATTGGAAAAGACCCTAAAGCTAGGAAAGACTGAAGGGAGAAGGAGGGCACAGAGGATGAGATGGTTAGATGGCATCACCAATTCATTGAACGTGAACTTGGGCAAACTCCAGGAGATGGGGAAGGACAGGGAAGCCTGGGGTGCTGCAGTCCATGGGGTCACAAAGAGTCTGACACAACTTGATGACTGAACAGCAACAACGCCAAAGCGCTGTTCCAGGAGCTGACGATACAGGCATGAGCCAAACAAAGGTCTTGTCCTACCTAATGCAGTTTAGAACCTAGTGTAGGATTTAGATGTTACCCATAACCCATTAAAAAAGAAAAGCTGCAAAGGAAGTAGGCAAGAAGAAGAGCCTTGCAATATGAGTGTTGAGGAAGGCTTGCTATAGAAGTGACCTTTCATCTGAGGTCTGATGGATGACAAAGCATTGCCCTAACCTGAGGACGTGGGGCATCGACTAGCGTTCTAGGCTGGTAGTGAGTATATGAAAGGCCAATATGTAGGAAAAAGCACAGAACACTCAAGTAATTAAAGGATTCAGGCTGATATATAGAGAACTGTGTCATTTAAGACAGGACTATAGAAATAGGGGCCAGATCTCACATGGCCAGTAGGATCTACAAGGATTTAATTTTTTGTTCCATAAGAAACGTGTGAAGCTATGGTTAGAATGAGAGCACTTAGGAGGAGAAGATAGAAAGAGAAGAGAAGGGAATCTTGAGTACCCTGGCATTTGAAGGTTAGATAAAATAAAATAAAAAAAAAAAGCAGGAGCCAGCAAAGAGACTGGCAAAGTGTGGCCAGGGAGAATCAGAATAAACCCAGAACAGTGACATAAAATTGAAAAGAAAATAGAATTTCAAGAAAATGAGTGCACTGAGCCTTGTCAAATGCTGCTGAGAGATTAAATACGCATTGACTGCGCTATCTGGAAATCACCTGTGCCCCTCAGGGAGAGGCCTCTTAAGGAGGTTGGGAAGTAGTGATGTGAAATCTAGATTAGACTGAGTTGAAGGATACATCTGTGATTAAGAACTGAAGACAGAATACACAGACAACGCTTGGGAAATTTAGATTTGGAAAAGAGACAACAAATAGAGAAGTGGTAAAGGGAAATAGGGGAATTAGGAGGTTGTAGATGTATCTGTTTACGGAATGTGTGTGTTTTAAGATGAGAATAGCTAGTGAACGCTTCAATGTTCCATGACAAGGACTCAGTTAGAAGGACTATAATGCTGAAGATAAAAACATGAGAAGAGTGCTTCTAGAGTAAGGATCAAGAAAAAGCAGACAGGAACCAAAACCAGGGTGTAGGCAAATGTCTGCCGCACTATACGTGCATGTACAGTTTATATTTTCAGACAATGCATATTTCCACTCTTATGCCCCTTTCAATATTCCCAAGTCCTTAGAATCAAATCAGAAAACTAATGTATTTAAATTGCTATGAGAAAATTCACATATCCAATGTTATAGGAACAGATTTTGTCCGTGAAAAATGCAAATATACACATTCAATTATGAATATGTTTTTCATAAAACAATGCAATGATTCAAGATATTTAATAAAGACACAATGAATTGTAGTTCTAATGAAAGTAAAATTTTTGGAAAATTCATACTGCTTTCCACAAGCTGGTATTGCTCATTAAATCATAGTTTGACTAACAATTTATTTCTATTAAAAATGTTTTAAATGCAAGTTACTTCATATTCATAAGAAAAGAACGCCCATTTCCTTACTACTTAAACTAAATAAGAAAACCAAATTGAGTTATTTTTCTCTTTTATTTCATAGTTGTACAAAAAAGAAGAGTAAAATTGCTTCTTATCCAGCAACAAGAAGGAATATAAGTGCTCTTTAAGTCTAAATATTAGTCTAAGTAATAGAGCCTGACGGGCTACAGTCCATAGAGCCACAAAGAGTTGGACATGACTGAACTGACCTAGCACACACAGCATCAGAGATGAATTCTAGAAACTACATGTGAGCAGAAATGTGAGTGTTGGTTACAGTGCATATGTTTTTTTAATCAAGCTATACACTTAAAAATTATTGCATTTTGTTGTACATAAATTATAACTCAATAAAATTGCACTTGATTATTTCCATTAAAATTCAATAGCAAAAGGAATTTGTTAATTTTAATCAATACTTTTTTTTTGGTACTTATTATTTTCCAAAAAAAGACTAGATCTCTTCAGAAAATTAGGCTTATTTTTTGCTGGCATCCTCTCTTCACCAGCCTGTATTATCTGAGGTCACATTTTTATTGTGGGCATTGAGCCACTTCAAAGAGTCCCCAGATATATTCCAGAATCAAGTAAGAGATTCTCTGTTTTGTTGCATGAATGCATGCTAAGTCACTTTAGTTGTATGTGACTCTTTGCGATTCCATGGACTGTAGCCGCCAGGCTCCTCTGTCCATGGAATTCTCCAGGCAAGGGTACTGGTATCTGCAAACAAATACGTCAGCTGTGTTTCCACTCCCTCAGTCTCCACATTCAGCCACCATTTCTGACTATCCTGGCAGCTTTGGTACCACTGCCTCCCCTTCGAGAAGAGTCTGATTCTACACTAAGTTGGCTTACTTGTAGGGAAGTGAAAGAGTGGTGCCCTCATTTTTGCCAAACGTTCCCATTTATGAAGCAGTCTCAACCTTTCAGTTGCATATAATGGTTGAGATTACTTCATTCTGCACTAATGTTGTCACAGCCAACTAACCTCTGATAAGTCTTTCTTTGTTAGATCTAGTCATCCTGAACACAGGGAACACTCGAAGTATACTAATACAAGTCCACCTCTTTAGCCATCTCTTTCTATTCACGGATAAGCCTCATCCCAGTTTGACTTTCTGTGGGAATACTTGTTGCTTTTGAGAAAAACTATAACCCCCTAAGAGCAAAGTGTGTAATCACCTATGAATCCAAATACAACAACTGTATCAGAACTGAATAGTCCAACTGCAGTACAATTTCTGTTATCCAGACACACCTCTATATACAAACTGGTGTTGAGCTCTATCTACAATAACAATTCTTTTTAGCTACCTCTTCAGGAAGATATGCTGATTCAACCTAAGTATTATCCTACTTTTGCACTGTTTCACCTTCTCATCTCAAATACACATCACACACCAGAAGAGTTAGAGTTTATAAGGGCAATACCTCATACTCCACACAGTGGAGACAAAGCTACCTCTTTCTCTCCAAGGAAAGTCTCTGACACATAGCTGTGGCTCAACCATTAACAGTATTCCACATTATTGAATGACTGGATTTAGATTTCTAAATCTAAAACACATGTTCCTATGTTCTCACTATTTCTTCAACAATCTTGGGTGATGTTATTTGCTTCATGAGTTTAAGTAGGTCTCCTTATGACACACTTTCCCATGCACACCCCGTCAAAAGATAACTTTTTACAAATTTAAAACTCAAAGCTATATTTCTTGGAGAGACAAAGCTTCTTTAAATCTTTATTTTTTTAAATTCATCCAATGAGTTATTTATTTTAATTGGAGGCTAACTACTTTACAATATTGTAGTGGTTTTTGCCATACATTGACATGAATCAGCCGTGGGTGTACATGTGTTCCCCATCCTGAACCCCCCCCCCTACTTCCCTCCCCATCCCATCCCTCTGGGTCATCCCGGTGCACCAGCCCTGAGCACCCTGTCTCATGCATCAGACATGGACTGGTGATCTGTTTCACATGTGATAATATACATGTTTCAATGCTATTCTCTCAAATCATCCCACCCTCACCTTCTCCCACAGAGTCCAAGACACTGTTCTGTACATCTGTGTCTCTTTTGCTGTCTTGCATATAGAGTCATCATTACCATCTTTCTAAATTCCATATATATGCGTTACTATACTGCATTGGTGTTTTTCTTTCTGACTTACTTCACTCTGTATAATAGGCTCCAGTTTCATCCACCTCATTAGAACAGACTCAAATGTATTCTTTTTAATGGCTGAGGAATATTCTATCGTGTATGGGTACCACAGCTTTCTTTAAATCTTTACAACATACTTTTTACAAGTTTCTGCCTCTAAATATTTTTTAAATTCTGAGGGAAGAATTTCAGATAGATTATTCTGTTGTCAAAACAAAAGCTCATATTGTTGTAGCTTCCATAACCAGTTCAAACCTTTTATGAACTGATCTATTAAGTATTTATTGGCCCTTCCCTACTCTCCAAAACGACGACAACAGATGATTTATTAATTGAATATGCTAATCATGAGATTTTGAAGGGGAAAAAAGGAAGAAAACAAACAGAAACCTTAAATGACAAAAGAAAATGAATAAAAGAAAAAATGGCCAAAAAAGAGGAAGAAAGGAATTGATGAAGAAAAAGTATTGAAAAATAGAGAGCAAGACCAAAAAGAGGAAAAGAGTGGGAAGATGATCCTGATTGAAACATATTTAAATTTGCATTAGTGGCTCAGTTGGTAAAGAATCTGTCTGCAATGCAGGAGACCCAGATTTGATCCCCAAGTCTGGAAGATTCCCTGGAGAAGGAAATGGCAACCCACCCCAGTATTCTTGCCTGGAGAATTCTATGGACAGAGAAGCCCAGCAGGCTACAGTCCATGGGATTGCAAAGAGCCAGGCACGACTGTGTGACTAACTTTTCATTTCATTTTTCCAACATACTTCATACAACATCTTCACATCTTTGCAGTTTTCAATAAAAGGCTCCAAACCCACCTTGTAGAGTTTGCTTTTCTCAATTTCAATCAACAAAACACATATTTAAAAAACAAATGTATTTCTCTCAGATTTATCCTAATTCTTTCACAGCATAACGTCTTGGATATGCACAATAAATCTACAGCTACGATTTCTCCTTCCTGGCCCTGATTTCATTAATATTGTTATCTGCAGCAATGAAAAGAGATCTAGCTTGATACTTTAAAAAACAAAAGGATAAAGAATAATAATAAGGATGTTAATAATAACATAACAATTATCACATATGCATTAGATACCATGTGAAGCACTTTATACACCTTATCATTAATGATCTTCTCAACAATACTGTCAGGTTGATACTGTTGAGAAAACTGAGATTCATAGAAATTAAGCAAAATGACTGCAATTCTACACCAGACATCAGGATCTAGTCTGTCTGATGTCACATCAACACACTTTCCTCTACACCACTGGAGATTTTTGGAAATTTATCAACCATCATTTCCTATCTCATTGGGATACCCACACTATTTCTGATGTTCTTTGTAATTTTCACTCTTCCTGTGCTACAATTTTTTTCTTATCATTTATCCTGAAAATCTAAAAACGTCCTTGGGTTTGCTGATTTTCAGTTCCTGTCTAAAGCTAGGGTGATTTTGGAAGCAGTCACAAGCATGGCTTTGACTTAGTTTATACAAAAAAATCCTACAATACACTGCAAGTGGCCACATTTGGATGCTTTCCCTCCACTTATTATGGGTCACAATGTCACATCTAAATTCCTAGTCACGTTATTGACAAGACTTTACTTGCTGCAAACATTCCCTAAACACTTTGCTACTGGACTACATTCTGCCTGAACACATGGGTTCTTACAATTCTTGGCAGGATTTCAAAGACAGGATCAGACAGTCTTCTGTGGGACAGAAAAATGTGGTCTTATGAAGCCAGTTTCTACAGGGTCACACAGACAAACAGACATACAAAGATAGATGGCAGGACTGGAGATGTCAAGAGTCATTTCTGAGGAGGGAAAAAGTTCCCTCTGAATCATACATCTGCTTGGCCAGACAAATTTCTATTCAAAAATCAAGGAAATGAATTTGAAGCTCTTGGAAGAAAGCCTTTGAATGCTATACAGCTAATTTCCCAAGATAATAGCAGGCATTGTATCATGTTTGTTTGGTCCTTAACACATAAAACCACAAACTTGTCTTTATTTTTATTCTTTTTTTATAGAAAAGATGGTTAAATGAAAAGTTACTGCCTTCTTTTGCTGAAGGGGTAAAAAGGACACAGGTTTTTAATTTTCTTTCATGAACTGAAAACTATTTCAAAGTATGAAATACTCCAAGTATAATAGAAAGGAAATGAACAGAGGCCTTAAACTGCTATCTCTTTTTGTTTTGACACAACCACAATGGAACATGGCATTCAGTATATTTTACAATAGCGGAACAGAAGAATACAGTAGTAATGAATAGTGCTTAACACAGTCTGTCTCATTTTTCAAGACAGAAATGTCCTGTAGAATGAGTTTAAAGAAACGAAATTTTGTAAAAAAAGGAAATTGAAGGGAAAAATTGGACATAAACGGTGACCCTTCTAAGTTTCTGAAGCTGTAAATGAGACAAAAGTAAAAGGAAGAAAAAAAAATCTATATAAAAGTGGTTGGTAAGCACCCTGTTTAAAGAGAGAAAATATTTGAACAAGAGCTATATTAACACTTGCCTGGATCCTTACTACTTATAGCAAAGTCTAGAAATGAAGGAAAGAAAAAATAAAAGGTAATAAGGGAGAAAAACTGAAGGAAGGAGAAAAAAATAAGTTGCAGAAAACATAAGAAGTTTTGATGTCTTTAAAGTTAAAATGTGCATATGGGAAGAAATAAGGAGAACACATCATCATCACATATTAGCTTGGTTCAGTTCAGTCACTCAGTCGTGTCCGACTCTTTGCATCCCCATGAACCACAGCACGCCAGGTCTCCCTGTCCATCACCAACTCCTGGAGCCTACCCAAACTTAGGTCCATTGAGTCGGTGATGCCATCCAACCATCTCATCCTCTGTCATCCCCTTCTCCTGCCCTCGATCTTTCCCAGCATCAGGATCTTTTCAAATGAGTCAGCTCTTTACATCAGGTGGCCAAAGTATTGGAGTTTCAGCTTCAGCATCAGTCCTTCCAATGAACACCCAGGACTGATATCCTCTAGGATGGACTGGTTGGATCTCCTAGCAGTCCAAGGGACTCTCAAGAGTCTTCTCCAACACCACAGTTCAAAAGCATCAATTCTTCTGCGCTCAGCTTTCTTTATAGTCCAACTCTCACATCCATACATAACTACTGGAAAAACCATGGCCTTGACTAGATGGACCTTTGTTGGCAAAATATCATTGCTTGCCTAAAAATGCATCCTCTACATAAAAAAGATAAATATTCACAGCCTTACTAACCTCACAGATAATTCCTAGTTGTACCCCCAAACCAGTTGTTCCTGCAAGCACAGTAACTATCTACTCCTGGGTGAGTCCATAAGCAGCTTTAAACAATGGAGTTACATTTTATACTTAATGGAGTAGGAAGAGACTTAAATTTTTTCTTATGGACAATTTGAATACTTCACAAATTTAATTGATGTAGAGCTCTGACAGTTGAGAAATTTTAGATCTGTAAACAAACTCAGAGTTCATTTAGTCATAGAATCACACAAAACTAGAATTGAAAGAAGGGTTATCTCATGTGTACTCCCACATCAGTATGGATTTCTCTATATTAATGTCACCATTAGGTGATCTTTAAGACTATGTTTGAAAACTCACTTATTTTCAACTCTTTCACTTTGTAAATAGCAAAAGTAAAACCCAAGGAAGATAAATATTTTGCTTTTATCGCCATTGATGCTCATTTATAGATAAGACAAATCCTTAAGAGTCAAATGGATCTTGAAGATACTGAACTTTAATCTGCATTAGAGGGGCTGATCCAGTGCAAAGCATTGCATGACTTGACTTTACTAATTTACACTGTATTTTCCCAAGACCATTGAAGTTTTGTTCTTGTTTTGATGAATTCAGAGGTTAGAGAGGGTGGCGGGAGGTGGGGAAAGAAGTTGAAAGACTCATTTCCTCAGAATATATTTTGGAAACATTGATCTAAGTGCCTTTCAAGCATAAACTGTATATAACCTAAATCTCAAAACTCTCAGGTATTTGTCTTGAATCATGTGTTTTTGCACTTTCATTGGATGTGAAATATAGCCTTTGATCATTTTCTACATAAAAATTTTTAGAATTTTAATGACCTCAATCAACTTCCTTCTAAGACTCCTTGGGGTTCTTTCCTCATGGATGGATAAGCTGCAAATGTCGGTTTGAAGAAAATAATGTAGTGGGCTGGCGGGGATTGTTTATATGGTTCTCGGCCTCAAATGATCTCCTTACAACTGCCTGAACTTGACTAATCAGAGGCTGATTTAATGCATTTTGAAATAGAAATTGTGTCCAGAAAGCTTTAGCTCACATGTCATCCATGCCTCTGTATTCCAACTGACAGAAGTTATATAAGGAGAGACCTGAGAAAATTTTCAAAATAATGGTTAATGGGTATCTAGAAAAAAGAATAAGGAATTAGACATGGGACAAGGTAGGGGGGAATAAAGATACAGAAAAGGAACCAAAGAAAATACCAACTTAAATTCTGCCTAGGTCATCGCTGTGACCTAATATGCTGATCTAGTAATTAAAATTCTGCTCTTTGAAGAATCTTCAAAGTATTCAAAATGTGTCTTCAGTTGAGGGGTCCAAAATTTGAAACAGTACTATGCGAGGGTTTTCATCTGAAATAAATGTTTTTAATCTTTCTATAGGCATTTGTCACTTTGCCATTCTAGGGAGTAAAGATATCTTGGAAAATGCATTTTGATACTAAAAGAAAATTAAGAACAAAATCTATCAAATATCAGGAAACCATAATGAGCCAGTTATTCAACTCCACATAACCAGAAAACAACTTTCTTATTTTTTCCTGATCTTATTCAGTAAGAAATTATCTGCTGCTCCCTTTTCCTTTGACAATTGGCCATAACAGCAGTCACAAAAAATAACAACTTCCTCAGAAGCAAAAAGCTGCTTTATTCCTTATAAATGAGATTTGGTGACCAGAGAAGAGCATAAATCAAAGATCAGAAGTCTTACTATAAGAAACTGTGGCAGTGAATATATAATGAAAAAATATTTCCTTTCAGCTGGAATAATCATGAAAAGTGGCATCCTTCAACAATGTAGAAAATATGAATAAAAATTCCCTAAGAAGAGTTTATTTAATCTGTACTACTCTGATTCCATTATAAAGCCCTGGTTCCAACAATAACATATGCTACTGGCCATTCCCTGTTTTGAATCATTATTGCCCTAGAAACAAAAGCAATGGCATTGAATGACTTGCTTATTCAGCAACTCAAAATATTAAAAATGATTTGGCTAATTCATATGGTGCCTGACTCTCTCACATGCTTTTTCTCTAATTTCTCCTTTAATTCAGTATTCACTGATTAAATATGTGTTCTCACAGAAGACCAGCCCTAAGTCTACAACAGCTTAACTGTGCTTGAAATCTGCCCTAAGAGCTCTGAGTGAAAGAAAAATGTTGCTCTAATTTCTCTTATAATGAGAACAGCCAACATGTGATGACAGCCAGAGGAAATCTCACATTGACATGAAGTGTTTTATTTCAGGATTTAATTTTGACCTCAAAAACATGCATTTGCCTGGCTGTTCCCAGTGTCTTAGAAAAGGACTCACTTCAAGTGTCTGTAAACTGATTTCGCAAGATACATGGTGACATTTAGGTCCCTTGGTAAATACAAGAACTTATCTTAATACCAGAGGTGGCACTGAAAGCCAGATTTGTAAGCTGGACTGTACTTGTCATTTCTTGTCATTCCCACTATAGGATTTATGACTCCTGTAGCAGACATGAGAAGAAGCAAGGCAATTTGGAGCCAACAGTCTAAAGACAACATAGATGGCATCTCTTCTATCATAATCAAGCAGAATGTACATCATAAAAGAAAGGGGACATTAATAATTTTGGTATATTTTCCCTTTCATTTTTGTTCCTGTTTCTATGTTGTTTACATCACCAGCTGGGAAGAAAGAAATTGTTATTGTAGATATCTTATGTATAACAAAGAGAATTTTTTTTTAAACAAGTCAAACATTTCAGATATTTCCTTCTGGAAGATTTTTTTTTTCATTTCCCTAGTAAACATTTACTCCTGGTTTGAAGATCGAGATAGACATTAACATTATTCTTTTGTGACCATAGCTGTGTTTTTGGCTAGTTTTGTGTCAAAAAGAAAAAAGCCAAAACAAAATAACTAAGCATCAAAATAAAACAAAATGAAGCAAATTTATGTTTAGAAGTAGTTTAGAGAAAATGCTACCAATGTGGAAGGGGAAAAAAGAGGAAGCAATGATAAGAACATGGATGTTACATCTAAAAACACCTCCAGGAATTTTAGTTCCATTGATATTAGTAACCTATTTTCCTTATCACTCTCTTGCTCTGTCCTTTGGCCTCTCTCCCATCAGGTGCAATCCTTTGCTCATACTTGGGTCTCCACATTTTTTCCAACAAAACCTGAAAATCACAACTAAAGAACAGAACCTGCTGGCTTCCTTGGTGGCTCAGTGGTAAAGAATTGGCCTGCCAATACAGGAGACACAAGTTCGATTCCTGGTCTAGAAGATTCCACATGCTGCAGAGCAATTAAACCCATGCCTCACAACTACTGAGCCTGTACTCCAGAGCCTAGGAGCTGCACCTACAAAAGTCCACACACTCTAGAGCCTGCACCCCGCAATATAAGAAGCCACCACAATGAAAAGCCTGCCCAATGCTACTAGGGAAAATCTCGCTCAGCAACAAACACCTAGCACAGTCAAAAATAAATAAATTTTTTAAATTATTTCTTTACATGAATCAGACCCGGTCTTGCCCAGGCTTGCAAATAGATCATATTTGGTAGCAAAATTCTCTCCTTTGCAAAGGATTTCATGGAGCCCTAATGCTATGAGATGTTAATATATTTTATCAAAAACAAGAAGCACCTGGAGCCATCCCATCTATTACAGAAATGATACAGTAAGAAAGGAATCTGGTAGAATAAAATAGATTATTTTGAGTTGGATGTAATGGTGGGAATATCAAATAGACATATGAATTTGGCTAGATATTAATATTCTAAAGACATCTACCAAAATGGATATTGAATAGGAGTTTGCATTCCAGCAGAAGTAGATCTTAAGACAGTATTAGATGCAGGTAGTTTTATTAGGAAGAGATCCTATTAAAGGAGGAAGAAAGTGACAAAGGGAAGGGAAGACAATATCACATTACCCTGAGACTTACTTCTGGGGAACAATGAGCACAGTTCTATTGATAGAACAAAAACTTCAGACTTATCCCATGGAATAGTTGAGAAAGATGGTGAATTGACGCACCAAACATTGTCAGTCATTGCTTAAAGTGCTACCAGTTATTTCTCCTGCCAAAATAATTTCTTGGCATGACTGTTTTAGCAGAAAGGAATTCCACATCCACAGATAACCCTCAGACTGAGACATGCAGAAACTGGCAGTTGGAAACTAGAGCAGGGTGCAATAAAACGGTATGCTTGTGAGGAATATGGACAAGGCAGTGATAGCTTGTGCCAGAGAGTCAGTGGCATGCTGCAGCCAGCTTGTGCTCACTTTCAAAATCTGATTGTGCATATCCTTCCATAAGTCCCCAGTTAGTGACTTCGCATGGATAGTTTGAAATCAGCTGTGGTGGAAGGAATAACACCATGGAAATGTGTACATTTGCAAATCAACCTTTTTATTTTTTTCTTTCTATTTTGAGAATGTCTTGTTAAACATGTATGAGCATACCACTGCATAGAATAGTATTTACTGAATACTACAAGACGTAAAAACTAAGCCAGATAATTTTTTAAGTTATTTTATCTTTAATATTTCTACTAAGACGACAGAAAAAAAATATTGTAAAAACATGAGTTTCAACAAGCTTTGACACCAATTTGTTGTTTTCAAAATACTTCTAAACTTTTGTACTTAAAATAAGTAATGTCTAAAATAATCACAAAGATGAGGAACTAGATAACCTTCTTCCAGGTGAAATACTCTGCTAAGTGCAGAATATAGGGACAGTGGAAGAGGAGTGAGAATTGGCCAAGAACAAAGGTGGGGAGATGTAAATGGTCTCCTGGAGCCTGTGAGTAGATGGCAAGATAATCCAGGCAACAGTACTAGGCATTTCTAAGACAGTGCTGGCTTCTTTCAGAAGTTCACAACTAATCACAATGAAGCTGTATTATGTATTATGTAAGGAAAAGCATCAAATGGATGTCTCAAAGAGATGATCAATATTAAAATGTCACTTTTTCTGGTTGGTGGTTGCAAGAGGCAGAGTGGGGATGGGGTGGGGCTGAAATAAGTGAAAGAGCCAAAAGGTGCAATCTCCAGATATAAAATAACACATTATGGGATGAAATCTACAACATGGTGACTATAGTTAATAATACTCTGTTGCATATTTGAAAGATTTATGAGAGTAAATCTTCAAAGTTCTCATTATAAGAAAAATTTTCTTAGCTATATAGTGACAGATATTAACTAGACTCATTGTGGTGATTATTTCACAATATATACAAATTTTGAATCATTATGTCATACACTTGAAACTAATATAATGTTGTATGTCAGTTATATCTCTGTGGAATAGAGAATACCTCTATGGAAATATATCTCTATTTTTAAAAGTTACTTTTCTATAATTCCACTAGTCTAGATTCTTGCAGGGTAATATCAGAACTTTCCTCTCTAAAGGTTTAAAAATGGTTTAGCATTTTATATTTATTTAATTTTTCTCAGAATTTGAGCAAGATATGTTTTTTAGTTTCCTAACAGACGTTACTACCATAAGTATTAATATCATTCTGATCTGCACACAATCATCACTAATAATTGTTTTGCCAACAAAAGCAACTACATTGTCCTCTTATGCGCCATGTCTCAGGATGTTAGCTTTCTGCAAGCATTAAGCCCTCTATGTCAGATTCCATTTTTTAGCTTAAATTTTTATAATTGTTATAAAACAGTTTTAGCACTCTATTTTAATTAGGCAGAAACTAATACTATATTAAATTCCAAAATAGTCAATAAATGAAAAGCATTAGTAGAGACTGAAGGGTTTCTAAAAACATCTTCAATAAATTTAAACAATTTAAAATATCTGGAGCAGTTTTCAAAATTTTGTTTGAATGATCTCCTCACAAGTTATCTGAATCCATTGTACCCTATTCTGAAAAGATATTCAAATGTTCAAACCACATTACATTTGATACAGGATATTAAAAAATAAAAATAGAAAATTCTGAAGCTACTTCCAAAACAATACCTGCAAACAAAAGAATCCACTATAGTGTAGCTTTGAATTTAGGGTTGACAGACACTGACATAGCAAACTCTGCAAAATTCTTAGGGCAGAAGTCTGTCTGCAGCAGCAGCAACAGCAGAAGGAGAGGGACTGATGACAGAGAAAATACAAGTTGGCCGGCGTTCCTACTGGTACATCAAGGAGGTAAGAATCTGTAGCTTATTCTTGAGCAAGCTCCCCTCAGGAGAAACACTTAGCCTAAGAGGTTCTATGTTCATATTTTACTTTACTTAGGACTTAACTCATCTCAGAAAAACCCATAAGGATCTCAGTTATTCATTTCACTTTGCCCCTGGAGATGGCAAACAGTGGGCAAAAAATTCCCAGTTGTTGATTAAAAAAAAAAAAAAAAAATTCCACTCCCAGGCAGCTAAATAGCTGCCTAGTTTGAATCAGATATTATTAAATGCATTCAGCTTTCCATGATTTTTTTTGCATGATTCTCCTGCTGTGGGGCATGTCATCAACAGACAACCTGAGATGCGGCACTCTGAAGCCGTTGCAGCTGCACTGAGGCCACGCTTCCCCCAACTGCTCTCAGCAAATTATTGAGCATGATAAGCATCCTAAAACAGGTTCAGTCCTACAAGAACTCCTCGCTTGAGGGCCTTTGGCTTAAGGACTCCGCCATGGGCCTATCCAAACTTTCTCAGAAACATACTATAATCTGAGACTCTTTCTACATGACCATTCCTTCCTCCCTCATAGGGGTCAGACCTGTATGATGGTCTTAGAGGTTCACCATCACCTCCTCTGGCTCCGTTCCCTTTTCCCTTGTAGACACTTTCCCCAAATAAATCCCAGGTGTATAATCCTGCCCTAGCACCTGCCTCTCAGAGGACACAAATTCACAGTACTGGTACTAAGAGTGGCCCAACAAAACAACAACATTTAGAGTTAGGACTCAGTGTATGGTAGACAAAGGAGATAGATGAGGTATAGATAGTCTCTGGCACAATAGCTAAAACTTTGACTGGTGATGACCTGGGCAAATGGTTCAGTGGAGAGGAATGTGTAGGTCCAATGATCCATGAATATGATAGTAGAGTTTACTGGTTATTATTAATATGTATTAATAGCCTGCAGAGAGATAATGAGAAACTGAAGACCAATGACAAGTAGTGAATGGTCAAATTTAACATAGGTAATCAAGAAACTGAACAACTGAGTTGCAGAGCTCCAGAGGTATTTGAACCTCATTCAGACAGATCAGTTTTGTTCAGATCAGAGCCCTGGTTATAAAAGTGTGGGATTCTGAGAAATGGTATAGGGACATTTGGATGAAGTCCTCTGAGGATATTGGCTTGAGAGAGCTGGCCAACCTTTCCAGAATGAGAGCAAGCATTTTCCCAGTTCTGGAGGACATTTCAATTATATCTCTCCCAAATGGCAACAAATGCCCCACTCAGGAACTCTCCAAGATCAAGGTTATTAGAAATTTTCAGTGAGCAAATGACCAGCATCAGTTATAAGCTCCACATGTCCCCCTCTTCAAGCCAGAGCTGATGGAAGGAGAGGCAGTCACCAGGCTGGCATCATGGATATCCATGGGAATGACGGGAGCAGGGGTAGCATGTAGCTACAAGAAATCAGGAGCCCCTAAGAACCATAATGATGCAAAGTAAGAGAAGCATGGAAAAGGGCCTAACTGCTCCCATTTGTTTTCTCAAAGGAAAGCTCACCTGAAAGAAAAATACCAGAATTCTTGTTTAAAATGCAAATCTCTGGGCCTCAACCCATAGCACAAAATTAAAATTTGGAGGATAAGCATAAAGCATCACCAGTATTTTACAGAGATACATTTTATCTATTGTGTCCCTAGTAGCTCAGTTGGTAAAGAATCTGCCTTCAATGCAGGAGACCCCAGTTCAATTCCTGGGCTGGGAAGATCCACTGGAGAAGGGATAGGCTGCCCATTTCAGTATTCCTGGGCTTCCCTGGTGGCTCAGCTGGTGAAGAATCCACCTTCAATGTGGGAGACCTGTGCTTGATCCCTGGGTCGGGAAGATCCCCTGAAGAAGGGAATGGCTACCCACTCCAGTATTCTGGCCTGGAGAGCTCCATGGACTGTATAGTCCATGGGATCACAAAGAGTCAAACACAACTGAGTGACTTTTACTTTCACTTCAGTTCATATGCTTGATTATGTTGGGAGAAGCAATCCTGCTTCCCACCTCTAAATTAAAGACAGTCACTATATCAGTAGTCCTCAAGCCTCAAAAGCTGACCTCCATTTTGAGGGTTCTGGAAAGTATAGAGAATTTATAACTTTACCCTCAAAACTGAACATTTTGAAATTTCCATGGTTTCTACAGGTTGTCAGTGTTCAGAACTACCTGGTATGGAGCATTCTTGAAATCCTACTCACTGAAATGGGTTTTCTGGGGCTTTGGAGGAGAGCTGTGTTAGAGACACAATGGTCCAGGGAAAAGCCTTAAACTGCTTTGACTTTAAGTTTCTACTCAATTTCAACAGGAATCATCAAGGAAGAAGGGACTCAACTGTTCTGGAGAACTATTGAGCAGAAGGCCTAGATTTAGGGTATAAAAGTAAAATAGCACACAGTTTTACTGTGTGGTTATTTCCCTAATTTCAAACAATAATGTGGAATAATTAGTATAAATCATCATATTTGTAGACAAAGCCATGTTATATACAAATATAACTAAGTAATGTTATACATGAAAGTGATAACAGGTTTATAAACAAATCAATGCAATTTTTATTAAGACAAAATAGAGGGAGAGCCATGAATAAGATGATTACATGTGTAGAAAAATATGCATTTACTCAGCTTAACAAAAGAAAGTTCTAAAAAAAATTGTCAACAAAGTAACATAAATATTTAGCATTTCTTGGAAGAGTTTGGACTTGTAGTCTGCATAATTCAAGTTACATAATTCAATGCAAATATGCTTCTTAAATTATTTAGATACCTGTTACTCAGTAAGCCTAACTGGAGAAAGGCTAATATTGATATTTATCATTCAGGTTAAACTGTAGTGTAAAAAGAATGCTGGCCAGACTTAGATGGAACAATTCACTTTGAGTGTGTTCTTTTCTGGCTTCTAATTAAATGGTGCACTTAAAAAGATGATGAACTCATACATCAGAGTTGATGTTTCAAAAATAAGCATGCTGTAGTTAAACAAAAAAAAACTTTAGGTGGTACTGGCTGTAGGAGACATTCAATATTTTATCACAGGAAATATAATTAAGTCAATGACATCTGTGCAATGGAAGAGATGTTCTCAGTTTAGATTCATTTTGCAAGCTGTTCTCGTCTTGCCAAGACCGAGGATCTATAAAGATCCTCCTACCATGTAGCTTAGTTTAGTCCGGTGGGAGGCTGAGCCTTATCATGAGCAGAGAGCAGAGGCAAGAGCCCAGAAGCCAGCATTTGGTAGACAACATGCTTTGGGGGAGGGCAAGTCTACTTGGACAGTTTTAGAGGAGAATATACATAGTGTTACAAGCGGGCTAAGTCACTTCAGTTGTGTCTAACTCTGATCCCATGGACTGTAGCCTGCCAGGGCTCTCTGTCCATGGGATTCTCCACACAAGAATACTGGAGTGGGTTGCCATTTCCTTCTCCAGAGTATCTTCCCAACCCAGGGATTGAACCCATGTCTTTTATGTCTCCTACATTAGTAGGCAGATTCTTTACCACTAGGGTCGGGGCAAATGGAATTGCAGTTTCAGACCATGAATTGTTAATCATTATAACTAGGCTCAAACACATCTTTATTAATCAAAATAGGAACAATTACAATGGAAAGAGTAACAATCAACATATTTTTGCCAACAAGAAATAAGTTATTTTATTCCTGTAGGATAAAAACCCATGCTTTAGGATTCAATGAACTCTTGGAAAGCATTTTCTGCCTCCTCCTGGTTGTGGAAGCATTTTGCCTGCAAAAAGGCGTCAAGATGCTTGAAGAAGTGGTAGTTGGTTGGTGAGAGGTCAGATGAAAATGGAGGATGAGGTAAAACTTTGTAGCCCAATTTGTTCAACTTTTGAAGCATTTGTTGTGCAATGTACAGTCTGGAGCTGTCGAGAAAAATTGGGCCCTTTATGTTGACCAATGCTGGCTGCAGGCATTGCAGTTTTGGTGCATCTCCTTGATTTGCTGAGCATACTTCTCAGATGTTGTGGTTTCCCCAGGATTTGGAAAGCTGTACTGGATCAGGCTAGCAGCAGATCACCAAAGAGTTACCGTGACCTTTTTTGTTGTTGTTGTTCAAGTTTGCTTTTGGGAAGTGCTTTGGAGTTTCTTCTCAGTCCAACCACTGAGCTGGTCATCACCAGTTGTCATTAAAAAACCCACTTTTTGTCACATGTCACAATCTGATTGAGAAATGGTTCATTGTTTTAGCATAGAATAAGAGAAGACAACACTTCAAAATGACTATTTTTTTTGAGGTCTCTGTCAACCCATGAGGCACTCACTTACTGAGCTTTTTCACCTTTCAGTTTGCTTCAAATGCTGGGTTCTTTGGCAACTTCTCATGTATCTGTAAGAGGATCAACTTCAATGATCCTCTCAGTTGGTCCTTCTCAAATTTCGATGGCCAGCCACGGTGCTCCTCATCCTTAGCCATTTGATCTTGGGCAAATCATATCATCTATATAGTTCTCTTTCAACTTAAAATTTCATTTGAGTGATGGAGAGAATATTAGAGAATTCTGTTGTTACTCAACCATTGAATTGTGTCCATCCCAAATCCATATGTTGAAATCCTAACCTTCGCTACCTCAGAATGTCACATTATTTGGTGATAGGATTTTTACAGAGATAATCAAGTTTAAATGAGGCCATGAGTATATGTTCTTAGTCCAAGATGATCACTGTCCTTATACAAAAGAGAAAACTTGAACAGAGACACACACAGAGGGAGATTAAGTGAAAAAACTTAGGGAAAAGATGTCCATCTATACATCAGAAAGAGAGGCTTGGAACACATCCTTCCCTAACAGCCCTCCAAAATAACCGTGCCAACACTTTTACTTTGGACCTCTAGTCTCCAGAACCCTGAGGAAATAAGTTTCTGTTGTGTAAGTCATCTAGTTTGTGGTATTTTATCATGGAAATCCTGAGAGCAGTGTTGGTAAAGAGAGATCGTTATAAAATTTATCCCAGCCATGGGGTTGTCATCAAATTGTCCTACCTAGTGCTAGAGCAGAGATCAGTCACTCTTCTGTAAAAAGGAATGCTTTAGGCTTTGTAGGCTATGTGCCACTTCTGCTGTATATTTTATTTTAATCTTTTATTTTTTTTAATTTATTTATTTTTTATTAGTTGGAGGCTAATCACTTCACATCATTTCAGTGGGTTTTGTCATACATTGACATGAGTCAGCCATGGATCTACACGTATTCCCCATCCCGATCCCCGCTCCCACCTCCCTCTCCACCCGATTCCTCTGGGTCCTCCCAGTGCACCACTTTTTAATCTTTTAAAAGTGGAGTCATGTCACAGGCAAGAGTTTTAGGATCTTTTTCAATAAAGTCTAAAATGCCATTCAGATGCATGTTACAAATATTATCAGTTTATTTCAATAATTTTTTCAGTTATTTAAATAAAATATTATTTATCAATCAATCCTCAATTCTTTACCCACAAAAGTTCTGGTGAGGCCTTAATCTCTCTTTTTTTTTTTTCTCTTTTATCAACTATGAAAATTTATTTTTGAAGAAATATTTCAATGATATAGTTGAATTTTAAGTGACAAAAAAAAATTCTCCTATGTTTAGAGTGACATTTATTGTGACAGTTTGATCCGCCCTTCCCAAATATGCATGATTTAACAAGCTTAGAATCAACATGCCACTAGGCTTTGCCCTCAATTCAGAATTAGCTATTTTGATTCCTCAGTGATGCCAAAGTATATTTTAGGCAAAAAAAAAAAAAAAACAAAACTGTGATTAATATAGCCTGTAAAAGACTTTACAGATCAAAGCTCTAAAACCACTTCAAAACTATATATCCAATAAGCACAAGCTAGGCAGTTTGCGTGTTTGTTTCTAAGTACTGAAATTATAATTGCAGCCTTGGTACTCACTACTATTTTTTAGGAAATCAGTTATTAGGTTTATGAAGTGATAAATAGCACCTTCTTCTGCTAAAGTGACTAATCTTTATTCTTTATAAATCTGTCTCTAGACACTTTAAAAAAAACTGTCCTTCTGAAAGCAAAAAATTCACATCTAATTCTAATCAAGGTTCAATTGTGAAGATGAAAATAGAAATTTATTGTTGGCCGGTGAGTAAACTAGCCCACAATTTTTTAAATCAGCAGATATTTCCTCCTTTATCTGTGAACATCTTGTCTGATTTGCTTCCAATTACATTTTTTCTTCTTCCATAAACAGCAAGCATGTCATTTCTATCATTCTCCTGCTGGTGGCCTTCTGGAAGATGATTGAATTACCCAATCTTTGGAAGGAACAAGCTGTTTTATGTCTCGAGTGCCATGGATTTTGTAGATTCTCTTGCTCTGGGGTCTTTCTCAGGTTATTACAGATTTTAAGCTACTTTCACTGAGTAATGTTCTCCTGAAGGAAATGAAGGAATGAAGATTCTGGCTGCATGTAGTTCTCCGAGGCACAAAATCACAATGATGAGCTTTTCCTACATCTTAATGAAAGACGGAAATTGTGAGAAATAATTCAGGGTTTCTCAAACTAGCTAAGAGACTATCTGCATCAAATTCCCCTCTGTTATTTGATAAACTACAGGTTTTAATTCTGACCCCAGGTCTTCTGAATCAAGATCTCCAAAGGGAAGTCCCATGTGCTAGTATTCTGTTGCTTGTAACAAATCACCACAGTTCAGTGGCTTAAAACAAAACACACAAAAAATGAGGCCCTTATTACCGCATGTCATCTCAGAGTTTCTGAGGATCAGGAGAGGAGGCACAGTTTAGCTGAGTACTCGGCTGAGGGTCTCACGGGTTGAAATCAAAGCATCAGTCAGACTATCTACCTTGCTAATGTTCAAGGTCCTCTGCTGCTGCTAAGTCACGTCAGTCATGTCCAACTCTGTGTGACCCCATAGACGGCAGCCCACCAGGCTCCCGTCCTCTACCAAGCTCAAACCCTGTTGGAGGAATTCAAATTCTTGAGGTTCTGCTTATAGGACTGAGTGTCAGTTATTAAGAGCTGTTGACTGGAGGCCAGCCCCAGTTTCTAGAGGCAGCCTGCGATTCTGTCATGTGGCCTTTGCATAGGCAGTTCACAACAGAGTTGTCTGCTTCCTCAAAGCCAAAAGGAGACCCTTTCTCAACAATCTGCTAAGATAGAATCTAAATTATAAGTATAGAGTCATAACTCTAAAACAAGCTCCCAAGACTCCATAACCTAATCCCCAGTACTAGTGAACATGTTGAGATATCACTTCAATGATGATTATTCTATATAGCACATTTGATCTTAAGATAGGATGATTATTCATGTGGACATGATTTAAATCCCACAAGCCCTATTATAAACAGAGAGTTTTCCCTACCTAATGGTAGAAGAGGAAATAAGAGAGATTGGAAGCACAAGAAGGGACTCCAACGTGCCTCTGGTGGAGATAGATGAGGCCATGAGCAAGAATGACCTCACCCCCCAGGAGCAAAGACCAAGTTCTGACCGATAGCAGGGAAATGAGGGCCTCAACCCAACAGCCTCAAAAACTGGATTCTACCAATAGCACAAATGACCTTGGATGTAGTTTCTTTCCCTATTCTTTGGTTAGAAGCAAATCACAGGTTCTGTCTTTACTCAAAGAGAGGGGACTACTTCAGTGGGAGTAATTCTTAACCTGGAGCCTCCAAAAAATAAATAAAATCTTGCTGACAAATTTATTTTAGTCCGGTGAGACCTATATTTTGGCTTCTGAACTCTCAGATTGTAAGATGATAAATTTGAGTTTTTTTAAGTCACAAAGTTTGTAGTAGTTTATTGCATCAGCAGAAGTAATATGTCATTCTTGTCCCTTAAGATCTGAATAATTTTTTCTGAGTCAAATTACAAATACTCTTCTCTCTATTCTTGTAAAGCTTAGTTTATAACAATTGGATAATACTTAGTGCCTGATGCTCTCAATTATCTAAATTCAAACTCTGCATCTCTCCAACTGTTAGCTACTCAAGGGCAGGAATAGCACTGTAAATAACTCTACACCTGGCAGTAACTAGCACAAGGCCCTACTAGCCTCTGGGTGCTCCATAAATGTTTATTGAAAAAAAATCATAGTTGACTATTTTACAACAGAAGACAATTTCCATGATAAAACTTATAACAAGACAGTGACAAAATTTGTCTCTAAAAGAGACAGATTCAAAATTTCTTTGATATGGCATTATTCCAACTTTTCCTAGAGGTCTATGCAAAAAGAATAACTGCAAACATGTCCTTAAATATGAAATCACTTCTATTAATGACAAGTTTTTTTTCATGCCAGTCACTTGTGCCATCTAGGAAAAGAATGCATTTGACTTACAGAAAGATGAGGAATATACTCAAATAGCTGAAGCCTATAGATCTTAATCTAGTTTAAATTTTAGTCCTGAATGTCTGTAGAGTTGTCATATCTTTTATAGGCTTCTCTGTTCCCTGGTGGCTCAGAGGGTAAAGCGTCTGCCTGCAATGCGGGAGACCTGGGTTCGATCCCTGGGACGGGAAGATCCCCTGAGGAAGGCAATGGCACCCCACTCCAGTACTCTTTCCTGGAAAATCCCATGGACGGAGAAGCCTGGTAGGCCACAGCCCATGGGGTCGCAAGGCTTCGGACACGACTGAGCGACTTTGCTTGCTTTTTGCTTGCTGTCCTTATAGTCACTGAAAGTGATCATAACATCCTTAAAGTTTTTTACAGACTAACACCGGTGCTCTTTTCTCCCCTTTACGTTAGTGCTCTTTTGTATACTTTTGTGTCGCTCTATTGCTCTCTACTTGTGTTTTATAACATCTCTGTTTTATAACATTCTCTCCTTTGCAGCATTTGATCCTGAACATGGGCTTCTCAAGTGGTGCTAATGGTAAAGAATCTGCCTGCCAATTCAGGAGATGTCCGAACCACAGATTCAGTCCCTGGGTCTGGAAGATCCCCTGGAGGAGGGCACAGCAACCCACTCCAGTGTTCTTGCCTAGAGAATCCCATGGACAGAGGAGCCTGGTGGGCTACAGTCCATGGGGTCATAGTCAGACATGACTGAAGTGACTTAGCACAGAACAGCACATCCTGAACATTAGAGGCTGAAGCTCCCTTAATTTAACAAGCCAAATTAACACTCAGTTTTACTGCTTGCCAGAGAACACAATTTTCAAGATTCAAGTATTAGAAAAATAAAACAGAAGTTTTCATACGTCCTCAATTTCTTCATTGAAACTCCCTTAATCTATTTGTCTTGATGAAATATCACTTTCCTTTAAGGATATACTTCCCTTGATACTCTTTTGTGATAGTCAACCTTATGTGGCAACTTAACTGGGTCATAGGGAGCCAAGTTATTTGGTAAAATACTATTTGGAGTGTATCTGTGAGGGTGTATCTGAATAAGATTAACATTTGAATCAGTAGACTAAAGCAGATTGGCCTGCCCAATGTGAGTGGGCTTAATCTAATCCACTGGAGTTCTGAGCAGAACAACAAGGCTGATGAAAGAGAGTTTATTCTTCATCTGACTATTGAGCTTAGACATCTGTCTCCGTCTGCACTTAGACTGGAATTTATGCTATTGACCCTTTTGGTTCTCAGATGTTTAGGTGTAGACCGAAATCACACCATTGACTCTCCTGGTTCTCCAGCTTTCTGACTGCACATCTTGTAATCTCTCAGCCTCCATACAAGTTTGAGTCAACTCCAAGAAAAAAAGAGAGAGAGAGAGAGGAAGAAGGAGAGAGGGGAAAAGGGGAAGGAGAAAGAACCTATTGGTTCTGTTCTTCTAGAGAACCTCGATTAATGCACATTTCAATTAAAAGCTACACTCTCTTCGACACTCTACACACTTAAGAAGAGAAAAATTGCTAAGAGAGTAGACTCTGAAAATTCTCATCTCAATGAAATAAAAGAAAAAAAAATTTTTTTACCTACATGAGATAATGAATGCTGATTAAACTTACAGTGGCAATCATTTTTCAGCATGTATAATTTATTATGCTGTAGACCTTAAACTCACACAGTGCTACATGTCAATTAGATCTCAATAAAAATGAAAGAAAAAAGTGGGGTTCATTTCCTTATGTTCTCTAGTACTACTTTCAGATCATTACTTCATCTTCATATTAAAAATTTCTGCATTTTTGGAATTATTGCCATTCTCTTGCAATATCCTCTCTTTCTTTTTATCTCTTAAATATTGTCATTTCCCAAACTCCCCTTCCTCATACTAAGTAACTGAAGACTTTAGGATTTTGTTCTCTGTTTTCTTCTGCACCCCAATATTATTAACATTCAGGTTCTTTCTTTCAACATTTCAGCATTCAATTTTCTGACTTTTTTTACTGTCAGAGTTTTTTTTTTTTCTTGATTTTACTCCATCATTGTCCCTTTCTCTGGCTGACTAAAAATTGGCACTTGTCATATGCCTCTACAAGTACTAAATCACAAGCTGCAGTAACTGCTGACTTTCAACACACCTTGAAAAGATCTCAGGGTGGAGATCAGGAATGAGACACTGTGCTCCAGGGAAAACTGGCAGAACAGGCCTTCAGATAGATATTTTTAGAAGAGTTTATAAGCCTAGTTCTTGCATCTCCTCATATCTAGAAAAACACTAAACCTGTTCCTCATTACTAACAGTAAACTTCATGAAACTAGAAGGATCCTTCTGCAAAAAATGTGTGCTTGATTGCATGTACCCTCCCACTTCACCAAAATCACTTATACTGACATTCCCCCCTACTGCTTTGGAGCAATTTCCCAGAGTTATCTGAAAGGCTATTTCCCACCTATAGTCCTCATTTTGTCCCCCGATAAAGTTTAACTCACAACTTTCACATTGTGCATTTTTTTCAGTTGACACTCTCAACAGGCATCCCATAACTCTATGACATTAAGAAGTAAGCATCAGTGATCACATCCCCAGGTCTTCAGATCACATGGAGAGCTGTGGGTTTACAAGTTAACCAGGCTGGCTCTGTTTCCAGAGGCAGGACAGAAATTTAATTTGGGCAGCTCTGCTTCAAACATCTGTGACTCTTTTTGGAACCAAATTAAATTAAATATATGACACTTCTTAAGACCTAAACTAATCATTGCCATACAGATATTTCTGCTTACATGTCATTGGCCAATTCAAACACAACATCAATGGAGCACACAAGTATATTCCATCCACAATGTCAGAGGAGGTGAGAGCAAATATTTGTTTGAACAATAATCCAAACCATTACATCTTTCTTTTTTTTTTTTTCTTTTTTAATTTTTATTATTATTATTTTTTTTTCCCAGTGGGTTTTGTCATACATTGATATGAATCAGCCATGGATTTACATGTATTCCCAATCCCGATCCCCCCTCCCACCTCCCTCTCCACCCGATTCCTCTGGGTCTTCCCAGTGCACCAGGCCCGAGCACTTGTCTCGTGCATCCCACCTGGGCTGGTGATCTGTTTCACCATAGATAGTATACATGCTGTTCTTTTCAAATATCCCACCCTCACATTCTCCCACAAAGTTCAAAAGTCTGTTCTGTGTTTCTGTGTCTCTTTTTCTGTTCTGCATATAGGGTTATCGTTATCACCTTTCTAAATTCCATATATATGTGTCAGTATGCTGTAATGTTCTTTATCTTTCTGGCTTACTTCACTCTGTATAATGGGCTCCAGCTTCATCCATCTCATTAGGACTGGTTCAAATGAATTCTTTTTAATGGCTGAGTAATATTCCATGGTGTATATGTACCACAGCTTCCTTATCCATTCGTCTGCTGATGGGCATCTAGGTTGCTTCCATGTCCTGGCTATTATAAACAGTGCTGCGATGAACATTGGGGTGCACGTGTCTCTTTCAGATCTGGTTTCCTCAGTGTGTATGCCCAGAAGTGGGATTGCTGGGTCATATGGCAGTTCTATTTCCAGTTTTTTAAGAAATCTCCACACTGTTTTCCATAGCGGCTGTACTAGTTTGCATTCCCACCAACAGTGTAAGAGGGTTCCCTTTTCTCCACACCCTCTTTCACAGATAAACCTTTTGATGTGTCATCCTATGGAAATAATCTATTTAAAAAATAAAGGAAACATTTTCTTGTAATCAAGATCTATTGTCCATCATACTAAGTCAAGTGCTTCCCAATACATCTCTACTAGGTAGAAATCTCCAATATCCTAAAATTGCTAGTATTTCACAAGTTATCATTTGTTTCATATTTTTATTTTTTTAACTTAAATTCTTTTAATATCAACTTTTTTTATTCTATAGTTTTTCCTTACCAGTAACAAGACAAGCCTCAACTTAGAATTAAAAAATCGCCTGGTTTCTCCATATCTATATCTAGGTTATTGATTGGGTAAGAGAAAAATCATGCAGTGGTATAGGTTATGTCTCCTGTATATTTCTAATTTTTCCTATATCTTCAACACTTCCCGGAGTTCCTATAATCTACAAGGGTACATTTTCTCTACATTTTCTCAAAGTCTGTGTCCTCTTAAAATTTGCATCTATGATTTACCAAAAATATTAATCTTGTTCTCTATTTCTCCTGTGCTGCCCCACTCTTCATTGTCTTTATTCCAGTCTGAGAAGGTGGGAAGTATTTTTATGAATTATTCAACATAGTGATTGAGCTGTTAGTAGGAATTGCATTTTTAAGTTGTTTGTTTAGCACATTAACTGGTGTGATTAGTATTAATTTGCTTTTCTTTTTCATTGGAATCTTAAAATCTGAGATTTTGGAAGTATATTTAAAGAAAAAGGACAAAGTAAACCATTTGTCTGTAATCTTGTTGAGGCCTTAGGCTGTCTAGGCAAAAGGATCTAACTACAAGTCCGTATCCTACATCAATCAAGGTCTGCACTTGAATTTGGGAGTAGCATAATAAAATTTTAAGCAGTGGTTTCTTTTACCTGAGTTTATCAGCTATGAATATTTTTCCTTTAAGTATCTAAGGAATAATAAGGATCTATTAGAAGCAAAGTCAAGTGATGCTATGTCTCAATTCTCTCTGTTCCTGTCTTCTTCTCAAACAATTGCCTTTTATTCAAAAGATGAACTTACCTTCTACTCCACAAAGTATAAGCTATCAAAATGACACTTTCAGTTTCTCACCACAACATCCATGACTTTTCCTGAATGTCTACCCACTATGGGCTCCATGTCTTTTTGACTAGGGAAGGCCTCCCTTACTACCCATCACTCCAACTTCCACAGGCATACAATTTAAGCCTTCGCATAGCTTCTATCAGATTCTAAATGTAACTTTTTTCTCTTCTACAAACAACATCAACCCCATAAATACTTCCTAAATTCCATTTTATGCTCAATTTCTATCCTTTTCCTCCCTTCCATTTAAAACTTTAAGATACATCTTCTACATTTAGGTTTCTAATTCATCTACAACTACAAAATTTCAAAGACAGGTTTCTCTTTCTACCACATTGCTGAAGTTGTTTATTTCATGATCAGCAATGATTTCTTTTTTGCTAGGGAAACTTTGTAATGCTTGTCTTCATGAATTGCTGGTAGCTTGGACACTGTCAACAACCTACATTCTTGAAACTTTGTCTTCATGTGTCCTTGTGACACTGTGCTTTTCTCATCCTCCTCCCCATTCTATTTCTGACCATGTTACAATCACATTTATTGACATTTCTTTCATTCATAACCCTAAGGTTGTGTTTCTTATCATCTCTTTTCTGACAATAGCCTCTCCCTGACACTGTGTTATGTGCCTCCTCTTTAGCTAGTATCTATATTAACAAGTTATTAGAAGAGAGGAAATGCATCATTGTGGTTAAAATTACGTGATACCTGGGTTCAAATCAGAACTCCATCACTTGCAAACCATGTAAACTTGGGAAAAACAATTTCTATGTGTGTGTGTGTGTGTAATTTCAATAAACCTCAAATTTATCATTTGTGAAATGAGGCTAATAACTGCATACCTATTTCAAAACATTGTTGCATTTAATATATATCTCCATGGGAACCAGGTCTGCAACATTTGATTACTGGACAGGTGACATGTATTGTGATTAACTATTAGAGCTCTGTCTCCAGCTCAAATGTACTTTTAAGCTCAAGAGCTCAATATTCAAAGGATATTTACTAGAAACCTCTGAATGTAATTCCCCAGTCATTTTAAACTTAATATATCCAAAACTGCACTTTTCTTCTTCACTAAACCTCTTTCATATCCCATAATATTATCTTTCTTAGTTATTTCTGCCATCACCTACCTGTTTGATCAAGCCAGACCAAGACATTTTAACTAGATTTTTTCAGCTCCCGCATCCAATCAGTCATATTTCTTGTCAACTTTCCAATATAAATTTTTTTCTAATCTATTTTTCAAAGCTTCATATTTCAAAAATATATCTTGAACTACTAGATATTCTAGGTATTTTCCTATGCATAGAAAATGCATGACAAATAAAAACAGCACCCTATGGAACTTAGAGTCAAATGAAAAGTAAAATTTAAGTGGTATTACAAATAAATGTAAACTTATATCTCTCTAATCTTCTAGTCTTATTGAACTGCCTAATTCAGGTCATCATTACCTCTTACCTTGACTATTTTCTATGGGTCCTTATTCATTTCAGTTTCTTCATACTTGCCCCATTTTTTGGTTCTTATCAGATGATCTTTCTAAAACTCAAACTTAAGAACATCATTCAACTGCTAAAATCCCTTCCCACAGTCCTTATGAAAATATTAAATTATTTAACAAGTGTTTACATGGTTCTATATAATCTCATTTTTATCACCTCCTTGGTCTCATTTTTTTTTTTTTAAGATAACCTCCTTGGCCCATTTTTAAGTACTCTTCCATTCACACTAGGGTCTAATTATAATAAAGTTATTTTAGTCCATGGAAAATACCACGTCTCCTCTTGGATAATGGGCAGCTCACAAGCTGCACCATCTTCCTGCAACTTCTTGCTCACACTCCTCCCATCACGAGCTACATTCCCCACATGCCCCATTCCAAACTTCTTCCCACAACTTTGCCTAATTCATTTTCATTCTTCAGGTTTCAAATTCAGGCCAATATTGGGTTATTTACTTCTTTTTGCTCTTTAAAACTACATGATACTCTCTATTATAATAGAACTTAACACAGAAGCTTTTTAACTTACTATTTGGTTGTGGGTTTTCCTCATTAAACCATAAGCAACTTGAGGGCAAAACCATCTTTGCTGGATGTGCTGTCAGCTTTTTGCACAGTGAGAGGCACATATTACGCATTCAATAAATACTTTGAGTATAAAATACTTTGGTATAAAGTATATAATAAAGTATAATAAAGTATAATTGGTATAAAGTATATAATAAAGAAGGGAATATTCTGAAGCAGACACAAACCAAACATTTTGATGGTACATTGAGAGGCCAGGTCCCTCCAGAGTTTGGAGCTAGCTGTATATACTGGAAACAGCAGGAAAAAAAAAAAAAATGCCATTCCTGGCACACGGTGGGTGCTCCATAAATATTTCTCAGGTGGAAAACTAGGAAAGAGCACTTAGAAGTGGTTAAAATCAAAAGAAAAATTAAGGCTGATTCCAAAGCAAACAGGAAAACATTGAAGGATTCATTCCAAGCAATGTAAAGCTAGAAATAGATACTTTATAGCAATATTCATCATTGACTTGGTGCAGACATGTTCAAGATTTGTACTTTATATTTTGCATATATATTTCCATTTAATCTTTTGAACAGATGAGAAATAGAGATGTATAAATTTTAAGTTTATATTTATGCAATCAAAAAATTAGCATGATCTAACAAAGGAATTCAAACACAGAGTCCAAATTCTGAGTCCAAAGAATGTTACTTACCACAGTTGGGTCAGAGAAAGCATGTCAAGAGCTGTTTCAGCAATCTAGATATGAAAAGCTAAAGGTCTATGTTAGGGTGATGACAATGAAAATGGAGAACTATAACAGGATAAAATGAAGTTTTAAGTGATGGGTTATAAACAATGAAGGTGGAAAATAAGTTTTTAAAATAACATGAAGCTATTTTTCAGAAAGTAAAATCATTCTTAATAACTTTAAAATTGATCAGTTAATTTACATTTTTGGATGTTCAATACTTAATTTTATTTTCAAAGTATTAATACATAGTAATACTAAAATTCTTAATGAGGTTTTTTTTTTCTTTTTTGTAAGATCTATTTAACTTTCTAACACAATGCTTATATTGTCTCATAAAATAATATAGAATTTTACCTACCAGCCACTCAATATTTTTCTAATGTTATTGACCTAATTCAGCTTTCTCACTCAGTCTTTTCAATACCAATGATTGTGGAGTAATGCATTTCTAGAACAGAGGCTTCAGAACAGAAGCTCCAAAGG
This sequence comes from Dama dama, assembly GCF_033118175.1. Classification (NCBI taxonomy): domain Eukaryota; kingdom Metazoa; phylum Chordata; class Mammalia; order Artiodactyla; family Cervidae; genus Dama; species Dama dama. Next base: position 42,955,016 of record NC_083711.1, on the reverse strand, counting down.
CACAAAATGTATCTTTATCATTCAGAAACAGAATAATAGAGGGGCTATATATTTAGAGGGCTTTTAACACCCTAAATCTACAAAAGGATAAAGACTCAATTAAGAAGTTTTTTAATATTTTTGTTTCCTTAACTATTTTCCTAGACATTTCCTCTAGAAAACAGACCCTTCTTTCATCAACTCTAGAAAAAGAATGTGCCAACCTTGCGTTAGTTCTGATTCTCTAAGAAGTAAATGTCAGATTGGAATTGGATGCCCAAGAGGTTTGCATTGTAAATGTCCATGACAGAAAAGTTAGCAAGTCAGAGAAGGTAAGGAGAACTATAAGATTATGATGCATGTCTGGTCTTTGGAAGTAAAAAGTGAAAGTGTTAGTGGCTCAGTCATGTCCAATTCTTTGCAACCCCATGGACTGTAGCTCCATGGCTACAGTAGGACTGTAGGACTCCAGGCTCCTCTACCCATGGAATTCTCCAGACAAGAAATACTGGAGTGGATAGCTCTTCCTTTCTCCCTGGGGTCTTCCCAACCCAGGGACCAACCGTGTGTCACCTGCATTGCAGACAGATTCTTTACTGTCTGAGCCACTAGGGAAGCCCCTTCCGAAGGACAGACAGAGAAGAAAGAGGGACTGCAAGGAAAGAGTCTCCGAATACACCATAGTTCTAACAAAATTTTGGCCAGACTGATGAGGAATTTTGGATCCAAAGTAATCACTCAGAAAAACCCCATATTTCATAGGATTGGGCCTGCCTTAGTGTCCATCCTGTTCTTAGTCATTAGCTGCAAGCATCCCATGGGAAGTATGGGCTCGGAGCGAACAGCACACAGCACAACTTCTAATTTTGTCACTAAATTAAAGATCTCATTCTACTCTTTTCTGGTTGTCATAGCCTCTAATGAGAAGCTTACAGAATTTTAAATTTTATTTCCTTCTATGCAATGTGTTAGGCGTCCCTGGAGGCTCAAACAGTAAATAATTCATCTGCAATGCAGAAGACCTGGAATTGATCCCTGGGTTGGGAAGATCCCCTGGAGGAGGGCATGGCAACGCACTCCAGTATTCTTGCCTGGAGAATCCCCATGAACCAGAGGAGCCTGGCAGGCAACAGTCCATGGTGTTGCAGAGTCCGGACACAACTGAGCAACTGAGCTACAAGCAATGTGTTACTTTCTGATGCTTTCAAAATGTGTTTTTTAGGAAGCAGGATCAAAATAGCTGGGTAGGAAAATTCTGAGCTCACCTCCTCTTACAGACACATCAAAACTACAACTACATATAAAATAAATTTTTATCTCTGAAAACAACCTGACAACTAACCAAACAGTTCTTCTACATTTAAGAATATAAAGGAAAAACACATTGAGATTAGTAGGAAGGGGAGAGCTGCAGTCTAGTCAGGACCCATACCCTCAGCACAGTGACCCAAAAATGGAAGGAGAAGTCACAAACACACAAGTCAAGCTTCATAAGGTTCTCCAGTCCTGAGGACCTACACTGGAAAGAGAAGTCCCCACAGTGTCTGGCTTTGAAGACCAGGGGGCTTATGTCTAGAAGAACCCAAGAACTGCAGGAAATCAAGGCTTTGTTCTGGAAGAGCTCAAACACAAACTCACATGCTCATTCCTAGTGCAGAGGCAGTAGATTGAAAAACATCTGGGTCATAAAAGAAGATTCACTGACTCATTTCAGGGTGTGTGTGTGGAGGGGCAGTGATCTGGTGGAATATTCTCCAGAGACAAAAGCATTGGCAAGTGCCATTTGTTTTGAATTCTCTTTCCACGTAGCTGACACAGTGCTGGTGGGTGCCATTTCCATCACTCTATAAAAAGCTAACTAACACCATGGACCCCACCAGAGCAGTTTATTGAGGACCATTCCCATCACACTCACCAGCCCAGACTGGTCTCTCCGAAGCAACTCTCTCCCACCAAACCTGGCAGGCAGCCTGCTTTAAGACCAGCGTCCACCTAAAGCAGCTCCCACCTCAGAGTATCAGGCCTGCTCACCAGTGCTCCCAAATATCACAACTGGCCCCCACAACCGTGAACAAGAAGACCAGCCCTGCCCCAAAAGGCAGCAGCCATGGCCAAACTTTGTAGTCAGGCCCACTGGGGACTGGATGCACCCATTATAGCACTAACAGCAATCACGGCTAGTCCTGAGGGCCAGTCCCACACGCCAGAACACGTGCGGCAGTCACGGCATTGGCATGACAGGAAGGCGCAGTCTACACAGAGGATAACCCTGGAGCAGTTGACTCTGACCAACAGAAGGGGTTTCTCTTCAGAGGGGGAAATTTCCTACATAAGGTCACTTCTCTAAGACTGGGAAATGCAGCTGATCTACCTAGTACATAGAAACAAACACAGAGAGTTAGGCAAAGTGAGGAGATAAAGAACTGTGTTCCAAATGAAAGATCAAGACAAAACCTCACACCAAAGAAAATTAAAACAGAGATGAGTAATCTACTTGATAAAAGAGGTCAAAATATGATTGTAAAGATGCTCACTGAACTGCAGAAAAATGGCTAAGCACAAAAAGAATTTCAACAAGGAGTCAGGAAATAAATAAAGAGCCAATCAGAGCTAAAGAATACAGTAACTGAAGTGAAAAATACCCTAAATAGAATAAACAGCAGATTCTATGAGGCTGAAGAACAGATCAACAAACTAGAGCACAGAGTAGTGGAAATCACCCAGTTGGAATGGCAAAAAGGAATAGGAATTTTTAAAATGATGACAGATTAAGATACCTTTGGAACAACAACAGGTGTATGAACATTTACTTTATAAGGGTCCCAGAAGGAAAAGATAGGGAAGAAAAGACAATATTTCTTTGAAGAAATAATGGCTGAAGAGTTCCATCATGATGAAGGAAACAGACATCCAAATTCAGGAAGCAGAGAGAGTCTCAAAAAAGATTAACCCAAAGTGATCCACAACTAGACACATAATTAAAATGTCAAATTTTTAAAATAAAGAATATTAAAGGCAGCAAAATAAAAACAGTTTGCTATGTACAAAGAAGGTTTCCCAGGGTCACAAAGAGTTGGACATGACTGAGCACACACACGTACATATACACACTGTATAAGCTTAAGGTGTACAACATAATGATTTTACTTACATAAATCATGAAGTGATTATCACAGTAAGATTAGCGAATATCCATCATCTCATATAGACATAAAAGAAAAAGAAAAAAAATATTTTCCTTATAATGACAATTCTTAGGATTTACTCTCAACATCTTTCATAGATAATATTTAGCAGTGTTACTATTGTATTAATCATGAACATCACATCCCTAGTAATTATTTATAACTGGAAGTTTGTATCCTTTGACAACCTTCATCATCAAAGATATTACATTATTATTTGCTCTATTTCCCACACTGTACATTTCCTTTATTTCACAATTCTTAATTTCCCTCAAGTATTTCACTGATCCTCCCAGCCCCCTCCCCTCTAACAATCAACTGTTTATTCTCTTATCTATTTTGTTTTGTTTTGTTATGATCATTCATTTGTTTTGTTACTTATAAGTAAAATTACAATCTATAGCATCATAATACATGGAGTCCAAAATCGAATACATCAGTCCTAGTGTGATCATACCAGTAAAAATAACGAAGAATTACCATGTCTTTCACACACTAGCTACTACACATTTATATCAGAGCTGCCCCAAATGGACTTTTTTAAAATTTCCACATGTAATCATATTAGCAAATAAATCTAGCTGAGTTTGTCACTTGACAACTTTACATTGAACTTCAAACTTTTAAATCTATATGTTTTTGTCAATAAACCATATTTATTTGTCATATGAAGTTGTTAAACAGATGTCAAATAAATATTGCCTATAGCATGGTAGTCATAACCAGAACTAATAGTCACCTTTTCTAGTAAAGAGAGGCTTGGATTATTTGAGTATCTCCTTTTCTAGTCTCTGTAGTAAATGCCTTCATAATCATTTTATTTAATTATCACTTCAGCATGCCACAATTGGTACAATCATTCTCATTTTAAAAAACAGATGAAGATCAAACAGAAATTGAGCTGAGCATGTTAAAAGTAGTGTGTAGAGGACAAAATTGAATTTAGGTCTGTGTGGCTACAAAATGCATGCTTCTTCTATTGTTACACAAACAAATACAAAGATTTGAAATTAGGACATAATGAATCTTAAAATTAAATTTGCTGGATGTTCTACAGTCAAATATAACCATACTTTTATCGCAAGATAGTTAAACTAAATACCTAAATATCTTATACAAACCCACAATGGAATTACCAGCTGAATTCTATTGATAGAGATAGATAGGGTCATATGATTAACTGTTTAACAGAGGGTATGAAGAAACTTACAGTAAAACCTATTAATTATGAAAAGGTGAAAGAGGTCCAAGAGGGACAGGATGAAATTCCTGCAGTCTTCCAAAGGAGATTAGAGGAGGTTTTTAGGAAGTATACAAATGTGGATCTCTCCTCCTCTGAGAGATGGGTCCTTTTGGCTATGCATTTCATAGCCCAGTCTGCCCCAGACATCAGGCACAAAATTCAGAAAGCAACTGCTGGTCCTCAGACTTCAATGAATGATTTACTCCAAATGGCTTATTCAGTTTCTATAGTAAGGATATGGCTGAAAAGACTGAATGCACCCAGAGAAATATGCAAGAGACCCAAATGACTGCAATGGCTCTGTCTGCTCAAAGACCACCAACTAGGAGGCTGCCTTTTCTGGGCCAACCTGGTCCTGGCAGACCACAAGGCCCATGGGCACCCATACAAGACGGGTGTATCATGTGCAGACAGAAGGAGCACTGGAGGAAGGACTGTGGTCAATGTGTCCTTTGCAAGCAGCCAGGGCATTGTCAGAGGAAATGCCCCAGATGCCAGAGAGCAATGGGGGCCCCTCAGCCATTGATGGTTTTGCAATCAGAAGACTAATGGGACCCGAGGCTGAAAGTGGCTCTGCCTAGAGATACTGTCTACATAACTAATGTTCAGCCTTGGGTGATCATTGATGTGGCTGGCCACTTGGTAGAATTTCTTATAGACACTGGTGCAAACTTCTCAGTCTTAACCCAAAGGATTGGAAACCTTAACAATCATGATGAATATGTAATGGGTTTGTCAGGGAGGAAACAGGGACACACTTTCCTAGAGCCCATTTTGTGTAATGTTAATGGTCAGTTGTTTTTACATTCATTTCTATTTGTGCCTGATTGCCCCATCCCTTTAATAGGAAGAGATTTATTAACTAAGTTATGGGCCACTTTGTTTCTGGAAGGGCAAAGGAACCACCCTCTTCACCAAATGATTTTAACAGAAAACAGAAAGAGGCAGATTGAAACTAAAGTTGAAATAGAAGACATAATAGGCCCTGGAATGTAGAATATCGAAGTTCCAGATCTGGCCAAAGAGGTCCAGCCAGTGGTTACTATATAAGATCTTTAAGAAATGACTGTTCACTGTAGAGGACATCAGTCTCAGATTCCCAGGTCTGAAATTGGAAAAGGAAATCACCGAGCTGACCAAGAAGCAAAGAAAGCAGATTACAGATCAACAGATAAAACACAGGCAGTTTTAAAAGACCTAGGCTTAACAGAGGAAATGCCACAACCTTGCTATACCAAGAAAGAAAACTGGGCTAAACATAAGGGGTTAATAAGTCTAAGGGGATGGGTTAATAAGTCTAAGTTAGATGAAAACATTATGATTCCACAAGCTCAGCAATGGAAGATAATCAAGGCTTTATATGAAACTTGGAGAAGGAAATGGCAACCCACTCCAATATTCTTGCCTGGAGAATTCCATGGAGAGAGGAGCCTGGTGGGCTCCAGTCCATAGGGTCACAAACAGTCGGATACTATTGAGTGACTAACACACTTTCTCTCAGAATGCATTGTTCTTCCCACTTCATACCATTTCAACCTAGATCAACCTCTTTATTTAGATGTCTATCACACACACACACAAACCCCCATACACACATCTAAAGCAAGCTTTTGTATGTAACTAGTTTTAATTAAACTAGAGAGAAAATATGATTTACATGTTATCAAGAAAATAAAATTTAAATTGAATATAAGTGTCCATGTTCTCTGGAGAAATAGGGAAAATTTGGACACTGAGTATTGAATAATGCCAAGGAATTATGCTTTGCTGCAAATGTGATAATAAAATTGTGGTTATTATATATATCAAGAGACCTTATCAACCTAGACCAACCTTTTTATTTAGACATCCATCATATGCGTGCACGAACACACACACACCCCCACACACCTTTTGCACATAACTAGTTTCAATTAAGCCGAGAAAAAATATAATTTACACATTATCAAGGCAACCGATATTAAATTGTATATGGGCTTCCCTGGTATCTCAGATGGTAAAGAATCTGCCTGCAATGCAGGAGACCCAGGTTTGACCCCTGGGATGGGAAGATTCCCGTGAAGAAGGGAATGGCTACCCACTCTAGTATTCTTGCTTGGGAAATCCCATGGACAGAGGAGCCTGATGGGCTACAGTCCCTGGGGTCACAAAGACTCGGACACCACTGAACTACTAACACTTTCACTTTTTCATACGTATCTGTGTTCTCTTAAGAAATAGGAGATTTGCACACTGACTATTTGATAGTGCCAAAGAATTATGTTTTGCTGCAAATAAGATAATAAACTGTGATTATTATATATATAGAGACCTTATCTTATAGACATATATGCTGATGAATATAGAATAAATGATATACTGGCATTTGGTTTAAAATAATCCAACTGAGGGGACAGAGAATGAGTGACTGCATAGACAAAACATGTGTTGTTAACTGTTGATGCTAGGAGATGAGTGCATGGGGGAGTATATCGTACTATTTTTTTCTTCTTTGTTATGTTTGAAAATGTGTCTCCCAAAAGTTCTTAAATAATCTTCTTTAAAATTTAATGAATTAAAAAAGATATCTCAAGCATTCCCTCTCTTTGAAATCCAGTTCTTCATGTTTCTTGACCCTTATCTTTCTTTTTCTATTTGCTGCTACTTCCTTCTCCTCCCTTTTTCTCTCAGTAACAAAAACAAAAACACACAAATGCTTACATTTTATCATTAAGAACCATATATTGATTCCAGTCCTCAGCTCAGACCTCCATTTAAACATCCAAAGACTGAGGTCAAGTACTGTAAACAGGAGTTAACATTTAGGACTGACTGTGTGCCAGACTATTCTAAATACTTTTCATGCATCACATCATTCAATCCTCACCATTCTCCTTTGATGATGTGACTATTACAATACTCCCTACTACTGTCGAGGAAACTCTGACACAAAGAGATTAAAGAACTTGTCAGAACCACAAGTAGAAGTAGTGGAACAGCCAGAAGTAGTGGAACTGGGATTTGAATCCAGGCAATATGGGTTTCCCCGGTGGCCCAGTGGTAAAGAAACTGCTTGCAGTGCAGGAGAAGTGGGTTTGATCCCTGGGTTGAAAAGAACCCCTGGAGAAGGAAATGGAAACCCACTCCAGTATTTCTGCCTGGGAAAGCCCATGGATAGAGGGGCCTGGCAGGCTCCAGTCCATGGGGTTGCAAAGAGTCAGACACCAGTTAGTGACTAAGCCACGACCACTACGTTTCCAATCAACCATCATGCAACACTATCGCTGTATTTGGAAGACTGTAGATAGGCAATTAATTCCAAGAGAAAGTCCACCTGCTTCCTGCAGTGACATGAGGTGAAAATAGCAAGGATTTAGTTTTGTCTATCTAGTTTTATACTTGCTTTGTTGATAGCTAGTAATACATTACCTAGAAACACCATTCAGATTCAGTATCACTTATATCCTAACAGATAGTCTAAACTTGTTTCTAAAAGCTCCTTTCAGCATTTTCACCTCATATATTTCAAAGTTCTCAAGTTTACACTGCATCATATTCTTATTTTACATATTATATTAAGATAATTCATGAGTGAGGAGAACTATTTACCAGAACAGACAGGCTTTCAACCTCCATTACCTTCAGAACTACTGAAGGCAAGCCAGCCCCTTAGGTTATACTATTACATTGCAATGCTAATTAGTTTATAATAAATGTAATAAACTTTCACAAATGTGAAGTGCATGGAGCCATGTTCCATTGAATCAGTTATGCTGTCTGAGCATTGATAACTCAATTCATAGTTGATTATGTACTTCAGCTTTTATTTTGTCTATTTTGAAAATGCTTACATGTGCTCATAATTTTAATAAGTAATTATAGTGATTTTTTTGGTATTTTATGTAACATTCATTATATTCAGCCATTATAAGAACTACATAAGGTCATAGATAGAGCTATAATATATAGCTTAGAAAAAATTTATCTAGGTGATAAAGTGATTTGTTTATGTTTCAGTTTTAGAGTTTCTGGCATCAGTGTCTCAGAGAAATGAAGTGGAAGACGAGCAGTTGATATTTTCAGGAGATGTATTATTTTATGGTAGAAAATGTTGAAAGTGTTCTTTGCAAAGTCATTGTTTCCCCCCCCCCATATTTACCAATGAAACTATTCAAAAATGTGTGCAATAATTCTTACCTCCATTCTTCACCACCTATTTGATTACTAATCCCAATCCTGATTTAAATTATGACCAAAATACTGACATTACTCCAAACAGACCGGTTATTCCTTATAAAATCAGTTCAGTCGCTCAGTCGTGTCCGACTCTTTGCAATCCCATGAACTGCAGCACGCCAGGCCTCCCTGTCCATCGTCAACTCCCAGACCCCACCCAAACCCATGTCCATCAAGTCGGTGATGCCATCTAACCATCTCATCCTCTGTCGTCCCCTTCTCCTCCTGCCTTCAATCTTTCCCAGCATCAGGGTCTTTTCAAATGAGTCAGCTCTTCGCATCAGGTGGCCAAAGTATTGGAGTTTCAGCTTCAACATCAGTCCTTCTAATGAACACCCAGGACTGATCTCCTTTAGGATGGATTGGTTGGATCTCCTTGCAGTCCAAGGGCTCTCTAGAGCCTTCTCCAACATCACAGTACAAAAGCATCAATTCTTCGGCTATCGACTATTATTTTACTTATTTTTTCCCTGCTTTTTTCTGCTATTACTGAACAATTGCTAGAGTCAAAATAAATTCTTAGCTTATTCAACTCTGAAAATTTTCTCTAATTTTTCCTCTACCCTCTTTCTTTGATTCTTTTTTTTATTACAATTTTTCCTCCTGATGTGCAAATATTAAGTATATTAAAGTTGAAAACTTGACTTTTATTTTCCAGCTTCCCACATACTCACCCAAAGTGACATATGGATGATTTTGGCAGTCATCTCTTTCTGTTTGACTCCAGTATCTAAGTTCTCATATTTTAGTCCTTTATTATTACCTGCCCATAGGTAATTCCCTCTTAGATATCATGTCACTAGCAGAAACTTAGTTGAGAACTATTTTAAAGTAAAATTTTTACTAAAGTACAATATACATACCAAAACAAACAAACAAACCATAGCTTCATGGCTTAATGGACTTTCACAATGGGAGTCTGAGGATCTGTGGAGCACACTTGTGAAGAAATAATATATCAGTAACGTCAGTGAACCCTTGTTGTGCTCACTATTAGTTGCTATTCCTTTAAGAGTAATCACTAACTTGGCTTCTAACAAGGTGGAATAACTTTGCCTTTATTTGTGCTTGATTTAAATGGAATCATAAAGTACATACTCTTGTGTGACTGTCCCCTTTCACTCACCTTTATGTTTATGATATCCACTATGCTATTGAGTATAGTTGCAATGTGTTCATATTTACTACTAAATAGCATCCCACTGAATTAATATACCAACTTTGAAAATCTATTTTATGGTAGGTGGACATTTGGACAGCCTCCAGATTGGGACTACTTTGGATACTGCTGATATAAAGATTAGTATATATGTCTGGGAAGCATAAAACACTCCTGCCATTTCACTGCCCCTAATAGTAAATGTACTTGGTCACGGAGGATATATATGTTCCATTTTAATAAATATTACCAAATACTGTTCCACAATGGTTGAACTAATTTAGTTTGATCCAATTGAGTGTATTATATTTGTAGAGCTAAGATTTTGAAATACTTTTCCACTCCGCCATTACAATCAATAGCACCAAAATTCTGAAATCACATGCAGCTAGTTGGGATTTTGGTGTGCTTGCAGAAGATGAGTGCACGTCCTTCTACTCCACCATCAAGGTCTTGTAGATAGTTAGATGTTTTTAGAAACAGATTTTATGATCTCATGGAAAGTCAAAATTATGTTTAATTCCTTTATGTGTATATCCTCTATGAATTACTCAGCAAACATTTCTCATCTTTTATCAGATCCCTCAAATAGTTGGCATGATTACTACAAAAGTTACACAAAAGTATTGATATTATGGGGAAAGAGAAAATACTAACCTAGATCAGTACTCCTGGTGCTGAACTATAAACTATGAAGTGTCCGTGAAACTGGAGAAAATGTGATTAACAACTTAAGTGTTTTACGGTAATTTGACATTGCTACAATGTTCCAGCAAGTCTTAATTATTCTGATAAAGAATTTACATTCAATTTTATAAAACTGTTGCTCACAATGGATTAAAAGAAGGCAAGGAAAACTGGCCTGGCCTTCTCTCCAGACAGTTTAAGAAGAACGAGCCTAGAGAATAAAGTTGAAGCTAGATTGTAAAGGGGATTGAATGACATGCTAGATTATTTAAACTTTATCTTATATTAAGGTCTTTGAAATCAGAATAGCCAAATTCACATGATGGAGAATTTTGGCAGGGATGCAAACTGATGTCAAAGGAAAGATATAATGGTGGCAGAAAAACCTGTTAGCAACTGATTCAGTGATTTGGGTAAGTAATAATGAAAACTTGGGGAATGCAGATAGAGAAAAGCAGATCTGAAAATCATTTTAGAGGTAGAATTTACTGAACTTGACAAATACATGGGAAGGTAGGGATGATGTGTAGGTGGAGGTGTTAAATATAACATTTCCATATTAAAAGATAGTTAGCAGAAGATACATAAGGAAGAAAAATGTTCTATTTAGAACATTTCAAGTTTGAGTTGATTGTGGAATTTGAAGGTAAAAAACAGAAATAAATCCCTAGAGTTGAGAAATGGCATCTGGATGCAGATAGTGAAGTGGAAGACCTCAGGGTGTGTGTAACAACTAAAATCCTGGGTGCAAAGGAGATTGACATTCACTGAAAAGATAGGCGCTGCTCAGGAGTGCCAACGTTAACAAGTGAGCTGAAGAACACTCAACAAACCAGGTGAAAAATTTTTTTAAAAATCCAAGTTAAAAGAAATAGAGGAGGGCGGAGTCAGGGGAGAGATTTTGCAAGAAGAGAATGGTCTATAAGAACGTGAATGCAATGAAGGTAATTACTCTTTTAAGAAGCACACTGAGTAAAAGAAGGAGTTTAGATAGTAGCTTAAGTAGGAAAAAAGAAAGATAAGAAAATATCTTCTTGTGGATGAATACAATTGAAGCAAATCTGTAAACTTAGGAAAAGAAGCCAGTGGAGATGAACAGAGAAAGTATGCGTTCCAGTACCAATTTTTTTAACACATTTCCATAGGAGCCTTCCTGATAGAGATTGCTTCTTATTCATATATTACTATGCTCTAATCCAGGCCCTCTTAATATCTACTTGTTATCTTAAGGTATTAAGTTACTGCATGTTCTCAAAATCCCCAAGGCTGTTCTCAACTCAAATTCCTAAAGTCTAGTGGTAGCAATTCATTTCTCTGCTCAAAGATTCTTTAGCCTCCTGTTAAACTCTGCTCCCAAAACTTACCTTTCACTTGGTTCCAAAACAACCTAATATTTCAGTCATTGAAATGTATCCTGCACGGGTCCTTCCATGCTATTTTGCCATCTCAACATGTTCTTGATCTTTTTTTTAATCAATACCTATAGTATTTTATAGACTTCATTTTTTAGATCGGTTTTATATGTACAGAAAAACTGAGTGCAAAATGCATAGCGTTCCCATATACACCTTCAACACCCTACATACAGTTTCTCCTGTAATAAACATCTTTTGTTAGCCTGGTACATTTTTTGCAATTGATGACCCAATATTGATATATTATTATTAACTAAAGTTCATGGCTTTGCATTATAGTTTGCTCTTTGTTTTGTATACTAAGTTTTGTGACATGTATACACAGTTATAGTATCTTGCAGAATAATAGCACTGTCCTAAATATCTGCGCTCCACCTTTTCATCCCTTCCTCCGTCCCCCTGAACTCCTGAAAATCTCCGAGGTTTATACAATTTCCATAGTTTTGCCTTTTTCATGATGTCATATATCTGAAGTCACACAATATGTAGCCTTTTCAGATTGGCTTCCTTAACTTATTCATATGCACTGAAGGTTTCTCTACGTCTGTTTAAAACATAAGGCTTAAGCTATCAGCATGGGCTTGATAACTCTTTCTTTTAGCACGGAACACTATTCCATTGTCTGGATGTACCACACTACATTTATCCACTCATCTATTGAAATACATCTTGGTTGTTTCCAAATTTTGGCAATTATGAATAAAGCTGCTTTAAACATTTGTGTGAAAGCTTTTGTGTGTAGGTTTTCCAATTCATTTGGGTAAATACAAAGTATCACAATTGCTGGATAATGTGGAACGGTATATTCAGCTTCATAAGAAACTGCCACACTGTCTTCTAAGGTGGCCTATCACTTTGTATTCCAGTAAGCAACGAATGAAAGTTCCTGTTCATTCTCAGCGACATTTGCTGTGTCAGTGTTTTGGAATTTGGTCATTCTAATAGGTTTGTAGTGGCATCTCATTATTCTTTTAATTTGCATTTCCCTGATGACATGTGATGCTGAGCACATTTTAACATGTTTATTTGCCATCTGTATATCTTCTTTGGTGAGGTGTCTGTTCAAATCTTTTGCCCATTTTTAAATTGGGTCATTTGTTTCCTCACTGCTGAGTTTTAAGTGTTCTTTGTATATTCTTAACACCAGTCTTTTAAGTCCTTTAACAGATATATATTTTGCAGAGACATTTTTCCAAATCTGTGACTTGTATTTTCATTTATTTAATGGTGTATTTCTCAGAGCAATTTTAATTTCCTGAAGCTCAACTCTCAATTCTTTTTTCTTTCATGGATAGTGCTTTGGATATTGTATTTAGAAAGTCACTGTGAAACACAAGGTCATCTAGATACCCTATACTATTTTCCAGGAGTTTTATAGCTTTCCACTTTACATTTAGGTCTGTGTTCCATTTTGAATTCTTTTTTGTGAAAGGAATAATGTCTGTGTCTAGGTTTATTCATTAATGTATTTTTGCATGTGGTTATCCTGTTCTTTTCCAAAGGCATTGAAGAGACTGTCCTTTCTTCATTGACTCACTCTTGCACAGATCAGGTGACCATATCTGTGTTCTATTACACTGATCTATTTGTGTTTCATTAATACTGCACTGTCTTGGCTTTATAATAAGTTTAAGTAGAGCAGCATCAGTCTCTGACTTGATTCTTCTTTAATGTTTTACTGTCTATTCTGGATCTTTTTCCTTTCCCTATAAACTTTAAAATCAATGTGTCGATGTCCACAAAGCAATTTGCACAATTTTGATTGAAATTGCATTCAATCTATAGATCAAGTTGAAAGAACCAACATTTTATTGATATCAATACATAATTGATCATTTCTGTTGTTGCCATTGTTCAGTTGCTCAGTCATGTCTGATGCTTTGCAACCCCATGGACTGCAGCGTGCCAGGCTTCCCTGTCCTTCACCATCTCCCGGAGCTTGCTCAAACTCATGGCCATTGAGTCAGTGATGCCATCCAACCATCTTGTCCTATGTCATCACTTCATTTATCAAATCTACTTTGTAAACCACTGAGGAAGAGCATAGTGTATTAGAAAATGTCAAATACTATAGTCAGAAAATTTGGATTTATGCTTTGGATTCACTACTTTGATTAGTATCATTTTGAACACATAACTTACCCTCTCTGAAATCTGTCTTTTATCTGTAAAATATCTAGAACAGAGGATATTAATCAATATTGTTACTTTCTACATAACCATTTTACTGGCTCTTTTTTCATCACCTCTAAAGATGAATATGGAAAAAGGAAAAAAACAAAGAGGAAATCTGATAACTTTCGGTTTAGGTTTTCCACATTTTAAATCACCATAAGAACCTGGGGAAAAAAAAGAATTTGGAGACTTCATGTACTGCCAAGGCAACAACATTAAGGAAAAATCAATTTCCCCAGTTGAGAGAGTGTACTGAACTCAGTGGTACAAGTGAGGTGCAAGGCGAAAATAAAGAAGAAAGAGATAGAGAGAGAGAGAGAGAAAGGAAGGAAGGAAGAAAGGAAGGACAGAAAAGGAGGAAGAAAGCAGGACAGAGAGAGAGAGGTAGGTTGAAGATAGCCAATAGGGACAAGCAGATATTCCTTCTCTCTGCCCCCTAACAGCTAAGACATAAGATGAAAACAAGTTGAAATTTTGCTAAGACTTGACTCAATATACTGACCAAAATGGCTGGGCAGTTAGAATATATTCATGGAATCATTAGCAAAGTCAAGGTTTCAATAGTAGAAACAAATTTAGCAACAGTCTAAGTGATGGTTTCTCTGTTGTAACTATAGTCAGATTCTTGGTCATCTTTTTGGTTCTGATCTGTTACCAAGCATTGTTATCCAGGCTTCCTACTTATTCTATGGGCTTCTAGATATCTTAATAAATCTCTTTTCTTTAAAACACAGGAAACTATATTGGCCCCATTTATTGAACAAAGATATCTGAGTGTCACCAAAGTTGTTACCAGAAATGGAATTCCGGATTCAGAATTTTAGAGAAATGGAATAAAACTAGGTAGCATTACCTATTTTAGATGAGTCTAAAATCAGTAAAACTCATTTGAGTACTAAGACATTAGAATATCAAGCTTGCAAAGGAAAAAAAAATGTTAACTGAATTAAAATTTAGATTTACATAAAAGCAAAACCTATGGGGCTGTAGTTGTAAGTGGATAGAATATGTATGGGTTGAATTATATTACCTAAAAATATACATTGAAATCCTAACCTCCAATATCTCACACTTATTTGCAGTGAATTTTTTTTTGGAAACAGGGTCACTGCATATGGAATTAGTCAAGTCAGGATGAGGCCATTTCATTTACATGTTGTTTAGTCTCTACATGGTTTTATGCTTTTTCTTCTTCTACTTGGTATTGATTTCTAGTTTCATATCATTGAGGTCAATAAAAATGCTTGGTATAATTTCTATACTCTTAAATTTGTTGTGACTCTTTTGTAGCCTAGCATGTGATCTATCCTGGATAATGTACCATATGTACTGGAAAAGAATGTGTGTTCTGCTATTTGGGGTTGAAATGTCCTATAGATATCTATCAAATTAGCTTGGTCTAGTGTGCCATTTAAAGTCACTATTTCATTACTGATTTTCTGTCTGGAATTATCTATCCACTGAAGTAAGTGGGTTGTTAAAGTCCCCTACTATTATTGTCAATGTCTCCCTTTATATCCATTAATATTTGTTTTATATATTTAGCTGCTTTTATATTAAATGCCTATGTTTATGAATGTTATATTCCCTTCTTGTGTTGGACCTTTTATCATATACAATGACCTTCTTTGTCTTTTATTTAGACTTTTTTTTACATTGACCTTGTCTGATAAGAATATTAGTACCCCAACATTCTTTTTGTTTCCATTTACATGCAATATTTTTTTTCCCTTACCTTCAGTCCGTGTGTATTGAGCTCTAAAGAGAATCTTTGTGAGCAGCATATAGATGGTTCTTCTTTTTTATTCAGTAAGCTACCTTATGTCTTTTGATTGGAGCACTTAGTCTATTGATGTTTAAAATTATTATTGATAGGTACAAACTTATTGCCATTCTGTTACCTGTTTTCTGGTTATTTTTGCAGTTCTTCTCTGTTCCTTCCTTCCTTAGTCGCTTCCCTTGTGGCTTGATCATTTTCTTTAGTGTTATATTTGGGCGTTCTCTCTAGTTTTTGCTCATCTACTGTAGGTTTTTTGATTTTTGGTTATCATAGTTCAGTTCAGTTCACTGTCGCTCAGCATGTCCGACTCTTTGCGACCCCATGGACTGCAGCACACCAGGCCTCCCTGTCCGTTGTCAACTCCCAGAGTTTACTCAAACTCATGTCCATTGAGTCAGTGATGCCATCCAACCATCTCATCCTCTGTCATCCCCTTCTCCTCCCACCTTCACTCTTTCCCAGCATAAGGTCTTTTCAAATGAGTCAATTCTTCACATCAGGTGGCCAAAGTATTGGAGTTTCAGCTTCAAAATCACTCTTTCCAATGAATATTCAGGACCAATTTCCTTTAGGATGGACTGGTTGGATCTCCTTGCAGTCCAAGGGACTCTCAAGAGTCTTCTCCAACATCACAGTTCAAAAGCATCAATTATTTGGTCTTGTTTTTGCTGACTGTATAGAGCTTCTGCATCTTTAGCTGCAAAGAATATAATCAATCTGATTTTGGTGTTGACCATCTGGTGATGTCCATGTGTAGAGTCTTCTCTTGTCCTATTGGAAGAGGGTATTTGCTATGACCAGTGCGTTCTCTTGGCAAAACTCTGTTAGCCTTTGCCCTGCTTCATTCTGTACTCCAAGGCCAAATTTGCCTGTTACTCCAGGTGTTTCTTGACTTCCTACTTTTGCATTCCAGTCCCCTATAATAAAAAGGACATCTTTTTTTGGTGTAAGCTCTAAAAGGTCTTATAGGTCTTCATAAAACCATTCAAATTCAGCTTATTCAGTGTACTGGTTGGGGCATAGACTTGGATTACCGTGATACTGAATGGTTTGCCTTGGAAACAAACAGAGGCCATTCTGTCATTTTTGAGATTGCATCCAAGTGCAGCATTTCAGACTCTTTTGTTGACTATGATGGCTACTCCATTTCTCTAAGGGATTCTTGCCCACAGTAGTAGATATAATGGTCATCTGAGTTAAATTCACCCATTCCAGTCCATTTTAGTTTGCTGATTCCTCAAATGTCGACATTCACTCTTGCCATCTCCTGTTTGACCACTTCCAATTTGCCTTGATTCATGGACATAACATTCCTGTTTCCTATGCAAAATTGCTCTTTACAGCATCAGAGCTTGTTTCCATTACCAGTCACATCCACAGCTGGTTGCTGCTTTTGCTTTGGTTCCATCTCTTCATTCTTTCTGAAGTTATATCTCCACTGATCTCCAGTAGCATATTGGGCACCACCAACCTGGGGAGTTCATCTTTCAGTGTCCTATCTTTTTGCCTTTTCATACTGTTCACAGGGTTCTCAAGGCAAGAATACTAAACTGGTTTGCCATTCCCTTCTCCAGTGGACCACATTTTGTCAGAACTCTCCACCATGACCCGTCCATCTTGGGTGGCCCTATGCAGCATGGCTCATAGTTTCATTGAGTTAGACAAGGCTGTGGTCCATGTGATTAAATTTGTTAGTTTTCTGTGATTGTGGTTTTCAGTCTGTCTGCCCTCTGATGGAAAAGGGTAAGAGGCTTATGGAAGCTTCATGATGGGAGAGACTGACTAAGGGGGAAACTGGGTCTTGTTCTAATGGGCAGGGCCATGCTCAGTAAATCTTCACTCCAATTTTCTGTTGATGCGTGGACCTGTGTTCCTTCCCTGCCATTTACCTGGGGCCAAACCTTGGTGGAGGTAATGAAGATAATGGTGACCTCCTTCAAAAGATCCCATGCATGTACTGCTACACCCAGTACCCCCAACCCTGCAGCAGGCCACCACCAGCCCACACCTCCATTGGAGACTCCTGGACACTCACAGGAAAGTCTGGGCCAGTGTCTTGTGGGGTCACTGCTCCTTTCTCCTGGGTCCTGGTGCACACAAGGTCCTGTTGTGCCCTCCCAGAGTCTATTTCCCAGTCCTGTGTAAGTTCTGGTTGCTCTATGGTGGGGTTAATGGAGACCTCCTCCAAGAGGGCTTATGCCATACCCAGGTCTACTGCACCCAGAGCCCCTGGCCCTGTGGCAGCCCACTGCTGACCCACACCTCCACAGGAGACGCTCAGACACAGTTCTGTCTCAGTCTCTCTGGGGTCCCTGGGTCCTGGTGCACACAAGGTTTGTTTGAGCCCTCTGAGCGTCTCTGGCGGGAATGGGGTTTGAGTCTAAATATGACTGCACCTCTCCTACCATCTTGCTGGGGCTTCCTCTTTGCCCTTGGACGTGGGGTACCTCCTCACAGCTGCTCCAGTGCCTACCATCTTACTGGGGTTTCTCTGACCTTGGACATGGGGTGTCTGTTCATGGTTGCTCCAGCAAACTGCAGCCGCTGCTCCTGACCTTGGACATGGGGTATCTCCTCTCAGCCACTCCAGAGTCACGCAGCCACCACTCGCCATAGAGTTCATATAAATTGGTTACCATAGAGTTCATATACATTGACTTATTTTAAACTCATAGTCACTTAAGTTAAACACATTCTAAAATATCTACATGTTTTATTCCCCATTCCCATGTTTTATTTTCAGGGTCATATTTTATATCTTCATGTTTATTCCTTAACTGTTTATTGTATAGTAGTCAAAATTGATTTCAAATTTTTGTCTTTTAACCTTTATACCAGCTTATTTAAATGATTAAACCATTGACTTTCCTATATATGTGCCTTTACCAGGGTCATTTTCCATTCATATAATTTCTTATTTATTAATGTAGCTTTTTCTTTTTCATTTAGAAAAAAAGACCATTTAATACTTCTCGTAAGTTTGATTTAGTGCTTATGAACTCTTTTCAGCTTTTGAAAGAGCTTGTTTGACAAGCTCTTTATTTCTCTTTCAATTCTGAATGACAAACGTGCTGGATAGAGCATCTCAGATTATAGCATTTTTCCTTTCAATACTTTAAGCACATTATGTCATTCTCTTCTGTAAAGTTTTTGCTGAATAATCAATTGGTAGACAGTTCCTTTGATGTGACTGTTTGTTTTCTCTTGTTGCCTTTAAAATTCTCTAACTTCTGCCACTTCAATATGATATAACTTATTGTGGGTCTCTTTGGGTTTATCTTGTCTGGGATGGATTCTCTGTGCTTCTTGTACCTGGATATCTATTTCCTTCTTCAGGTTCAAGAATGTTTTTAGCCATAATTTCATCAAATACATCTTCTACCCCTTTCTCTCTCTCTTCTCCTCCTATGCCTCCTACAGTGTGAATATTTATACACTTAATGTCACAAACATCCCTTAAACTGTCCTCATTTTTTAAAGTTTTTCTTTTTGCTGTTTTGATTGGGTGATTTCCATTATTCTATTTTCTCGGTCAATATGCATTCTTCTGTCACCTAATCTGCTATTAATTCCTTCTGGTGCATTTTTCATTGCAGTTATCATATTATTCAGCTCTGACTGGATGTTTCAAAAAATTTTCTAGTTCTTTGCTGTAATTCTCACTGTGTTCATCTATTCTTTTCCCATGTTCAGTTAGCAATCTTATATCTATTGCTTTGAACTCATCATCAGGTAAATGGTTTACCTTCATTCCATCAGTTTTTGTTTTTGTTTTTTTCAGGACTTTTAAATAGCTATTTCATTTGAAATATATTCCTTTATCTTCTTATCTTGTTTAACTTTTTCTGTCTCTACAAAATTAGGTGAAACAGTTAACCTACCCTGGTATTGAAGGTCTGTCCTTGTGTGAGAGAGTCCCTAAGCTGTCTACATTACCCAGTGGCTTTGTGAGAAAGCTGGAATCTAAGTGAGCACAGGCTATATCTTCTCCTGGGATAGACTGACAACTCATATCAATGGGAGGTAGGGCTGGAGTTGGAGGGCCTAAAACCAGAGCCAGGTGCAAGCAGGGGCTTCTCCTATGCTCAGTGGCCATCGCCACCTTACTAGGAGGCAAGGGTGGAGCCGGAGGGACTGGAGCAGGATCCCTGAGGGAGCTGGGTTTCTCCTGGGTGTGGCTGCAGTCCCCACTTTGGCTAGGGGCAGGGCTGAGGCCTGAGGACTTGAGGCTGCACTTCTGTGCTGGTGTCACTTTTTCCCTGGTAAGTGCACCTTGGTTAGAGGCTGGGTTGGGGTCAGAGGGGTTGGAGCCACATTCCTGGGTTGCTTGTGATTCCTCTCAAGTATGTGCAGGGACATATGTGCCGGCAATGACTGACCCTGTCATGGTCAGAAGTAGGTCCAGGGCTTGAGCTGGCTCCTTTCCTCTAGGTGTGCACACTCTCCTGGACAATGGGAGCCAGTGCCTTAGTGGGGAGAAGTACTGGACCAAGTCCTGCTGGAATAGGGGCCTGGTGCAGGCTGGGACATGTGCTGGGGCTGTCTTGGAAGCTGGTCAGAGCCCCAGGCAGTTTTTAATCTTTTGCCTCTGTGCTGTGACAGGGGGAAAGCAAATCTGTGCATGCACTCTTCAAGAGCAGAGTCTTAGGTTTTCACAGCCCTTTAGTCAGCCCCACTGGTTTCCAACCAAGCTAAGGAGCTAAGGGGACTCACCTTCCCTTTATCAGTCCCCAGGGCTGGGGCTTCTAACATATGGCTCAAATACCTTGCTTCCAAGAGAGGATCCCTGACCCTATGATACCTCACTGTTCTTCTGCATCATCCTGACTAAATTGCTTCTCCTCCCTACCTACTAGACTCTGTGCATCTTTCTTTACTGCCTTGGTTATAGAAGAGCCATTCTGCTAATCCTCAGGTCGATTTCAGCAATACTTGTTCTACAAGTGCTGGTATTTTTAAATGTACTCCTGAAAGGAGGTAAACTCAGCATCCGCCCACTCTGCCTTCTTGATCTGCAGAGATTGAATGTTTGCAGTTGTAAACCAAAGAATACTGAATGCCTGCAAACCATCAGAATCAAAGAAAAGAGGCAAGGAAGAATCCTCCTACAGATTTCAGAGGGATCATGCCCTACCAACATCTTGATTTAGGACTTCTAGCTTCTAGAACTGTAATACAATATCTTTCTATTTTTATCCACTTTGGATGTGTGGTAATTTGTTAAGGTAGCCCTACGAAACTAATACAAAACATTTTTAAAAATGAGAAACTCAAAAACTGTGGAGTATTGTGGTTGTTTCTAACACTGTTTGACAGATTAAGAAGTGCACAGCATCAGATTCCTAAGTTTTAGTTCAAGTGATGGACATGTATCTAGGGGCTTCCTATAATGGTGTTAAAATAGTTATTATCACCTGTACTCACAGGCAGCTGAAAACCAAATGTAAACATGAATCCTCTAAGTTGCTGATTTATAATGACAGTTGAATTTGAAGGTAAGCACTATCATTTTCTATAAGGTATGGTACTGTTTTGGAAAAACTAGAATCATGAAAACTTGAAAGAATATATTCAGATGTTCATCTGAATAGCATGGGATACTCTCTGAACCAAAAAAATAAATAAATAAATAAAAGGCCCATTCTCTGAAAATCTTTTCTTCTCTTGTTTAAAATCTTATCAGATTAAAAAAAATCATAATGCTTCCCCCACCGCTCCCATCTCTTTTAACTCTAGAGGTGTAACAAGAATTAGGATAGGATTCAGATCTCACCAAAGATAAATGACTATGCACTAAAATAACCTCAGAATTTGTTAATTTTACCAAGAACTTGTGAGTGACATGAGAAATAAAAAGATGCCTTTATTTTGAAAAGGATTTAGTGACTCCTCTCTGGAGCCTTTATTTGGGTATCAGGGGATTCTGAACTCATGCTGTTAACATTTCCAGTTCTTGAAGAAGATGCTCACGAAGTGGAAAAGTTCCTACATGTCTACTTGCTCTGTGAAGAGTTATTATGGTGAAAATAACAAAGACAAAGTCCTAGAACTCACTTTTTTTTACAAAAATAATAAATCATATGGCACATCACATAACTGGGAAAATGATAGAGATGAGTAGCACCACTGAGACTTGAAAGATGAATGTATCTTGACTGTTTTACCAAATTTGCTGGATGGGTCTTTGAAAAGGGGAATACATTTTTATAAGCTTAATCAGAGAATTACTCCAAATTATAATTACAATTCCAGATGTGGTTCCATTACCAGAACAATTTAATTCAATTCATGAATCTCCCATATGTTTTGGAAAGACATGTGAAAATGACAGAGAGGTAGAAATAAATCCCACAAAAATGTATATGTTTCAAGTCTTAGGTATGTTAGGACATCTACTCCAAAATAAAAGGTTAAGTTGCTTCACCCTCATTCTCTGCAATTAAGAAAGACAATATTTGGAGAGTATCTTTGTGGTTTCAAAGAACATAAACTACATTTGGTGACCCATTGAGATCTATCTGCAGATGTCCCTGAAACCTGTAGTCTTTAATTGGATCCCCACTTCACCCAAGAAGACTCTCCTGTATGATACAGTCTACCAACTAAGCAGCTCTGCCTCTAGGCCCATTAAGACCTGATAGAAGCCAGTGGTCCTTGAAAATCTCTGCTGTATAAGAAAATTGGTATGCCAACAGAAACCCTGAAGATTTGGTTGTATGCCTTATTTATCAGTTAACTCTCCATCTTAGCAAATCCTGTTTGATTTGCTGAGAAACACTGAAAAAGCCTGACCAAATTATCAAGGCATAAAACGTGACCACATCAGTGGCCACAGGACTGGAAAAGGTCAGTTTTCATTCCAATCCCAAAGAAAGGCAATGCCAAAGAACGTTCAAACTACCACACAATTGCACTCATCTCACACGCTAGCAAAGTAAAGCTCACAATTCTCCAAGCCAGACTTTAACACTTCATAAACTGTGAACGTCCAGATGTTCAAGCTGGTTTTAGAAAAGAGGAGCCAGAGATCAAATTGCCAACATCCACTGGATCATTAAAAAAGCAAGAGAGTTCCAGAAGTACATCCACTTCTGCTTTATTGTCTATGCCAAAGCCTTTGCCTGTGTGGATCACAACAAACTGTGGAAAATTCTGAAAGAGATGGGAATACCAGACCACCTGACCTGCCTCCTGAGAAATCTGTATGCAGGTCAAGAAGCAACAGTTAGAACTGGACATGGAACAACATACTTGGAACATCCCAATGGTTCCAAATTAGGAAAGGAGTACATCAAGGCTATATATTGTCACCCTGATTATTTAACTTATATGCAGAGTACATCATGCAAAATGCAAGGCTAGATGAAGCACAAGCTGGAATCAAGATTGTCGGGAGAAATATCAACAACCTCAGATACGCAGATGAAACCACCCTTATGGTAGAAAGCAAATACCTAAAGAACCTCCTGATGAAAGTGAAAGAGGAGAGTGAAAAAGTTGGCTTAAAACTCAACATTCAGAAAGCTAAGATCACGGCATCTGGTCCCATCACTTAATGGCAAATAGATGGAGAAACAATGGAAACAGTGACAGACTTTATTTTCTTGAGCTCCAAATCACTGCAGATGGTGACTGCAGCCATGAAATTAAAAGACACTTGCTCCCAGGAAGAAAAGTTTTGACCAACCTAGACAGCATATTAAAAAGCAGAGACATTACTTTGCCAACAAAGTTCCATCTAGCCAAAGCTATGGTTTTTCCAGTAGTCATGTATGGATGTGAGAGTTGGACTATAAAGAAAGCTGAGCGCGGAATAATTGATGCTTTTGAACTGTGGTGTTGGAGAAGACTCTTGTGAGTCTCTTGGACTGCAAGGAGATCCAACCAGTCCATCCTAAAGAAAATCAGTCCTGAATATTCACTGGAAGGACTGATTCTGAAGCTGAAACTCCAATACTTTGGCCACCTTATGCGAAGAATTTACTCATTTGAAAAGACCCTGATGCTGGGAAAGATTGAAGGCAGGAGGAGAAGGGGACAACAGAGGATGAGATGGTTAGACGGCATCACCAACTCAATGGACATGAGTTTGATTAAGCTCTGGGAGTTAGTGATGGACAGGGAATCCTGGCATGCTGCAGTCCATGGGGTCGCAAAGAGTCAGACAAGACTGAGCGACTGAACTGAACTGAATACTTACAGAATAGGGCACAGTCTCATGCAGAAAATGTACATAATTAGCACTGGAAATTTCCTCATGTTTCCAAAGCATATATTCCAACTATAATTCAACTCTTCATCAATAGAAACTCACAGCACAAACCTATGAGTATTCTCTGACATTAGTTGCCAAAAAAAAAAAGTAAACATAGTAAACTAAACCTGATGAGTCTATACAAACTGCTGGCAACACAGATATGGACTTCTAGGACATTATCTCTAAATGGTGGTGGTGGTTTAGTCGCTAAGTCATGTCCGACTCTTGTGACCCCATGGACTGGGAGCCTACCAGGCACCTCTGTCCATGAGATTCTCCACGCAAGAATACTGGAGTGGGTTGCCATTTCCTTCTCCAGGGGATCTTTCCAACCCAGGAATCAAACCCAGGTCTCCTGCATTGCAGGCAGATTCTTTACTGACTAAGCTACAAGGAAAGGCCTTATCTCAAAATAGGCCCATTAAAACTATATATTTAGGTAATATGTTTGTATTCACATTCAGTAGGTTGCAATTTTGAAAAAAAATCTTAATAATCAAATGGAAAGATAAATCAATTTGTGCATTTCCATCACCATACTTTGTCATTCACTATAGTGCCTGCTCAGTGAGCTCATGGAAATATCTCTAGCAATAGAGGAGATAAATGCATGGGACTGTACAATGGACTTGCCTTCATTAATTCAATCAATAACTAGTGTTAGTGCAAGATTTTTCCTTGGCAGCTATCAACAATGTAACCCCTTTAAGTTTCCTAAAACTATAGAGTTGAGAAAGCCATATAGTTACTTGATGGAAGATTGATTATATTGGCACTCCACCTATAAAAATCAGATTAATATTTTTTTCTTCACTAAAATAGACACATTCTAGTTAAGTGCATTTCTTATCTGTCATTGTTCCTTTATCACTACTAACACTAGACCAGCTAAATGCCTTATATACAATTACAGTATTATATAAACATTGATTCTAATCAAGTAACTTGGAAAGTTGCTTAATTAATAGCGAGAAGTTAAGTGATTCTTTTATGCCCAAGGTCTCACTGTGTACCATATCACAACAAAAGTCGTTACCCTTAAGGAAAAGTAGAATGGTGTAAGTATCAACCATTACAGTGTTATAATATAGAGCACTATAGAATCTATATAATTCATTCTTTCTCATATAATAAGTTTCCTGAGAAAAAAGAGAATTTTCATACTAATTTTGTATACCCAGTCTTAAATGGATGCTAGAGAATGCTGGTCAAAATTAAATAAATCAATTAAAATTACTCTGCATTAGTAGACATAAAATAAGATTAAAATCCATTAAAAATGAGAGCAGTATCATAAAATATCCAGAAATGCCAATCAAAGTTGGTTTTTTGGGTTTTGTATAAAAATAGTGCTTTGTTGATATGGTTACAGAGGATTCACTGTTTCTTTCAAATAATCAGCTATATTTAAAAGCTGTTTTAACACTCTTTTTTACAAAGAACTAAGTATTCTGCCCTTACGATGACAAATACTTTGCATAATTGAATTATATCCAAGTCACTGATTTCATTTTGAAAACTGTCTTTCCAAAATCATTTGCAAAGCATGTGTTTTTACAGCCCTCGAAGAACTGACATTCTGGTGAGGAACAGTAATTTGATGATCCTGAAATTGTAAGGTTTTCAGCTTCTAATTCCTTGCTAGATCTATTTTTATTTTATTTTAGTGGTAAGGATAGATTTAGTCAAACCTAAAATATTTTTTTTCATATTGATGTTACTAGTATATCTTTTTTTTTTTCATTTTATTTATTTATTTATTTTTTTAATTTATTTATTTATTTATTTTTTATTAGTTGGAGGCCAATCACTTCACAACATTTCAGTGGGTTTTGTCATACATTGATATGAATCAGCCATGGATTTACACGTATTCCCCATCCCGATCCCCCCTCCCACCTCCCTCTCCACCCGATTCCCCCGGGTCCTCCCAGTGCACCAGGCTGGAGCACTTTTCTCATGCATCCCACCTGGGCTGGTGATCTGTTTCACCATAGATAGTATACATGCTGTTCTTTTCAAATATCCCACCCTCACCTTCTCCCACAGAGTTCAAAAGTCTGTTCTGTATTTCTGTGCCTCTTTTTCTGTTTTGCATATAGGGTTATCATTACCATCTTTCTAAATTCCATATATATGTGTTAGTATGCTGTAATGTTCTTTATCTTTCTGGCTTACTTTGTATAAGGGGCTCCAGCTTCATCCATCTCATTAGGACTGGTTCAAATGAATTCTTTTTAACGGCTGAGTAATTTTCCATGGTGTATATGTACCACAGCTTCCTTATCCATTCATCTGCTGATGGGCATCTAGGTTGTTTCCATGTCCTGGCTATTATAAACAGTGCTGTGATGAACATTGGGGTGCACGTGTCTCTTTCATATCTGGTTTCCTCAGTGTGTATGCCCAGAAGCGGGATTGCTCGGTCATATGGCAGTTCTATTTCCAGTTTTTTAAGAAATCTCCACACTGTTTTCCATAGCGGCTGTACTAGTTTGCATTCCCACCAACAGTGTAAGAGGGTTATAATAGCAAATGAAGAAACAGACAAAGGATTAATCTCAAAAATATACAAGCAACTCCTGAAGCTCAATTCCAGAAAAATAAATGACCCAATCAAAAAATGGGCCAAAGAACTAAACAGACATTTCTCCAAAGAAGACATACAGATGGCTAACAAACACATGAAAAGATGCTCAACATCACTCATTATCAGAGAAATGCAAATCAAAACCACAATGAGGCACCATTACACGCCAGTCAGGATGGCTGCTATCCAAAAGTCTACAAGCAATAAATGCTGGAGAGGGTGTGGAGAAAAGGGAACCCTCTTACACTGTGGGTGGGAATGCAAACTAGTACAGCCGCTATGGAAAACAGTGTGGAGATTTTTTTTTTCATTTTAAAAGATTAGTAGGGCTTCTATGTGACTACATAACTTTAACTGATTCGTCCACTGAAGGAAGACTCAGAAGTTGCAGTCTCTGAGCTCAGCATAGAATTAGTACACACTAAAGAAAAAAACAGAATGCCAAAAAAAAAAATCCAGTCCTTCAATTCCTTAATCAATCATCATCTTCTAAAAGCAAGGCAAACAAATTATTATAAGACTGCAAATAGAGCATGCTAAAGAATATTCTGAAAAGTACAAAGCAAATTTCTTGAATACAGCACAGATTTGATAACTCATGTTGATGTGTGGGGAAGAAATTTTCCTCTATCCTTCTAGTTTCTTCTGGCAGGTCTAAGAATTAAATCGACATGAGATAGATTTACAGGAAAAAAAAATCAAACAAAAGTTTAGTAACCTGTATATATGGGAGAGACCCAGGAAAACTGAGTAACTCACCAAAGTGACTGAAATATTTACCTTAAATACTTCAGCTAAAGACAAAAGAGGATGTTGGGAAGTAGTGGTTTGGGATTTCAAAGGGGAGAAAGGTGATTGACAGGAGATGGAAAAGCAAATGTTTGGTAAACAAGTGTTTGCTAGGCCATACAGAGACAATGGGACAAGGAGAAGAATTTTAACAAATAGACCCTGCCAGGTTCCTCCCTGCTACACACTTCGTTTTTACTATAGTTATCTATGGTGATAGCTTTTTCCCTGAATCAGGTCTTCTATCTATATTCTTCAGGCAGTTCTGGAAGGCCATAGTTTCTTCCTGAATCATTTGGGCCTTGACTGTTCTCAGCTAAAAATGATCTACATGCCAAAAGAGACATTTTGGGGTGTGAAATTTTGCTCCCCTATAACATGTCAAATTTTTAAAAACTAAATATCATGCTATTAGAGAGCAAACACATTTATAAAATCTGCAGAAATCAGTCTAGTCTCTAACTTTAAGAAATTCAATATATTTTTGGTGAATTAAAGAACATAACTATAATAACAAAATTAAATGAAAGCTTTAATAATTTTTCCTGAAGTTTTGCACTTTGAATAGTTTATAATATTGTTAGAACACACTGTATAATCTGTAATTTCCATTTTTCTAAGAGTTTTATAGCAAATCTGGACTCATTCAAATTCTCTCATCACTATTATACCTTTATTATTTCTTTAGATTTCTGGTAGAATAATTAATCAGAGTTTTCAAACTTGGAATAATTTGAATTTTTATAGTCTACCAAAGAAAAGAGTATGTTTACTATGAAGATTTACTTTATCCACATTTTTCTCCAATCAATCAATAAGACTGTTGAGTAGAATTTTAAAATATTGTCTGTGTTCAGAAGTTATGGTGATAATTCAGGTCAAATAAAATCAATTACTTGTAAACAATACTTCTAATTTATTTGGATTTGAAACATTTTGAAAGCAGCTCTTTTTCCTGTTTCCTGTTTGCCCATTTCTATTCCACCCTAACCTTATAGGAACCTAATTATAGGAACAAGATCAGTAAGCAATTTAACCTAAACTCCTGAATTATGCTCTCCTGAGTATACACAATGTCTTGCCTAACTTGTTGATCCTTTTCCTTTAAAAGAAGTAAGAATGAAGAATTAAGTAGTTAAATGTAAATCCATGGCTGATTCATATCAATGTATGACAAAACCCACTGGGAAAAAAAAAAATAATAAAAAAAAAAAAAAAAAAAGAAAAAAAAAAAGAATACTAGTTTTCAACCCTGCAAAGTGATTTTAGCAGGCAGATCATGTGAGCAAGATAACATCCTGAAGAAAGAGCCAATCTGCATGCAATGGAGAATGATATACAAACTTTTTTCCCATTAAAAACTGTCATAGCTGAGCACAGCCAGTCTTGGGACATGAGTCCACCTTCTACCCAGATTGCCAGCTTTTCTTATTAAAGTAACTTTTCACCAACACTTGCCTCTCATGTTGGCTTTTGAGTAGCAAGAAACCAAACCTGAGTTCATTAAAAATTTTAAAAATGTATTTGTTTTGTATGAAGCATTCCAGAACATGAATGAATAATAGTTTCTTCCATGACCTTAATAAATAGAAAGAAATCTTCAAAGTTGATTTTTTTTTCTTCTAAGATCAAAAATGCCAAGAACTCCACTGTAATGCTTTGTTATAATTGTAATTACAAAGAAGCATTATTTCTTAGGACCTCTAAATTTCAGGCTGATAATTATTTTTTCTAAGATTTTCTAAGATAATTATTATTTCTAAGATAGCCTGATCCTCAGTTGCCTGTAGTTTGATAACCAAAACAATTAGTTTCAACCAAAAATTAATACTTTGCCTTTTATCCTAGTGGTTTAATTTAATTTCATTTTAAATGCTATTCCTTAAGAGCAATCCATAATCATTCTTTTCAATGGCATATTTTATCTATCAGTTGAGTATTTTAACATCAGATGTTTACATTTCCTCCCAGCTGGACACAGTAAAGTCTGAGAAAAATATTATTTTTAACCTTCAATCAAAGTGTAAATAAGAAACAATTAAGTCTGAGACAGTGTGATAATCATTCTCTAATGCATTTGGGTTTTTTTTTTTCCTATGAAAACATTTTCATTTCTATCTATTTATGATTCTGGTGTCTCACATTGCGTCAGAATATGAAGAAAAAAGTAGCGTGAGTCCAAGTGGTTGTTACTGGTCCTTTTCTACTAATATAGCACTATTTGAAATAGAAATTCTCTTCTTTTCTCCTTTCAGATCTACAATAATACTGGATTTTAAATGTTTCAGATCAGTGGTATTTATTACTGTGAAGTAAATGTAGCTTGCAGGTTGAACATCCTGTTTTAACTTATTAAACTGAAAAATAACAACAGATGGAAGTGCTGGAAATGTTTCCACTACATATTTTATTTGAGCAATACATTTATCATTATTGCTTATAGCAGAGCCATGAAAACTGAGTTTCCACCCAAAGCAGGTCTCAAAATTTCTCTAGTTTCCTTAAGTAACTCTGCTGTATATAAAAAAATAAGAAACTATAAATTTTTTTGGTGCTAGTAGTGAAAGGAACTCATTCTGAGTCAAAAATATTTGACCTTAAATATGTACATGTTGTCTTATAATTTAAATTATCTTATAAAATATTATTTTATAAACCTTATATATCACATCAGTATATTTCATATCAAACTTAAACATGTAATTTTACTGAAATATATTATCTCAGTCTACAGTGATATTTTCAAAGAAGAAATAAAAGATGACTATAAAAATCAATCTACCCTGTAATCTGAGAAAAGTACCTACAGACTATAACAGAGTTACAGTCTTCACTTACAAGACTGAATCATAGCATCTTAATGTTTGAATTCCATGTTTATACTGGAAAAAATGAATCAACTGGTAAATGTGAGCTGCATAAACCCAAATGCAGTCTTCAGGAATGAATGTCTTATTCAAGATATTTTTCTAAATTATATAATCACCATATCAAATACATAGTGACTGTGAAGAGCATGTACTGCCAGCTTTCTTGTGTGTGTGCATAGCATCCTGGATATTTTCACAATAGCCTTCTAATTGGAGAAGGAAATGGCAACCCACTCCAGAATTCTTGCCTGGAGAATCCCATGAACAAAGGAGCCTGGTGGGCTACAGTCCAGGGGTCGCACAGAGTCGGACACGACGGAATCGACTTAGCACGGCACAGGATAACATGGCGCAGCCTTCTAATAAACTGTGGATATACCCACCCAGAAAAGAATGAAATGCATGACTATAACCAGAATTTCAGAGAGAAAAAATCAGCGAAAAAGATAAGATGTGCTTAGCAACTCCATTTGCCCTTCCAGATCCATTCCCCACAGTATTCCAACTTACACCATGCTCCAGGTGGCCCACATGTTGAAATATGTAATCAGATCTCCTGCACTCTTTCGGTTGGGGAAGCCTGGGGGATTCTGGAGGTAGAGATGAGAGCAAGGTCAAGACTTTACTGACCCTGATTCTCTTCCTTTGAAGTCATTTCAGGCTGGCTGTCCCTCTTGAAAAGATGGCACTACTGAACTCAACATGGCCTATTCTACACAATTCCTTTTGGTTCTGAAAACCTCTCCTATCCTACATCACTGTTATACCTAGAAAGGCTAACATTTGTTTCTGTTAGCAAGCTTCTAGGATTTGTACCAATCTTTGTGTTTTTCAAGTCTCTCAGTCGTTTCTTTTTAATTTAGCACCTTATAAATAAACCATCTTCAAATCATCCTAATATGAGTGTGCTATTTTCTGATACAGCCATTGATATCAGGAGTGTCCTACGTAATTTACCCTTAAAATGAAATTATGAGATTTGGTTGGTTATACAAACCAGGGTGGAGAAGGCAATGGCACCCTACTCCAGTACTCTTGCCTGGAAAATCCCATGGATGGAGGAGCCTGGTAGGCTGCAGGCCATGGGGTCGCTAAGAGTTGGACATGACTGAGCAACTTCACTTTCACTTTTCACTTTCATGCAGTGGAGAAGGAAACGGCAACCCACTCCAGTGTTCTTGCCTGGAGAATCCCAGGGACAGTGGAGCCTGGTGGGCTGCCGTCTATGGGGTCGCACAGAGTCAGACACATCTGAAGCGGCTTAACAGAAACAGCAGCAGCATAATCCAGGGGCTCATAGATAACCTCTATTGTGGGGAAAAGTAGGATACAAGTAACCTATGGCATGACATGGCATCATAATTGCTCAAATTTTTACTGCCAGTAACATTGGATAAAATATAGTTGGAGGAAACAGCATTGTGAGATTGAGTGCTTTGACATGATGCAGTGGGAAAGACAGTGATTTTAAAGTTCAGATGTTCACGTGATTTCTTCTAATGCCCCTAGAGAATTAATATAAGGCAAAGAGAAATGTGAAACTATGAATGTGAAATCAAAAATACATGTAGAACAACAAAATGCGTGACAACTTTCATGAAGACTCCTATTTTCTCTAGTCACAAGGAATGCATGGCTGAGACCACGTACAGGAATGTATAATAAGAGTTGGAGTTTCAGCACGATTAAATGCCCAACTCCTCCACTAGAAGGGAAGGAGCAGGGTGCAGAGATATGGGCCAGGGACAACTAAACAGATATTAACGAGATCTTGAAACTTTAACTTTCCCCCTAAGCCTTCCTCCATCTGAAAAAAAGAAATCATTCCATCCTCAACTCCTGATTGCATCTGGGACATTTAGTTTCATAAGATAATAAAATTCTTTTTAAAACTATCTCCTCTTTCTCCCCTTTTGTCCAGATGTACAATAAGACTTATATCCCAGCATTTTCCAGACAGTGTCGTCTATTCTAGGAGAAGACGGTATATATATATATCACATGAGTTAAAATGCTTCACAAATATAAATTGTGGGATCTGTGTGGTACTTGGTTCTAAGTGTGTTAGACCACATGTAGAATTTAAGGTTCAGTTCAGTGCAGTGCAGTGCAGTCGCTCAGTTCTGTCTGACTCTTTGAGTCCCCATGGCCTGCAGCACACCAGGACTCCTTGTCCATTGCCAACTCCCGGAGTTTACCCAAACTCATGTCCATTGAGTCGGTGATGCCATCCAACCATCTCATCCTCTCCCGTCCCCTTCTTCTCCTGCCTTTAATCTTTCCCAGCATCAGGGTCTTTTCAAATGAGTCAGTTATTCACATCAGGTGGCCAAAGTATTGGAGTTTCAGCTTCAGAATCAGTCCTTCCAATGAATATTCAGGACTGATTTCCCTTAGGATGGACGGGTTGGATCTCATTGCAGTCCAAGGGACTTTCAAGAGTCTTCTCCAACTCCACAGTTGAAAAGCATCAGTTTTTCAGTGCTCAGCTTTCTTTATAGTCAAACTCTCACATTCATACATGACCACTGGAAAAACCATAGCTTTGACTAGACAGACCTTTGTTGGTAAAGTAATATCTCTACTTTTTAATATGCTGTCTAGGTTGATCATAACTTTCCTTCCAAGGAGCAAGCATCTTTTAATTTCATGGCTGCAGTCACCATCTACAGTGATTTTGGAGCACAAAAAAATAAAGTCTGTCACTGTTTCCACTCTTCCCCCATTTATTTGCCATGAAGTGATGGGACCAGATGCTATGATCTTAGTTTTCTGAATGTTGACTTTTAAGCCAACTTTTTCACTCTCTTCTTTCACTTTCATCAAGAGGCTCTTTAGTTCTTCTTCGCTTTCTAATTAATGGCATGGATCCTTTCACATTGGTTTCAGAATTTTTTGTGTAAGCTAGGCTTGAGCACTTATGTGTGATGTTAACATTCCACTAGGCTGGCTAATCTAAGCCTTCTCTCAACGAAGACCTATCGTTAATGAAATTGAAAGGCAAGAAGAAAAAAAAAATTTCCATGTTATACTATAAAGGAAAGTCTTAATTCTTAAGGAAATACACTTGGAATAAGTCTATTAAGTGGAATCTTCTTGGTGATTGCCTAGCCATATTCTCTTAGGATATCTGGGAGGACATTCCCTCAGCAAGACATTAAGAAATGCTTTCATGATGGGGGTATGAACATTCTTGATCTCTCTGGTGCTTATACTCTGTAGACCAGAGATGAGAGTGTGAGATACTACAATGAAAATTGACTCTGTGATCTCAATGGTAAAAATGGGATTCTAGAGTGGTAGAAAATGTGAGCACAGAAGTCATAAGGAGAAAATGCCTGGGGCTACGACACTGGTCTTTTTAAATGTATTTATTTATTTGGCTGTGCCAGGCCACAGGTGCATCCTGAGGGATCTTCTGTTGCTGCCCACAGGCTTAGTTGCCCTGTGGCACGTGGGGTCTTAGTTCCCTGACTAGGGATCAAACCCAAGTGCTCTGCATTGCAAAGTAGATTCTCAACCACCAAATCACTAGAGAAATCCCTACAATAGTGTTTGATCCATGGAAATCTATTGCTAATTACTCATACCCTCAGAATTGAAATAAATTGATTCCTAGAAATCTACTTAAGTGCTTCTTCACATATATAGGATGATAAGTTCTAGATTTGCTGAGAAAAATCTGACCCAAATTGCTATTTGGAGATTCACAGCTTTGTTACTACACCAAAGTCAGTTTAAGACAGAGCTTTCCCCATGAAAAACACTGAAGCTGTTCAGTTTGAAAAGTAAACCTCCATCTGATTCCTCAGATGGACCCATTACCATTTTCCAGAATGATTTTATAAGGAGAAATATCCATACTTCATAATCTTTCAGTTACTGACTCTGAACTCATGCTTATCCTCAAAAACCCAAAATAGCTTTATATTTTACTAGTCAGAGTGACTCTTGGATTGTCCTAGCAGTGGCTTCAGAACATGCAGTAAAAATAGAATATATTTAATTATCAAGAAGGAGTCTTATGTTTGTCCCATAGTATATGGAACAAAGGCTATTTTGTAGAAAGAATAAAATTCCCTGTTATCTTATCTCTTCCTGAAAATAGTAAACCATTCCTGAGGGAAATTGTAGAGATTAGTGCCACAATCAAGGATTTGACATGTGCAAGGGTTGTGATTCCTAGCATAGCACCAATGAACTAGCCTGTTTGGTCACTGCAAAAACTTGATGGATCACGGAGAATAACAGAAGATCATTAAAAACTTAATCAAGTACTGATGTCGATTGCAGCTATGATTCCAGATTGGGTATCTCTATAGGCACAATTCAACATAATTTTAGCATTTGTATATAGTAAATAATTAACTTTCTAACAAAGTTCGTAAGCAAAATAATAAATGGTTTGCATTTCCATGTCAGAGAATATTGTGTAACTTCTGTCTTGCCACAGGTCTATGTCAACTCTTTAGCTTCCTTTTATATAGAGAATTTGTTAATTAACTAGAGTTCTGGAGAACTTATTAAGACAAACACATGCCCGAAGGTGGGGAAGCAACTACAAATACTCATGAGTCTGCCCTGTTGGTGTAGTTTCCAGGAGTCTAGTAGCTTGGATCATGTCAGAATATTCTTTCTAAAGTAAAAGATAGAACCAGTCTCAAAAGAATAAGCACAATGTTTTGTAGATGTGTATGGATTTTAGAGACAAAATACTGGAGTGAGCAGCTTATACCCAGACATCAGTCACCTAATGTGTGTGCCTGGAGATCACAACTAGTGTGATCTGGAGACAGAAATTTCACTTTATCAGATTTAGATTATAGTATAATTTTGCTTCTACTAGGCATAATGACCCAGCAGTTCAAGTGGTTTTGAAATTGTCTTTGGCATACAGATGCTATATGAAGCTTCTGGTGATACCAGAAAGAAAACCAGAAAAATCCCTAGAATAAGATCATGTCCTCCTCCTCTTTTGGCAAATGTTCTACATTAGAAAAGCAGCTCCAGGCTTGTGACTGGGCCCTTGTACAGACTAAGTGACTGAACATGAGACATCTAATGACGACATGAACCAAATTGCCTATTATGATAATTCAACAAACCTTAGCTTTGGATTTCAACAGGCAGTATTCTCATATAAAGTAAAAGCAAAATATACAAAGTAAGACTCTATCAGGCCCTGAAGACATGTGTGAACCACACAAGCAAATAACTAAGAACCATGGCATCTGTGTACAGAGGAGCCTGGGAGGCTACAGTTCATGTGGTCGCAAAATAGTCAGACGCAAGTGAGCATGAACACTACTTAATAAACTAGTACCAGATGGAGGTATTAATATACAACTAGCCCTCTACAATCCCCCTCAGACATGGGCCTCAAAGGCAGTGGAAAGGAGGAGGACAATCCTGTATGGAAATGACTCTCCACATGGTAGAAGGGAGAATAGCCTCATGTAAGTCTATAGGAACAGAACTTAGAACAAAGTCAGGGAGCTAATGAACACACAGTCTAGTAAAAGAGAAATAAGGAAGAATGTCACGATCATAAAAAGATTAATCACTTACAAAGAATTAGTCTGCAAGGAAAAAAAAGACCCTCTCCTATTCTTAAATAAAACAAAAAGCAAGTGTTTTTTAAAATACAGAGAAAATATATGAGAATTCCAAGTTAATACTTTCAATAGTTCCATTGTATTCAGTGTTACAGTACTGAATAAGCCATGGTTCATTATCATATAGGGGCAAGATTTCTGGGTCTGAATAAGACCACCTTAACATTCTGAGCACTTTCTTAGTTCTCCCAGGTGATTGCTTAGGGCATTTGCAGGGTCATGACAAGGTTCTTAAGCTCAAGATCATTTCAAGGACCTGCAATTAGAACAGCCCAATTATCTGGTGACTTAAATGACCCCAAGTTTTACCAAGGCCGATGCCAACTTCCGTCCCTCTTAGTGTTTATCTCCTATAATTAGTACTTTTATAATTAAGTAGCTTAAACTCTTTCTCTGATTATTAAAAGACTCAAAAATCTCTCTGTCAAAGGTCACAACAACATTTATCAAAAATCTGCATTCATTTATTAGGATTAGAAAATACATGATTTAACCCACTAAAAGTAAAAATAAATTAAGAAATACCTCCAAATCATTAAAAAGGAATATGTCTGTCCATACACAGATTTTCTAAAAATATGTCCTTTTTGTTTATCTAACAGAGAAGTCCTTTCTTTCATTGAAAAGCTTAAATTGAGCATAGGGGGATGCTGTCAACATGCCTTTTTAAAATTCATTTTCAACATACACAAATAAAGAACAAGAAGTATTCATACTCTCTCTTACATGGTAAGTTAGAATTCCTTCATTCGTTTATAAAAATTATTTGGCTTGAACTGTACACATGGTTCCGGACACATAGTTGGGGAGGAAGGAATGTTGGAGAGACTATACAAATTCTGTTCCTGCCCTTGAACGTCCTAGAACCTAGTGAAGACTGACCGGATGCCTGCTCTGAGGTAAATCTCTAACCCACAAGCAATTAAACTCCTAACTCCCTCAAGTAGGTGCATTCACTGGTACACAGGCAGCACTTAGCTCGGCCAGTTATTGTGTCCAGGCTCTGCTCTTCCTCAGGTGAGAACAGGCAAAGTTCTCTGCTGCCTGAACACTCAACACTAATCCCCAGGACTTGTAAAGATAATAGTCAATAATCTTTACTGGATTTCTGAAATCTAGAGATCATTTGCATGTGATTTTCCTGGCCCTTTCACTACACAGGAGCACACTTTGGAACTCTGGCTGTTATTCAGCGTTGTACTTTTAGAAAAGCTTAACTTCCACTCAATATAAATAAATTTAAAATCATAATAACTGAACGAGAGCTTGTAAAAGTGTTTAATAAGTTTTCAGCTAAAAAAATGGTGTTGAATTTGATTGGTTTAACTCTGTGGTTAGGAATTTAAATGAAAGATATTCTTGGGACATCTTCAGATTTCAAGGTCATCTAATCAGATGCCTAACAGTTCTTCAGTGAACAGCATCAGGTCTTACAAATTTGCCTCAGAAAATATTTTTACATTTTTATCATCAAAAATTGGACCTAAAGGTTTTAATGAGTGGTTTAGTTTGAGACTGTGATTTTTTTTTTTTCCTGAAAGTCATCAAACTGATACATGCATCAGGAATTTGTCAGGGACTTCCCTGGCAGTCCAGTGGTTAAGACTCTACATTCTGCTGCAGAGGGAGAGGGTTTGATCCCTGGCTGGGGAACTAAGATACTGCATGCTGTGCAGCCGAAAAAGAAAAGGAAATTTATAACCAATTATTCGTAACACTGTAAGTGACATTCTCAGGCCCTTTAGTGTAGAACTTGAAGTACACAATGGTGGGAACATGATGATATCAAGACCTCAGATCATTTTGTTTCCAGGGCCTAGAGTAAGATGCTATAAGGATATAAATCCTAAGATTTCATTTGGTTGATCAGATGCAGAGAATAAACTATGAAAATACAATACAACTATCGAAAGTAT
The DNA here is from genome assembly GCF_033118175.1 of Dama dama. Taxonomy (NCBI): domain Eukaryota; kingdom Metazoa; phylum Chordata; class Mammalia; order Artiodactyla; family Cervidae; genus Dama; species Dama dama. Next base: position 42,917,141 of record NC_083711.1, on the reverse strand, counting down.
TAACTTGGAATTCTCATATATTTCTCTACACTCATAAATTATGTCCTCCCTGAATAATAAAATACTCTTTTTGCTTTAAATTGCATAGATAATTTGCATATGTGTGTGTGTATGCTTAGTCGTGTCTGACTCTTTGCCACTCCATGCACCACAACCCATCAGATTCCTCTGTCCATGGAATTTTCCAGGCAAGAGTAATGGAGTGGGTTGCCATTTCCTACTCCAGGGGATCTTCCCAACCCAAGGATCAAACCCGAAGCTCTCATGTATTCTGCATTGACAGGCTAATTCTTTAAGACTGTGCCACCTGTGAAGACTTGCATATGGATACAATGTGTTAAATGGCTAAATTATACAATGTAAAACATATCAGTGATTATTAGAAACAGCTTTTTTCAAATTTCCCAACTTACCAACTATGAATCCATTTTCAAAAATTTTTAAATTTATAACAAATCTAGGCTATCCTTGAAACTGTCACACATTTTTGAAATGCTTAGTAAACAGAACCAGATGTGATTTTGCTGGCCATGAAAGTAGATATAATACCTTTTCTTCTTTCTCTTACATTCTTCTATATATTTCTATGTTCAACAAATATGAAGATGTGTTCCCAAGTTATTTGTAATATAGCTATAATGTTTCACAAGGCTTCTTCCATAATGTTCTAGGGTTCATATTCCTATTTGGAAGGAAAGAATGTTGACAAGAAAAGGATTTGTTTGCTTAACTACAGAACAATTTTTACTTCTGGGGCTTCCACAGAGAGATGATAAGTAATACACAACAACAATATGAAGTGCTTACTTCTTAGGAAAATGTGTAGAAAATATTTTAAAGAATTTAAAATATATAAAAATAATATACTTTCACTATTTAATGATCCTGACCTGGTGAATTTGGGAATAAAAGATAAACTTACCATGTCTTTGATAGAAAACAAACACACACCTCAAGTTTTAAATTAAAAGTTTTAAAATCACTTTTATTAAGAAATTAAACATATACTTAAAATGTCATAAAAGTAGGAATGGAAACAAAAGAAACAAAGGAATGTTAATAAAACCAACACATGTAAAACAAGTACATGCCTTGTATAAAGTCGCACGATAGAAAGTTTTTGTATTTTTACAGGCAGCTAAAATGGAGATTTCCAGTCTTCCTCCCCAAAGATCCTGAGTCTTTAGATGTCTTGACCTTACAGGTCATGGTTGATGCAACTGGCCATTTACCAGTAATTCAGTGCACAGAACCATAGAAGCACAAGAAATGTCCTAGTGAAACCCCGGGCAGGTCCCCAGATATACTTTTACTCCCATTGTGTGACATGCCCCTAATACTTTATGTCAATTATCATTAATTATTTCTGATATTATAGGAGTCCCTGTTTTTGTTTACTGGTCCATTGTCAAGAGGAGGAGCTGAAAGCAATTTGTTTCTACTCACAATATCCAATTCAGTGAAATTCTTTGTTCCCTGGATGACTGAAATGTTACCTCCCTGAAAACCATAATCCTCAAAGATATTGATAGGAACTACTCCTATTTCCAACACCTAATGCCTGGAGCTGTTCATATTAGCTTTTAGGGATGCTCCAAAAGCAAATAAACAGCTAGTTTCCCCTAAACTAGTGCTCTGACTAAGCTTTTAGCAGCAGTATATTCCATCATCGTTCCCTGGTGGCTTACATGGTAAAGTGTCTGCCTACAATGAGGGAGACCCAGGTTCAATCCCTGAGTCAGGAAGATCTCCTGTAGAAGGAAATAGCAACCCATTCGAGTATTCTTGCCTGGAAAATCCCATGAACAGAGGAACCTGGTAGGCTACAGTCCATGGGGTCGCAGACAGTTGGACACGACCGAGCAATCTCACTTTCTTTCTTTCCATCATCCTAGTTCAGTTGCTTAGTCATGTCCAGCTTCTTGCCACCCATGGACTGCAGCACATCAGGTTTCCCTGTCCATCACCAATTCCTGGAGTTTGCTCAAATTCATGTCCATTGAGTCTGTGATGCCATCCAACCACCTCATCCTCTGTTATCCCCTTTCCTCCTACCTTCAATCTTTCCCAGCATCAGGGTCTTTTCAAATGAGTCAGCTCTTCGCATCAGGTGGCCAAAGTATTGGAGGTTCAGCTTCAGCATCAGTCCTTCCAATGAATACTCAGGGTTGATTTCCTTTAGAATTGACTAGTTTAATGTCCTTCCAGTCTAAGGGACTCTCAAGAGTCTTCTCCAACACCACAGTTCAAAAGCGTCAATTCTTTGGTGGCTCAGCTTTATAGTCCAACTCTCACATCCATACATGACTACTGGAAAAACCATAGCTTTGACTAGAGAGATCATTTTTGACAAAGTAATGTCTCTGCTTTTTAATATGCTGTCTAGGTTGGTCATAGCTTTTCTTCCAAGGAGCAAGCATCTTTTAATTTCATGGCTGCAGTCACCATCTGCAGTGATTCTGGAACCCAAGAAAATAAAATCTCATTGTTTACCCATTTTTTGGCCATGAAGTGATGGGACCAGATGCCATGATCTTAGTTTTCTCAGTGTTGAGTTTTAAGTCAGATTTTTCACTCTCCTCTTTCATTTTCACCAAGAGGCTCTTCAGTTCCTCTTCGCTTTCTGCCCTTAGGATAGTGTCATCTGCATATCTAAGGTTATTGATATTTCCCCTGGAATCTTGATTCCAGTTTGTACTTCATCCAGCCTGGCATTTCACTGCATACAAAAGACCAAAAGACCTGTCTTCCACCCCATTCACTCCTCTCCTCATTCTACTGTCCCATTTACAACAACTATTATTCTGCTTTCTGTCACTAGAGATTAATTTGCAGGAGAATTTAACATTATTTGCTGATTTTAGCCTGATTTCATTCACTCACCATAGTTTCAGAATCATTCATTTTGTAAATAGGTATTAGTAATACATTTCTTCTGATTGCAGAATAGTGTTCCATCATTACAGTTTGCTTATTCATTAACCTGTAGATAATATTTGTCTTAATTTCCAGTTTTTGTACCTTACAAATAAAGTTGTCATAAATATCTGTGTATAAGTCTTGGTATGGACTCAGTTTAGTTCAGTTCAGTCGCTCAGTCATGTCCAACTCTTTGCAATCCCATGAACCGCAGCACACCAGGCCTCCCTGTCCATCACCAACTCCCGGAGTCCATCCAAACCCACATCCATTGAGTCGGTGATGCCATCCAACCATCTCATCCTCTGTCATCCCCTTTTCCTCCTGCCCTCAATCTTTCCCAGCATCAGGGTCTTTTCCAATGAGACAGTTCTTCACATCAAGTGGCCAAAGTACTGGAGTTTCAGCTTCAACATCAGTCCCACCAATGAACACCCAGGACTGATCTTCTTTAGGATGGACTGGTTGGATCTCCTTGCAGTTCAAGGGACTCTCAAGAGTCTTCTCCAACACCACAGTTCAAAAGCATCAATTCTTCTGCACTCAGCTTTCTTTAAAGTCCAACTCTCACATCCATACATGACCACTGGAAAAACCATAGCCTTGACTAGATGGACCTTTGTTGACAAAGTAATGTCTCTGCCTTTCAATATGCTGTCTAGGTTGGTCATAACTTTCCTTCCAAGGAGTAAGTGTCTTTTAATTTCATGGCTGCATTCACCATCTGCAATGATTTTGGAGCCCTCAAAAATAAAGTCTGCCACTGTTTCCACTGTTTTCCCATCTATTTGCCATGAAGTGATGGGACCAGATGCCATTATTTTAGTTTTCTGAATGTTGAGTTTTAAGCCAACTTTTTCACTCACCTCTTTCACTTTCATCAAGAGGCTCTTTAGTTCTTCTTCACTTTCTGCCATAAGAGTGGTGTCAGCTGCACATCTGAGGTTATTAATAGTGTATACTGAATCAAATATTAAAGGAATATTCTAAATGCTTCTAGTAGGGAGGCAAAGAGGAGGTTATAAAATCCAAGTAATCTCAGAATTCCTACCTGAAACTCTTGAAGCCAAACCAAAATGTCTTTGAAGTTTGAGGGATAAATTACTTTCAATTTAAAATTCTTTTCCAAGTCAAGGTATCATTCAAGATTGGGAATAAAGTTTAAAATTTTACCAACAATAAGATGACTAATACAGATTTTCTCAGCTTTATTTTAATTTTGTACCTACTGTAACAGCATAATTACAATAGCTCTCATTCACTTTTTCTTCATAAACATAAAAAATTCAGAAATTCTGCCTTATATGCTCCATAAGGAAATACTAATGTTATGTTTCTGCACCACAGTCACATAAACCAACAAAGAAGACTCAGAATTCAAGAAACAGAAGATAATGAGGAAAGTAATTAAGAAAATTTATAGTATGCCTGATTAGAAAAGGAATTACCAAAGAGGGGATTTTTACTTCTGGAAATATTCAAACAGTCATGATAGCTATCTACCTTGGGTTTTGTAGAGAAATCTTTTGGAGGTATAGATTTGGTAAACTGTGGTCTCCAAAGTTAAAGGAAATCTTCTGTTGTAAAATAACAATTCTTTGGTTATAATTTATAAGTGTCTGCTTCTTTTATTGATGCTAATGTCAATATTAATAACATATTTAAAGTTAGCATACATTTTCCCTTTATTCTGAAGCAATATTGAAGAGTTTCGATAAGATTGAGTAAAACTTTTTAAAAGTTATGGAATAGTGAATACAGACTAGCTTGTTTCATAAAGTCCTGTGGAAACAGATATGAAAGAGATATCCAAGTTTGTCTGCCCTTAATAATGACAACAGAATTACATCTGTGTTCCCTTGGCATGCTTCTCTGATGGCCAATGAAGCTTGTTGGTAAGAATACAAGATTATATATAATTATCTCTTAAGTAATAACTGTCTATATGGATATTAAACCTGTAACTTTGATGTTATGTGTTACACTCATTCAAAAGTATTTAACAAACTTAATGGTTAAAATTTTAATCTCCATAAATAGAAAGCTTATCAGAAGTCATTTTAAAAATCAAATTGAAATTTCTATTTAAAAAATAAAGATATACTGAATCATCAAATTTGTCTAAAGATGTAAAGATTCAATTTTAAAAAATAGGATTCTGAGGAAGAGGGAATTTTACTCTTGCTTATTCTTGCTTAGTTCAAATACATTCATTCAAAATTACTAATTAAACACCAAGGATATTCCAAACATAGGGTGGCTGTGTCAATCAGGAGAAAAAGCTACCCTAAACTTCAGATAGGAAAATGTCAGACAGTAAGTGAAAGATATAAATAGTCATGTAGTTTTAGACTCTGAAATGGGAAAGTTCAGAGTTTGGAAATCACTTGAAATTGAATTTCCACCTATGAAATTACAAAAATAGTCATAAAGGAGAGGATCTGAAGATTCACAGGGGCTCCATAAACATCACTTGGATGGCTTTAACTTTTAAATTTATGTGCAGAAAAGGGGTAGTGACATAAAACCAAGCACAAATATGAAAGAAACATGAGCCTGAGAGAACAGTGCCAGAAAATACAGAATCAACTGATGTGTGTGAATAAACATCTGTTGAATCATCAAAAAAGCAAGTAAGTTCCAGAAAAACATCTACTTCCACTTTATTGACTATGCCAAAGACTGTGACCGTATGGATCAGAACAAACTGTGGAAAATTCTTCAAGAGACCGGAATACCAGACCACCTGACCTACCTCTTGAGAAATCTGTATGCAGGTCAAGAAGCAACAGTTAGATTGGACATGGAACAACAGACTGGTTCCAAATCAGGAAAGGAGTATGTCGAGGCTATATATTGTCACCCTGCTTATTTAACTTATATGCAGAGTACATCATGTGAAATGTCAGGCTGGATGAAGCACAAGCTGGAATCAAGATTGCTGGGAGAAATATCAACAACCTCAGATATGCAGATGATACCATCCTTATGGCAGAAAGCAAAGAACTAAAGAGCTTCTTGATGAAAGTGAAAGAGGAGAGTGAAAAAGTTGGCTTAAAACTCAACATTGAGAAAATTAAGATCATGGCATCCAGTCCCATCTCTTCATGGCAAACAGATGGGGAAACAATAGAAACACTGACAGCTTTTATTTTGGGGGGCTCTAAAATCACTGCAGATGGTGATTGCACCCATGAAATTAAAAGACGCTTGCTCCTTAGAAGAAAAGCTATGACTGACCTAGACAGCATATTAAAAAGCAGAGACATTACTTTGCAAAAAAATGATCTGTCTAGTCAAAGCTATGGTTTTTCCAGTGGTCATGTATGGATGTGAGAGTTGGACTATAAAGAAAGATGAGTGCCAAAGAATTGATGCTTTTGAACTGTGGTGTTGGAGAAGACTCTTGAGAGACCCTTGGATTGCAAGGAGATCCAACCAGTCATTCCTAAAAGAAATCAAACCTGAATATTCATTGAAAGGACTGATGCTGAAACACCAATAGTTTGGCCACCTGATGCGAAGAGCTGACTCATTTGAAAAGACCCTGATCCTGGAAAAGATTGAAGGCAGGAGGTGAAGGGGACAACAGAGGATGAGATGGTTGGATGGCATCACAGACTCAATGGACATAAGTTTGAGTAAGCTCTAGGAGTTGGTGATGGACAGGGAAGCCTGGTGTGCTACAATACAAGGGGTAGCAAAGAGTTGGACATGACTAAGTGACTGAACTGACTGACTGACTGTGAATAAATTGCATAAGGACAATAAAATGTTTTTAAGTTATATTTATATCCAGAGCAAGAACAAAGAGAATTTATCTATAATATGTCTGGCAAGATTTTATAAATTGAACAAGTGACACAAAATGGGATTCAGAAAATTCTATTTACGTCCATATTCTCTGACCAGAAAAATAATTTTTAGCCTGGAAAGTGTTGGACAAATATTGGTAAAAGCAATTAAACTTTAAGATATGTAAAGAGATGATAAGATAGCATTTAGCTTCTCTAAATGATTTCAAGTCTCCTGGCCTAAAAAGATTACATACTAGAGTATGGTAAAAACTTACAGATGAGATAGTAAACTATAGGAACAGAAATTTCTTATCTTCCAGCCACCAGAGAAAATAGGAGATATGACCAGGAATCAAGAGTTATTAATGTTTACTCTTGACTTTCAAAATGAAAAGAAGAAATAGGGACTGGAAGAATGTATTACTATAATTTGTATGTTTTCACACTGCTCTGAGCCAGTAGTCAGGCTATTAATACATGCATACCTCTGGGATGGTTGTAGATGGAAAGCAGAGTTTTTGATCAGTGGCTCCTTCAGTCTTTTTTGAAAACCTACATTCCTTGAAGAGAAGATGTTGGTTTGCAGATGCCACTCATACTCACAAAATATTCTTCAACAATTCCTAGCCTCCCAGGTATTCAGTTTGGGACCATACAACTAGTACAGGCTAATGAAGTAAGATAAGAAGCCACATATTTCATTTCTAGACCAAGGCAGTTAAAAGCTAAATTCTTCCTCTCATTCTCTCTCTCTACCTCCCACAAGTTGTGATGGTGGAAGAATAAGATGGAAGAAATCTGGTTCCTTGTGTGACTAGACAGAGGACAGCCTCTGACAACTCACATCAGACATTATGTGGATAAAATATAGCCTTTTTGTTGTGTTAATCTACTCATATTTTACGGTATCTTAAGGTAGATAACATTAATTTCCTTGCTCTCTGAGTATAGCTATTCATTTAATGAAAAAGTTTAGAGAAAGATAAAGCCTTAGAAATTGATAGACTAGAATTTCAATTTCACTTATATTAAGAAGTTTTGTCAGCCATGTGTTTTGACTTCATCCTTAGGCTGGCATCCCTCATGTTAACAAAGTAGGTATAAGCAATTCTAGGCCTCACATCTGCATGTCTCATCATCCAGAGCAGGAGAAAGAGACTTTTTTCCTCAACCTAACATTCCATCCAATCACAGAATATCTATTCTCTGATTGAACTGTCCATGAACCAAGGACTGTGACATACATAGTTAAATTATGATAACTAGCTTCAACATATCAGGGCCCAAGCCTAAAGAAGATGATGAATCAACTGTTCCCAACCTCCTAGATGGTACAAGTCAAGGGGAAGCTGGAAAGTACCTTACAGAGAAGCAGCAGTGAAATATACTAAACAGGTCTTGGATATCCTTAGATCATTTTATTTTATCTTATTGAAAATGTCCATAATGATTTAATAGCATATTTAGTAGATTCGTAAACCTTGTAAAGAAAGTCATTATGTTAGACCAACCCCAGTACTGGTCCATGGCCTATTAGGAACCAGATGCACAGCAGGAGGCGAACCATGTGAGCAAAGCTTTATCTGTATTTACAGCCACTCTCCATCACTTGCATTACTGCTGAGTTCTGCCTCCTGCTCAAAAAACTCAATAAATGTAATGCACTTGAATCATGATAGGATCCCTGTCATCCCCTCCACCCCACAGTCTATGGGAAAATGGTGTTCCACAAAACTGGTTCCAGGTGCTAAAATGGTTGGGGACCACTGTGTTAGAGAGTACAATCAAGGTTCAAAGTAATAAATAATTGTTCAAGTCTAACGGTGTAAATATTTCTTAAATAGAAATTTAAAAACTAATATGTAAGATATTACTGTACTTGGATTTTTTAAAATTATACAAATATAGGTCCAGATACTGCCTGTGAAATATTTGGGGGTTATAGCTTAACATGAAACACAATCAATCAGCAATGTGATGAGACCATCCAACAAGGTCAATGACAAAATGAACAAATAGACATAGAAAATCTGCAATGACACAATGAAAAATCTCATGTTACTCTATATAAATGAGACCACTCTTGGAATCTAACATTCTGAGAGTCAGAATTTAAGAGGAATATTGAAGTATCAATATTATCTGGAGGAGAAGAAGGAAATTAATTAGAGAATTGGAAGCTATATCAGTTTCGGTGTAGTTGAGGATGCTTAGCCATGAAAAGAGGAGCTTAAGAAGAATTTATTAACTGTCTTCAGACTTCTGAAATGCTATATATTCATGCACATACAACTTGTTTGGAAGGAATCACTAGGACAGAAGAATTGAAACACATACACACAGAAAACAGATTTCAACACTATACAGAGAAGGCTTTTGTAACAGTCATAGATACGCAGGAAAGAAAGAGGATGCCTTGGGGCAGAACACTTTCTCAACATCAGGGTGAGTTCAATTAGAACTAATAGAAATTAGTCTTTAACTTGTCAGATGTGATATGGAGAAGATACAAGCCTGCAATGATAGCTGAACAAGATAATTTTTATAATCCCTTTAACGTCAGCGTTTCTAGGATAATATGAAATAAGCTAGATTTCACTACTCTGTAGAAGTAGTCTATTTTAAAGCTTAATTCCCTAAAGAGACTGCAATTCCACCACATAGCTTCAGAGAAACAGAAAGAAAATGTCAACTTTAAACAATCTCTACTTTTCTAGCTCATCAGAGATTTCATAAATTGTATGACTTCAAAGGACACAGAGAACATGTCATATTTCCATTAAGAAAAAATTTTGTAAGTTAGTATCAACTCATGAAATGTCACTCTGCTTCTTAACTGTAATAACAACATTGGCTAAAATAGAGCGTTTTTAAAGAACTTTATCCATATCATTGGTTTAAGAATAAAGTGTCTCCAAAGGCCTTTACTCAGGGAGGAACAACTCAGAGTGATAAAATCAAGCCAAGAGAGCAATGGATAATTTCTAAGAGCAGAGCATTCACCTTGAGAAATCATCAGCCTCTCTTTGACATTTCTAAATATCATCAATTAATTTGGAATACATTTTCTACAGTTCTTCTCCTTTACCTTAAAATTAAAAAAAAAATCATAGTATCAATTTGTGGCAGTGTACTTTTTTTGTCTGGGGTGAAGCCACCAAACACATAAATTTAGGGTCTTACAGAAATTTAGATAGCAGAACTAAATGAAAATGAAGCTCTTATTAATGGAAAACAACCTCATTGCAATAGACAGACAAAACCAAATTTATAATATATACATATTCTCTATACCAAGCAGTATCTACTGAAAGCCCTTTATCTAAAGTATCTATAAACTACTCACACTTTTCAAGAGATCTTAAAAAACACTAAAGGTATTCTGAAGAAAAATTAAGTTTACAAATGTGAAAGAATGTCCCATAAAACTACATAATCTTCCTACAACCAATTTTTTTCAGAGATACATTGTTTTCATAAAGTTAAAACTGCCTCTTCCTTCACTTCTGTGTAATGTCTAAAAGGCATGACTCTTTGGAAGCTGTCTAACAGCTTATATGAAATAAACTGGTAGATTTCATTACTCTAAACAACCTTCCTAATTTTTGAAGGAAATTTTAGAAATTTCACATTTTACAAAAAGTGAACTATTTAAGGTCATTTATTACAAATTATATTTGCTTTCAGAAGGACTGATTTGAGAATCAAAAAGAAAAATTGCCCTCTTAACCTCCCACAAGCTACTTTGCAAGGAATAGTTCCTTTTTCAATAACAATTTACTGGAAATTCTTACTAATCTTTTTATGAACTTAGGGGAAATATTCAAGAGCTATTCCTTGAAAAGTACAAATAAATGATAACTTTGACTTTCAAGGGCTTCCCTGGTGGCACAGGGTTTCCCTGACGGCTCAGACAATAAAGAATCAACCTGCCAATGCAAGAGATTCGGGTTAGATCCGTGCGTCGGGAAGATCCCCTGGAGAAGGATATGGCAACTCCCTCCAGTATTCTTGCCTGGAGAATGCTATGGACAGAAGAGCCTGGAGGGTTACAGCCCATGGGGTCGCAAAGAGTCAGACATGATTTAGCACCTAACACATTTGGCTTTACTAAGCATTGACATGTATTTGTAATGAAACTTACTGAATACATTAGATTACTTCCCCAATCGCTAAAACTGAGTGCTAATTCTGTTTTTTCAACCCAAATTTTGTTGAATTACATTGTTAAATAGTTGTGTTTAGACATTTTCAACTAGTAGTTTTACAAAAACAGGAAAAAATTTTGCATTTGACAACTTAATAACATGGACATTTGTAAATTTCTTGTTCATTTAGATACTATCTAATAGGGTTTTTTAAATTATTTTAATTGGAGTCTTTAAGTTTGTGATATTGTTCATCAATGTAACAACAAAAATATTTTTTTATTTAAACTACTCAAGGCACATTTCTAGGACATCTGACTTTTAGTCCCTTGAGACCAACTTTAATCTGGGGTAGATGAGTGAGGAACTTAGTGTCTCAGGGCGATTTCTGCTATGTAAAGGACAAAAAGCTTATGCTAAGTAGGCCCTATCCAAACCTGAAGAGCCCTTGCTCCAGCTAATGAGAAAAATACTGCCTAACTCAAGCATGTTGTTTCTACATAGGAATTAAAAAATTTTCCAAAAGAAGCCACAACTTAGATTTTTTGTGTAAGATTTCTCAATTTTGCAATGTTAGAACCTATATCAAAATTTCCAAAACACTATGCAGAACAATGTTATGAGAACTAAATAAAACACATTTGTAGCTGAAGGAAACTTCACTTCAGTCTACAAGTGAATGGTTCATATCTATAGTCTGGAGAATGCACAGGTAATCAAGAAGAGAGAATCAATTCTTATTTTCAGATTCCTTCTTCATGTTCTTCCCTCCTTTCACACCTTTATTCTCCAAATACTACCTCTTTTTCCATCCTTAGCTCAAACGGTAAAGAATCTGCCTGCAATGCAGGAGACACAGGTTCAATCTCCAGGTTGGGAAGATTCCCTGGAGAAGGACACGGCAACCCGCTCCAGTATTCTTGGCTGAAGAATTCCATGGACAGAGGAGCCTGGAGGGCTACAGTCCATGGAGTCGCGAAGTGTCATACATGACTGAGTGACTAACGCTTTCAACCCATCTCAACATGTCCTTCTTCCTTGAGGAAAAACAACTAAAACTTCAGGAACATAGAAATATACTAGAAAGCCAACTCTGAGCTATTGAAATAGGCACTAGAGTCCACTGTGATTCATTTGCTAAGGGTAACTCATAGCTCTCTCCAAATGTTTCCACCTGGGCCTAGAATTAACTTTAATTGTGTGCCACAACCTTTAGTTGTAAAACACAAAAACTAGAAAAACCTTAAGTAAGAATAAAGTATTTCTAAGAATTTGACTTCCATATTGACATAAGAATCTTCTATACTCTATGCTTAATTCAAAATTATATGAGACATCTTAGACATAAGAAGTGGTAAGTTAGGCAAGACCGAAAAACTGCTCCAGTCTAATGAGAATGTGTTCACCTTGATTTCCAATTCAGTTTGTAAACAAACATCATAAGACATAGGAAAACAAGGAACAACTTCCCAGTACTTAGGAAGACAGAGGATTACTTAGGAAGTAATCTCTATTTACTTAGGAAGACATAACTGCAAGTTTGGTAGTGAAAGAAATCCCCAGGAGAGTAAGAACTGATAGTAAAAGGCCAAAGCCCCAGGCTTGTTGTCTTTTCTTCATTTAGCCAGAAAAAGTCTTGATTATAATACTTGCTAAGCCAGTTACTTTCCTCCCTAATATAAGAATTACAGTATAGGAATTACAGTCCTAATTTTAATAGGTCACATGTAGAGACAAGAGTTGCCTAAAAGAGAATTAGAATTATTTTTTTAAGGTTGAAAATTAAAGAAATACACAGCAAGGATGAAAGGAGTTTTGCAAAAGAAAGAATTTTATTAGAGTAAGCCAAGAAAGCCTTCTATATGAGAGACAACTCAGACTAGAACATGAGGGAAAGTCATCTTGTTCACATAGTTAAAGCAGCACCATTGCAGATTCTGAAAGTTAATGAATTCATGATTTGGTTGAGAGGCCTATTTTAAAGGATTGGAGGGATTTGTGAAGGGACACAATAAATATTGATGCTGATGTGATGAACTAGGGTCAGTAGGTAAGTTGTGCATACCAAACTTCGGCTAAGAAGTTCAAACTTGATTTAGAAATTAGGTTTGGCCACCAGGACTTTCTGTGAAGAGTTAGAAACAACCACAGCTTAATTTGAATTTTCAGAAAATACATGGTGAACCACTTATTAGAAAGACAGAATTTCAAACTTTTCCAAACTGGATTGGCAAAAGCACAAATCAGTTGACTTTTAACGCAGACTGAAGGTCCATCTGCTCAGGCTAGCCCACCCAAAGGGGCATACTGAATATCATTGCTTGTCGGTGCATTTGTGCCTTTAGAATTGTTCTTTTAAAAACTTGTGTATTTGCAAAAGCAAACTGCTGTAAGGAAGCATAAAGGATATCTTTTATAAGAAAAATAATTTTGCATATTTACATATAAAATCCACTAAGCATTCTTTAAATGTTACTGAAATATATTTTGTTTGCAGTATTATTCACTTCAGATTATTACATAATGATTTGAAATTTGCATAATTTATGAAATTATCACCACAATAAGTCTAGAAACCATCTATCCTCAAAAAAATTTATTACAATATTACTGACCACACACTTTATGCTGTGTATTACACCCCCTGGCTTATTTATTTTATAACTGGAAATTTGCACCTCTTAATCTTCTTCACTTATGTTGCCTCTTCACCCTTCTCCCCTCTAGCAATAAAAATAATCTCTGTATCTATCAATATAAATCTATTTTCATTTTGGTTTGTTTGTTTTTTTAGATTCTGCATATAAGCAAGATCATATGGTATTTATCATTTTCAGTCTGACATTTCACTTAGCATAATACACTCTAGATCCATTCACATTCTTGCAAGTGACAAGATTTCATTTTTTATGGCTGAATAATATATGTATCTATATATATCTAATCTTCTTTATCTATCAAAGGACACTTAGGTTGCTTCCATATCCTGACCATTGTAACTAAGGCTAAAATAAACATGGCTGTGCATATATATTTTCCAATTAGTGTTTTGTTTTCTTATGGTAAATACCCAGAAATGAAATTGCTGGATCATATGGCAGTTCTATTTTTATTTTTTTGAGAAATCTCCATAATGTTTTCCATAGTGGCTACACCAATTTACAGTACCACCTACAATGCATAAGAATTCCCGTTTTTCACATCCTTGCCAACACTTGTTATTTGATCTCTTTTTTATTCTGACAGGTGTGAGGTGGTATCTCATTGTGATTTAATTTGCATTTCCCTGATGATTAGTGATCTTGAGGACTTTTTCATGTGCCTGTTGGTCACGTGTAATCTTTTTCTTTGAAAAAATATCTACACAGGTCCTCTGCTGGTTTTTTTTTTTTATTTGATGTTGAGCTCTATGAGTTCTGTGTGTATTTTGGATATTAACACCTATTGGATATATTGTTTGCAAATATCTTCTTCCATTCATAGTCTGCCTTTTCATTCTGTTGGTATTTTCCTTTGCTGCACAAAATCTTTGCAGTTTGATGCTGTCCCACTTGCTATTAACAGCTTTATTTCCCTTACCTGTGGAGACACACCCAAAAACTGTTCCTAATACCAATATTAAAGATGTGTGTGCGTGCTAAGTAGCTTCAGTGGTGCCCAACTCTTTGCAACTCTATGGACTGTAGCCTGCTAGGCTCCTCTGTCTATGGGATTCTCCAGGCAAGAATACCAGAATGGGTTGCCATGCTCTCCTCCAAGGGATCTTCCCAACCCAGAGACTGAACCTGCGTCTCCTGCATTACAGGTGGATTCTTTACAGCTGAGCCACCAGGAAAGCCCATTAAAGATGCATTGCCTGTCTTTTCTTCTAAGAGCTTTATGGTGTCAGGTCCTACATTTGTCTTGTATCCATTTTGACTTCATGTTTGTACAGAGTGTGAGAATATAGTACAGTGCGATTCTTTTACATATAACTATCCAGTTTCCTCAATGTTTTACTGAAGAAGTTATATTTTCCTCACTGTATATTCTTGTCTACTTTGTCATAGAATAATTGCCCATATAAATGTGGGTTTGTATCTGGGTTCTTAATTCTGTTCTATCAAGCTGTATGCCTGCTTTTGTGCCAATGTCATACTGTTTTAATTACTGAAGCTTTGTAGTACTATTTGAAATTAGGGAGCAATTTGTTCTTTTTCCTCAAAATTGCTTTGGCTATTTGTGATCTTTCCCATTTCCATATAGCCTGCTTTTTTTTTTAAGCTGTAACTCATAGACTTTTATTAATTAATTTATGTATTTATTACTTTTTGCTGTTTGGGATCTTTGTTGCTGTGCAGGCTTTTTTCTAGTTGCAGCAAGCAGGGGCTACTCTCTACTTGCTGTGTACAGGCTTCTCATTACTGTGGCTTCTCTTGTTGTATAGCACAGGCTCTAGGGTGTGTGGGCTTCAATAGGTGTGGCACATGGGCCCACTGATTGTGGTTCCCAGGCTCTAGAGTGACAGGCTCAATAGTTGTGTCATATGGGCTTAGTTGCTGCAAGACAGGAAGGATCCTCCCAGACCAGGGAGCAAAATCATCTCCTGCACTGGCTTGCAGATTCTTTACCACCAAGCCAGCAGGGAAACTCCATATAACTGTTAGAATTATTTCTTCTAGTACTGTAAGAAATGCCTCAGGTATTTATATAAGGATTATATTGAATAGGTAGATTGTCTTGGGGGTTATAGCTATGTTAACAATATTAATTATTTCAATCCATGAGCATGATATAACTTTCTACTTGTTTTTGTCATTTACAATTTATCATTGTTTGTGATTATGACAAATGTATAGCAAAGATCATATTCAGTGGTGAAAAACTGAAAGCATGCTTCTAAAATCAGGAAGAAGATGAGGATGTCCACTCTTGTTATTTTTATTCCACATAGTTTTAGAAGTCTTAGCCAGAGCAATCAGAGAAGAAAAGGAAATAAAAAGAATCCCAATTGTAAAGGAAGAAGTAAAACTGCCACTGTTTGCAGATGACATGATACTATACACAGAAAATCCTAACAATGCTACCAGAAAACTACTAGAGCTTATCAGTGAATTCTATAAAGTTGAAGGATATAAAATTAATATACAGAAATCTGTTGCATTTCTAACAACAAAGATCAGAAAGAGAATTTAAGGAAACATTTACTATCACATCAAAAAGAATAAAATATGTAGGAATAATTCTACCTGAGGAGGCAAGAGACCTGTACGCCAAAGACTGGAAGACACTAATGAAAGAGATTAAAGACCACATAAAAAAATGGAAAGATATACTGTGTTCTTGGAATGGAAGAATCAATATCATCAAAATGACTATACTATTCAAGGAAATCTACAGATTCAATGCAACCCATATCAAATTACCAGGGCCATATTTCAAAGATCTACTAGCCTCAGTTTTTTAAAATTCTCTTTCTCTTTTCAATTTGGATAATTTTGACTACTGTGTCCTCCAGATCACCAGTCTATTACTTTGCATCATTCAATCTACATTTCTTATAGTGTGTTTTTTTTTTTTTCACTTATTGTGTTCTCCAGTTCCGCTTGGTTTTTTTTTTTAAATATAATTTCTAACTCTGTTGAAATTTTCAGTGTCTTCATCCATCCTTCCCCTGAGTTCAGTGATCATCTTTATGATCATTACATTGCACTCCTTACTGAACAGATTCAGTTTGAATAGGGGAGTTTGGGACTGCTGTTGGCCCACTATGGCAAAGATCAAATCCCCGCTCAGCTGCATGATGTCCATGGAGCATAGGGCTAGTGCAAGACCATTGGAAGGTGAGCTGGGTCCTGTGTAACTGTCTGTATGGCCTGGCAGGGCTTGGTCTGGTGCCCGCCTGCTGGAGGGTAGGACTAGGTCACTGCACAGCTGCTTGTGCACCCGCTGGGTGCTCTGGACATGTGCCAATCCACTGGAGGGAGGGGCTGGTTCCCCACACGACTGTCTATGTGGCCCAGTAAGGGGGTTTGAGGGGTTCCCTGATAGCTCAGTTGGTAAAGAATCCACCTGCAACATAGGATACCCCAGTTCAGTTCCTGGGCTGGGAAGATCTGCTGGAGAAAGGATAGGCTATCCACTCCAGTATTCTTGGGCTTCCCTTGTGACTCAGCAGGTAAAGAATCTGCCCACAATGCAGGAGACCTGGGTTCAATCCCTTGGTTGGGAAGATCCCCTGGAGAAGGGTAAGGCTACCCACTCCAGTATTCTGTCTGGAGAATTCCATGGACTGTATAGTCCATGGGTTGCAACGAGTTGGCCACGACTGAGCGACTTTCGCTTTCATGGGGGTTTGATACTGGTACCAGTCTGTTGGAGCATAGGGCCAGATTTCCATGCAGTTGTCTGTATGACCCAGGTGGGCTCAGAGCTGGTGCTGTCTTGCTGGTGAGTGGGGCTAGTCCCTGATAATACTAGACTGGAAGGAGGCTTCCAAATTGTTGCTTGCTAGCACTGATGTTATGGTAAAATGAGTTCCCCAAAATGGCTGCCTCCAGGGTCCACAGGGCTTCCCAGGTTGCTCAGTGGTAAAGAAGCTGCCTGCCAATGCAGGAGACACAAAAGACGCAGGTTTGATCCATCAGGAAGATCCCCTGGAGTAGGAAATGACAACCCACTCCAGTATTCTTGCTGGAAAAATTCCATGGATAGTGGGGCCTGGCAAACTATATTCCATAAGGTCACAAAGAGCTGACACAACTGAGCATGCACTCACAAATGCACAAACTGGTGTCTCCAAACTTGGGGGAGTCCCAGTTGCCTCCTATCTCTTCAGAACGCTCTCCAAGATCAGTAAATGCCTCTGATACAGGCTTCTTTTAAATCATCACCTTTGTACTGGGACTCAGATCATGTGAGAATTTACATGCACCCTTTAGCAGGGGAGTCTGTTTCCTACAGCACTCCATTCTCCCAATCATAAGCCCTGCTGGTTTGCAAAGCCAGATGTTCAGGTGATCTTCCAGGGATCTTCCCTAGGCTGGGTAGTCCAATATGAGGCTCAAACCTCCTTGAGGAAGACCTGTACAGTCCCCATTTGTAGACTGTCAAACTGCATTTCTTAAACTCATAAAAGGGAAAAAAAAGCACTAAATAATTATGAGGAGGAAAATAATTCACCCAAAAGCATAAAATTAAGATTAAATTTCTAATATAAGAATTACTGAAGATGGCAGAGGAATAGGATGGGGAGACCACTTTCTCCCCCATAAATTCATCAAAAGATCACTTGAATGCTGAGCAAACTTCACAAAACAACATCTGATCGCTAGCAGAGGACATCAGACACACAGAAAAGCAGCCCATTGTCTTCGAAAAGAGGTAGGACAAAATATAAAAGATAAAGGAGATCCATCCGGGGAAGGGAGTCTTAATAGAGGAAGTTTCCAAACACCAGAAAACCCTCTCACCAGTGGGTCTGGGGGAAGTTTTTGAATCTCGGAGGGCAACCTAACTGAGAGGGAAAATAAATAAAACCCACAGATTACACGCCTAAAAACAACTCCCAGCAGAAAAGTACCCCAGATGCTTGCATCTGCCACCAACAAGTGGGGGCAGAACGGAGAGGAGCGGGGCAGCATTGCTTAGGGTAAGGACCAGGTCTGAATGCTCTGAGGGCAATCGGAGGCAGCTAACACGAGATAGCAACTTAAACTGTGGGATCGCAAGTGAGAGAGAATTAACCTGGGAAAAGCCCTAAATTTAGGCACTATCTGCCCATTCCCAGAATGAAGGACTGAGCAATCCCAGAGAAGAACTAGCCAGCGGCAGGCCGGCCCATCCCCCACCGGAGGCAGTGGGGAGGGGAAAGGGGCAAACGTGGCCCCAGAGACAGCACCCTCTACCAAACTGCAAACAGGCTCCCAGCTTCTAACCAAAGACTTCCTGAGATTCTGGATGGTTGACATACGCCGGGAGGGTCGCAGCCAGAAATCAGCTTCCCAGAAGGGACACCAGGTGCACCCAACTGGCACGCCCGGAAACTGAGGCTGGGACCGCGGCTGGGATAAGGTGCCCTGCACCTGGGGAGAGTACGCCCGTCAGGCTCCTGGCTGCCTGAGCTGCTCGGCAGGGAAGACACAAAACGCAGGTGCAACTGTGTCCACGCTTTTGTGGAGTACCGGAAAACCTGAACCTGAGTGGCTTAGGACTGAGAAGTGCACATAACTCAGGGCCCGCTACCTGGAGAGCAGCCTGGAGCCTGAGCAGTGTAGACAGGGAAAGCACAGGCTGCGAGCAGGGGCAAACCCAGTTTGGTCGGAACACTGCGAGTGCACCCCCCACACACAGCGATATCTGTCTGCAGCGCCCCCCCCTCCCTGCAGCGCCACTGAACAAGCGAACCTAAACAAGAGACCACCTCCGCCCGCCTGTGTCAGGGCAGAAATTAGACACTGAAGAGACCTGCAAACAGAAGCCAAATAAACAAAGGGAACCGATTCAGAAGTGACAGGTTCAACAGATTAAAATCCCTGTAGTTAACACCGACTACACTGGAAGGGGCCTATAGATATCGAGAAGTGTAAGCTGGAACAAAGGGCTATCTGAAACTGAACTGAACCCACACTGCCCACAACAGCTCCAGAGAAATTCCTAGATATATTTTTACTATTATTTTTTTTAATTAAAAAATTTTTTTTCTCTTTCTTTTTTTTTCTCTTTTTTTTCCCTAAGTCCTCTATTACTCCTCTATTACTCCTTAATTTTCGCTTCTATAACCCACTATAACCTGGCCAAAAAAAAAAGGACCCTATTTTTAAAGCGAACTTCATATATATTTCTTAAATTTTTTGTTTTTGTGGTTTGTTAATATTGTATTTTTAAGAGTCTAACCTCTACTCTAGATTTTTAATCTTTGTTTTTCAGTATTTGATATCAATTTTGGACATTTAAGAATCCAACCTTCAGTACCCATTTTTACTCAGGAGTGTGATTACTGGTTTGATCACTCTCTCCCCCTTTTGACTCTCCTTTTTCTCCCCCAGATCACCTCTATTTCCTCCCTCCCCCTTCTCTTCTCAATCCAATTCTGTGAATCTCTGTGGGTGTTCTGGGCTGTGGAGAACACTTAGGGAACAGAGTACAACCTAGATCTGTCTCTCTCCTCTTGAATCCCCCCCTTTTCTCCTCCTGCTCATCTCTATCTCCTTCCTCCCTCTCCTCTTCATGTAACTCTGTGAACCTCTCTGGCTGTCCCTCACTGTGGAGAATCCTTTCACCATTAACCTAGAAGTTTTAGTATCAGTGTGGTATAAAGGGAGAAGTCTTGAGGCTACTGAAAGAATAAGACTGAAATCCAGAGGCAAGAGGCTTAAGCCCAAAACCTGAGAACACCAGAGAACTCCTGACTACAGGGAACATTAATTAATAAGAGATCATCCAAAAGCCTCCATACCTACACTGAAACCAACCACCACCCAAGAGCCAGTAAGTTCCAGAACAAGACATACCACACAAATTCTCCAGCAACGCAGGAACATAGCCCTGAGCATCAATATACATGCTGCCCAAAGTCACACCAAACACACAGACCCATCTTAAAATTAAAATAACTGACCCAATCAAAAAATGGGCCAAAGGACTAAACAGACATTTCTCCAAAGAAGACATACAGATGGCTAACAAACACATGAAAAGATGCTCAACATCACTCATTATCAGAGAAATGCAAATCAAAACCACAATGAGGCACCATTACATGCCAGTCAGGATGGCTGCTATCTACAAGCAATAAATGCTGGAGAGGGTGTGGAGAAAAGGGAACCCTCTTACACTGTTGATGGGAATGCAAACTAGTACAGCTGCTATAGAGAACAGTGTGGAGATTTCTTAAAAAACTGGAATTAGAACTGCCATATGACCCAGCAATCCCACTTCTGGGCATACACACCAAGGAAACCAGATCTGAAAGAGACACGTGCACCCCAATGTTCATCGCAGCACTGTTTATAATAGCCAGGACATGGAAACAACCTAGATGCCCATCAGCAGACAAATGGATAAGGAAGCTGTGGTACATATACACCATGGAATATTACTCAGCCATTAAAAAGAATTCATTTGAATCAGTTCTAATGAGGTGGATGAAACTGGAGCCCATTATACGGAATGAAGTAAGCCAGAGAGATAAAGACCAATACAGTATACTAACACATATATATATGGAATTTAAAAAGATGGTAACAATAACCCTATATGCAACACAGAAAAAGAGACACAGATGTACAGAACAGACTTTGGGACTCTGTGGGAGAATACAAGGGTGGGATGTTCTGAGAGAACAGCATTGAAACAAGTATACTATCAAGGGTGAAACAGACCACCAGCCCAGGTTGGATGCATGAGACAAGTGCTTAGGGCTGGTGCACTGGGAAGACCCAGAGGGATGGGATGGGGAGGGAGGTGGGAGGGGGGATCGGGATGGGGAACACATGTAAATCCATGGCTGATTCATGTCAATGTATGGCAAAAACCATTACAATATTGTAAAGTAATTAGCCTCCAACTAATAAAAATAAATGAAAAAAAAAAAAAAGAATTAGTATTTCTTTTATTTCTGAGGAAATGCTCTTTACTTTTTTTTTAATCTGTAAGACTATACCCAGAATTTATATTTAGTTCATTCACAAAAGTTGATCTGGACAACATAAATCCAACTGTGTCAAATAAACTGCAGATATTTGATAAGAGAGTGATATTTGACACAACATATAGTTGGGATTTTAAAAATGGAATTCATGTGTTTTCAGAGAGTGATAAAGAGAAGGTCAGAAATCTTTCTATCCACACACATACAGACACTATAAGGGATCTGGGCAGGTGCTTTAAATGTTTCCTTCAAAAAGGGATGAGGTTCTAATTTATCTATAAAATACTCTTTCACACCTGTAGCACATGTCAAGCTGCACATAACTTATTTCTGTAAGCAACATTTTGTAACTTTTCATAACATACTCTGTTAATGTGTCTCAGTTTGAAGTTACTCTATAGACCAACTGGAGAAGGCAATGGCACCCCACTCCAGTACTCTTGCCTGGAAAATCCCATGGACAGAGGAGCCTGATAGGCTGCAGTCCATGGGGTCGCTAAGAGTCGGACATGACTTGAGTGACTTCACTTTCACTTTTCACTTTCATGCATTGGAGAAGGAAATGGCAACCCACTCCAGTGTTCTTGCCTGGAGAATCCCAGGGATGGGGAGCCTGGTGGGCTGCCATCTACGGGGTCACAGACACGACTGAAGTGTCTTAGCAGCAGCAGCAGCATAGACCAACCTAAGACGTTGTTACCTCTTGCTTCCTCGGTTTTTAGTGCATCACCTACAAGGGAGCATTGTTGTACCTTGAGATATCTCTGGCACATGTATCTTACCTACAATCTGTTTGCCACATCATGCTTGCTAAACATTCTTTACATTTTAATGCAAAATTATGATCATGTTCTAAAACTGACCATGCATTACCCTTCCTGATAATGAGAAATGAGACATGAAGCGACAGATAGTTCTAGACCAGTTTCTTCTCCTTCCAAACCAGCACTTCTTGCCAATTAAATATCCATAATCAATTCTAGGGGAGTAAGTCCCAAAACCACTATTAACAGAAATTTGCGTATGTTAGTCGTTCAGTCATGTCTGGCTCCTTGAGACCCCATGAACTGTAGCCCACCAGGCTCCTTCTGTTCATGGGATTTTCCAGGCAAGAACACTGGAGTAGGTTGCCATTTCCTTCTCCAGGGGATCTTCCTGACTCAGGAATTAAACCCACATCTCCTGCACTTGTGGATGGATTCTTTACAACTGAACCACCATAGAAACACTCCTGATTGTATACAGGCTGACAAACCTTCGGAAAGTAACTTAACCTTCTGAATTTCAGTTACATAAATAAGAATTATAATAATATATTGTCTTAATGTGAGGGTTATTGTAAGAATTAAATGAGATATGTATATAGAATATTTACTACAATATCTGGCACAGAGTAAAGACAATAGTATTACTAACATAAAGAAATAGTTCTAAAAGGTAACATCCAAAAATACTGCAAAAATAGCATGTCTTTAGAGTGATGTTATTTAACATTACAGGATAACAGTTTGAGCAGTTCCAAAAGGGATATTTCCCAACCAGTTCCCCAGTGGAAATTTAAGGAAATTTGAAAACCCACCCTTCTTTCGGAAGAAAAGTGAAAGTGTTAGTCATTCAGTTGTGTCTGACTCTTTGACCCCATGGACTGTAGTCCACTAGGCTCCTCTGTCCATAGAATTTTCCAGGCAAGGATACTGGAGTGGGTTGTCATTCCCTTCTCCAGGGGAATCTTCCTGACCCAGGGATGGAATCAGGGTCTCTTGCATTGCAGGCAGATTCTTTACAATCTGAGCCACTAACGAAGCCCTTTAAGAAGGAAAGCTCCACCCAATGTAACATGAGAAGCATTCATTTGTCAAATATTTATTGAGCAATTACTTTATGCAGACCCTCGTGTGGGAAAGTTGTCAGCAATTTCTCCTTTCCTTCAAAGCATGTGTAATTTATTGTGATGTGCACACATGCAACTGAAATGCAAGTGATAAGAAATGAAGAGAATATTCCAAAGGAAAGAAAGGAAAGAACACACTTGCAACAGATGCAAAGGAAAACATGCTATAGGAATACTGAGCAGAACAGCACAACTGAAGGATTTTCAAGGCTGAGGCTGGTTACATGGAAGGAGCTTGAATATAAAGATTAAGAGTCCGGATTGTATACTGTGAGAAATAGAGCACTACTAAAGATCCAAAGCTGAACAGTGATGGGCTCAATCTGACTTTAAGGAAAATTGATCTGACAGTGATGCTCAGGACCCAGTGAAGTAGGTAAAGGCTGCAGACGTGGAAATCAGGTGGAAAGCTAATGCATTAGTTCAATGAAGACATAATAAAAGACTGAAAAAGGTTGGTGTCGTTCAGAATAAAAACTTCAGAAGGATTATTTTTAAAGAAATCAATAAACTTAATGACTGATTAGATATGAAGAAAGAAGTTAAAGGTGGCTGCTACTGTCTTTAGGTACCACATGAACAAGCCAACTCAGACATAATGATCTTTGATGGAAATGACTAGCATCATCCAGCACTCACCATGCCAGACACCCTTCTATTTGTCACATACATTACCTTAGTTAGCTTCACAACAATACCATGAACTGTGTTATTATTGTACCATTTTTTTAGCTAACACTTGGGGAAGAGAGAGGTTAAATGGAAAAACTAAAACCTCAGAACCAATATGCAGCAATGCCAGATGTGAACCCAAGGTGCTTGGCTCCAAGGTAAAGTAAGTGGCTTTTGATACTACACATACTGCTTCTCACCATTTCTACAGTAAAGATAACACATTGCTATCATCAGATATAATGCTCACAAAAACAATTCCCTTCTAATATTGGTTAGTATTTGTACAATACTCCTTCCTTCCAAGATTCTATTTCAAAACTCAGTTCCCAAGACCATACCTATGAAATAAGACCAGTTGGAAATTATATTTTATTCTTATCTTTTTTCTAATCAAGTCGATGCCAAAGAGATGAAAAGCTGTCAAATGTAATAATTGGAAACAGTGGTTTAAAACTGACAGCATAATTACAGAAAGTTAGATATGTCAGATTTCATGAGTGGTCTGAAATAAAAGATTCTCATGTAAAGACCTTTAACTTTTCCATATTTTATGCCACAATGTTGATTTTTATAGTTTATTTTTTTTTCAAAAATAATTAGAGGTTCAGAATCAGTGAATCACCAGAATTTACTAGTAAAGGGCAATGCTCCTAGCTGTGGAGTGCAGTTGTAGCCCACAGGATATTAGACAAGAAGTGATTAAGGAATAATTTCTTGGAACTGCTACACCCCTGTGGGTAAAGGAGAGAGCTAAGCTTGATGTTATTACAGTGTTATGCAAATGGGATCTGATTTCAATTTAGGCTCCAGGTTGTAACTGACATTTCCCAGTTCAATATGTTCCTTCCCTCATCTCTGAATAGAACACCAGATATGGCCTACAGTGCAAAGATGCAGGACAGAATACTTAAAGACAGAGTGTTAGAATGACATGCAGAAATCGGGCAGGCAACCAATGTTTTTTCATCTGCATTGGAAAACCACTTTGTGACCAAGATTTAAATGGTAACGTCTCTTTAATTTAGAAATAAAGTTTTTTTATGTGCACACACACACATACACACACAGAATCCTATTTAATTCTCATAATATATGTATCATGTAGATGCTAGTATTATCATCACATTACAGATAAAGAAACTGAAACATTAGAATATTAAGTAACTTTACAAAGTCACATAATTTGTAAGTGGCAGAGTCAGGATAAAAAATATAGGTAATTTGACTTCAAAGTAGACACTTTTAACTCTTAAATAGCCATTTATCACAGCACATTGCAACAAAGCAAACCTTTCAAATATATTCACAGAACTTTCATAAAGTACTCTTTGAACATTTACCAATGAAAAGACTCATGAAATCTACCATCTGTGTTAAGGGCTCTGAAAGAAGATATCCTAGCCAGAATATTGAGACAAGATTTCAAAGGCACAGCAAAAATGATTTTCAGAACTGGGGCAATGCAACAAGGAATCCAAACCATCCCAGAATCAATAGTGACCCTTCAATTACATGGATTTAGAGTCATTACCTAATGTTGATGAGATGGAAATAAAAGTTTCATTCCAGGATTTGGGGAAGGTACTCTCAATGAATTATTTTAAGTATTTCTGACTTCCTTGTAAATGAATCCTTGTAGAGACCAATAAGCCTCCCTTATAGAAATCTGTATTAACATAAAGTCTGTCTAGATCTAGTAAAGAATATATATATATGTAAATAATTCAAAATTTTTATTCTAACTCTAGAATTTTTATTAGTACTTAATACTAACTTTAGTATTTTTATTCCAACTTTAGAACACCATAGAATAGTGATCTTTGCATATTTTTTTAATCCCATAGGAATAGAAATTGGTCAGTGTTCTGAAATCAGTTATTAATTATGGACATATTAGAATCAAACCCACCTGGAAAAGTCTGGATCTTAACATTTCATAAAAGAAATTTACCATTTTAGGGATTGCTAGTAATTTATGTTTTCAGGGTGAAAATGGGAGATTATCTCTAAGGCAAACTCTCCTTTACACTAAAAAGGACCGTTTTTGGGGGGGGGGGGTCCTTTAGGTTGTGAAGATTCCTCAGTGAATAGTCACTGTAAAGTTTAATAATGCTTCACAACGCTAAGCTACAAAAAAATGAGGGAAACAATATTTAGGATTTGGCATACGCCTTTGCCTTTTCCTGAGATGAGATCATTGATTAATCGTCAGGCAGAACTGATCCTCTCTCTATTTCTTAACGAAGCACCGGCTTTGAGAAGGAACTTGGTTAGAGGCAGCATCCAGTACTGGACACTTGGGGTCCTCCATGTAATGCTATTTAAGATCTAATATGCAACCTGATTGCAAACATGCCATCAACTATTGGGATTGTTTTGTTGCAGCCATCTGACCTGGAACAGTCATTTCCCTCTGAAGAGAGGGGTCTACTTACTGCCCATCGTGTTGGAACACGTTTAATCCTGAGACATCAAACTTGGGATGGCAGGAAAAATACATGAGGCTGAGGACAGGGATGGGACATGGACAGTTGAGATAGGGTGATGTTTAGGAAGAATCTCACAGGTATCGGACCAGTGGGTGAGGTTCAGTTACCTGGAGGCCTTCTTAGGGTCGTGCAAAGATTCAGACTTTGATTCTGGAGTCTGATGGTTCCAAAAACAGTAAACACAAACAAGTGAAGTTTAAATTTGTACTTGTAACATGTTACAGTGTCTTATAAAAAGCCACAGCCTGGTCTCACCTGTGCTCTTGGGGAGAAGAGGAAACTTGTTTTCCTTCCAGAAGTCAGACAGGCAACATCAGTGGTACTTGCCATTGGGGGATGACTGTGTCAA
This sequence comes from Dama dama, assembly GCF_033118175.1. Lineage (NCBI taxonomy): Eukaryota > Metazoa > Chordata > Mammalia > Artiodactyla > Cervidae > Dama > Dama dama. The sequence continues at coordinate 42,890,243 of NC_083711.1, read as the reverse complement.
CAGGTCAGCAGGAATACAGGCAGAAGAGGCAACAGCTGGGACCAGTCAAGGAGGCAGGAGCAGAAGATCTGAGGACGTTATAAGCATCAGAAACCTGAAAAAAATCACAAGAAAAGCTAGAACAGTCTTGGAGAGATGCAATTTGTGTCAATTATTCTAATGCTTTTACTGAAAGAATTTAATACAAAATAAAACTCTTTTTTTCATTACAGATTTGTGAGTCCAGTTTATACAGATGATGATGATGGTAGTGATGGTGGTGGTGATGGTGATAGTGTTAAACAAATATTCCAGACTTCACTAAGTTATAAGCTCCCATCTCCCTTAACTATGTGAATCATGATTGCTTAATCTTCAACCGGATTTATAATATTCTACCAGATTCCAGTACCTAAGTGTTTGTGAGGATTTGTAAAGAATACATATGTGTTTCCTAGATTCACTCTGTTTTTTCACTATCTTAGCCAGGACTCAAGCTTGTGATAACCACCTCCCACTTCCAGAGTCCATCTCCTATTATCCTGAGGCTGGGGACCCGAAAACCAATGCTGTTTTGCTTGTACCACACAGTCCCTCATGGCGGCACCAGCCCTTTTTTGATTCCCCAGAATGACAGTGGACCAGACTACAACATACACAAGGATTTTCCAGAGGCTTCAGAATAGTACAAAGGAATTACAAAGCTGAGGATTTAAACTTGGACCCTCACTGTGGCATCCTCACAGCCTTAAGTTCCTTCATTAGTCATTTCTTCTATTTGGCACTCCCCCATGACCCGGCGCCCGGTACCCTTCCTAGAATAAGTTCTCAGAAGCATGTCTCCCTCCCCTTGGGATCCAAGCTCCAACTACCTGAACTCTGAAAAAGGAAACATTTCCCCCCAATATGCCAGTCTGAGGCTTGTCACTCACTTTCCACATTTTTCCCCTTGGGTTAAAGTCTTCCCTGGATACTTGCAATATGAATGCACAGTTTTCCCTACCCTTAAACAATATGGATTGGCTTTGCCTAAAGTTGCCATTAAATCAATTAATCAGAATCTAACAGCCTTCTATTATTTCTCTAGCAGGATTATTCATTCTTAAATACCACTTCAAATAGTACTTTGACAGTCAGAGTAATCTTTAGAATTAAGAGTCTCTCGGTGGCTCAGACGGTAAAGCATCTGTCTGCAATGCTGGAGACCTGGGCTCGATCCCTGGGTCGGGAAGATCCCCTGGAGAAGGAAATGGTAACCCACTCCAGTACTCTTGCCTGGAAAATCCCATGGACAGAGGAGCCTGGTAGGCTACAGTCCATGGAGTTGCAAAGAGTCGGACATGACTGAGCAAATTTACTTTACTTCACTTTACTTATTACACAATGTGAATATATGTTCCCATATCCTGGCTGTCAGTTTTTGTTCTCCACTTGTGACAACTCTATGAGATGTGTTCAATTATTATACTTATAGATACAGACACTTTATACAGCCTGCCCAAAGTGAAACAGTTAGTACATGAGGAATCTGTGATTCATCCCCAGGTAGAATGACTTCAGAACCTTCTGTCTCAGCCACTATTCTGAAACTCTTTTAGAAAATAATTCTTCAAGATGATGCACTCTAAACACTTATTTAGAAAAGAAACATTACTTTCCAGAAGAAACAATCCAGCACTCTTCCACAACGCAGAGTTCTAACCACTATACGATCACGGCTCCAGCACTCTTCCAATAGCCTTTGAACCATGAAGAATAAATCTTTATTTTCTTAGGTTCATTAAATTGCTTACTTGTGACTCATTATTGCAAAAATAAATAAATAAATAAGATAATTGGGAACAATGATTATTAGAATTTTAACTCTATTGGTAGCAAAAACTACAGTCCAGGGAACTAGAGTAAAAAGATTTATGCCTTGCAAACATCTATGATAGGCTGCTTCTATGTTCCATGGAGTAACAGCTCAACATTACTCTCATTTAGAGACCTAGATTTTATAGAATGTCACTGGAAACCATAACAGAAGAAAAAGGGAGAAGCAGACAATTTCCAGAGAGGTGATACATGTCACTGTTGCTCACATTTCACAGGCCAAAGCAAATAACATGGTGAATCAGCACTTATGTTTACCACATGGTTCTTCTCCAGTAAATATTGGGGAAAAGAAAGAATGATCTTATACAAAGACTTGTCCCTCAGACATGCTACTACACATATCACAAAGTAGAACATAGTTCTCAAATTTATGATCTGTCGGCCACTTAAGAAAAGGTGGCTAACTGACTTCAAAAGCCAATAGTAAAATTACTAGCATCTTTCCTTTCTTCCTTTTTTCCAATCAATAGGAATAGACTGGCAGCTTCAACACCAGGCTCTAGGAATACAAAGATGAAGTTACCTAGTTTTTTCCCTCATGGTACTTTACGGTCTAGGAAAAGTAGAAAACATCTCTCTCTACAAGAAAGTATCTCTGATCCATGATAGAACTAGAACTTAAAATCTAATTTTAAAACAATGAAACTTGATTTTATCCTCTTTGGAAAATTATGGGCCCTCTCTCCACCTCCCCCTGAAAAAAAAATTAAAATATCTACATCATTGTCCAAATGAATAGAAACTATTCCATCATAGTTTCTGAGTGCCACTAAGAATCATCACCACTATTGAGAGTAGCTAAAAAAGAAACGTATGAAAAGTCTGGGAGGTCAAAGTAATAATGTATACTGAGGATCTACTATTGAATGCATTTCCTGCTTCCCAAACAAATTATAGTTATAAGGCAGACACCAAAAATTGTGTGGACTCCATTAGCCTCTGTTTGTTTCCATTGCTTTCCCCCCAAAATGTGCTTGTACTAAAATATATTAACCTAAGAACTGCTTAGCTATTTTTCCAAAAAGCAAAGATAGCTTAGATAATATTACTGTAAGTGTAAATTCATTGCTAGATGGTTGCAACTGGATCCCTCAATACTGTTTACTACAAATTATGAGGCAAGTTTGGAAAATGAATTCCTGCACAACAAAATATCTGTCCCTGAATTACAGTCTCTTTGCTTCTCTTACCCCTGTGATGAACACAAACTTGACAGTAAGATAGGAATCCAGCTATATTCACTCTGTCAATCTCAAATAGGTCAATAAAGATTGTTCACTATGTCATATGTACAGTCACTTTTACCATATTGGGCATCTCTCCTCAGCAGAGCCAGCATGAATGGCTACTATGTCAGGGAACCTGAAGCACTTTTTTATTAATTAATTATTTTAATTGGAGGCAAGTCACTTTACAATATTGTGGTAATTTTTGCCATACAATGACATGAATCAGCCATGGGTACACATGAGCCCCCATCCTGAACCCGCCTCCCACCTCCCTCCCCATCCCATCCCTCTGGGTTGTCCTAGTGCACCAGTTTTGAGTGCCCTGTTTCATGCATCAGGCTTGGACTGCTCATCTATTTCACATATGATAATATACACGTTTCCATGTTTTTCTTTCAAAGCATCCCACCCTTGCCTTCTCCCACAGAGCCCAACAGTAAGTTCTTTATATCTGTGTCTCTTTTGCTGTCTCGCATATAGGGTCATTGTTACCATCTTTCTAAATTCCATAAACATGCATTACTATACTGTATTGATGTTTTTCTTTCTGACTAACTTCACTCTGTATAATAGGCTCCAGTTTCATCCACCTCACTAGAATTGATTCAAATGCATTCTTTTTAATATTCCATTGAGTATATGTACCACAACTTTCTTATCCATTCATCTGCCGATGGACATCTAGGTTGCTTCCATGTGCTAGCTATTGTAAACAGTGCTGTGATGAACATTGGGGTACACATTTCTCTTTCAATTCTGGTTTCCTCAGTGTGTATGCCCAGAAGTGGGATTGCTGGGTCATATAGCAGTTCTATTTCCAGTTTTTTAAGGAATCTCCAACTGTTCCCCATAGTGGCTGTACTAGTTTGCATTCCCACCAACAGTGTAAGAGGGGTCCCTTTTCTCCACACCCTCACCAGCATTTACTGTTTGTAAACTTTTTGATAGCAGCCCTTCTGACTGGAGAAGGCAATGGTAACCCACGCCAGTACTCCTGCCTGGAAAATCCCATGGGGTTGCTAAGAGTTAAACACGACTGAGCAACTTCACTTTCACTTTTCACTTTCATGCATTGGAGACAGAAATGGCAACCCACTCCAGTGTTCTTGCCTGGAGAATCCCAGGGACAGAGGAGTCTAGTGGGCTGCCATCTATGGGGTCACACAGAGTCGGACACAACTGAAGCGACTTAGCAGCAGCATTCTGACTGGCGTGAGATGGTACCTCATTGTGGTTTTGATTTGCATTTCTCTGATAATGAGTGATATTGAGCATCTTTGCATGTGTTCATTAGCCATCCGTATGTTTTCTTTGGAGAAATGTCTGTTTAGTTATCTGGCCCATTTTTTGATTGGGTCATTTATTTTTCTGGTATTGAGCTGCATGAGCTGCTTGTATATTTTTGAGACTAATTCTTTATCAGTTGCTTCCTTTGTTATTATTTTCTCCCATTCTAAAGGCTGTCTTTTCACCTTGCTTATAGTTTCCTTTATTGTGCAAAAGCTTTTAAGTTTAATTAGGTTCCATTTGTTTATTTTTGCTTTTATTTCCATAACTCTGAGAGATGGGTCATAGAGGAACTTGCTGTGATTTATGTCAGAGAGTGTTTTGCCTATGTTTTCCTGAAGAGTCATAGTTTCTGGTCTTACATTTAGATCTTTAATTCATTTTGAGTTTATTTTTGTGTATGGTGTTAGAAAGTGTTCTAGTTTCATTCTTTTACAGATGGGTGATCAGTTTTGCCAGCACCACTTGTTAAAGAGATTGCCTTTCCTCTATTGTATATTTTTGTCTCCTTTGTCAAAGATAAGGTGTCCCTAGGTGTGTGGATTTATCTCTGGGCTTTCTATTTTGTTCCATTGATCAATATTTCTGTCTTTGTGCCTATACCATACTGTCTTGATGACTATAGCTTTGTAGTAGAGTCTGAAGTCAGGCAGGTTGATTCCTCCAGTTCCATTCTTCTTTCTCAAGATTGCTTTGTCTATTCAAGGTTTTTTGTGTTTCCATACAAATTGTGAAATTATTTGTTCTAGTTCTGTGAAAAATACTATTGGTAGCTTGATAGGGATTGTATTGAATCTATAAGTTGCTTTGAGTAATATACTCATTTTCACTATATTGATTCTTCTGTTTCATCAACATGGTATATATCTCCAACTATTTGTGTCATCTTTGATTTCTTTCATCAGTGTGTTATAGTTTTCTATATATAGATCTTTTGCTTCTTTAGGTAGATTTATTCCTACATATTTCATTCTTTTCATCACAATGGTGAATGGGATTGTTTCCTTAATTTCTCTTTCTGTTTTCTCATTGTTAGCATATAGGAATGCAAGGGATTTCTGTATATTAATTTTATATCCTGCAACTTTACTACATTCATTGATTAGCTCTAGCAATTTTCTGGTGAAGTCTTCAGGGTTTTCTATGTAGAGGATCATGTCATCTGCAAACAGTGAGAGTTTTACTTCTTTTCCAAAGTGAATCCCTTTTTTTCTTTTTCTTCTCTGATTACTGTGCTAAAACTTCCAAAACGATGTTGAATAGTAGTGGTGAGAGTGGGCACCCATGTCTTGTTCCTGACTTTAGGGGAAATGCTTTCAATTTTTCACCATTGATGATAATGCTTGTTGTGGGTTTATCATATATGGCTTTTATTATGTTGAGCTATATTCCTTCTATGCCTGCTTTTTGGGGGTTTTTATAATAAACAGATGTTGAATTTTGTCAAAGGTTTTCTCTGCATCTATTGAGATAAGCATATGGTCTTTATCTTTCAATTTGTTAATGTGTGTATCACATTGATTGATTTGAGAATACTGAAGAATCCTTGCATCCCTGGGATAAAACCCACGTGGTCATGATGAATGATCTTTTTAATATGTTGTTGAATTCTGTTTGCTAGAATTTTGTTGAGGATTTTTGCATCTATGTTTTTCTGTGATATTGGCCAGTAGTTTTCTTTTTTTGTGGCATCTTTGTCTGGTTCTAGTTTTAGGGTGATGGTGGCCTCATAGAATGAGTTTGGGAATTTACCTTCCTCTGCAATTTTCTGGAAGAGTTTGAGTAGGATAAGTGTCAACTTCTCTCTAAATTTTTGGTAGAATTCACCTGTGAAGCCATATGGTCCTGGACTTTTGTTAGTTGGAAGATTTTTTATTACAGTTTTGATTTCCCTGCTTGTGATGTGTCTGTTAAGATTTTCTGTTTCTTCATGGTTCAGTTTTGGAAGGTTATACTTTTCTAAGAATTTGTCCATTTCTTCCAAGTTGTCCGTTTTATTGGCATAGAATTGCTGATAGTAGTCTCTTACAATCATTTTATTTCTGTGTTGTCTGTTGTGATTTCTCCATTTTCATCTCTAATTTTTTTTTATTTGATTCTTCTCCCTTTTTTTTCTTGATGAGTCTGGCTAGTGCTTTGTCTATTCTATTTATCTTCTCAAGGAACCAGCTTTTAGTTTTGTTGGGTTTTGTTATAGTTTCCTTTGTTCCTTTCTCATTTATTTCTGCTCTAATTTTTATGATTTCTTTCCTTCTACTAACCCTGGGGTTATTCATTTCTTGTTTTGCTAGTTGCTTTCGGTGTAAAGTTAGGTTATTTATTTGATTTTTCTCTTATTTCTTGAGGTAAGCTTGTATTGCTATGGTCCTTCCCCTAGCACTGCTTTTACTGAATCCCATAGGTTTTCGGTTGTCATGTTTTCATTTTCATTTGTTTCTATGCCTATTTTGATTCCCTTTTTGATTTCTTCCATGATTTGTTGGTTATTCAGAATTGTGTTGTTTAGCCTCCATATGTTTGTATTCTTAAGTTTTTTCCTATTGTTGACATCTAATCTGATTGCATTTTGATCAGAAAAGATGCTTGAAATGATTTTTTTTTTTTTTTTTAATTTGCCAAGGCTAGATTTATGGTCCAGGATGTGATCTATCCTGGAGAATATTCTGTGTGCACTTGAGAAAAAGGTGAAATTCATTGTTTAGGGGTGAAATGTCCTATAGGTGTCAATTAGGTCCACCTCGCCCATTGTATCATTTAAAGTCTGTGTTTCCTTGCTAACTTTCTGTTTGGTTGATCTATCCATAGGGGCATTAAAGGTGGGGTATTAAAGTCTCCCAGTATTATTGTGTTATGGTTAATTTCCCCTTTCACACTTGTTAGCATTTGCCTTACAAATTGGAGTGCTCCTCTGTTGGGTGCATATATATTTATAATTGTTATATCTTCTTCTTGGATTGATCCTTTGATCATTATGTAGTGTCCTTCTTTATCTCTTTTCATGGCCTTTATTTCAATGTCTATTTCATCTTCTATGAGTATTGCTACTCCTGCTTTCTTTTGGCCTCCATTTGCGTGAAATATTTTTTCCAGCTCTTCACTTTCAGTCTGTATGTGTCCCTTATTTTGAGGCGGGTCTCTTGTAGACAGCATATATAGGGGTCTTGCTTTTGTATCCATTAAGCCAGTTTCTGTCTTTCAGTTTGGGCATTCAACCCATTTACATTTAAGGTAATTGTTGAAAAGTATGACCCCATTGCCATTTACTTTGTTGTGTTAGGTTCGAGTTTATAAACCTTTTCTGTGTTTCCTGTCTAGAGAATATCCTTTAGCATTTGTTGAAGAGCTAGTTTGATGGTGGTGAATTCGCTCAAGCAAAAGCTGAGAGATTTACAGCAAAAGCTGTAAAGATTTTGAATTCTCCATCATATTTGAATGAGATCCTTGCTGGATATAGCAATCTGGGTTGTAGGTTTTTCTCTTTCATCACTTTAAGCAAGTCCTGTGATTCCCTTCTGGCCTGAAAAGTTTCTATTGAAAGATCAGCTGTTATCCTTATAGGGATCCCTTTGTGTGTTATTTATTGCTTTTCACTTGCTGCTTGTAATATTTGCTCTTTGTGTTTGATCTTCATTCAGTTCACTTCAGTTCAGTTCAGTCGCTCAGTCGTGTCCGACACTGTGACCCCATAGACTGCAGCATGCCAGGCCTCCCTGTCCATCACCAACTCCTGGAGTTTACTCAAACTCGTGTCCATTGAGTCAGTGATGCCATCAGGCTCTGGCTATCACTTATATGCCTCTCTGCCTCCAGCAGGGGGAGGGGCCTGTACACAGCTGGCTAGCTCTCCTTTAGTATTCATTCAATCCTTTGTTCTGCAAGCAGGCCAGACTGAAGAGCCTTTCTCGGAAATGTTATCTTTTTTTTCTCTCTCCCAATCGCACAGTTTGGGTTGCTATCTCATATTAGCTCCCTCAGATTGTCCTCAGGGCATTCAAGCCCAGTCCTTACCTTAAGCACCGATTACATATTCCCCACCTCCCTGTCCAGCCCCTGCTCGCTGGTGGCAGGCGTGAGTGTCTGGGCTACTTCTCCACTGGCAGTTATGGTTAGGAGCATATTCTGTGGGCTCTTTTTTTTTTCCTCCCAGTTATGTTGCCCTCTGAGATTCCAAAACTTCCCTCAGATCCACCTGTGAGAGTATTTCCTACTGTTTGGAAACTTCTTCACAACTCCCTCCCCAGGACAGGTCTCTGTCCTTAACTCTTTTGTCTCTCTTTTTGTCTTTTATATTTTGTCCCACTGCCTTTCAAAGAGAATGTGCTGCCTTTCTGGGTGCCTGGTGTCCTCCCCCAGTGTTCTGAAGTTGTTTTGTGGAAGTTGCTCAGCGTTCAAATGATCTTTTGATGAATTTGAGGGGGAGAAAGTGGTCTCCCCATCCTATTCCTCCACCATCTTGGGACCACCCCCTGAAGCACTTTTTAAATAGCCACATCTGGCATCCTATGTCCACTTGGGTGAAGTACTGAAGCATCAAAGGCAAACTACATACTTAAGAATTCATACAATTCATACACCATGTCCCCTCTATTCATCATACAGCCCATCACTGCCATTCCATATGTGTTCTGCCAGTCAGCACTCCTGATTTCACCACAGGAATATACAAGCTCACTGGCCCTAGCAGCTCTTGAAGTGAGTTTATATTTATACTTGAGAAAACATCTCACGTGTTCCAGATGACAAAGCTTGGGTTTGTTTTTGTGTGTGATAACCATGCTCTTACTATCTTCTCTATATGGCATTGCATGGTGTTAGCTAATTCTGACTCTAGCAGCCAAAAGCTCTTGCAGTTAATACCTACAGATATACTGTAAATATCTGGTGAATTAAAAACAATAATAACAATAAATACTCTGCTAAGTAAATTATATAACCATGGAATGTTTAAATTAGAAAGGCCAGACATAGAGAAGAGTTCAACAATAGGCAGAACACCCCGACCAAAATTTCCCTCATATTTAGCATCCAAAATGCTATTAATATTATAAGTCAAGTTTTCTTCACAATAAAATATAGTTCTCTTGTGAAAAGAAAACCTCTTTAAGAAACCACTATAGCAAAAGTTCTTAATACATTCAGTGGTCATTTATTATAGTCACTTAAAAATGGCATGCTGTGTATGTTTTCCTTGTTTTATTTATAAACACAGGAATAAAGTAAAAGAAGTTTAACTAGATCAGTCAGTCAGTTCAGTCACTCAGTTCTGTCCAACTCTTTGTGATCCCATGGACTACAGCATGCCAAGCCTCCCTGTATATCACCAACTACCAGAGCTTGCTCAAACTGATGTCCATCGAGACAGTTATGCAATCAAACCATCTCATCCTCGGTCACCCCCTTCTCCTCCCACCTTCAATCTTTCCCAGCATCAGGGTCTTTTCAAATAAGTCAGCTCTTCGCATCAGATGGTCAACATATTGGAGTTTCAACTTCAACATCAGCCCTTCCAATGAATATTCAGGACTGAGTTCCTTTAGGATGCACTGGTTTGATCTCCTTGCAGTCCAAGGGACTCTCAAGAGTCTTCTCCAATACCTCCGTTCAAAAACATCAATTCTTCAGTACTCAGCTTTCTTTATGTTCCAACTCTCACATCCATACATGACTACTGGAAAAACTATAGCTTTGACTAGACAGACCTTTGTTGGCAAAGTAATGTCTCTGCTTTTTAATATGCTGTCTAGGTTGGCCATAGATTTTCTTCCAAGGAGCAAGCATCTTTTAATTTCATGGCTGCAGTCACCATCTGCAGTGATTTTGGAGCCCAAGAAAATAAAGTTTCTCACTGTTTCCATTGCTTCCCCATCTATTTACCATGAAGTGATGTGACCAGATACAATGATCTTAGTTTTTTGAATGTTGAGTTTTAAGCCAGCTTTTTCACTCTCCTCTTTCACTTTTGTCAAGAAGCTCTTTAGCTTTTCTTCAATTTCTGCCATAAGTGTGGTGTCATCTGCATATATGAGGTTATTGATACTTCTCCCAGAAATCTTGATCCCAGCTTGTGCTTCATCCAGCCTGGCATATCACATGATGTACTCTGCATATAAGTTAAATAAGCAGGGTGACAATATACAGTCTTGACATACTCATTTCCCAATTTGGAACCAGTCTGCTGTTCCATGACCAGTTCTAACTGTTGCTTCTTGACCTGTATACAGATTTCTCAGGAAGCAGCTGAGGTGGTCTGGTATTCCCATCTCTTTAAGAATTTACCACAGTTTGCCATGATCCACACAGTCAAAAGCTTTGGCATAGTCAATAGAGCAGAAGTAGGTGTTTTTCTGGAACTCTCTTGCTTTTTCTATGATCCAGTGGATGTTGGCAATTTGATCTCTGGTTCCTCTGATAACTGGACATAAAAAATTGGAATGACACATTTAAAGGAAAAAAACAGCAATTTTTTTTTTTCTAGAAAATCAGCATCATTAATGATGCCTATTTGTAAGTGAAGCCTAACTGTATTTTTCTTCATTACGCTGGAACAATCTTGATTATTTTTAACATATTTATTTTAACTAAAAGTGGTGTTATATGATCCAACTGCTGAGGAAAGTGTCAAAAAGTCACATCCAGGTTTCTGTTGCTATTGCTTTGTTTCTATTTAATTTTTTTCCCCTTAAAATGAAACATGTTCTTATAAATAGAGCTACATGGAAGACACAGAAGCCAAAAATATATTTTCCTGAAATGGAAACCCAAAGCACCAAACAGTAATTTAAGTTTTCTGAATCATGGAATGGTCCTGAATTCTAGCAATAAGGCAATAGGAGAAAGGCAGCAGTTAATTAAAAAGTGGGTATTTTGGTAGTATTATTGAATGAAAGAGCAAAGCTTCGTATTAAAGAAGTTCAGAGCTGACCACTTAGATCTACTCTGTTCTATTGGCATTGCTTCATACCCTGGGTAATGTCCCTGATTCTAACCAGATCAAAGGACTGAACAAAGGAATTATATCCACATTCATCAGGCTTTGTAAAATTTATCCTACTTTCATGGGTTTTTTTGATGAGTTATTAATAAAATGTTCACTCATATTGGAGGAAATGTTTTAGAAGTCCAGATACATTAAGAAATGTCAAACATTTTTCTCAAAAGTACAAATATGCTAACTATACTAGGAAAAGATTATTTTCCTCTCCAACTTTGAAGTAGCCACCCATCTATAGAGCAGTAAGTACAAGATTAGTTCTTTTATTACCAATAATTAAATTATAATAGTCATGTTCATTGAACCCTTAACATAAGCCAGGTTTGTGCTTAGTACATGTATTATCTAATACTTATAATCTCTAGATGAAACATTATTATTATCTTTCCCATAAACACAACTACATTGTGAGGTATAGTTTATATTCAATAAGCTATATATTTAAAACATACAATTTAATAAGTTTGAAACATGTGTATACCAGTGAAGCCATCACCAGAATCAGGATAATGGATATAACCATCATCCTCAAAAGTTTCCTAGCACTCACTGTAATCCACTCGTCTCTTCTCATCTCAATTCTATCCTTTTTCCTTTCATCAGACAACCACTGGCCTGCTTCCTGTCACAATACATTATGATGTGGAGGAACTTGAATTTTCATGCAGTGTTGATGGAAATATAAAACTCTATACATATTTTGGAAAACAGCTTTTGGCAGTTTCTTTAAAAATTAAACATACGGCTATAACATGACCTACACATTTCATCCCTAGGTATTTATCCAGTGGAAGCATATGTTTCTACAAAGACTTGTGCATGAATGTTCATAGAACATTTATATGATATATGACATGGCTTATGTTTCACACAGATCCTTCTGCACCTTGAGTTTGGACTAGGCTCCAGAAAAATGAAGAACAGAGGAGGGAGAACAATTAGGAAGCCATTACAATAATATGGATTGGGATAACAGTGGCTTAACCAGTTTGGTATGATGGTAAAGTGGTGAGAAGTAGGAAGATCCTACATAAATTTTTAGACAGACATTACTGCATTTTCTGATATACAGGTGTATGGTGTAGAAAATGGAGAGGAGTCAAGGATGTCTCCTAGACATTTGGCCTAAGTGATTGGAAAAATGGAATTGCTGTTAACTGAATGGGTAAAGCATCAGGGGGAATAGGCTAGGGGAGGGTAAGATCAAAGGTTTGTTTGGGATATGCTAATACTGACGTGGGCTTCCCTGGTGGCTCAGAGGTTAAAGCGTCTGCCTCCAATGCGGGAGACCCAGGTTCGATCCCTGGGTTGGGAAGACCCCCTGGAGAAGGAAATGGTAACCCACTCCAGTATTCTCGCCTGGAGAATCCGATAGACGGAAGAGCCTGGTAGGCTACAGTCCACAGGGTCACAAAGAGTCGGACACGACTGAGCGACTTCACTTCACTTTAATACTGAAGTATAAAATACTGAAGTAAAGGTATCTAAATATGGAAGTAAATATAGAAATAGAAAAGATGTAATCCAAACTCTGATGCCTAGATCTATGCATGGATAACATGTCTAAGAGACAAGGAAAAACAAACCACGTAGATTGAGAAGAAATAACTGGGCATAAGGAGGAAAGTCAGGAGAGTGTAATACCCTAGAGATCACTTTTTAAAAAGTATTTAAAGGAAGATGGGGTAATATACCCTCTCAAATGCCACTGACAGGTTTACTCACATGAGAGGAGAAGATTAGACATTCAATTTAGCATCATGACCAATGGTGGCTCTGATGAGAACAGCATCATTGGAATAATGGGCTTTAATGACTGATTAGGGTATAGTGGAGAGAGAGGAGCTGGAAATGAGGACTGTAAGCGAATCTTTTTTAGATTTTCTGTGAAGGAATACAGAAAAATTAAGTGGTAGTTAGAAAAGCATGAAGGATCAAAAGAGTTGTTTTTGTTTGTTCTGATTTTTTAAAATATTTTTTGCTTTGCTTTGGTGTTGTTTTGTTAGTAAATTTGAAAGTACAAGTTAATGTATTTGGTGGCATTTGATATGTTAAAATATGATATATATCTGTGGGTATATTTTCTTACTTTTTTATTTTTAAATGATTATAGATTCACAGAAATATGTAAAGATAGTACATACAAGTCTTAAAAATATTTATCCAGTTTTATACTATGTTTACAGCATATATAACTACCCTAACAATATCAAAACCAGGAAGCTGACCTTGGTAGAATGTAGAAGTAGAGTTCTAAGTCAACTTATCACTTGTGCAAATTAATGTAACCACCACCACAATCAAAATACAGAACTATTATTCCAGCTCTGCAAAGATCTCTCTTGTGCTGCATATTTATAGCCATGACCTCACTCCTCCCTGATTCTATTCCTTACCACCGGGCAGTCACTAATTTGTTTGCCATCTCTATAATTTTCCTTTACTAAAATGTTAGGTAAATGGAATCATACAGTATGTGACCTTTTGATATTGGCTTTTTCTTTTTCTCACTCTGCATACCCTTGAGATCCATCCAAGTTGCTGGCTGTATCAATAATTGTTCTGCTTCATTATACATGGTATGGATGTACCACCATTTGTTTAACAATTTACCAGTTTTAAGACATTTCAGGAATGTCTGTATGTTGAAGAAATCATCTAGTAAAAGAAAGGGAGTGAACTTCCCTTCTGGTCTAGTGACTAAGCATCCACCTGCCAATGCAGTAACATGGGTCTGACCCTTGTTCCAGGATGATCCCACATGCCCAGGGCAACTACTTGTGATCCACAAGTCTACGAACCACAACCACTGAGCCTGTGCTCTAGAGCCCAGGAGCAGTGTTCTTGGGTAAGCACAGAGAAGATACAGGGCTCAAGTAGAAACCAGAGACATTCATTTGAAGTAAAGCTTATGAAGTCAGAGTCAGTGGGCAAAAATGCAAGCAAGTGCGTGTGCGGGCGGTGGGGGGGGAGCTTGTGGAACCCCTTTCCCAAAGGCTTCTCCTTTCTAAATAAATCAGCAAGCAAGGTCATCAACTGAAAGGAAAAGTTGTTGCAGGTTGAAGGAGAAAAGGAAATGTATTCAGCAAGCATCTAGGAGAGCAGAGCGTAAGGAGATCAGACAGACATCAGATGTTATGCTGTGGCACGGAAGGCCCACAAAGATAGTAACTGTGAATTTAAAGCCGAAGTAGCCAGCATGGCTTGTTTCTCTCCCACCTCATTCAGCTGCTCAGATGCAGGTGCAGGAAATGCCGGAGGGATAATGACTTGAAGTTGACAGAGATGAAGTGAGAAGAATAAAGACAAATTCAGGGTTTGGAAAGAAGTATTTGGTTTTATTTTAAAAAACGTGAGGCACATTATAGCCATTAGATGTTCTGTAGACGCAAGCGGGGCTTTCCCAATGGCTCAGCAGTAAAGAAACCGCCCGCAATAGAGGAGACCTGGACGAGGTGGGTTTGATCCCTGGGTCAGGAAGGACCCCTGGAGGAGAGTACGGCAACCCACTCCAGTATTCTTGCCTGGAGAAACCCACGGACAGAGGAGCCTGGCAGTCTATGGTCCGTAGGGTCGCAAAGAGGCGGATATGACTGAAGGAATTGAGCATGCGCACAGAGATTCGCTCAGCTTAAGAGAAAGTGACAGGTTGCCTTGAATTATAAAGAGAAAGCCAATCCTGTATATCATCACTGTGAACCAGTACCCTGAAAATTCCATTGAGGGGCTGCGGTGGTGACTCCTTGGTCAGTTAAGGGGCTGACACTTAGCACTTAAGGCCACCATTTTCCAAGGAAGTTTGGAGCTATCTTTAGTCAGCTCCCTCAGTCGCTGCTATTTCAATGTCTGCAGCCATTTGAATATCTGTGTAGGCCTTCCCTTCTCTTTCATAAAACATTCATACCTTACCCTACTCAGCCATTCTGATAAACCGTTGCTATTTTTCCATCTGTCAGATCTGAATACCACAGCAGGAAAAGAAAAGTCTGGTTAAAGTCTTCTGTGGGAACGTTCGTTTTCCTGACTCATTTGGCTGGGGTGTTCAAGCTCAAAAGCTTTGCAACTCCTCCCACACAATGAATGTGATGCAGAACATCCCGGTGGATATTCCTGGGCCAGAGACAACAGCACATGAAACAACGCAGGCTTGTGCAGTGTGTCTGAGGCAATCGATGTGTCTGTGATTTCACAAAGCAGGCTGCCACTTGGCCGAGTACAAACACGACATTTCTAGAGGCTCTGGGGAGAGGACTCAGAAACAATGCCTCAGTTCAGAGACATTTCCACCTCCTCGGGTTGGTGTAGCCCTTCCAGCCTGATGCATCTTGCTCTGTCTGTTGAAAACAGAGAGGTCAGCATAATTTCACTGGTGCATCTGCTTTTTAAAGAGGCTGGGAGCTAGGTAGCTTTCTAATTAATATCATTTATTTTGAGTAAATTTCTGGCATGCAGTCTGGTTACAGGTAACAAGGAACAATATCTTCTTGGGAAATAGAAAACTGCATCAGTAATCTGTTGAACCAGCTTGATCTGTTTTAGTACACTCAAGTCTCATATTCTTTCTCTTTCTCTCTCTCTGACCCCTCAGTCCTCACGCCTCCACCCACATTTCTCAATCTCCAAACCAATGCCCCACCTCTTCCAGAAAATAAATGAGGAGCCACAGTACTTACCTGGGTCACAGCATTTTGTTACTTAGACAAAAAGAATAACAAATAGTTTAAATTCTGTCACTAGCAGAGGTCACAAGGATGACAGAGTCAAATCTGCAGGCTCTTCAGTAGGGCCATTCATTTAACTCTGCCTAATTACCTTAATTTTCCAAGTTCTTCTAAGTCAGTGCTCAGTTCAAATCACAGCTAAAAATGCTCTTCCTCCTGCTATCTGCATGTTTCAGTTCAGCTCAGTTCAGCCAGTCAGTCGTGTCCGACTCTTCGCAACCCCGTGGATTGCAGCATGCCAGGCTTCCCTGTCCATCACCAACTCCTGGAGTTTACTCAAACTCATGTCCATTGACTCAGGGATACCGTCCAACCATCTCATCCTCTGTGGTCCCCTTTTCCTCCTGCCTTTAATCTTTCCCAGCATCAGGGTCTTTTCCAATGAGTCAGTTTACTTTCACATGGGACAGCATGTATACTTTCACGTTTTTTTTTTTTTTTTAGAGGTAAACGATTAGCTTTATTTTTTTCCCCATTTATTTTTATTAGTTGGAGGCTAATTACTTTACAATATTGCAGTGGTTTTTGTCATACATTGACATGAATCAGCCATGGATTTACATGTGTTCCCCATCCCAATCCACCTTCCCACCTCCCTCCCCATCCCATCTCTCTGGGTCTTCCCAGTGCACCAGCCCTGAGCACTTGTCTCATGCATCCAACCTGGGCTGGTGATCTGTTTCACACTTGATAATATACAGGTTTCAATGCTATTCTCTCAGATCATCCCACCCTCACCTTCTCCCACAGAGTCCAAAAGTCTGCTCTATACTTTCACCTTTAAACAACAAAGACTGCAAATATAACCTTCCACTGATCTGCTCCAACTTTAAAAGATTTAAAGCAAAACTGACTGAGAAAAGCAACCTTATAGGCCTGTGAGCCCAAGAACAGATAATCTCGTCAAGCAGCAGCAGCCTGCAGGGGAAATATGCTCCGACAGGGCACTTCACAAAGCTGTTTTCTTGGTGTCCGCTTTAGTGACTGGGTTATAAAAATGCTGAGGGCTCACTGGAAATAAGAGGGCCTGGGAGGCAGGAGGGAGGGTGAGTGACTGAGAGGTCCAGGCTGGTGCAGGCTCCTCCCAGCAGGTGCTCTGCAGGCCACAGGGCGGCGTGGCCCCACAGGCCCTGCACAGGCAAAGAACTGGACTTTCCCCAGGTCGGTCCTCAGCGCTATACCTTCATGCTGCTATTCACTGCCACCCCCTCCTCGCTCCGACTATCCCTCCTGGGTCGTATCCTGTCTCCACATCCTTCTCTCATTTGGTCACTGCCTTCTCAGTTCTGTCAACTTGCCAAACTGTTCACCTCATGGTTTTTGCATACACTGTGCTTTTGCCTCAAAGATTCTGTCTACCTGTTTCATTTTCGTCATCTGGGTCTCATCATAAACATAGCCCTTCCCAAGAGTGGCCTTCCCCAGCTGTGGACTCCAGATTAGATCCCCAGCACATCAGTGTCCCTCATCACACCCTGGTCTGGTCCTTCTTTGTCATAATTTGACATTTTCAATTTCCTTGTTCATAAACACTCAGCAAAGAAGTCTATTTTATTCACCATTGCATCAATACCTAGTACTGTGCCTGGCCCAGTGTAAAAGGTGCTCTTTATAAATGACACTTGATTTTAGTACAGTTCTTTTTATTGAGTGCCTTTACATAAAAGAAAAATCCTGGTAAGTGGTTGCCCCTCTTTCCACCAGTAACCTGAACTGCCTAGGCCACCCCAGCACTGTGCCATGACCTTGAAATATACTTCCTACTTCCTCACTTAATCACCAACACAACAATGTCATATCATATCCATTTTATATACAGAAAAGGAAACAATGCACGCATTTCCCAAAATGTTTAGAAACGATAATGCTAAAATATAAAGCTATGTAAGTATTTCAAGCATGGTAACAAGCCAACAAGGTCTCATCATAGGTTATGATACAAGTTGTATAAAGATTATTTTAAAGGACATTGCCTGATTCTTTAGCAGGATTACATCATCTCTGTATCAAGTTCAGGAAATGTAGAATGATGAAAAGAAAGTATGCGGTGCAGACACCCAGCTAGCACCTAACAGAATGTGAAGCATGTGATCAAGAGAACTCTGGGAGCACAGCACAGCGTCTAACACCAATAAAGGAGTTACCCACGCCGTGTACCTGGTATGATTACACCAGTGCACTGTTCATTAAGGTTAAGAGCTGTAGAATAAGACAGACGTGAGTTTTAGTCCATGCTCTATTACTAGCTACTTTTGATTGATTCTCTCATCAAATGAAATATAACCATCTCATCTCCCAACATGGGTGTGAAAAGTAAACTATGTATTCAGATTGGTGAACACAATGTGTGACACAATAAGTGTTCAATAAATATTGATTTTATCCTGGTAAGTATTATTAATATTATTATTATCATTAGCTTGGGTTGCCTGCCACTCTAAGACCAGAAATCTCAGCTCCCGTCTATGAAAGTTCACAGGCTAGATCTTGGATGCTTGATGGGAGGTGAGGGGATTCCTTACAACTATACTGCAGGAGCCCTCTCCCCTGTATTTGAGAAATCCTATATAATAGCACCTTTGCCCCTCTAGTTATTTATCATGACTGAAAAAAATCCTTGCTCTGACAAAATAGTGTCATTTGATAGTATGTAATAGATCTTTCTCATTTACCTACATTTAGTAGCATTTATAAGTATGTGGTCATCAAAAAACCCCAAAACTTTACTTTTATTTTTGAGAAATTGTTTTAAATATAGATTAGCTCTTAGAATCTGCCAAAAGGTTGCAGTTTTATGCTGTCTGACAATTTGCTCCCTTGGGGATATCATTTGTTATCATCCTAATTATCACTTTGAAGCATTCTTGACAATTATGCTCAGAACAATTTGTTCAACCACACCTTGTTTAGGCTACATTCAGATTTGACTCTGCTGGCTGTAAAACTAAATCAGTGCATTTGTACCTAAAACAAGTTTGCACTTACCTCCACAGGGATTTTCAGAATCACTTCATGTGGTGAGTGGAAACAATAATCTGGGTGCTTAACTACAGCTTGGGAATTAATTGGCACCCAGATAACATATATTAAAGAACTGCATGGCACGATTTAATATAAAAATAAGTTCTGTTAAACAACCAGCTCTTATGGCTTATGTTTCAATACAGAATGACACTAATGATTGAAACTATCATTTGAACTATATTCACTTAATTAAAAATAAAGCTATAAGGCAACATGAAATTTACAGCTTTGCTCTTAGCCTCAAGAATTCTTTTTATAAGAAAACTATAAATAACAGTTTTATTATGGGAAGGATACTGCAAAGACATGTAATTTTATATCTTTTAAAGAGATTTTAATGTGGATGGAGTAACTAAAATCAAGGCTTGGACATTTCTAACCCTAGATATAGATTTTATGGGTATATCTTTCCTTTTCTCCTTTCCCTTTAGCTTCTCTTTGATCAGCTATTTGTAAGGCCTCGTCAGACAACCATTTTGCCTTTTGGCATTTCTTTTTCCTTGGGGATGGTCTTGATCACTGCCTGCTATACAATGTCATGAATGATGAGCACAATAAAGGACAGAAAAAGTATGGACCCAACAGAAGCAGAAGATATTAAGAAGTGGCAAGAATACACAGAAGAACTATACAAAAATTTCATGACCCAGATATCCACGATGGTGTGATCACTCACCTAGAGCCAGACATCCTGGAATGCAGTCAAGTGGGCCTTAGGAAGCATCACTACAAACAAAGCTAGTGAAGGTGATGGAATTCCAGTTGAGCTATTGGAAATCTTAAAAGATGATGCTATGAAAGTGCTTCACTCAATATGCCAGCAAATTTGGAAAACTCAGCAGTGGTCAAAGGACTGTAAAAGGTCAGTTTTCATTCCAATTACAAGGAAAGACAATGCCAAAGAATGTTCAGGTTACTGCACAATTGCACTCATCTAACACGTTAGCAAAGTAATCCTCAAAATTCTCCAAACCAGGCTTCAGCAGTACAAGAACCGAGAACTTCCAGATATTCAAGCTGGATTTAGAAAAGGCAGAGGAACCAGAGATCAAATTGCCAACATCCGCTGGATCATCAAAAAAGCAAGAGAGTTCCAGAAAAACATTTAGTTCTGCTTTATTGGCTATGCCAAAGCTTTTGACTGTGTGGAACAAACTGTAGAAAATTCTGAAAGAGATGGGAATACCAGACCACCTGACCTGCCTCTTGAGAAATCTGTATGCAGGTCAAGAAGCAACAGTTAGAGCTGGACATGGAACAACAAACTGGTTCCAAATAGGGAAAGGAGGACATCAAGGCTGTATATTGTCACCCTGCTTATTTAACTTATATGCAGAGTACATCATGTGAAATGCCGGGCTGGATGAAGCACAAGCTGAAACAAAGATTGCCGGGAGAAATAACAATAACCTCAGATATGCAGATAACACCACCCTTATGGCAGAAAGCAAAGTAGAACTAAAGAGCTTCCGGATGAAAGTGAAAGAAGAGAGTGAAAAAGTTGGCTTAAAACTCAACATTGAGAAAACTAAGGTCATGGCATCTGGTCCCATCACTTCATGGCAAATAGATGGGGAAACAGTGGAAACAGCGAGAGACTCTATTCTCTTAGGCTCCAAGATCATTGCAGATGGTGATTGCAGCCATGAAATTAAGAGATTCTTGTTCCTTGGAAGAAAAGCTCTGACCAACCTAGACACCATATTAAAAAGCAGAGACATTACTTTACCAACAAAGGTCCATTCAGTCAAACCTATGGTTTTTCCAGTAGTCATGTATGAATATGAGAGAGGACTATAAAGAAAGCTGAGCACCGAAGAATTGATGCTTTTGAACTGTGGTGTTGGAGAAGACTCTTGAGAGTCCCTTGGACTGCAAGATCAAACCTCTCCATCCTAAAAGAAATCAGTCCTGAATATTCATTGGAAGGACTGATGTTGAAGCTGAGACTCCAATACTTTGGCCACCTGATGCGAAGAACCAACACACTGGAAAAGACCCTGGTGCTGTGAAAGATTGAAGGCAGGAGGAGACGGGGAAAACAGAGGATGAGATGGTTGGATGGTATCACCGACGCGACGGACATGAGTTTGAGTAGTCTGTGGTTGTTGGTGATGGACAGGGAAGCCTGGTGTGCTGCAGTCCAGGGGGTCACAAAGAGTCAGATATGACTGAGTGACTGAACTTATAGATTTTATGAAAGAAAAACGTTCATAATTTTATGAAATGTTCTCTCTTACTGAAGAATTTATTTTCCTTAGATTTTTTTCAGTGCATAAAATAAAAAACAATTATGTTTACAATGTGAAACAAAGCATGATTTCCTAAGTAAAGTCAGAGACATTGAAAAATGTCAATGCATGAATCAACTTTTCAGAAAATGACTACTGGAGTTAATACTATCCTAGTTTTGTGATTCATTTATTCAATCACTCATTCATTTGTTTGTCACAGAATATTTATTGATGATTTTATTATGTGTCTGGCACTATTACAGCCTTAGGAAAGAAACATAAGATAAAGAAAAATTGGACGCCCTCAAAGACCATCCATTCTAGTTGGTTGTGGAGGATGGCCAATAAACAAAATATATAAGTGAAATTTATAGAAACTTAGATGGTGATAACTCCAATGGAATAAATAAAGCAAGAAAGTCAAATAAAAAATACTAGGTATGGATTTGAAATTTTAAAGAGGAAAATCAGAGTAAGCTTTATTTAGAATATCACATTTAAACAAAGACTTGAAGGAGAGATGCTGGTTCACACCCTTCTTGGAGCCTCCTGTGTATAATCTGAAATTTGCCCCCATACTCAAAGGGCAGAGAGAGAGAAGAAGGAGGCAGGTCTCTGCAGATTGTTGGGTGGTGGTTTTATTAATGAAGGGAACATCCCCTTAAGGGTGGTCTTGGGCATCCACAAGATGAGTAGACTTCCACACCCAGATACTAGTGCCAGAATCTTAAAATTTTACATAAAGTTCTGTACTGGTCTCAGTCACATATGCCATCCAGATAGTCTCAAAAACTCATTGCTCAAGGTACTAGTGCCAGAATCTTAAAATTTTACATAAAGTTCTGTACTGGTCTCAGTCACATATGCCATCCAGATAGTCTCAAAAACTCATTGCTCAAGGTTGTCTTTGGGCAAGTTCTAGCAAGGAGGCCAAAAGAGCACACATTACAAGGAGGGAATTCTGACTGCCTGGGTCAAGGTCACGCATTAGCCCATGACACATCCTCTCTTGATTTACCTCCTCCAAGAGAATGAAGCAAAATATTGCAGACATTTTAGAGGAAAGAGGGTTCAAAGAGAAAGGATATTAAGAATAAATGCTTAGAGCTGAGAAAGTGGCTGGCACTTAGGAGGAAAATCAAAAATGAAAATGTGACTGGCATGTCATTAGAGAGGAAGAAAGAAAAGAGAGCGAGGGACAGACAGGTTCGACATCAGATCTAGGAAGGTCTACTGTAAGGACTTTTTCATTAAAGTTCAGTGAAATAAGGTGTGATTCAACTCTTCATTATAAAAAAAAAAAAAAAACTCTTCATTATGTCTGGAGAAATATTTTAATCATCTACTATTTCCTACACACTCTATGATAATGTCCATTTGGTACTATACTAAAAGACTCATGGTTGAACTCCAGCTTTTTAAAAAATTCTTGATTGTCACCAAGATCAATAATAAAGGTGAAATAAATCAAATTCTAAAATGCATGCCAGGAAAATAAAAATAAAAATAAAATGCATGCCAGGGATGGAGGGAATTTTGTTTAAATAATTTGCTTTCAATTCAATTTTTTGAACTGTGGCAGA
Organism: Dama dama; assembly: GCF_033118175.1. Classification (NCBI taxonomy): domain Eukaryota; kingdom Metazoa; phylum Chordata; class Mammalia; order Artiodactyla; family Cervidae; genus Dama; species Dama dama. The sequence continues at coordinate 42,867,317 of NC_083711.1, read as the reverse complement.
AACTGCTAATGGGTCTCTAATGTCTTTACCAGCTGATAGGATGTGAGCAAAAACTACAAGTGCTGGGACTTCCCTGATAGTGGAGTGGTAAACACTTCACTTTCCATTGCAAGTGGTGCAGGTTCGTTCCCTGGTCGGGGAGCTAAGATCCCACATACCTTGAGGCCAAAAAAAAACAAAACATAAAACAGAAGCAATGTTGTAACAGATTTAATAAAGACTTGAAAAACGGTCCATGTTAAAAAAAAAAAAAAAATCTACAAGTGCCAACTCTAGGTCCTAAGGAAGAATACATGTTTCTATCTTGGCTCTTTCCCTTTCATGGCTGCCCAGTAGTCAGTGAAAATTGGAACAGAGATGGCAGTAACATATTAAGTTAAGCAGTTATCCAACCAGCTATGACTGCTTATTCTTGGTTGGTAATATGAGAAAGAGACAAAAGGCCTTTTTTTAGCCCATATTTTGGGGTCTTTGATTTGCACCAGCTTAACCTGCACCTTATCAAAGACATTAGCAAAACAAGAAGTTAAATGACACAGAACTCCTAAAACTCTATATTATTTCATTATAATCTTTAACCCTTTTATATTCACTTTAAATTTCTTTACTACATCCCACAGGGAGAAACAAAACTATAATTCACTGTACTTTTTATCATAAATAAGGAACAAGAAATCCATGACCCTTTGACTCTAATTTTTATTCAGTCTTTGATGGAAAAGGAAATTGGGGGTCTTAGGAAATAATTTGAACAATTTCTCAAAGAAAAGCTATATTTTATGGCACAAAAACATTTCCTTTTCTTGGTGATAATTAAAGTGATATATACATCAGATTTGCTTAGGAATGTGTGAATAATGAGAGTTACATATGGTACAGGGAAGCATTCACTGAACTATGATATTTTAATATAGCTTGCTGCAGGAATAGAGAGAGAAGAGATTAAGAAAGATATAGAAAATAAAACACAGAAATTTAGGGTGCAGGCGACTGCAATGGAGAGATATAGGCTAACACAGCAAAGGAGAAACTTAAAAACAGACACAAAAGAACTAGACAAAGGAACGTGGAAGAAGACTGTCAAGAATCATGGTGGAAATTTGATTATTCTTGTCTTGTTTTGTATTTTTAGCATAATCCTAGAAGATCTTCACTAAACTCAGGAAACAGCTAATATTTGAAGTTCTTAGAGCCATTGTCTGAGTAGCTGAGCAGAAAAAAAAACCAGCCACCAGTAGGGTGAGAAGTAGGTCAGTTGTCTCTGCTTACTTTTATAAGTTACAAAGTGTCCAAAGGACTATTTTACAAATATCTTTTAATGGACTATATACTACCCCTGATTTTTGCCAGAGGTTTATTTACATGAATATGTCCAGAGTCACTAATATTTCAATATGAATTTTTTTCCTTGAACTTCCTTAAATGATTTTTTGTGTGTTAATCACTCTGCAGCTCATTCCTATTAGGATTATAAAGCCAGTTGATTGAGAGAGAAGAAAAGAAAAACAAACAAAAAAACTCAATGCATACTATTTTACAGTACTTAAATGACAATTATCCCTTCACTGATCACAGCCTTGTCATGACAAAGGAGCTTGTGTAACCTAATGAAGCTATGAGCTATGCTGTGCAAGGCCAGTCAAGACAGGTGGGTCATAGTGGAGAGTTCTGACAAAACGTGGTCCACTGAAGGAGGAAATGGCAAACCACTCCAGTATTCTTGCCATGAGAAGCCCACGAACAGTATAATAAGACAAAAATATAAGACGCCAGAAGATGAGCCCCCCAGGTTGGAAGGTATCCAATATACTCCTGGGGAAGAGCAGAGAGCAATTACTAATAGCTCCAGAAAGAAAGAAGCATCTGTCCAAAGCAGAAATGACACTCGGTTGTGTATGTGTTCAGTGGTGAAAGTAAAGTTCAATGTTGTAAAGAACAATATTGCATAGGAATCTAAAATGTTAGGTCCATGAATCAAGATACTAATAAATTGGACAAGGTCAAGAAGGAGATGGCAAGAGTGAACATCGACATCTTAGGAATCAGTGAACTAAAATGGACAGGATTATCGTATGCAAAACAGAAAAAGAGACACAGATGTACAGAACAAAATTTTGGACTCTGTGGGAGAAGGTAAGGGTGGGATGTTTCAAGAGAACAGCATCGAAACATGTATATTATCTAGGGTGAAACAGATCACCAGCCCAGGTGGGATGCATGAGACAAGTGCTCAGGGCTGGTGCACTGGGAAGACCCAGAGGAATCACGTGGAGAGGGAGGTGGGAGGGGGGATCGGGATGGGGAATACACGTAACTCCATGGCTGATTCATGTCAATGTATGACAAAACCCACTGAAATATTGTGAAGTAATTAGCCTCCAACTAATAAAAAATAAATAAATAAATAAAATGTAGAAAAAATAAATAAATAAAGTGCTTCACTCAACATGCCAGCATATTTGGAAAACTCAGCAGTGGCCACGGGACTGGAATATGCCAGTTTTCAGTCCAATCCCAAAGAAGGGAAATGCCAAAGAATGTTCAAAGTATCATACAATTGCGCTTATTTCACATACTAGAAAGATCATGCTCAAAATCCTTCAAGCTAGGCTTCAGCAGTATGTGAACTGAGAACTTCCAGATGCACAAGCTGGGTTTAAAAAAGGAAGAGGAACCAGAGATTCTATTTCCAACATTCCCTGGATCATAGAGAAAGCAAGGGAATTCCAGAAAAATAACATCTATTTCATGCTTCATTGACTATGCTAAAGATTTTGACTGTGTGGATCACAAGAAACTGTGAATCACATGAAATTGTTACACTGTGAAAATTCTCAAAGACATGGGAATACCAGAGCACTTTACCCACCTCCTGAGAAACCTGTATGCACATCAAGAAGCAACTGTTAGAACCAGACATGGAACAATGGACTGGTTCAAAATTGGAAAAGGAGTACAAGGCTTTATATGGTTATCTTGTGAATATAACTTATATGCAGAGTACATCATGTGAAATGCTGGAATCAAGATGATGGCTCACAAGCTGAAAACAAGATTGTTGGGAGAAATATCAACAACCTCAGATAGGCAGATGATACCACTCTAATGGCAGAAAGCAAAAAGAAACTAAAGAACTTGACGACAGTAAGAGAAGGCAGTGAAAAAGCTGACTTGTAACTCAACAGTCAGTAAACTAAGATCATGGCATCTATCACTTCAAGGCAAACAGATGGAGAAAAAGTGGAAGCAGTGACAGTTTTTCTTTTCTTGGACTCCAAAATCACTGTGAAGGGTGACTGCAGCCATTAAATTAGAACGTTTGCATCTTGGAAGGAAAGCTATGACCAACCTAGACAGCATATTAAAAATAAAGACATCACTTTGCCGAAAAAGGTTCATATAGTCAAAGCTGTGACTTTTTCAGTAGTCGTGTACAGATGTGAGAGTTGGACTATAAAGAAGGCTGAGTGGTGAAGAACTGATGCCTTCAAACTGTGGTGCTGGAGAAGCCTCTTGAGAGTCCCTTGGACAGCAAGGAGATTAAATCTGTCAGTTCTAAAGGAAATCAACCCTGAATATTCATTGGAAGGACTGATGCTGAAGATGATGCTCCAATACTTCGGCCACCTGATACAAAGAGCTGACTCACTGGAAAAGACCATAATTCTGGGAAAGATTGAGGGCAGGAGGGGAAGAGGGCATTAGAGGATGAGATGCTTACGTAGCATTACAGACTCAATGGACATTATTTGAGCAAACTGTGGGAGATAGTGAAGGACAGGGAGCCTAGTAGGCTGCAGTTCATGGGGTCACAAAGAGTCAGATAAGACTTAGTGACTGAATAACAACAAAATGACAATTATACACATTTAAAGTCAATCTGAATGAGACGTTTAAGATATAAGCATCTGTTGAACTCAAAAAACATTTTTTTTTTCAGAATATCTGATATATTTTTAAAAATTTGACCCAAAGATCATTTTGGAGTACTTATTTGGAATGATCCAGATATCTGCATGCTAGATAACATCTAACATTTTGTCTAAGCCTTTGAAGGATGTCATGAGAACCCTTGAAGAATAGTCACTTAAGTGTGACTTATTTTTTTTCCGTGTGTGTGTCCATTTCTATGAACATTTGTTTGTAAAACAACAGTTTGGAAAATTCAGCATAGCCTACAAGAATATGTCCACTAAGTAAAATAACAACTTCATTTTTAATTCAAAACACAATATGAGCTGATAGAATTATTAAAATTTAAAAAATCCCAAGTAGGAGGCACAATCTGTTTATTAGATTGCTCATGTTTTTCTTTTCTCTGTAAAAAGAGAATTCGTGATAATATGTAGGTCTGATGTAGAACAATGTACAAAAAATTAAAAGTTAACAACTCAGCAACCACTTTGTAATTTTATTTGCACAACCTAAAGTTCAATTCCTTTCTATTAGTTCAGGGATTCAAAACAGATTATGATCAGTTCAGTTCAGCCATTCAGTCATGTCCAACTCTTTGAGACCCCATGGACTGCAGCACACCAGGCTTCCGTGTCCATCACCAAGGTCTTGGAGCTTGCTCAAACTCACGCCCATCAAGTCAGTGATGCCATCCATCTCATCCTCTGTCTTCCCCTTCTCCTCCTGCCCCCAATCCCTCCCAGAATCAGGGTCTTTTCCAATGAGTCAAATCTTTGCATGAGGTGGCCAAGGTATTGGAGTTTCAGCTTCATCATCAGTCCTTCCAATGAACACCCAGGACTGATCTCCTTTAGGATGGACTGGTTGGATCTCCTTGCAGTCCAAGGGACTCTTCAAGAGTCTTCTCCAACACCACAGTTCAAAAGCATCAATTCTTCAGCACACAGCTTTCTTTATGGTCAACTGTCACATCCGTACATGACTACTGGAAAAACCATAGGTTTGACCTTTGATGGTAAAGTAATGTCTCTGCTTTTTAATATTCTATCCAGGTTGATCATAGCTTTTCTTCCAAGGAGCAAGTGTCTTTTAATTTCATGGCTGCAGTCACTATCTGCAGTGATTTTGGAGCCCATGAAAATAAAGTCTCTCACTGTTTCCATTTTTCCCCCATCTATTTGCCATGAAGTGATGGGACTGGATGCCATGATCTTAGTGTTTTGAATGTTGAGTTTTAAGCCAGTTTTTTCACTCTCCTCTTTCACTTTCATCAAGAGGCTCTTTAGTTCTTCTTCACTCTCTGCCATAAGGGTGGTATCATATGTATATCTGAGGTTGCCTAAAGTTCAATTTCTTTCTATTAGTTCAGGGATTCAAAACAGAGTATGATATGGATTACTAATTATCCAGTCAGCTTTGATTTTTCATATGACTAAATCAAATGATAATAAGTAACCAACCTAATTATTCTATTATCTAAATAACTGATAAACTTACCCTTCTTTAATTGACTCTGCAAAAATAAACTTGCTATGTAATTTGAGTCTAACACTATAAAATATTAAAAAATATATAAAAAGTATTTTCCCATAAGAAGTTAACAAGCATCTGGGGAGAGGAGGATACACCATCATCTCCTACCTGAAGTACTCAGAAAGAAGTGTGATCTCTATTAAATCCATTCATTCTTCACACTGCATTTAAGGAGATCCTTACAAAGAGCGTATCTGATTATATCATCACCCTCCAGGCCCCTACCCCCAACAAAGACATGAACTATTTAAATGAGCTTCCAATGTGCTTAGCTATAAATGTAAAACTCCTTGCCAGTGTTTTTAGTGCTCTTTAAAGGCTTCCCTGGTGGCTCAGATGGTAAAGAATCTGCCTGCAATGTGGGAGGCCTGTGTTCAATCCCTGGGTGGGGAAGATCCCCTGGAGAAAGAAATGGCAACTCACTCCAGTACTCTTGCCTGGGCAATTCCATGGACAGAGGAGACTGGCAGGCTACAGTCCATGGGGTCACAAAGAATCAGACACGACAGAGTGACTATCACTCACCCACACAGTCTCCTCCAAGAGACTTTCCACCCTGGTCTCTCACTGGGCTCCCTTCTCTGCTTCGGCCACACTGGCTATGCTTCTTCTAGCCATGATATCATTGTAAAAGGTAGTTTTGCTTCATTGGGTTCACTCCTACTTCAGATCTCAGCATAACTGCCACTTCCCTGACCTCCTTTTTAGGTCAAATTCTTTATGTATAATATTTTATAGCACATTGAATTTCTCCTCCGTGCTTCGGGGTTAGAGACAGTTTTATGTTTTTGTTATTAATTAAAGCCTATCTTCCTCTCTAGGCTATGAACTGCGAAAGTAGAAAAATCGTGTTCAGTTCTCCTCACTATTAGAAAAGAAGTGCTTTCTTAATGAAACTGAATCCTATAATCTCTCAATAAATATCAGTAAAATGACTGTTATTATTCAGTGATAAATAAACTTGAATTCAGCATTCCATCAATGGAACTTCAGAAAATCCCCTCATAAAGTTTATAATGACTTTCAATCTTCAGCTCAAACTAGTCATTGGTTAGTTGACTGGGTTTTATGTGTTTGTTTCTTTGTTTCTGAAAAATAAATCTTGGCTTGCTCTTATTAACCCAGAAAATGACTGTCTCTCTTAATTATATTATAAACATTTATTTCTTCATGTGTCCAACAAATACTCACAAAAATAATGTGAATTCAAAGGTACTTCACAGGTTTTAACCACTCAAAGGCATGAACTTATAAATTCATTTCAAAGTGAACATAAACCATAATACTTTTGAAAATTCTGTCCTATTTATGGCTGATCAAAACTCATACTTGTTGCACTCTACAAACATAAACTGTTTATGCTTCTATGAAGTTTGTGCTTCTATGAAAGAGAATTAATGCTCCTTTATTTACCCACATTAGACTTCTTCCCAATCTGTTTTTCTCCTTTAATTGAAAATTCAGAAGTAATTTTTTTCAGTTTTGAAAAAATAAATTCCTTAACCCCACCAAGTATTCCTCTTATCTATTGTTTTTTCCTTGTTTATTAAACAATTTTCGAACAAATAAGTTACCAAGCACTTACAATGTGTCAGACTCTGTGCAAAGGATTTTACACATACTGTCTCATTTTAACATCATGTAGAGATGATTATTAGGTTCTCTGAATAACTAGAGAGAGAAGTTCATCAAGTTGTGTCATCATCACCCAAATAATAAAGGGGCCTAGCTGTGATTTTAGACATTTTTCTTCCTTCCCAAAAGGTTATAGGAAGGATAAAAGAAACAGCATGGAGTGGGAGAAAGATTCCTCAACTAGTGTCTTTTGAAATACAGAGATAACCCATGGCTCTGTGGCTAACTGACAAGTCACTAAAGTTCTCTATAATCGCCTCTAAAATAAAGAGCATGTAGAACATCAGAGCCAGAACTATTGTCTGCCAAGTGAAAGTTAATTGATTCTCTGCTTACTTCATCTTCCCTTTACCCAGCCCCAAAATTAACTCCATGGAAAGAATGATGAATGGCTTCATGATCATGTATTATACAAGTAGACAGGAATGTAATCATATAGTCAGCATTTTTCATCTTCCAAACCATACACTTATCTTCACAGAGTAGAATTTTTAGATTAGTAGTATTTTGTTTAATGTGGTGTATATCATTAGGAGATAAGACTACTACCAGCTGTTTGAAGGAAATAGGAGTTTTACTAAAAGAATCCATTGGAGGGAAGTGAATAAGACAGATTGGTGATAGGAGAGGAAATCAAGTCTAACAGCTTCAATTCTTATCCCAGCTCCCTCTTTCTTACAAGTTCCAGTGACTTTTGTAAAGGATTTTAGTATCTTCATTTACATCTCTATAAACTGTTATAATGTGGACATTTTTACTTACATAAAAATTAATGCTTGAAAAGTACTTTAAAATCCTTAGTGCTTCAAGTATTTTAAATGGATCCATATCATAATACAGTCTACTATGCCATAAAATGTGATAAAACAATAGTTTTCAACAGTATTGGAGAAACCTTAAACAGGCTAGACTCAACAAGGAGTGCAAAGATCTACAATATGGACACATGCCAGCTATACTGAAGTGGTACAGTTTGTAACTTAACACACGAGCTAGATTTTATTATATCTTATGGCTATTAAAGATATAATCTGGTATGAACTCCCAAACTTTTATTCTGCCATGTTTAAGAATGGTAATCAAAGGTAAGTTCCTCCTATCTTATTTTTCTGTTGCACCATCAGGAGTGTCCACATCAGCTGGCAAGCTCCCACCATCAGACCCCTACTAGAGCTAGCAAGAAGGAGAGCAAACACAGAACCATACACAGAACCCTGTGTAGAGCCCCACACAGAGAATGTATCCTTATACCGTAGAGGCCAAGACTTAGTCATAGATCCAAAGCAATCTGGGAAACAGTCTTCATTCATGGTCATGTATATAGCCAAAACTCCATGAAATATGATAGAAAACTAGGAGTCTCTGACACAATGATCTTAAGCAAGTGACACTGCCTTCCTAAACAGCAAATTCATCCTCTATAACAGGGGTTTTAATATCTATATTATCAGAATGTGATGATGATGCCATGTTCTATTTGAACATGCCTGTCACACTTGTAAAACAGTGTGTTTACATTTAAGCCTTATGTAGACCTAAGACATTATTTGTTCATAAGAGTCCTTGAATGGAAAAAAAAAAAAAATCTGCCACTAGTCTGTTGTGTTACTAATAGAGATAGAACACTTCAAACAAGAGTTAACATTTTTAAAGCAATGCTTTTTCAATATAATTCTAAAGATTTTGTTTATAACAGAGAAATGACTCTCAAATATTAATCACCAGATTTAATATGCGTCTTCTGTCACTGTCGCTTGTAGCTCTCTAAGAATCTATGACTCTCTATCTTTTTCTTAAGCAAGGATGATTTTTTTTTCTAATTCAGGAGCTCTGAAACTGTTCAAAAGTGAGAAGTAACTGAAGCCAATCCTGTCAGATTGCTCGGTACCTATTCAAAGCCACACTGTGGAATGCTCAGGAGGGATTATTGTATTTCAGTCACATTACGATACATATACCACTTGTACATTCCACAGAAGTCTCTAATAAAAAGCAGTTTTTTAACAGCAATGCAACCTCTGTGAGGATAGATTATCTTTTTTACGGGTGAGGTACCAGACAGACAAAAAACTGATGTCTAAAAGCAAGGAAACTCCCATTTCTAGTGATGGGGGAAGTGGAAAGCACCTGTTAATATAATAAAGAGAAGCCACTGAGTGCAAAGTTAAGCTCTGAATTCTTTTTCAGCAAACATAGAGAAAAAGTTGGATCATTTGTCCTCAAAGAAACTATCTCAGGACAGTGAAGTTTCTTGGTGGATCCAAAGAAAGACTGTTGCTGACAATTGGCAAAAGAGACACAATGAACCAGTTGTCAGACATGCCTACAGAATGACAATTTGTAAAATAAAACCCTTTGAACAACCAGAGGATGCTTTAAAAGAAGCTGCTGATTCAAACTGAATAACTTCACTTTGCTGTGTTTTCTGCTCTTGTATAGATCATCATTACTATTTTTACTTTCTATTTTCAGCAGAAATTTGAGTTAACCTTTTGTTCCATCTGTAGCTCGCCTTCTGAAGCAGCACCACCTCCTTTTCATTATTTCTTTCAAAAGCACTGAAATTTGCAAAATGCACCATTTCCCTCCCTCACTCTGTGGAGGAGTAGCAGAGCCAGCTTTTCAAGCATGAAGATTCCTAATAATCAAAGGAACGTCAGGACTAAAATGAGTATGCAGAGTGGATAATACCCAACACCAGAGCACGTGTGATTGGAGAGGCAACAAAAATCCTCTTGTTCTAAAATTTGTTATTTAGAAACCTGTCAAAACACCTGGAACTCCCCACTGTGACTTGCTGAAGTCTTTAAGCCTCTAAGAAAAATTTTAACTATTTTTATGAAGATATTGTTCACTAAGTCACCACCAATTTTAAATGTCTTAGTTCATATTGGTTTGATTCTTCCTACCTGAGACACAAGCAGTCACCTGATTTCTAAGCAAAAGATAACAGGGAAATACTAGAGGCTGGCCTCCAGACCTGTTCCTAAATGAGGACACTGGTAAAATCAAAGTAGTTGCTGACTCCCCATACAATAATATTCATTTAGTATGAGGTAATTTCAGTATTTGAAAACATAAGAGATAAAATTTACTCTGAATTCACTAACATCTTAAAATAGATTTTTTCTTATTCACAATACCACTTTTATATATTTAAAATGTTGTGTGTATTTATGGAGTACAAATTTTCCCAATCCTCAGAAAGCATTCAAAGAAAAATTCAAAGCTCCTTATAGTAACATCTTGGCGCTTTAGCCTGGCGTGCTCGCTGGCAGGCAGGCTTTATCTACCTGACTGGGCCCGGCTGGGTGATGTCACAGGAGAGGTTTTGTTGGGGGCTGGCAGGAGGTAACCTGTGGGACTGGACTCTGAGGCTGATTCTGGCTCTACTGTAAAGAGAGGTAAGAAACAACACCATTCCTCAAGAATTCTGCCTTGTCAATTCATCCATGATGAAGAGTTCCTCCAGGTAGAATAATACCGTGGATGTGCGCATGCTCAGTCACGTCCAACTCTGCGACTTCCGTCCAACCCACGGACTGAATCCCACCAGGTTCCTCTATCCGTGGAATTTTGCAGGCAAGAATACTGGAAAATCCATGGCTGATTCATGTCATTGTATGGCAAAAAACCACTACAATATTGTAAAGTAATTAGCCTCCAACTAATAAAAATAAATGAAAAAAATAAATAAAAAAGAAAAAAAATCCTGGAGTAGGTTGCCGTTTCCTGTTCTGGGGGTGGTAGATGATATAAATTTGTAGTGCAGAACAAAGATTAAGGACTGGAAGCGGCCTTGGAAGTCACATAATCTACCATTAGGTAAGGAATGTGAGGTAATCTATGTGAAATCAAAGTAATTGCCAAGGCAGGACTAATTCCCAGAGTCTTCTTTCTATGAAACTATTGACATTTACTAAATATGATCCAAAAAATACTATCAAATCAATGCTTCCAAATATGCACTAAATAAATGTACTGCCTAAAACATTCTGCTGTGAATCATTTATGAAGTTTTGTATCATAGATATAGAACTAGGCATCAGAAGACTCACACACCAGTATTACTTCAGCCATAAACTGCATGACTTTTGACATGTCGCTACACATTGACTCATCTTTTTCCTGCTGAAAAATATGGATGTTAATTTTTTTAAAATTTCTCAAGTCCCTTCAACCTTATCATTCTGGACATATAAAAATTCCCCCAAATGCAAAGCATGACCCCATAATTTATCTGTATTATTGCCATATCATCCTTTTAGAATGGCATTAAAGGAGAGTCATATATGTGTTTTTTTCTGGAAGAGACAAATATACACAGGCAGTATAGTTGACAGTATAAATTATATTATTTAATTTTTTCAAAGGTACCTCAAGAAATGTTATTCTGAGACTGAAATAATAGTTGCAATAAAAATACATAAGCCCATCACCAGAGAGCAATGGTATTATGAAGATATTATGTTTTTAGATATCTTTGAGGGTGGTAGATAATAACTACTGAGGGTCTAGCCCAAAGCCCCAGAGTGACAGTTTTATCTGTTTCTACAAGGAGAGAGTGACAATGTTGATTTTAATCTTTTGAAGTAAGAAGCCCATATGAAAAGTAATACTTTTTCTTTTCATAAGCAACAAAAAGGCAGAGGAACCAGAGATCAAATTGCCAAAATCCGCTGGATCACTGAAAAAGCAAGAGAGTTCTAGAAAAACATCTACTTCTGCTTTATTGACTATGCCAAAGCTTTTGATTGCGTGGATCATAATAAACTGTGGAAAATTCTGAAAGAGATGGGAATACCAGATCACCTGACCTGCCTCCTGAGAAATCTGTATGCAGGTCAAGAAGCAACAGTTAGAACTGAACATGGAACAACAGACTGGTTCCAAATCAGGAAAGGAGTACATCAAGGCTGTATATTGTCACCTTGCTTATTTAACTTATATGCAGAGTACATCATGAGAAATGCTGGGCTGGAAGAAGTACAGGCTGGAATCAAGATTGCCAGGAGAAATATCAATAACCTCAGATATGCAGGTGACACCACCCTTATAGCAGAAAGTGAAGAGGAACTAAAAAGGCTCTTGATGAAAGTGAAAGAGGAGAGTGAAAAAGTTGGCTTAAAGCTCAACATTCAGAAAACTAAGACCATGACATCTGGTCCCATCACTTTATGGCAAATAGATGGGGTAACAATGGAAACAGTGAGAGACTTTATTTTCTTGGGCTCCAAAATCACTGCAGATGGTAACTGCAAACATGAAGTTAAAAGACACTTGCTCCTTGAAAGAAAAGTTCTGACCAAACTAGACAGCATATTAAAAAGCAGAGACATTACTTTACCAACAAAGGTCCATCTAGTCAAAGCTATGGTTTTTCCAGTAGTCACATATGGATGTGAGAGTTGGACTCTAAAGAAAGCTGAGCGCCGAAGAATTGATGTTTTTGAACTGTGGTGTTGGAGAAGACTCTTGAGAGTCTCTTGGACTGCAAGGAGATCAATCCTGTCAATCCTAAAGGAAATCAGTCCTGAATATTCACTGGAAAAACTGATGCTAAAGCTGAAACTCCAATACTTTGGCCACCTGATGCGAAGAACTGACTCGTTGGAAAAGACCCTGATGCTGGGAAAGATTGAAGGCGGGAGGAGAAGGGGACATCAGAGGATGAGGGTTAGATGGTATCGCTAATGTGATGGACATGAGTTTGAGTAAGCTCCGGGAGTTGGTGATGGACAGGGAAGCCTGTCATGCTGCAGTCCATGGGTCACAAAGAGTCAGACACGACTGAGTGACTGAACTGAAGGCTTGGACATTCAGTATCAGAGAGAACTGTGGCGGTGGGGACAAATAGTATATACCTTCAGCCCCGGTGTCCCAGGTTGGCGTGTGTTTAGTCTCTTGGATAGCTATTTAATTCCCTTTTATTATTCAAGTATCCCACTTGAGTAAATGATAAAGAGTACAGGATATTATAATTAACTTTCTATGAATTCCATTTGACAGGAGAAATAACTAACCCTTGTACCAAAGGCTGTTTCTGTATAAAACTATAACCAACTAGTGAAAAAACATAATTAAGCCATAATTTTGTTATGAATCACCTAACATTTTTACTGATATCCCCCCAGAGGATGGTTTGTCTACAGGACATTATGTAAACAAACAGAGGTTAAGGGAAGCTAAAGACTAAACAGAACATCAAGTTTGTTTGAATTATAGTAGTGCAAATGTCCATCTCCTGTTTATTTAGTTTCCAAACACTTCTTTAATATATGCAATATTTTGAGAAATGTCTTGTGTAAATCTAAAGCCTTTCCAATTAATCACTGCAAAGTTCACTGTGCCCCTAAGGCATATTAAACTTCAATAAAGGTATTTGGCTATGTGAGAACACGGAGGGAAAAGATGGCATCTATGGATGTGACATAAAACCTGGTATATTGGTAACACACAACAACAAAGGAAAGGTCTTTTAAGTGCAGAGGACAGTGGCCTGAAGTGTAAAATTAATCATTGTTGTGGAAAAGAATATTAAAGAGTAAAATATGATTGTTGGATCCACCTGTATCGAACAAAGCACTACTCCAAAGGGAACTTGATGTTGATTTTGCTTATTAAAGGGTTACTGGATAATACTGTTGCAATATTAAAAAGTTGTTTCTATTAAATTTTGACTTCTGAGAAAAGTAAGAGATGATAATAGGTAAACAAAAATGATTAACTCTGAAGCATTTTGTATGTTTAGTTATTAATCAAAGGAAGAAAACAGACTTGAGTACTAGGAAAATTGTTTCTTCTCTTTTTACAACTGGAAAGCATTTAATATATTTTGCCTGAATCAGTTACAAATCCAGAATTGCAATTTATAAAAACCCACTATGGTTTCAAGGAATTTTTATTTGTCTGTTTCTTTGTTGAACTGTAGTTGATTTACAACGTGATGTTAGTTTCATGTATATAGCACAGTGTTTCATATATATATCCTTTTCAGATTATTTTCCCTTACCAGTTCAGTTCAGTTCAGTCACTCAGTCGTGCCTGACTCTTTGCGACCCCATGGACTGCAGCACGCCAGGCCTCCCTGTCCATCACCAGTTCCCAAAGCTTGCTCAAACTCATGTCCATCGAGTCGGTGATGCCATCCAACCATCTCATCCTCTGTTGTCCCCTTCTCCTCCTGCCTTCCATCTTTCCCAGCATCAGGATCTTTTCCAAAGAGTCAGTTCTTTGCATCAGGTGGCCAAAGTAGTGAAGCTTCAGCTTTAGCATCAGTCTTTCCAACGAATATTCAGGATTGATTTCCTTTAGGATTGACTGGTTTGATCTCCTTGCAATCTAAGGGACTCTCAAGAGTCTTCTCCAATACCACTGTTCAAAAACACCAAAATATTGAGTATAGTTCACTGTGCTATCCAGTAGGTCATTGTAGGTTATCAATTTTATATATAGTAGTGTGTATATGCTAATTTCAACCTTCAAATTTATCCCTCCCTCCACTTCCCCCTTTGGTACTATAAATTTGCTTTCTATGTATGTAAGTCTATTTGTATTTTGTAAACACTTCATTTGTATCTTTTATTTTTAGATCCCACATATAAGCAATGTGATATTTGTCTTTCTCTGTCTGACTTGCTTTATTTAGTGTGATAATCTCTAGATCCATCTGCGTTGCTACAAATAGCATTATTTCATTCTTTTTATGGTTAAGCAATATTCCACCGCATATACACTACATCTTTTTTATCCATTCCTATGTCAGTGGACATTTAGGTTGCTTCCAGGTCTTGGCTATTGTAAGTAGTACTTCAATGAACATTGGGGTGCATATATCTTTTTCTGAATTAGTTTTCTCCAGATATATGCCCAGGAGTGGGACTGCAGGTAACTCTGGGCTTCCCAGGTGGTGCTAGTAGTAAAGAAGCTGCCTGCCAGTGCAGGAGACAAAACAGACAAGGGTTCAGTCCCTGCGTCAGGAAGATCCCTGGAGAAGGGCATGGCAACCCACTCCGTATTTTTGCCTGGAGAATCGCCATGGACAGAGGAGCCTGGCCAGCGATAGTACACGGGGTCACAAAAGAGTCAGACATGACTGAGTGACTAAGTACAGCACAGGGTAACTCTATTTTTAGTTTTTTAAGGAATCTCCATACTGTTCCCAGTAGTGGCTGTACAAATTTACATTCCCACCAATAGCTTAGGCGGGTTCCTTTTTCTTCATACCCTTCAGGTAGATCAAGAATTGCAATTTCTAAAAACCCACCATGGTTTCAAGGGATTTCTTTGAAAACAAACAAACACCACCACCAACAACAAAACATGAAGTCTAGCAATATCCTAGGAGTGTGAACCAAGCTTGGGAAATAGAAGCTAAGGTAGCTACTAACAAGCAAAAAAACATAAAGCAAAATTAGCAGAACAGTGTGTCAGGATAGATACCAGCACTGCAAGATGCTCAAGTTATATAGAAAATATGCCCACTGCCCACTGACATGGTTATATAGTGGACATTCCATTATATGACTGTGAATATATTCTACTTCACTGTCATCAAAGCATCAAGATCCTGGGTAAAAGTATATAACCGATTAAACACATGCCATGTTTCTAATACTGGAAAGCCATCGTCTTCATTATTTGAGGCTATGATGACAAATTACCACAAATTTGGTAGCTCAAGATGATAGAAACACATACTCTGGAGGCCAGGCATACAGAATCAAGGTATTGGCAGGGCTTTACTTCCTCTGGAAGCCCTAGGGCAGATTCTGTTTCTTGCATCTTCCAGCATTCCTTGCCAGCATTACTTGGCTTGAGGCACATAACTCCAATTTCTGTTTCTACTCTTATAGAAATTTCATCTCTTCTATGTGTCTCTCAAAATTCCTTTTGCCTTTCTCTTATAAAGACACTTGTGATGGCATTTAGGGCCTACCCAACTAGTCTATGGTAAGTTAGCCTTCCCTGGTAGCTCAGTCAGTAAAGAATCTGCCATAAGTTCAGGAAACCTGGGTTCAATCCCTGGGTTGGGAAGATCACCTGGAGAAGGAAATGGCAAACTGCTCCAGTATCCCAGCAGGGAAAATCCCATGGACAGAGGAGCCTAGTGGGCTGCAGTCCATGGGGTCGCAAAGAGTCAGGCGCAACTGAGCAACACTAAGGTCCTCATCTCAAAATTCTTAAATGCATTTGCAAAGATCTTTTTTCAAAATAAGGTGAATATCTACAGTTGTTGAGATTAGAACTTAATGTCTTTGGCTGACCATTTTTTAATGACCATGCCAATGTTCTTGAGGATTACTAGATACTTATGTTGCTAGGGCAAGTAGATATCTCAAGCAATACTATGATAATCATTTTGGGAAATGGTTTGGCAATTTTTAATAACTTTATATGTACAGTTACCGTATAATCTAGCCATTCCATTCTTAAATTTTATCTAAGAGAAATTAAAGTATAGGTATACACAAAGAATTATATAGAAATACTGATAGCAACTCTATGTGTTATCAGCAAAAGCTAAAACAACCCATAGGTGAATGGGTAAACACTGTAGCATATCTGTGTAACTGAATATCACTCAGCAGTCAAGGGACTTCCCTTGTGGCTCAGTTGGTAAAGAATCCACCTGCAATGTGGGAGACCTGGGTTCAATCCCTGGCAAGGGAAGATCCCCTGGAGAAGGGAAAGGCTACCCACTCCATTATTCTGGCCTGGAGAATTCCATGGACTGTATAGTCCTTGGGACCACGAACAGTCAGACATAACTGAGTGCATTTCACTTTCATCTTCAGCAGTCAAGAGTCAAATAGTCAAAACCTTCAATAGTCAAAACTATTGTCACATACTACTACTTGGATGAATCTCAGAATAATGATACTCAGCAAAAGAAGCCAAACAAAAGTCTATTCAGATTGTAAGATTCTGTTTACATAACATGCTAAGAAGTTCAAACCAAGGTAGAGTGACATGAAGTTGATGAGTCTGGGGGGTGAGAGAGGGGAAGGAGAGAGGCATTACAAAGGGGCACAAGAAAAGAATATGAGGTGATGTATGTGTCCATTACCTTGATGATGATGATGGCTTCAGGGATATATACATATGGCAAAACATCAATTTGTACACTTTAAACATGTGTGATTTATTGTTATGATAATAATACAATGAAACTTCTAGGAAATAGTAGTAGAGAACAATGCCATAGTAAGCCAAAGAAGTGAAATATGAGGGGGAAAAAAAAAAGGAGCTGCATCTGAAAGAATGCTTTTAGCTACAAGAAACAAAAGGTCAAATTTAAACAGACTTTTAAAAAGGAAATTAATTAGCTTATAACTATAACACAGAGAATTTTTACCATAAGAAAGAAAAGTTGGTTTCAGTAAAATTAACCAAAGTTAAATTAGTAATGACAAATACAGGGAAAGAATAAGGAAATAATTCATCTGAAAGATGATGCATTAGTTATTTATTCATAATCATTGTGTACAATATAAGGCACACCTCAATGCCTCAAATCTCAGTTCCATTTTACACATTGCATCCTGTAAAAATGAAATTCTAGTAAGAGGTCATAAGTTATATAAAAATGAATAGAAAAGCCATGTAAATGAAAACAATTTAGATATATACTCATTTATTTCATATCTATAGTGCGCCAGAGATCCTAACAACAATAGTGATGAATAACATACAAACTACCATCAGTGTCCTTGATCATTTGGAAAACCTGTACCCAAAACTATGAAGGGCAAAAAAACTCACATCTCATCTGAACTCCAACTGTATTTCTAACAAGAACTAATGAAATCCTGAAAAGTTGCTTCACTTTTTATATAGTTGCTAATGAGCCTTAATCTAATTCAAGCAAATATTTATGAATGAAAAAATGCAACATATTTTATCCATAGCAACACCACTCTGTTGTATAATATCTACTACATACAAATCATTGCTAAATGTAGTGATAGGCAAATGCAGCTATAGAAATTAGGAGAAAAGAATTATGATGAGACTTCCAACAAACTGGGAACCCACACTGTAACTTGCACACAGGGAAGCTACAGAATTCTTTATTTTTATCAATTCCTTTATTATTTACAATCAAGACCTAAAATAAATCTACATTGTAGTTGAAAGTCCTATTGTATGAGACTTTCTCATAAACCTAATAATTTATAAAAGGAAATATTTGAATGTATCATTTACCAATAAAGCCAGTTATTGGCCTACAAATCAGGCTTCCTGTGCCCCCACTTCAAATATTCCTGACCCCATCTCTTATACCAGCTGCTGTTTCAGTGACCCATCCCCACTAACTTTGATAAGCTTCAAATAGGTAAAATTTTAGGTCATTGCTTCATATCTCTTGTCTTCAGGAATTTTTTAATGCCACAATGTGGGATGTCAGCAAATACCTGCTCAGCATTTAACCATGACCAATCTAGAAGTGTGGGAGAGTGAATGCCCAGGAGCCATCCTTAATCAGTGTGAGATGAAAGCCAATGGATAAATGCCTCCTCCTTTCATCCCCCAGGCAGATCATTCTAAGACACATTTCATAAAACACTCCATAAAATGCAGTGAAATCAACCTGCAGTTTCTCATACTGATTGCCAACTTAATAATGCATCTTTATTTTAGTTTTCTCTCCTTCCCCATTTTACTCTCTCATTCCTCACTCCGATTCTGTGTGTAATCCTTTCTCTCAGGCTATACTTTTTGATACCCATGCTAAGGCAGTTGTTATTTTAATTAATTCTATGTAACAGATCTTCAGAATGGGTTTTGGAAACTGGATAAAGCTCCAATCAGTTGACAGATGTGTGGTAGGACCATAGCACACAAAAGCACAATTTGTGAGAATATCACCTTTAGGAAGTTAGAATGAAATACTAATGGGAACTTAAAGTGTTGGCATTCATGGCTATGAAAATACCATTTTGTAGGATTTAATCTTACAAAATGAATTGATTGCTTTGAAAGCATTGAGAAAAGAAATGACAGGTTCCATTTGGCCTACTATCAAATTAAAGCATGCTTGAAAAGAAAAGAGGACTTCAGAAGGCTGTTTGAGAAAATCCATATCTAGTCTTGCCACACAGGATATACTGTACTGAAAATCAGGCACAAGATTTTATTGTGAGTTGGTAGAGCTGCAAAGAAACAAAAACACAGTCTTGATAGAGCTGCTAAGTCAGCCATCTCCAGCTAAGTCAGAGTCTGAGCCCTAATAAGAAAATGTATTAAATATAACTGAAAAAATTCGGTGGAGATTTTTTGGTGAAAAATTCTAAGAACCTTGAATCCACAGATAACCGTGAACTCTTCAAGGCAGTAGACGAGCAGGTTTCTCCCCACTGATAAAGTGACCTTCCAATTCTTAACTACCCTGCAAAGACTGTAAGGAAAATGTCTAGACAGATTTTGCTTGTCCTCTTCACAGTGTATATTCGCAACTTCTCACTGTTATCAGGCCAAAAACCAAGGATTGGTCTCAGTACAGTCCAAAGAGGGAAATATAATTTCTTAAACACTGAAGGAATTTCAAGGACTGCTAATATGCACCAGCAGAAACCAGAGGAATATATGTGTGAGTAGGTGGTCTTATCTTCTCATACTGTTCATGGGGTTCTAAATGAAAAGGCAAGACCACTTACTCACACATAAAATCTTAAAACATGATGCTGTTAAAGTGATGCACTCAATATAGCCAGAAAATTTAGAAACTCAGCTGTGGCCACAGGACTGGAAAAGTTCAGGTTTTATTCCAATCCCAAAGAAGGGCAGTGCCAAACAATATTCAAACTACTATACAATTATGCTCACTTCACATTCTAGCAAGGTAATGCTCAAAATCCTTCAAACTAGGCTTCAACAGTATGTGAACTGAGAACTTCCAGATGTACACACTGGATTTAGAAAAGACAGAGAAATCAGAGATCAAATTGCTAACATCCATTGGATCACAGAAAAAGCAAGAGAATTCCAGAAAAACATCCACTTCTGCTTCATTTACTACACTAAAGCCTTTGACTTCTTTGAGAAGAAGGAGATGACAGAGGATGACATGGTTGGATGGCATCATCAACTCAATGGACATGAGTTTGAGCAAACTCCAGGAGATGGTGAAGGACAGGGAAGCCTGCTGTGTGGCAGTCCATGAGGTTGGAAAGAGTTGGATATGACTTAGCAGGTGAACAATAAGAAAGTGGTCTTGAGGATACTACAGTGGATAGTGGTTAATGGCAGGGGGCGGGGGGTGGTGGTGATAAAGCAGAAAAGAAGTTTGAATAGAAGACGATTTATTGGATTAGAATCCTGTAACTCAGAGTTCAGTATCTTAGTAAGGGCACCTAGCTTTGATCCTAACATACAACATGAGTGGCTCTTTGAAGCTTGGATCCAATGATCATTCTCTATTAAATAGAGATTATGAGACTTCCTTGGAATGGTATTGAGGAAGGGATCATAAAACTTAGGAAAATGAAAACACCTGAATGAATTAACTAGGAGACTAGAAAACCTGCCACCTGATTATGTTTCCTGGGAGGACTCAGAGGACATATCTTCACAAAGATTATAAGAAATGTGCTAGTGAGAGAGGCACTAGCATCTTTGATAAGCTTAGTGTATATGTTCTCTGCAGACAGAGGTGAGAGTAGGAGATGCTTCCTACTGGACTCAACAGTATCAACAGAAATTCTAGAATTCCAGAATACCAGAAACCAGATGCAGCACTTAAAAGTTAGAGTAAGACTAGAATGGCAGAGAACCTGAAATCAGTACCATAGAATGACAGAGTACCATAGAAATCAGTGATAAAGGAGGGCTAATAAATTATATATATACATTATATTATATATATAATTATAAATATATATATATATTTAAGCATAATATATATGTATTTATGGCTGACATTTGGGCTTCCCTTGTGGTTCAGCTGGTAAAGAATTTCCCTGCAATGTGGAAGACCTGGGTTTGATCCCTGGGTTGGGAAGTTCCTCTGGAGAAGGAAAAGGATACCCACTTCAATATTCTGGCCTGGAGAATTCCATGGACTGTATAGTACATGGGGTCGCACAGAGTTGGACATGACTGAGCAACTTTCACCTTTTCATTTTCATGGCTGATATATATATATATATATATATATATATTTATAGTTGATATGATGTTATGATGTTAATTTTCTGTATGAACCTAAAAACAATAACAATCAAATTCTGGAAACCAGAAGGCTAAGATAGATTACTATACTGCAAAATTATAATCCTTCACCCAATTTCCAAATCTGATCACAAATCTATCCACATATACAGTGTGCATTAATTAAAGTATGTATTAGTTTCTTAGGGTTTCCTTAACAAAGTACCACAGACAAGGTAGCTTAATATTCATAAATTTATTTTCTCACAATTCTGGAGGCTGGACACCTGAGATCAGGTTTCAGCAGAGTTGGTTTCTTCTGAGGCATCACCCCTTGGATTGTAGATGATCATCTCCCTGCATCTTCACTGATCTTCTCTCTGTACCTTGTTATTCAGTCACCCTGTTGTGCCCAACTCTTTGTGACCCCATGGACTGCAGCACGCCAGGCCTGCCTGTCCCTCACATCTCCCAGAGTTTGCCCATGTTCATGTTCATTGCATTGCTGATGCCATCCAGCCATCTCATCCTCTGATGCCCTCTTCTCCTTCTGCCGTCAATCTTTCCCAGCATCAGGGACTTCTCCAATGAGCTGTCTATTCACACCAGATGACCAAAATACTGGTGCTTCAGCTTCAGCATCAGTACTTCCAGTGAAAATTCAGGGTCTATCTCCCTTGAGATTGACTGGTTTGATCTTGCTGTCCAGGGAATGTTCATGAGTCTTCTCCAGCACCACAGTTCAAAGGCATCAATTTTTTAGTGCTCTGCCTTCTTTATGGTCCAGCTCTCATAACCGTACATGACCACTGGAAAGACTATAGCCTTATCTATATAGACCTTTGTCAGCAGAGTAATGTCTCTGCTTTTCAACACACAGTCTAGGTTTGTCATAGATTTCCTGCCAGGAAACAATCGTCTTCTGATTTCATGGCTGCAGTCATCATCCACAGTGATTTTGGAGTGAAGAGTAAATCTGTCACTACTTCTACCTTTTCACCTTATATTTGCCATACAGTAATGAGGCCAGATGCCATGATCTAGTTTTTTTTTTTTTTTTTAATATTTAGTCTTAAACCAGCTCTTTCAATCTCTTCCTTCACCCTCATCAAGAGGCTCTTTAGTTCCTCTTCGCTTTCTGCCATTAGAGTGGTATCATCCGCATAGCTGAGGTTGTTGAAGTTCCTCCAACCTATCTTTTTTCCAGTTTGTAACTCATCCAGCCTGGCATTTCTCATGATGTGCTCAGCATACAGGTTAAACAAACAGGGTGACAGCAGACAGCCCTGTCGTACTCCTTTCTTGATTTTGAACGAATTATTTGTTCCATACAGGGTTCTAACTGTTGCTTCTTGACCTGCATACAAGTTTCTCAGGATACAGGTAAGATGGTCTGGTATTCCCATCTCTCTAAGAGCTTTCCATGGTTAGTCATGATCCACACAATCAAAGGCTTAAGTGTAGTTGATGAAAGAGAGATAGCTGTTTTACTGAAATTCCCTTGCTTTCTCTATAATACAGCAAATGTTAGCAATTTGATCTCTAGTTCCTCTTCCTTGTCTAAACCCCGCTTGGACATCCGGAAGTTCTTGGTTTGCATAATGCTGAAGCCTAGCATGCAAGATTTTAAGCACGACCTTACTAGTATGGTAGATGAGTACAACTGTCCGACATTCTTTGGTACTAACTTTCTCGGGAATTGGGATGAGGATTGACCTTTTCCAGTTCTGTGGCCCTGCTGAGTCTTCCAGATTTGCTCACATAATGAATGCAAAACCTTGATGACATCATCCTCTAGGGATCTGAATAGTTCAATCCCTCTGTATCTACCTGTGTTCAAATTTCCTCTTCTTATAAGGACATAGTCTTATTGAATTAGGGCCCACATTAATGACCTCAATTTAAATTAACTATCTGTTAAAAAAAAAGAAAAAAACTATCCCAAATACAGTCATATCCTAAGATATTGTGGAGATTAGAATTTTAACATGAATTTGGTAGAAACACAACTCAGCTCATAACAAAGAAGTTAGATTCTCTTGACAAAAGGCCTACACAAGCATACATGATAAACATTTCTTTAATAACTTCCTCATGACCAACCTAGATAGCATGTTAAAAAGCAGACACATTACTTTGCCAACAAAGGTCCGTCTGGTCAAGGCTATGGTTTTTCCAGTGGTCATGTATGAATGTGTGAGTGGGACTGTAAAGAAAGCTGAGCAGCAAAAAATTGATGCTTTTGAACTGTGTGTTGGAGAAGACTCTTGAGAGTCCCTTGGACTGCAAGGAGATCCAACCAGTCCATCCTAAAGGAGATCAGTCCTGGGTGTTCATTGGAAGGACTGATGCTGAAGCTGAAACTCCAGTACTTTGGCCACCTCATGCGAAGAGTTCACTTATTGGAAAAGGCCCTGATGCTGGGAGGGATTGGGGGCAGGAGGAGAAGGGGACGACAGAGGATGAGATGGCTGGATGGCATCACCGACTCGATGGGCATGAGTTTGAGTAAACTCCGGGAGCTGGTGATACACAGGGAGGCCTGGCGTGCTGTGATTCACGGGGTCGCAGAGTCGGACAGAGACTGAGCAACTGAACTGAACTGAACTGAAAGAGATCTGTGACCCTATACAGGGTAAAGAACAGTACCCAGGGAGTTTTAAGATATGACACCAGAGGATCTGAAAGCTTATTGTGAGTGCTCTGATTTGTGAAGGCCTCCCCTGGTAGCTCAGACGGTAAAGCGTCCGCCTACAATGCAGGAGACCAGGGTTAGATCCCTGGGTTAGGAAGATCCCCTGGAGAAGGAAATGACAACCCACTCCTGTATTCTTGCCTGGAAAATCCCATGGACTGAGGTTCCTGGTAGGCTACAGTCCAAAGAGTCGGACACGACTGAGAGACTTCATTTACACTTTCACTTTCCCTGATAGTTCAGGTGCTAAAGAATCCACCTTCAATGCAGGAGACCCTGGTTTGATTCCTGCGTTGGGAAGATCCCCTGGAGAAGGGAAAGGCTACCCACTCCAGTATTCTAGCATGGGAGAAGTCCATGGACTGCATAGTCCATAGGGTCACAAAGAGTTGGACACGACTGAGCGACTCATTTCACCTCACTTATAAAAACTGAGTAATAGAGATAGTTTTGACCAAAATCCATAGCATGATGGTCCAAAATTCAGACTAATTGATTCAGTTAATTCTTCAGTCTTTAAGTATGTAATTGACTGGATATATAAAGCAGTTGGCATACCTTCACAGTAGTTCTCTGACCTATAGTGTAAGATCATACAGTAGGAAGGATAAGGGGAAGCACTTTAACCCACCCCTGAACTCTGTCAGATTGTTAAAAAAAAAAAAAAAAAAAAAGGCAATATTGCTACCCAGGAATTTTAGATACTATTGCTACTTCCCACCAAAATCTTTTTTCAGTTCACTTATTTGTCTCTGAAAAAGAATATGGATTATAGTACATGAAGATGGGCAATTATAAACCTAACTAAATGATAGCCTTATTCACAGTTGCTTCTGTGGAGAAGTAGTTCTTTACTGACATTTAGACATAGCCTCTGGAACTTTGTATATAGCTCTTGATATACTGGACACATTCTTCTCAATTGCTAACATTACAGGACATAGAAAGAAGCTTTCTTTCACATCAGAAAGATAGCGGTACATACTCAGTCTTTTCTCAAGACTGTTAACTATCCCATTCTCTGTCCTCAGGGAACTATTCTGTTTCACAGGAAATTTGATCACTCTGACATTCTTCAGAACATTAGTGGTTGATTACAATGTGAAATAACACTAATTGGAACTCAAGAGAAGTAAATAATCTGGTAGACAGAATTGCCAGAGGGTAGGGTGGCTCAACAGAGAAGGCAATGGCACCCCACTCCAGCACTCTTGCCTGGAAAATCCCATGGACGGAGGAGCCTGGTAGGCTGCAGTCCCTGGGGTCTCTAAGAGTTGGACACGACTGAGAGACTTCCCTTCCACTTTTCACTTTCATGCATTGGAGAAGGAAATGGCAACCCACTCCAGTGTTCTTGTCTGGAGAATCCCAGGGACAGGGGAGCCTGGTGGGCTGCCATCTACGGGGTCGCACAGAGTCGGACACAACTGAAGCGACTTAGCAGCAGCAGCAGCAGGGTGGCTCAACAGGTGAAGAATCTGCCTGCCAATGCAGTATTCTCAGGAGACATGGCCCTGGGTCTGGGAGATCCCCTAGAGGAGGAAATGGCAACCAACTCCAGTATTCTTGCCTGGAGAATTCCATGGACAGAGAAGCCTGGCAGGCTTTCCATGGGGTCACAAAGAGTCAGACACAACTGAGTGACTGCGCACACATGCAAAAGATAAATACAATGATGACTCAGGTATTTGAATTTTCTATTATGAAGTTTACGGGTATCCAACAGTCAGGAAAATACTGAAGAATTTCATTTAAAAAAGAACAAATTAATGCATTTTGCAGTACCACCTATGATGAGAAAAGAAGCCATCGTTTCGTGGCCCTTTTTGATATTTGGGGAAAATCTGAAAATTCTATTTTGACCTTTTTACTAGGTGACTTACAATACTGACTGTTGTGAATAGTTTCCAGAGCAGCATAAGGTCCTACAGGAAGTCTAAGTTGGGTGCAGACTGTCTGGACATTAAGATCATATAACCTAGCTTATCTGATGATGATGGAAGTAATTTTAAAAAGGCTTTGTGGAATCTCTGGTAAGCCACAGTAGAAGAGTCGCTGTACAGACTCTGAGGATTTTCCAGCAAGCCCATGCGTTCTGTGGCACAGAGCAATCAGTCCTTGAAAAATAGTTCCTACTCAACTATTAGCCCTAGTAAAGATGTAAGACCTGATTCATGGGATATTTATGGACTGTGAGTTGGAGTTGTCCATCATGTCACACAGGCAGAAACCAACTGCATGATAGAAACGACATGTTCAGCATGGTGCCTGAGCAGATCCAGAACATGGAAGTAAGTTACAAAAAGAAAAGGCCCAGACCCCACATTAGCTAACTCTGAAATACACTTGGCCATTTTGGAGACATGCCCTAGAGCTAACTGACCAAAAAGGAAGATACTTGGCCCAGGTTCACAGATGGATTGGTATTGGCACCGGCCACAAATAGACTGCTGTTGTACTGCACTCCCATTCAAGAATGGCTCTAAAGGAGGACCTAGGATTGCTGCTACACAATGGGCAGTAAGAGACACGTCTGGAAAACCAGTGATTTGTGGAAGCATCTCTTGCTGCTTCTGTACTCAGTAATAACTGTGAACAAACAACTGCAACAATACCATAATACCATAAAACAAATCAATTAAAGATTCAGTCCCTTCAGGGCTAAAGGATCCTTTCACTAGGCAAGCAGAGCAGACAAGCTGGAATTCTGACTGAGGGTGAGCTAAATCTAGAATGGATGAAGAGGCAGATAATGAATACCAATTATGGCCTCAGGACAAGCTGCGCTGCTGGTAACACTGCCTTGTTCAAATAATCCTGGGGATTTACAGAGAGTCTGAACAGATCTGAGCACTACGAGGGCTGGACTGCATCTACTTCTCGTGCCTAATTTCAAGTCCTCTCAGTGTCACCCTTAATGGGATAACCAGACCTGCAGAGACTGCAACCAGCTTCACACTGATGGAAACTATAAGCCCCTCACCAAAGACCTGTGATGGGTGTATACCTCCCACATCCTACATGAGGCTTCCCTAATGGTATGGTGTTTGGGATGCTCATGGGAACTCATTAAGCACTCATTCATGGCACTTCTAACCTAGAAATATGAGTTTTTGCCCACAGGACTATGCTTGACCAATGGGGGACAGGAGCTGATAAAAATATGCCCTCCTTTTAGTTAGAGTTCTAAAATACATTGTTTAGTCTGCTTAGAAGCTCATACTGTATATCCCTATCTGTCATTCCCACTCCATGAGACCTAATTCCCAAGTGAACTACCTGCAAGCAAAATCTCCTCTCAGCACTGCTTTTGGGGAAACAGGGTTGAGGCAGAAATTGCCCATTTACTCTTGAAAGTTTGTATTCTAAGGACACGTACTTAATATTAAATATAGTTACGCATTTCCTCATATCATAAGTGCTACATTTTTGTGCATTTCAGACTCCTCCCAAAGGCCCTCCTTTATGAGCAAACAATAAAATGTTATTTCTAAAACTTGGAAAATTACTGTTTTCTACTTTTTAATGAAATTCAACCACAATGTCAAATATAATTGACCCACCTTAAAATGTAAAGACATCAGCTATTATTAATGAAGTGTTTTAAGGCACATTTTGGAACATGATCACAGCTAGAATATATATGAAGTTTTATATGATAAAAGATTAACTTATTAACCTTGGAGCATTTTCTCTGCATCAGCAACATTTTAGAGTATTAGAAGAGAAGCACTATCTCAAATAATTTGTAGAACTTTAACAACACATCAAAGGGGGAAAACAGACAAGTTGGTTTCAAATAATGAAACTTGCTTCTCAGGAGGACAGCTGTCTAAGAAGTAAAACTGTTTACTCTCTGTGGCAGCCTATTACTTCACCTACTATCTATCACCTCTTTGCCCTTGGAGAAT
Organism: Dama dama; assembly: GCF_033118175.1. Classification (NCBI taxonomy): domain Eukaryota; kingdom Metazoa; phylum Chordata; class Mammalia; order Artiodactyla; family Cervidae; genus Dama; species Dama dama. The sequence continues at coordinate 42,839,477 of NC_083711.1, read as the reverse complement.
TCTCTTTAAATGTGTTTACAAAGGCAAAGACAAGTTTAAAGCAATTATCAAAGAAATGTGGGCTACCATGGTACACAGAGGAATAGCCATTGTGCTTATTCTTTCTTTTATTTACATATTTTCCAAGATCTGGCTTATGTCCAAATCCAGATATCCCTCTTTCTTCCATAACATACCTCTTGATCTATAATCAATATTTTAAGCCCATATTTGGATGCTCATTTTCTTCCTTACATTATTTTTCTATTTCTTTAATGCATCATTTCCTTTCTGATAACAGAATTCTAAATTGCTTGGATATAATCATATTTCATATATAGGTTTGCATATCATTCAAAAATTCTTTGCAAACTCACCTCTACAGTTTGAAATACCTTCATTTTCATCACTATGATGTTTTAGTTTATCACTATTAACACTTAGACTTTCTGAGATTGTATTTAAATTTTCTAAGGATGTGTTTTGCATAATTCCGGAAATCTCTTATTTTATTTTATAAATATATTTTATTTAAAAATCTTTCATTGTTATCTATATAAATTTATTGAATTATATACTTAATGGTAACAAAATATAAAGCACTATTTAGGCAATTTTTAAAATATCATATCCTAAACAGATGAAATTCCAGTGAGTTGGGCACTTAAACATCGCTACTGAAAATATGAATTTGCTACAAACTTTCCCATAAGGAACTTTGCAACACAAATTAGTATGTCAAAATGGCCATACTTTTTTTATCTATAATGTATCTCACTATATCCTATGGAAACATACAGAGATGTAGTCAAAAACTTACAGGCAACAATATATATTCATTTCAGCAATATTTATACTACTAGAAAATTGAAAAAAGCTTTAAAACTTACAAGATTGGTAAAAACATATGCATAATGTATCTCTAGCCTAGAATTAATGCTGTCATTTAGAAAACATATATGTCATTTTAACATAACGATAAAATGATTATGACATAATATTAAATAGGAATCAAATACTAAATAGAATATTGAATATCTAGTATTGTACAAATTTGGGAAAAATAAAATGAAATACAAAGATTTTAAATGTATAAAAATCATGTGTAAAATGAAACAGTGACTTTTCTCTGAATCAGGTGTGAGGTGATTTTTATTTCTTTATGCTTGTTTACATTTTACATATCTGATCATTAATCAACATGTATATTTTATATAAATCAGAAAAGTTATTTTTAAAAATTAAAATCCAATTTTGGGTTCTCTTTCTTTTACAATTGGAAAGTAGACTAAATCCCTATCACCATGATATTTAATTACCTAAGAGATGAACCACTAATAAACTAAGTTTTCTCTATACTCCTGATGACTGCCTTAAACCATTTTATTTCAAGTGATAGATAACCGCAAGAATAATGAGTGAGAAATGTAGGTAGCCCCAGAATCATGCAAAAAAAGATATTCTCTGCATATCTCATCTCTGCTTCAGTCATTCTTCCTCACTGCTGTTTAGAGCAACCTGGCTTTCTCCACAGGACAGATCATAGGCACACTATCTGCTCCTGAACTCTCATGTTGCCTTATTGGCCAACTAGACAAAATATGATTCTCTGATTCAGTATTCAGAATTCAGAAATACTCTGACCAATCTAGCTTAGATCAGTTGCAATCATTTGTGTCTCAGTCAGTTCAGTCACTCAGTCATGTTCAACTCTTTGCAACCCCATAGACTGCAGCATGCCAGGCCTCCCTGCCCATCACCAACTCCCAGAGTTTACTCAAACTTATGTCCATTGAGTCAGTGATGCCATCCAACCATTTCATCCTCTGTCGTCCCCTTCTCCTCCTGCCTTCAATCTTTCCCAGCATCAGGGTCTTTTCAAATGAGTCAGCTCTTCGCATCAAGTGGCCAAAGTATTGGAGTTTCAGTTTCAACATCAGTTCTTCCAATGAATGTTCCGGACTGATTTCCTTTAGGATGGACTGGCTGGATTTCCTTGCAGTCCAAGGGACTCTCAAGAGTTTTCTCCAACACCACAGTTCAAAAGCATCAAGTCTTCGGTGCTCGGCTTTCTTTATAGTCCAACTCTCATCCATACTTGACTATTGGAAAAACCATAGCCTTGACTAGATGGACCTTTGTTGGCAAAGTAATGTCTCTGGTTTTTAATATGTTGTCTAGGTTGGTCATTTGTGTCTAGAGGAAAATTAATAGGGAAGTTTCTAGAAAGTCACATTTATAGAGCTAAAAGTCAGATAAAGCAGTTCTCAGAAATGAGATGTTGTGGAGATTACAATGTGTCTAATATAGTAACTATAAATACATAAACATAAACTATAATTGTGCTATTTCAATTAATATTTTAAATAAACTATTTTATAGCACTGTATAATAATGATTTGATCATGTAGATGTATTATTAGACATTTTTGAGAACCATCCCCATGTACTCTGTATATATTTGCAATACAGAGAATACCTTGATTATCTAGACAAAATATATTTTTAGAAAAACTCTATTTAATACAAAACATGAGCCACATATTTAATTTTAAATTATGTAGCACACATTTTAAAGTAAAAATAAATAGGTGAAATTAATTTTTATATCATATTAATTTAAGCAAATATGTCCAAAATATTATTGTTTCAACATATCACATTAGCTCCATTTCAAGTACTCAACAGCATCTCTGGTTACTGATTATTGGATAGTGTATCTCTAAATTATATCATCAATATAGGTAAATGTTTAGAACATATGCTTTCTTTGTATATGTATATATATTAAATATAGAACATATTTATTCAAAAAGTCTATATAAATATGAAATCTTTGTTCATATGTTCTAAATGTTAGTGTACTGATAAAATAGGCATACTATTACTCATACAAAAAATATTATAAGAATTAGAGAATGATACAAGCTCTAATGGCTTCACTCACATTGCAGTATATCATGCTTGAGTTCATATGACTTCAGAGACCAATGTTGTAGAGATTCAATTTACTTCTCAAGGATGTAGGAATTATAAGTGTATTTGATGAATCAATTAATATAGAAATTAATTCAATAATAACAGTAAAAGTTTTCCTCTTAATTATCTCAAGAAAATGTTGAATTGGCTTTGGAGAACTTATTGTTGTTTCTATTTTTCTATGGAACTCTTTATGAAAAACTATTTAAGGTTGCTGAAAACTCACTCATCTTCATGTAGTCGTTCATTTCAAGAATATCTTAGAATAGGTTGGTGCTAAGGAAACAGGCATAAGGAAAATACAAAATAAGCCTCTAGAAGGACGTGGCTAAATGCCACCAGTCTTGTAAAATGGTGATGGGCAGAAGGTAGGGCTTGTGAGGAGCCTGCCTTTTCCTATGCAGCTCCATCTTTTGTTCTCTCCTTGTGCCGCCTTGAGTGATCAAGTTGAGCAAGAGGCTTGGCTATCATAAGCTAACTCAGAGTAGGCAATTTCTCATTTCTGTCAGTCATATCATCTTTGCTTTCTTCCTCTGTACCTTCAACTATAAATTTTAAGGGTGCTTTTTTGACTGGGAAGAAATGAGTAAATGTTTAATGAGAATTTCTGCCCTACTTTAGTGAATTTAGGGATTAAGCAGTTCTGGATTAAAGTGAGAAGGGGCAAGTTAATCTCTGCTCTGCCAAGACTCATCACTTTAAATATATTTTTTCTTCTCAAATTTGTAATTGAAGGAATGGCATCTGTTAGTACATAAGAGCAACAATTCCCTTTAGGATTGCCAATTCTGTGTTTAACTGTTCTTTTTATCAGCTGTGTAGGATTATAGAAAGGTAAATTCAGTCCCTATCTTTCCCTGCCTTGGGGGTAACCAGAGGTTTTATGAAACCAACAAGATTTAGATACACATAAACATAACTTAAAGTTGTTAAAATATGTAAAATTTCTCTGAGGATGTTCATCGTACACTATGGATCTACTGAAGTAGTAAATGCTTGACTTCAGAATAATAATAAATTCCTCAAACATAATAATATTACGGATGTAAATCAGACCTCAATATAAAAACACATGCTTTTGTTATGTGTTAATTGCCACACATATAAGTGTTATTCCCTGGTGGCTCAGACAGTAAAGAATCCACCTGCATGTAGAAGACTCAGGTTCTATCCCTGGGTCAAGAAGATCCCCTGTAGAAGGGAATGGCAACCCACTCCAACCTACTCTTGCCTGGAGAATTACACGGACAGAGGAGCCTGGCAGGCTGCTGTCCATGGCGTCTCAAAGAGTCCAACATTACTGAGTGACTAACACTATCACTATAAGGGATATTCAAAACAATTTAAATCAATATTCCCTCATTAAGGAGGAGTTAGTAAAAGTTATAGCAAAAAAAAAAAAATGACTTTGTCAGAACAACATAGTCTTTATCCTTTGCATATGCTTTCCTTGACTATTTTTTTTTTTTGCAGGCATGTTGCTGAAATGTATTCATGCCTTTTGTACAATGCCCCTTTGTTATCTAACTATATAACAGCCCTGACTGCAGCTTATTACAGAATCACCTTTCCTTTTTTCAGCAATGTTACCTCACAGTTTTTCCTTTTTTTTTTTTTTTTTGAGATGCTCCTGCACACTCTTCCTCCTGTCTATACTGCAAGCCAGCACATAATGTTCTCTGCAACAGCTTGGCTCCATTACTGAAGCTACCCCCCTGTACTCACTAGAAACTCTGTCTCTCTCACACGTAGATCCACTTTCTCAGAATTAAATTTTGTCCCCTTATGTGGTGCTTATGCATTCTGAGTTCACAGCTTTTTGCTTATAGATTATAAGTGCCGTGGCACCAAGATAGCATCACTTCATCCATGTCAGGCTACCATAGCTACACTCACATCTCCTCCTAACCCTGACCCTCTCAATCTGGCCATTCAGGTCATTCATTTTGCTGAAAACATTTCCCCATTCTTTGTCCACAAAAGGAAAAGAGTGACTTACTTTCGAATGAAGCAGCATTATTTTAGACTAAGAAAACTGGCTTTTATGTTCACTGTTACCAGAAGAGTCATCACTTAAGGAACAGATATTTTCAAGTATATTTGTTCCAACTACATGACAAATTTAAAATAAAATTTTTTCTCTGAATCCTTCAGAACTGGGAAAACTGATTTTTTCTTACATTTGGTTGCAGCCTACTCCAGGTGAACTTACAAAAGCACAGTATGCCCTGCCTTCTTATGTACAAGAGGGTGCTTTTCCGAGGATCTAGATTTTTGTCATATGTCCAAAAGTTTGCTTCCTTAAGGAAGTTTTTTAAAATGCCATAACCTTAATAAAACAGAGATTGAAATAATTTTAAGGTTTCTCTCCTTGAATAATGCTTCTGGTTAGGTCAAAACTTGATACATTCATCTGATGAAGCATTCTACAAGAAGAGAATTAGCTTTTTATGGATTATAACTTCCAACGTGTATATTTTTTAATTCAGGGAAAAAACCAAATATTATATGTCCTCGCATATGGAAGCTTAAAAAGCTGAATTCATAGAAACAGAGAATAGAATGGTAGTCTCCACTGTCTAGTGGGTGGAGGGTTAGGTACATGTTGGTCAAAGGGCACAAACTTCTAGTTCTAATGTAAATTAATTCTGGGCATCTAACATGTAACATGGTGACTGTTTTTACCAAAACTATATCAGATACTTGAAAATTTTTAAGAGTAGATCTTAAATGGTATCACCATATACACACAGAAGAGTAATTATGTTAGCTGAAGGATGAGTTAGCTAACTTTATTATGGTCATCATTTCATAACATATATTTGTACCAAATCATCATGCTGTATACCTTAAACTTACAAAATGTTACATGTCAATAATATATCAGTAAAGCTGGGAGGGTAAGTAAAAGAGAAAAATCATTCTGCAACATGACTATTTACAAAAAATCACTCTTAAATCAATAATTACATGGGCAAAGTGGAATGCTAAATCTTTATTTCTTTGGCTCAGTTCTTCCAAATATTACCTGCAGGTATTTGATAATACTTGCCTGATTTTAAAAATGTATATTTTGGTAGTATTCTTTATATTAAAAGTGATTTACATGTAATTTTTATTTATCTTCATATGTCCCTGTGAGGTTATAGAGCAGATACTATTATTTTCTTTGGGAAATGAAGACGCTCAGAATAAGAGAAGCTGTAAGAGCTTAGGTGGCTTGACCACGTCCACACACACATTCAAGTATGGTGGCAAGAGATCTATATTCCAGGCTTCAGTTTAGTTCAGTCACTCAGTCGTGTCTGACTCTTTGTGACCCCATGGACTGCAGCACACCAGGCTTCCCTGTCCCTTGCCAACTTTGGGAACTTGCTCAAACTCATGTCCATCTAGTCGGTGATGCCATCCAACCATCTCATCCTCTGTCGTTGCTTTCTCCTCCCGCCTTCAATCCTTCCCTGCTTCAAGGTCTTTTCCAATGAGTCATTTCTTCACATCAGGTGGCCAAAGTATTGGAGCTTCAGCTTCAGCACCAATCCTTCCAATGAATATTCAGGACTGATTTCCTTTAGGATTGCCAGGTTTGATCTCCTTGCAGTCCAAGGGACTCTCAAGAGTCTTCTCCAACACCACAGTTCAAAACATCGATTCTTTGGCACTCATCTTTCTTTACAGTCCAACTCTCACATCCATACATGACTACCGAAAAAACCACAGCTTTGACTAGACGGACCTTTGTCAGGCAAGTAACACTTTTGCATATGCTATCTAGGTTGGTCATAGTTTTCCTTCCAAGGAGCAAGAGTCTTTTAATTTCATGGCAGTGGACATCATCTGCAGTGATTTTGGAGCAAAAAAAAAAAAAATGAAGTCTGTCACTGTTTTCATTGTTTCCCCATCTATTTGCCATGAAGTGATGGGACTAGATGCTATGATCTTAGTTTTTTGAATGCTGAGTTTTAAGCCAGCTTTTACACTCTCCTCTGAATTTCAAGAGGCTTCCTCTTCACTTTCTGCCATAAGGGTGGTATCATCTGCATATCTGAGGTTATTGATATGTCTCCCAGCAACCTTGATTCCAGCTTGTGCTTCATACAGCCTGGCATTTCACATGATGTACTCTGCATATAAGTTAAATAAGTAGGGTAACAATATACAGCCTTGACATATTCCTTTCCCAATTTGGAAGCAGTCCATGCAGTTCTATGTCCAGTTCTAACTGTTCTAACTGGGCATGTTTAATGATCATTTGTTGTCATATACACGTTCAGAAACGGCAACCCACTCCAGTATTCTTGCCTGGAGAATGCCATGGAGGGAGAAGCCTGGTAGGCTACAGTCCACGGGGTCGCAAAGAGTCAGACACGACTGAGCTACTTCACTCACTCACTCACTCACACTTTATGTATCGAGAACAGAGATTTGACTTGTGGGTACTAAAATCTACTTTAAAATAAGCCTTATTGGTATTTTTTCCTATATTCCTCTGATGATGCATTTAAAGTGAATTTTTAAAACCAATGGCAAAGAAAAAAATGACCAGTTAGGCCCCAAGTTAAAAAAGAGAGAGAGAGACAGTTGTTTATCAACTCACTAGGAAACTATCTTCCAGGGTTCAGGGTGACATAAATCACACCCCATTTGCCTCTGGGAAGTTTGCTCTGGGTTAGGAACAGGAGATGCTGAGATACTCATGAAATTGTTGAACTGAGAAATATCTATATTGGGAAAAAAAACTACATAAAAAATTGACTAAGCAGACACAATTTAAAAATCAAGAGTTTCCATCTAAAAACTTGATACTCTAGGTTCTCTTGAGAATGGTATAACCAGCAGGTCTGGGCCCACATTCTCACATAGACACCTCTAGCTGCAAAGCAGAGTGACTGTCCATTTTTGAGGAAGCATGGGAGCTCCAGGCCCCACTTTTCTTTGCTGGGACCCCCTGCCCTAACATAGCATATCTGATTCTTATTTATCATCTCACCTAGATTGTTTCCTTTCTAATCATAAAATTATGAGAAAGTGAAATGTTTTTATACCTGGATTTCTAGCAAAAGTAAGGAAATAAAATTTAGTACAAAAGTACAAATATCTGAAATACTTCTTATATCCAGACCACTTGCTCATTTATATTTTGTATTCCTGATCCCCATAAGAATCTGAGTTTACTTCCACTGATTTAAGCAGTCAGAGTGAATTATTTGAGCCAAAAGAAGCCTGTTGACTCTGCTTCTCTAGGCCTGAAGGAACTTGATAATATATCAATTTTCATTTCATTCTCTCTCAAAGAATCTGCTCACTGAGACAGTCGATCCAATCGTCCTTGCAATAGCCTTTAAGCCATCTCACAAAATAGTCACATATGGTTTTATAGTTGCTCTACCCTGTCAACAAAGATGTCAGTCTCAGCTCTATACTTGTCACATATTTTAAATATCCCCCAGCTTCATATTTTCACTGCCCTTAGCAGTCTGATGTCTTATGGCCCGTTAACTCATTCAGTCATTTCCAAGTATCAAAAAGCCAGAGGAAACAGTAATTTTCTAACTCACAAAATAAGTTATACCTGCTTCCAACTGTTGGGCCTCGTACCCTCAAAGAACTTCCTCATTCAAAGGTAGCAATACAATAAATAATCTAAATACAAAAGTCTTACTGTTATTTAATGAAATGAATGTTCAAGTGTATTATTCAGATAAATGCCTGAATTTTTTCGTTTGCTTTGTCTTGCTTAGTAGAATTACTCTATGAACCTTGGATTTTTGTTGCTGTTCAGTTACTTGTGTCTGACTCTTTGTGACCCCACGGAAGGCAGCACGCCAGGCTTCCCTGTCCTTCACATCTCCCAGAGCTTGCTCAAACTCATGACAATTGAGTCGATGTCATCCAAACATCTCACCCACTGTCGCCCCCTTTTCCTCCTGTCCTCAATCTTTTCCAATGATTGGCTTTTCACATCAGGTGGCCAAAGCATTGGAGCTTCAGCTTCAGCATCAGTCCTTCCAATGAACATTCAGGGTTGGTTTCCTTTAAGACTCACTGGTTTGATCTCCTTGCTGTCCAAGGGAGTTTCAAGAGTCTTCTCCAGCTTCACAATTTGAAACATCAGTTCTTCAGTGCTCAGCCTTCTCATGGTCCAAATTTCACATCTGTACATGACTTCTGGAAAAACCATAGCTTTAACTATACAGGCCTTTTTCAGCAAAGGGATATGTCTGCTTTTTAATATGCTATCTAGGTTTGTCATAGCTTTTCTTCAAAAGAGCAAGCATCTTTTAATTTCGTGGTTTCAGTCACCATCCACAGTGATTTTGGAGCCCAAGAAGATAAAATCTCCCACTACTTCCACTTTTTCCCCATCTATTTGTCATGAAGCTATGGGACTGAATGCCAAGATCTTAGCTTTTAGAATGTTGAGTTTTAAGTCTACTTTAAACCTTGGATAGAGGGGGAATAGAAAGCCATGTCTTATAACTGGAAATAACCAAACCTCACAAATCCAACGTAAATGGTTATAAGTGCCTCTGCTGCTGGCTATGGTCTTAGGAAAACAAAATGCCCTGAGAGGTGTCATCTATAACGAGGTAATGTCAGCAATTTTTAAAAGTAAACAAACCTCACTATTAAAACAGATGTCAATGTAGATAGGTATAGATATGGATGTAGATACAGATCTACATATAGACATAGGTAGAGATCTAGAAATATATAGAGATTTCCAGACATAGAAGAATCAGCAGAGAGTAACAGGCAAGCAACATAAGCCTAAGCAATGATTACGCTGTTTTCAGCTTGGAGCTGTACTGTTTGTCATTAACATCTGCTTCCAGACTGCATAGGTAAAGGCAGTTTAATAGCATTGCTGCCAAGGTCTTATCTGCTTTCTTTTCTCAGTAGCAGTTATTCTGATTTCTAGGCCTAGAGGCAAAAGAGAAACTGGCACCTGTTTCTAAATCTCTATTGAGGTTTCAAATGGAAAATAATAGCCTAATTTAATGAAAGGATTTTCCTCCCGTCCTGGAGTAGCTGGGAAGAATACAAGCCATTCATTGGCATGTTCAAGGTTTTGTGCAGCAGAACAGATGATGGATAAAAGTTCAGGTGCTCTGCAATCAGTGCTGGGCAAGTGCTTCTGGCAGGCATCCAGTGCCTAAAGACACAGCACTGCTATGGTCTGCCAAACTGTGTCCTTAGGAAACCTCATTTTCCATCCCTTCAAAAGTCTGAATTGTAATTGTGCTCTGAGACGAAATGAAAGAATAATCTGCAACCTCACAGTGTACATCTCCAGAGGGGTTCCTCTCTGGGTATGTCAAGAAGCCAATTCTAACTCTTACCAAATCACTGAGGGCAACAGGGATTCCCACACAATATGTATGACATGTATCACCTCATCATTATTTATCAAGGAAAATCTGTTGATCATTCACATCTGAACCATGGAGGGAAGCAGAAGGGGTTAATATGTAGATTTCTGAACTGCAGACCAAACCACAAAATCAAAATGTTCCAGGTTGAAATTCAGAATCCATATTTTTTAGCAAGTTTTATAATTCTTCTCCCTGGTAGCTCAGCTGGTCAAGAATCTGCCTGCAATGCAGGGGACCCCGGTTTGATTCCTGGGTTGGGAAGATCTGTTGGAGAGGGATAGGCTACCCACTCCAGTATTCTTGGGCTTCCCTGGTGACTCAGATGGTAAAGAAACCACCTGCAATACAGGAGACCTTGGGTTCCATCCAGGGTTGAGAAGATCCCTGTGTTGGGAAGATCCTCTGGAGAAGGGAATGGCTAACTACTCCAGTATCCTGGCCATGGTCAGAGGAGCCTGGTAAGCTATAGTCGATGAGGCGGCAAAGAGTCAGACTCAACTGAGCAACTTTCACTTTCATGATTCTTATTCACATCAAAATTGGAGGCTTACTGATCTAAGGTTATTTTTTCCCTTTCATAAGAATGTATTGAACTCTTGCCCTTTAGGCTCATAGATGTCCTTTACTTAGTAGTAAAGATCACAGACAATTTATATTTTCATAAAACCTATAGCCTTGTAAAACATAAATGAGTAAACATGCAAATCTGTTACTACAAAACTTGATTATCTCTATGAAGAAATAAAGGATGCATCACAAAGAGTAAATAGGCAAAGGCAGGAAACCAGTTAAGCAGATAGATAAGGAGAGACCTCTATGAAGAGACCTCCCTGCCCCTAGAAAAAATAGCAGTGCTCTTTAATATGCCAATGCCCTGGCTGGCTCCCTTGCTAAGGCCGTGGGAAAGCTTAAAGTCAGTTCTAAGGAGATTTGCGATAATACAGCTTTGGGTCTATAAGTGTCTGTGAATACTCTATTATATTTGATCCTCATAGAAAGCCTGTGAGATCGTCAAAGCAAATATCATCCTCATTTGCAGAAGAGGAAAACTGTGGTAACACAGTTCAACTTGAGAAAAGACTTCTCAGATGACAAGGGGAATTCAACAGAGACCCAAAGTAGAAGGAAATGTAGGCCATCTTAGAAACATATTCCAACTGAAGAAATGGTAATCTTAATCGAGTGGAATGCCTCTTGCCTATGGCATTATCACTGACATTCATAATTCCTTTCCCTTAATCTGGTCATGTAGCACTTACCAAAACTCTAATTTTAGCAACTGCCCTGATTTTGATTTAGCTCTTAACCTTGTATTACAAGGAGAATATTGTACTACGTGTCCCAAATGATTAATACTTGGTCCTGTCTCTTATAGAATTTACAAACTAATGGGTGAAAGACACAATCATTATATATAACACAAAATTAAATAAGTACTAAGTAAAACATTTGCTTACAAATGTTTAGTATTTGTAAAACATTTAATAAATAAGTATTTACTAAATATTTAATAAATATCTACTATTTAACAAATATTTAATAAATATCTACTATATAAACTAAGGCTTCCCAGGTGGCACTAGTGTAAAGAACCCACCTGCCAACACAGGAGATGTAAGAAAAGCGGGTTTGATTACTGTGTTGGGAAGATGCCCTGGAGGAGGGCATGGCAACCCACTCCAATATTCTTGCCTGGAGAATCTCATGGACAGAGGAGCCTGGCAGGCTACGGTCTATAGGGTTGCAAAAAGTTGGACATGACTGAAGTGACTTAGCACTCATGTACACACGTATGCATGCATATGAGCCAAGCTTTTATGATAGGTGAACCTAGTAGAACATTTTTAACAGATAATATCTGAACTATGCTTTTAATCAGAAAAAGGAGATTTATTGGTGGAAAATTAGCAGATTGAGATTCTATGCAGAGAGTAGAATACAGATAAAATTACAGAGTGATAAAAGCATACAATACATAGGAAAAATGTAAATATGGATTTGTATAAGTTTTGTAAAATGATGTAGAAAAAGAAAACAGAAAGTTAGATCAGAGAAACATCCTTACTGACTTGGTAAGTGTTTAACACTTTACTCCAAGGCAAAGGGAAGCAATTGTAAGTTTTGAGAGTGAAAAAAAAATACTTCAATCCATGAATGAGGAAGAAACACACCTGAATTGCAAAAGGACATATAAAAAATCTAATACCTCATTTTTCTCTTTGGTTTTATAATTCTTTAGTGTTACACATATCAATATACACAGTATATATCCTTAAAATTATAACATGCTTAAGTCTAGGAAATAGATGTATATTTAAAAATATACAAAAATTTTTATTTATATATATAAAATGTATATATATATATATATATAAATATACAAAAAATATATATAAAAATCTTTGAAAAATCTGACTTTGTCAAGAACCAGCTCTGTTGATTTTCACATGGCCCTGATTTCCTTTCTAGAGGAAGCAGGCAGAATGGTTTGGACCTCATCTTAAGGCTTCCCCAATAGCTCAGTGGCAAAGAATTCACCTGCAGTGCAGGAGACGTGGGTTCCATCCCTGGGTCGGGAAGATCCTTTGGAGGAGGGCATGGCAACCCACTCCAGTATTCTTGCCAGAAAAACCCCATGGACAGAGGAGTCCGGTGGTTTGCAGTCCATGGGGTTGCAAAGAGTCAGACATGACTGACTGCACACACATACCTCATCTTAAGAGCATGTGACTCATTTTACCTGTGCAAGCAGCGTGATTTTTCATACTTAGTATAGTGCCTAGCATATAGGATTAATATTTAATAAATAAGTGAACAAATAAATGTGTTAGATCACAGTTTTAGTGTAAGCATGTTTGCAACTTTGATATCCCCAATTATTTTACACGTATGGGTTTTCTTATATTTTCATGGGCGTCTGTTTATAAATAGGATGACTCTTCACCAGATTATATTCTGTAAATAACACACTCATTGAATACAATCCATCTAAAAAAAGGATAAACTGAGAAAGAGCTCAGTGTGCCTTTCCTACCAATTTTGCTAAAGACAAATAGATAGATGATATATGCAGATATATATATATATAAATACAGATAAATATATATACACAGATACACATATGCACATGCATATATTTATATACATAATTTCACCATTAAGTTCAGTTTGTTTAATTAAGGAATATTAAGAACTACTTTAACTCAGGTTTAGTTAAAATTTACTTTTACTTTGTGTAAGCTTTTGCAGATTGAAATCAAAGCAAATAAAAGTATAGCATATTTACATATAAGCAGAATATAACACATATTTAAACAGCAATATAAAGTCATCTTGTCACAGGAATCAAGTTTGTTCTTATTGAAACTTTTACATGATAGCTGCAATTTCTTCAATTATCAAAATAACTGGAAATCACTTTCATGAGGGAGGTTATTTTTTCTTTTTCATGTGATGATTAACTCTCCCTAAAAACATGTCATCACGTTGTACTTCCAAATAACCTCCAAGACTAAGAAAATCATCACTAATTTGGAAAAGGGATATACATGACATAAAATCTTGCCAAACAAGAATATTGGGATGGGAAATGTTTGTGTTCAAACAGTGTTTATGACAACTATCGGCAACTCTGAAAAGGAAGAAATAGAAAAAGGTTAACTACCACATGGTTTTATTAGAAGGTTACAGACTTTGAAACTATTATCATCAGTACGGAGCAGAATTCTTGCCAGCTATTCTTTCTTGACAACATAGTGGGTGAACATTCATTTTAAGGTACTGTTTTTTGTTTTTTTTTAAGTCATTCAATTACCAGTTTCTAAGTTTGATATGCTTATGGCAGTGCAGATATAGGGTTTTCCTGTGCGCTCCTGGAAGTACATAACCTAGAGCCACAAAGAGAATATCAGATTGGGCTTTTTTTAAATTAATTTATTTAATTTTAATAGGAGGCTAATTACTTTACAATATTGTAGTGGCTTTTGCCACATATTGACATGAATCAGCCATGGGTGTACATGTGTCTCCCATCCTGAAACCCCCTCCCACCTCCTTCCCCATCCCATCCCAGTGCACCAGCCCTGAGTGCCCTGTTTCATGCATCGAACTTGGACTGGTCATCTGTTTCACATACAGTAATATACAGGTTTCAATGCAATCCTCTCAAATCATCCCACCCCCGCCTTCTCCCACAGAGTCCAAAAGTCTGTTCTTTTTATCTGTGTCACTTTTGCTGTCTCGCATATAGGGTCATTGTTACCATCTTTCTAAACTCTCTATATATGCATTAATATACTGTATCGGAGTTTTTCTTTCTGACTTACTTAACTCTGTATGACAGACTCCAGTTTCATCCACCTCGTTAGAACTGATTCAAATGCATTCTTTTTAGTAGCTGAGTAATATTCCACTGTGTATATGTACCACACGTTTTAATCATCAAGACTGACTAAATGAAATCAAATACTACTTTGATTCAAAGAGGTTTAATGAAGTATTTAGCATCTAACACTGGGAGAATACTTCAGTATGATCATTTAGGTATAGTGAGCAATGAGCATCAATTTATATTTGAAGCAACATATTATTTTACAGTATTTTACATTGATTACAAAAATACCCCTCTCTCTGTCCATGACACCTTCTATAGGTTACATAAATTGATATGGTTTAAATTACTCAACTTTAGGATGTTTTATTACAAAGGAAAGGTTAATGGATACATATAACCAGCAATCTACTGATTTTTGTATATTAAAATTCAAGATGCTCATACTTTATCCATTTAATGATAATTGTTCTATAAACTGCAAAAGACTATACAAATGTTCATAACACTGTAAAACAATTATCTTTCAATTAAAAATAAATATCTATCTTAAAAAGACTATACAAATATTATTCTAACACAGATTAAACTTCATGGATTTATGACAATTTAAAAATACCCCCCCCCCCACCGTTTTCCCCCATTCCACATCATTAAAGAGGCTATGTACTACAGGAATGAAGATCTTGACAGTCTGTATTTGAAATATTCACATTTTAGGTGTAACATAGCTATGCAAGTTTCAATAGAGATTTAAGCCATCAAAATATTATGCCCTTTTTTTTTTATTTTTTATTTTATTTATTTATTTTTATTAGTTGGAGGCTAATTACTTCACAACATTGCAGTGGGTTTTGTCATACATTGATATGAATCAGCCATAGATTTACATGTATTCCCCATCCTGATCCCCCCTCCCACCTCCCTCTCCACCCAATTCCTCTGGGTCTTCCCAGTGCACCAGGCCCAAGCACTTGTCTCATGCATCCCACCTGGGCTGGTGATCTGTTTCACCATAGATAGTATAGATGCTGTTCTTTTGAAACATCCCACCCTCACCTTCTCCCACAGAGTCCAAAAGTCTGTTCTGTACATCTGTGTCTCTTTTTCTGTTTTGCATATAGGGTTATCATTACCATCTTTCTAAATTCCATATATATGTGTTAGTATGCTGTAATGTTCTTTATCTTTCTGGCTTACTTCACTCTGTATAATGGGCTCCAGTTTCATCCATCTCATTAGGACTGATTCAAATGAATTCTTTTTAACGGCTGAGTAATATTCCTAATGAAACTTAAAAGCTTTTGCACTACAAAGGAAACTATAAGTAAGGTGAAAAGACAGCCCTCAGATTGGGAGAAAATAATAGCAAATGAAGAAACAGACAAAGGATTAATCTCAAAAATATACAAGCAACTCCTGCAGCTCAATTCCAGAAAAATAAATGACCCAATCAAAAAATGGGCCAAAGAACTAAACAGATATTTCTCCAAAGAAGACATACAGATGGCTAACAAACACATGAAAAGATGCTCAACATCACTCATTATTAGAGAAATGCAAATCAAAACCACAATGAGGTACCATTACACGCCAGTCAGGATGGCTGCTATCCAAAAGTCTACAAGCAATAAATGCTGGAGAGGGTGTGGAGAAAAGGGAACCCTCTTACACTGTTGGTGGGAATGCAAACTAGTACAGCCGCTATGGAAAACAGTGTGGAGATTTCTTAAAAAACTGGAAATGGAACTGCCATATGACCCAGCAATCCCACTTCTGGGCATACACACTGAGGAAACCAAATCTGAAAGAGACACGTGCACCCCAATGTTCATCGCAGCACTGTTTATAATAGCCAGGACATGGAAGCAACCTAGATGCCCATGAGCAGATGAATGGATAAGGAAGCTGTGGTACATATACACCATGGAATATTATGCCCTTTTTGAGAGTTTTTTGAGTAGTAAACTAGAGTAGCAGAGAATTCTGGAAATAGACTTTCATGAACCTTTGATTAGTAGACTGCAAAACTTAACCATTTCAAAAACACAAACAATGTTTGTTTTATTTCGGTTTTCTGTTTATGGAGGAGACCTAAATAAAGTTAAATAACCTGAATGTAGATACTTCACACTAAGAAATTTAGTGATGTCTCTGATAATTTCATTGGGGAATATATCTCAGCAGAGTATCGACTTTGAAGACTATATTGTTAGTTGGGGAAAATAATGTTCTTGGAGTATGCATTTTGACAAATTTGTATACATACAAAACTTATTTGCTTATAAAGATGTATCTGCATACTTCTCTAAGTGGTACTTTACAGGACATTCACAGGTGATATGGGGAAGACTGTGTGTGTGCTAAGTTGCTTTAGTCGTGTCTGACTCTGTGCAACCCTATGGACTGTAGCCTGCCAGGTTCCTCTGCCCATGGGATTCTCCAGGCAAGAATACTGAAATGAGTTGCCATGCCCTCCTTCAGGGGAGCTTCCTGACCCAGGATTGAACCTATGTCTCTTACATCTCCTGCGTGGGGAGGCGGGTTCTTGATCACTAGTACCACCAGGGAATGCCGATAGGGAAAACTATAGGTAGCTAAATGAGAAAGGTAAAATAGAGTTGAACTGAATTAAACAATAGAACATGAGTTGGATTACTGTTATCTTAAAAGTAATGTTACCTAAAATGATTAACCCAAATGAACTGATGCAGAGCTTCTTTTCTGTGTGTATATATAGGGCAAGGCCATAACATGTGAGCAGAGATAGATTTTCCTTCAAATCAATGGGAATACTATAATTAATATTATTTTTAATATTACTTGGAAGATGTCAGTACAAAGATATAAAATATTTGGGAGATGGATTTCTTCAGTCAGTCAGTCAGTTCAGTTGCTCAGTCGTGTCTGACTCTTTGCGACCCCATGAGTCACAGCACACCAGGCCTCCCTGTCCATCACCAACTCCTGGAGTTTACTCAAACTCATGTCCATCGAGTTGGTGATGCCATCCAGCCATCTCATCCTCTGTCGTCCCCATCTTCTCCTGTCCCCAATCCCTCCCAGCATCAGGGTCTTTTCCAATTTCTTAGTTCAAAGTAAAAATAGAGCTCTCTTTCTCATTTTGAAGTCTTGTGTTTGGATGGAGTTTAAAATTAAGGTAGCACAGACATGGTAAATTAAGCTCTTTTTGGAGACAAGAAGGTCAGTTGGTCCTACCAAATGACACCATCAAGAGGAAAGTACATTGCACAAATCCTTAAATATGGGCCTGGTTTTGGTCTTGAGTAGTATATGTTGAGATTTGGACCATAAAGCTTGAGAGCCAGACCATAAAGAAGGTTTAGCACCAAAGAATCAATGCTTTTGAACTGTGGTGTTGGAGAAGACTCTTGAGAGTCCCTTGAACTGCAATGAGATCCAACCAGTCCATGTTAAAGGAAATCAGTCCTGAATATTCATTGGAAGGACTGATGCTGAAGATGAAACGCCAATACTTTGGCCACCTGATGTGAAGAGCTGACTCATTGGAAAAGACCCTGATGCCAGGAAAGGCTGAAGGTGGGTGGAGAAAGGGGTGACAGAGGCAAAGACGGTTTGGTATCACCAACTCAATGGACATAAATTTAAGCAATCTCCAGGAGTTGGTTATAGGGAAGCCTGGCATGCTGCAGTCCCTAGGGTCTCAAAGAGTCGGACATGACTGAGCAACTGACCTGAACTGAGTGTAAGTTAATCAATTAATCTATTATATTTTTTAACCAAAGGCACATGTTCTTTTTTTTTTTTTTTCATTTAGTTTTATTAGTTGGAGGCTAATTACTTCACAACATTGCAGTGGGTTTTGCCATACATTGACATGAATCAGCCATGGAGTTACATGTATTCCCCATCCCGATCCCCCCTCCCACCTCCCTCTCCACCCGATTCCTCTGGGTCTTCCCAGTGCACCAGGCCGGAGCACTTGTCTCATGCGTCCCACCTGGGCTGGTGATCTGTTTCACTATAGATAATGTACATGCTGTTCTCTCGAAACATCCCACCCTCGCCTTCTCCCACAGAGTCCAAAAGTCTGTTCTGTACATCTGTGTCTCTTTTTCTATTTTGCATATAGGGTTATTGTTACCATCTTTCTAAATTCCATATATATGTGTTAGTATGCTGTAATGATCTTTATCTTTCTGGCTTACTTCACTCTGTATAATGGGTTCCAGTTTCATCCATCTCATTAGAACTGATTCAAATGAATTCTTTTTAAAGGCTGAGTAATATTCCATGGTGTATATGTACCACAGCTTCCTTATCCATTCGTCTGCTGATGGGCATCTAGGTTGCTTCCATGTCCTGGCTATTATAAACAGTGCTGCGATGAACATTGGGGTGCACGTGTCTCTTTCTAACACATGTTCTTAATAAGTTGTTTAAGTTCAGTTCAGTTCAGTAGCTCGGTCATGTCTGACTCTTTGCCACCCCATGGACTGCAGCACGCCAGGCCTCCCTGTCCATCACCAACTCCTGGGGTTTACCCAAACTCATGTCCATTGAGTCAGTGATGCCATCAAACCGTCTCATCCTCTGTTGTCCCCTTCTCCTCCTGCCTTCAATCTTTCCCAGCATCAGGGTCTTTTCAAACGAGTCAGCTTTTCCCATCAGGTGGCCAAAGTATTGGAGTTTCAGCTTCAGCATCAGTCCTTCCAATGAACACCCAGGACTGATCTCCTTTAGGATGGACTGGTTGGATCTCTTTGCAGTCCAAGGGACTCTTAGGAGTCTTCTCCAACACCACAGTTCAAAAGCATCAATTCTTTGGTGCTCAGCTTTCTTTATAGTCCAACTCTCACATCCATACATGACTATTGGAAAAACCATAGCCTTGACTAGACAGACCTTTCTTGGCAAAATAATGTCTCTGCTGTTTAATATACTATCTAGTTTGGTCACAACTTTCCTTCCAAGGAGTAAGCGTCTTTTAATTTCATGGCTGCAATCACCATCTGCAGTGATTTCGGAGCCCAAAAAAATAAAGTCTCTCACTATTTCCACTGTTTCCCCATCTATTTGCCATGGAGTGATGGGACCAGATGCCATGATCTTAGTTTTCTGAATGTTGAGCTTTAAGCCAACTTTTTCACTCCACTCTTTCACATTCATCAAGAGGTTCTTTAGTTCTTCTTTGCTTTCTGCAATAAGGGTGGTGATATCTGCATATCTGAGGTTATTGATATTTCTCCCTGCAATCTTGATTCCAGCTTGTGCTTCATCCAGCCCAGCGTTTCTCATATAAGTTAAATAAGCAGAGTGACAATATACAGCCTTGACGTACTCCTTTTCCTATTTGGAACCAGTCTGTTTTTCCATGTCCAGTTCTAACTGTTGCTTCCTGACCTGCATACAGATTTCTCAAGAGGTAGGTCAGGTGGTCTGGTTTTCCCGTATCTTGAAGAATTTTCCACAGTTTGTTGTGATCCAATCAAAGGCTTTGGCGTAGTCAATAAAGTAGAAATAGATGTTTTTCTGGAACTCTCTTGCTTTTTGATGATCCAGCAGATGTTGGCAATTTGATCTCTGGTTCCTCTCCCTTTTCTAAAACCAGCTTGAACATTTGGAAGTTCACAGTTCACATATTGTTGCAGTCTATTATCTGCTTTCACTGACAGAAACTAATAAGAGTTGCGTCTCTTCTTTAGATGAACTACAAAGTGCATTGATAGGTGAGTGAGCAATTTCCTACATTTTATGGTAGAGTTCAGGTATGGTACAAGGTCCAGTGGATGACTTAGGTTAGGACAAACTGCCAAGAACACTTTGTGGAAAAGACAAGCATTCTAAAATATTCACAGAATGTTTATGTCTATAAACAATATAAAATTTTATCATAAATACCCAGGAAGTAGAACTTAGGAAATAACTGGAATTCCTTGTGGAAAATGACGTAGAAGCATAGTGAATTCTTGCTTAAAAGAATGATTTTAATAACACATAAAGTATAAATTTACAAAATGATGGTTTCAATGTATATTAATTTAACTTGCAAAACTAGATCAAATCTCAAGTTACATTTAAAGCTATATTTTGTTTAATGTCAATATTTTGTTTAATGTAAAAGTAAATAAACAAAATAAATAAATAAGACAAGAAGCCCACCTGTAAATTTCCAATTATCATGAATAGCATACTCCGAAACCCAAATGTATTAAAACATATTTGATCACATAATTCAGGGCTAAATTCTTCCAGTTTTGTCCATAAAACCTCTTTAATACTCCCAAAACCCAAGTTGACCTAGATTCCTACAGCCTAAGCCTGAACTTTTTTTTTTAATTTGTCTTTTAACTTTTTATTTTATATTGGACTATAGGTAATTAGTTCAGCTGTTAAAGAATCCACCCACCTGCAATGAAGGAGACCCTGGTCTGATTCTTGGGTAGGGCAGATCCGCTGGAGAAGAGCTAAGTTACCCTCTCCAGTATTCTTGGGCTTCCCTGGTGGCTCAGATAGTAAAGAATCTGCCTGCAAGGAGGGGGACCTGGGTTGGGAAGATCCCCTGGAGAAGGGAATGGCTACCCACTCCAGTATTCTGGTGTGCAGAATTCCACGGACAGAGGAGCCTAGAAGACTACACAGTCCATGGGGTCGCAAAGAGTGGGACACGACTGAGTGACTTTCACTTTCACTTCACATCGCCGATTAAAAATATTGTGATAGTTTCAGGTGGACAACAAAGGGACTCAGCCATACATTTACATGCATCCATTCTCCCCCAAACTCCCCTCCCATCCAAGCTGTCACATAACATTGAACAGTTCCTGTGCTATACAGTAGGTCCTTGTTGGTAATCCATTTTAAATACAGTGATATGAATATGTTGATCCCAAAGTACCTAACTATCCCTTCCCTTCTTCCTTCCCCACCGGCAACTATTAATTCATTCTCTAAGTCTGAGTCTATATCTGTTTTCTAAATAAGTTCATTTGTATCATTTCTTTGGTACATATGTTCAACGGAATATTGTTGCTGTTGTTGCTTAATCACTAAGTGATGTCGATCTCTTTGCAACCCCATGGACTGGACTATGTAGGCTGCCAGGCTCCTCTGTCCTTGGGATTTCCTAGGAAAATACTAGAGTGGGTTGCCATTACTTCTCTAGGGGATCTTCCCAATCCAAGGATCGAACCCACGTCTCCTACATTGTCAGGTGGATACTCTACTATTGAGCCATTACTCAGCCATTAAAAATAATGAAATAATGCCATTTGCAGCATTGTGGATGAACCTAGAGACTGTCATGCTGAGTAAAGTGAGACAGAGGAAAAATATCGTATGACATCCCTTACAGGCCTGGTGGTGGTGGTGGTTTAGTCGCTAAGTCGTGTCCGACTCTTGCGACCTCATGGACAGAGGAGCCTGGTAGTCCGTGGGATTCTCCAAGCAAGAATACTGGAGTAGGTGCCATTTCCTTCTCCAGGTGACCTTCCCAACCCAGGAATTGAACCCAGGTATCCTCCATTGTAGGCAGATTCTTTACCAACTGAGCTACAAGGGAAGCCCATGCAAAGCCTAAACTTCTTTATTTTTTTTTTTCTTTTTTAATTTTTATTATTATTATTTTTTTTCCCAGTGGGTTTTGTCATACATTGATATGAAAATCTAGAACCTTTAGTCTTTCAATTACTCTAACCCTAAACTCTCAACTGCTTTGAGCCCCAGACCTCTTTTCCAGATCCTGAGATGTGAGATAGAACTTCTAACAGACTTTTAATAACAAAGAGGATTATTCTACCAAGAAGTTAGAGTGCCCTCAAATAAATCACACAGCACTAGCATGCACTGAAATTGACAAGGGCATTTTATCAGAACTAGCTTTTCCTTAGGGCTTGGTTTGTGTGGAAAAAGGAGATTGTCTGGGGCTGGAAAACAGTGTTTAGTGACAGAAACTCTATTTCCTTCCTATTTGAGTAAGATTGGTTAACCTGGTCCTGAGAAATGTATCTTTTTTTTTTTTTGTTTAAGTCTCAATTGTAATCCAAATACACTATTAACCTAAGCATGACCTCATTGCTAATTGTTTATGCCTGCCTTTAGGGGCTATGCTTTTTAAGGAACAGTTTGTGATCTTCTGATATGTTAATTTAATATGTTTTGCAATTTCCTTTTGTTAATGGTTCCCTTTTGTACATTAGAGTGCTAATTATTGAAATGGTGTTTTATTTAAGAGGATATTTTCAGAGGAGAAACACCTTAGCTGACTATTTCAAGCCTGTTCAGTTCTTTGTTACTTCTCTATAGGTCACCATTCCTTCCATCACAGAAGTAAACAGCAACTTGGATAAGACCCAAGGGCATCACTTCATATTAACTTATTCTTGCTCACAATTATGATCATGCTGTAAAGAAAAATAAAATGTTAAGGGTGGATAGTTTTAAAATACAGTGATATTAGAAGCAGAGTACAGTTTGGATCATAATCTAAGACTTCTTAGACCTACTCTTTAACTTGAGTCTAACAAGATATTTAACGTTGATTAAGCTTTGTGAGCACTTCCCTCGTGGCTCAGCTGGTAAATAATCAGGCTGCAATGTGGGAGATCTGGGTTCAATCCTTGGATTGGGAAGATACCCTAGAGAAGAAAACGACTAACCCACTCCAGTATTCTGGCCTGGAGAATTCCACGGACTGTATAGTCCATGGGGTCGCAAAGAGTAGGACATGACTGAGTGACTTTCATTTTCAAGCCATGCAATCACTGTTCTGCTGTCATCTCAGTAAAATTAGCAGGTTATACTAAGACCATAATCACTCTGCTTCTTAAGTACTACATTTTATGGTTTAAACTGTCAGCTCCTCAACTTCTAAGCAATAAACGCCTCTGACTTCTGAAAGGTACAGCAAAGGATTAGTAGAATTTCCAACAGTATGTACATCTCATTTATGGAAGTTTAGATGAAAGAAAGAATGGTAGATTTAGAAATGTGACTGTTTTGTCCAGCTGTAGGGAATGGAGTCAGCAGACAGATGACAGTTCATTCCAGGTGCCCAAACCAGGTTCTAGAACCTGTGTCTATCTCAGCTAGAAAGAGTCATCTGAATTGATGTCAAACCCTTCCTAAGGCAGCCTACATCCAGCAACTGCCCTATCAGGAGGTGGTGGCCCAACATGATACACTCTGATGGGCTATACACCCTCCAGAACTTTTCGTGGATAGGCTATAACTTTGTTAGTCTTGTCTCAAAGTTTATCTTCCTCTTTTCCATTCCACTCCATTCTTCTACTCTTTTTCCCTAATAAATACTTGTACAACAAATTCCATACTATCATCTGCTTCCAAAAAACTTAATGTGGGACTAGCCTCTGTACCAGAAATGGTGAGTAGTTCTCTGAGTACAATATCTTATGTCTGCGGAAGTCCATGTCAGTCCCAGACCCCAGTTTCAGAACGCAACAGGAGTAAAGTTCGAAGGGCCTATTTTCATTATAAATGTTCAGAATATAATTTAGTATTGGATTACCTTACTAAATGGAAACCAATTTGCAGGATTCACCTATGTTAGTGAGATGAGAAACCCTAATTTAATGCAGACTCCCCAAAGCTTCTCTGAATATTAAAATTCTGAAAATTAGAATACGTTCTAGGCCTTGAAGAAAACACTAGGTGAAGCAATTTACTAGGATGAGTACTTTTTCTTGTTCTGCGTACTAGAACTAGTCCAATCCTCAAAGCAAAGACAGGATCCCAACTATTTTGATAAAAGTGAGCAAAGTGTGATTCTTTCTTTTGAAGCACTAAGTTGACCTATTAATATGAAAATCTTGAATTATGTGAAAATTCTGAAGTATCTTGCCTTGATTACAGAATATTCGGCACATATCTTAAGTAGGCATGGGTCTGTGTTTTTACAGAGGCATTGCATGCAGGCATATTCCCAAAGTCTAGAACAATAAGAATTCATCTGGCTATGGCTGCTATTCTAAATAAAAATAATCTAAAGGTTAAAAACACAACAAACAAAAACCCTCACCAGAGAGTCCTTCCTCTTGGTGTAACAACAAACAATGGAATCAGAGCTTCAGCTTCAACTCTAAACCAGAATCAATCTTGCTGGCTTAAGGTCCCTGAGGTTTGGTTAATGACCCAGGAATCTTACCCATATCTCCTAAGCAATTCCTTTCCTTGAACTGTTTAACAACTAAAAGAGAAATTACCTGAGAAAATGAGTTTATTGCTACCTCAAACACTCAATCTAAAATTTAATTTTAATAACATTTAATGTCACAATAACATTTAATGTTAATTTAATATTGTTTGATATGGCCACCTTCTGTGACATTCTTCTAGTAAATCTCGATATTTTTCAAATTAATCACAATTTTAACATAACAAAAAGTGACATTATGCTAAAATACACTAGGGCCAAGTAATTGAATGCCATATTCCAAATGTGATGAAGCTCCAACTTTTATGTAGATATTTTCTTTTTCTCTCCAATTTTGCCCCATATTTCTATTCAAATCAACTCAAACAAAGATCTTGAAAGTAATTTCCTTTTCTGGTTTCATGGATATATCCCAACATTTCTAAAAACAATTGCTCTGGAACCTCTGAAATTCACCAAGAAGTTGCATTAATAGTCTACTAATATTTTATTTTAAAATATCATCACTTAAAGCAATGAAGCCTGTACCTCCCTGTGTGTTAGACTTTAGTATTCTGTTCTCATTCCAAGTGCCTTGATGGGGGAAAAGGGGGGAATATACATATGTATTTGAGGAAGCTGAAGCCCAGTAAAGATTAATGTCATAGTCAAGATATACATTTATTAACATATATATTTATGTAAATTTGTACTTATGAATATGATGACAAACCAAAAATGGCTCCCTCCAGCAGTGGACAAACACTGGTTAAGTCAATACATCCATATCGTGCACTTATTAAATACCTAAGGTATGTAAGGCAGTGGACTGATAGTCAGAAAGTTCCATAACTAGTTCTATAGTCTCGATTCTGCCACTAACTCACTAAAACATCTTTAATAGGACCTTAACCTTCACTGGGTTTTAGTTTCCTCCACTGTGAAGGAAGAGACCTAGGCAAGACAACCAACTCTAGCATCTGATGGACCTATGCCTCTCCTATGAAACAAAAACACAGCTAACATAGCTGATGTTCTAGCCTGAAAAGTAGACTGAACTCATATAAAATGAAAAACAATAATGTATTACATATGATATATTAAATCTGGATAATACAGTATGAGAATACTGAGGGCCTGAAATGTTAGGAAAAGTTATATAGAAAATACAAGTGATATTTCAATAGACGTGATAAACAGAAATGCTTTCCCATCAGGGCACATGGGATGAGAATAGGGCAACACTAAAAGCTGATGCACAGGCAGTTTCAGGCTTCATTGTCTCAAGGGATGAAACTTTAAAAATACTAACAGACTAATAATGAAACTTCTTCATGAATTTCAGAAGTTCCAGAGTAATCATATCAAGAATGGTGGTATATATCTGTGAAACAAGAAAAGATGAGTTACTTTCAAAATTCTTATTTGAAATGACTAGAATAAAAATACAGGGCAAAGGTAGGAAAGAAAAAGTTAGATATTTTATGGGGTCTTGCTCATTTTCCTTAAACAGACCTTTGAGTCAAATGCAAAATTAAAGAAAAAAAAGGGCACCCAGCATCATTTCCAAATCACTATCTCTTTTTTGTTGAAAATGCCAGATCTGCAGGACCAAACCATATATATGCAAATTTGGCTTGTGTCCTTTTTGCTTTGTCATTTGAGCAGGAGCAACTTGCTTACCTGACAGGCAATAAAGATAATTATTCCTGGGCTAGTCAGAGCTGACAAGATGACAGCCCCACCTGGAAGCTTACTGTGGAGAAAGAAACATCAAGAGTTCTATGGGCCCACTTCATTAGACCATCCTTGCCAGACTGTTTTTTTTTTTTTTTTTTTTTTATTATTATTTTTTTTTTTTTTCCAGTGGGTTTTGTCATACATTGATATGAATCAGCCATGGATTTACATGTATTCCCAATCCCGATCCCCCCTCCCACCTCCCTCTCCACCCGATTCCTCTGGGTCTTCCCAGTGCACCAGGCCGGAGCACTTGTCTCGTGCATCCCACCTGGGCTGGTGATCTGTTTCACCATAGATAGTATACATGCTGTTCTTTTGAAATATCCCACCCTCACATTCTCCCACAAAGTTCAAAAGTCTGTTCTGTATTTCTGTGTCTCTTTTTCTGTTCTGCATATAGGGTTATCGTTATCACCTTTCTAAATTCCATATACATGTGTCAGTATGCTGTAATGTTCTTTATCTTTCTGGCTTACTTCACTCTGTATAAGGGGCTCCAGCTTCGTCCATCTCATTAGGACTGGTTCAAATGAATTCTTTTTCATGGCTGAGTAATATTCCATGGTGTATATGTACCACAGCTTCCTTATCCATTCATCTGCTGATGGGCATCTAGGTTGCTTCCATGTCCTGGCTATTATAAACAGTGCTGCAATGAACATTGGGGTGCACGTGTCTCTTTCAGATCTGGTTTCCTCAGTGTGTATGCCCAGAAGTGGGATTGCTGGGTCATATGGCCATTGCCAGACTGTTGAGGGGCTTGATTCTACACAAAAGAGATGATATTCAAGAGATAGAGCAAGGCAGCCTTGAGGCTTGAAGGTCCATTAAGTTGAAATATGTGAAATTGCTTGACTTCTACCACTGAGTGGCTTCTGAGGCCAGGCAGAGGTTAAACATCAACTTCTTGTTGCAGAGTAATACATCTGCCCTGGGCACAAGGCAGGTGATCACCTGTAAAATCTGTGCCAGACCCCTAAAAAGAAGCCTGCTATTTAGAAAGCCCTCTTGCCAGAAATGTACTCTGCCATATGGACTAAAACACACTTAGGGGACGATTTTTATCAGCAAGCCAACTAGAGAAGGTTTAATGTCCCTCTTTGGGCTTTATCCAATCACTGCCCAAGAATCGTTTGTAATGAGTGACTGTTACTTGCAAGATCTATTTTTGTATTCTCACCCATGTTCCTCCTTTCAGTCCTCATCTGGTTTCCTACTCATTGATTCCACATACAGCCACTTACTAGGCAATAGTGTCTAGAAAGAACTGTATGGATTCTTCAACCATTGTTATTGATAAGCACTGATTTTCTTCTGAAAGCATAAACATTCAGTGTTTGGAGACATTCATCTAAAAGACTGGAAGAATGACTGCAAGTGCGTCCCTTCAGATTCTAGGAGAGCAATTGAAGGTAATTTTCATTTAGAGCATCTATAGCAACTTAGTGAAACTCTACTACAGGTAGTAGTGCTTCTATCAAAGTGGAAGATGACATGGTACTATGCTGGAAGGAGCACTGGACTGGGAATAACATGAACAAAGTTCAACTTTGTTAGGGACTAGCTATGTCATTTTTAAAAGTTATAAAGGAGAGCAGAATACACTCCAGAATATGCCATTTTGACATGTGGATTATTTCAAGTTGAAGACAACTGGGGCTCAGCAGACTCAGGAAAAGCTTTTTACCTCCCCTTTAACTGCCTAAAAGAATTCAGATAGGGGCCCTGTATCAAGAAGAGAGCTACTGTCCTGAATAATATTTTATATCAGAAGGATTTACCTGTATGATATGGGGACATTTGTTTACCCAACATTTGCTCTTCCCACCTTCCTGTGAATTGTCTTTCCTCCCTTTAAAGCCCCAGGCCCCTACCTGTTATGCCCGCTGTCCAAATCCCCCAGCGGGAAAAGAGAAGACCTCCAAGACAATGCACCATGCAAAGGAAGGGGAATTTATTGCAGACTCGAGTCTGGGCCCCTGCTGCAACCAACGCAGTGGTGCAAAGTCAGAGAGCCCCGAGCCCCAGTTTCCACGCACATTTACAGGGTGCTTGATTTCAAACATAAGCAGTGGGTAGTGGGCACAAGCAGATTGGTTACATGTTTGCAAAGCAATTTTATTGGTACAAACTTTCACGTACGCGGGACTTTCCAGGGGACCTTCTCAGAGGTTTACTGGGCGCGTACTGATTAGCTGGTCTCTGGTGGCCTGTTGAGGGCAGATAATTACCCTACCCTCTGGAGAAACTGAAACTTAGGCCTATTCTTAGTTCAGGGCGCCTGTCATGGTGCTAGTCTTGACAGTCTCACACTACCCACTTCTCCTTAGCTTAGGATAGTAGACAAGCCTCAGTTTTCTGACTTCTGGAAAGTCTCATATTTTTATGCAGCTTCCATACATATCAAATTTGTTTTTCTCCTATTAATGTGTCTTGTCAGTTTCATTATTAGGCCAGCCAAAGAGCATAGAAGGGAAGAAGGGACAGTTTTCCATCTTTACATTTATACTGAACTCTTGTTGCCATTCAAGTTGCAAAATGATAAAGATCATCAAACACCTATCTTCCAGGATCAAAATAAAATCATACATATAAATACTTTGCAAACTTCAAAGATAGATAAATAGATGTCAGATAGAGAGAGAGAGAGAGACAGATAGTATCTTACATTTAAAGTTTTTCTAGGCCTGAATGTATCACTCCTTAATACAAACTTCTAGAGAACTGACCATTACCATTCATTCATCTGAAATTTACAGATTTGAATTCTAATGCTATGCTTTATTCATTTCATTAAATATATTAAAACCCTACCCTGTGCCATATACTAAGAGTAAGCTCCTACCATGTAGAGCATAGAGTGTTGGATTTAAACTTTTTTTTTAACTTTTCAAGTGTTTGCGCCTTAATCATGCATCTATGCCACAAGAGCCTAACAAAATACCTTGCACATGGTAGGATATAAATATATCATATCTATTTGAACCCATGATTTTACCTATCATTCACCAGACTGTCAATGAGGCAACTGATGGCTATCAATAGGGATTAGCTGAGCAGTAAATAAAAGCCATTGTTTTAGAGGCTGTCTCCAGGACTGCTGTATTCAGCTCCTTCTGGGTTTTTTACAAAAGGAAAAATTTGCTGACAGAACATGCATACAGACCAGTAATACTTTCAAGCCTGAAATGCATGTAGAATGCCTTGTGCCATCACAGAAGCCATGGATAATGCCGCAAAAAGTGTTGCTGTTAGAAACAAATTATACCTGGAGCTAAATCATCAGAGAAACCAGAAGTACAATTTTGCAGATAGTTTTGAAATGATATGGTTGATGTGAAAGTAATCTGGGTAGCTTCTATTTAGAGGCATTGGAGACTTGTTAGGAACTCATCCAGGCCAGGCTGAATACCATCACCCACCAGAGCACATCTCCCTTGGGAAATGGGAATTTTACAAGCTATGCCCACTGTACTGCTGCCAGCTTGAAGTCCTCTGGTATTCCTGGTGAAAATGCATCACTAGAGTTTATGTCAGCAAAATATGACCTTTACAAGACTTGTGTAACAGAGAGTTCATTTCTGTCGAGGTGTAAAACCTGTCCCTAAAAGACTAATCAGCAAAGGGGTGAATTGACAATAATACTCTTTGGATAATTAAAAATAAACAGTAAGACTAAGGACCTCCATATAACCCAGCATATTCATCTATACATTCATTTATTCATTCATCAGATAATTTTGAATTTTAGAGGCAGGGGATAGAATGATACAGGATATGCACTGTCTCTGTCAAAATGGAGCTATGATTACAGCTCATGATTATAAAAATTCATATATGATACATGTTGGATTATAATTTCTGACCTGGAGAAGGAAATGGCAACCCACTTCAGTATTCTTCCTGGAAAATCCCACGGATAGAGGAGCCTGATGGGCTATAGTCCACAAGGTCACAAAGAGTCGGACACAACTGAACACAGCACAGATAAAATGTTACAGCACTTGGGAGATAGCTGACATACTCAAAATATCCAAATCAAGCGTTGAAAATCATTTGCACCAATTTGGTTATGTTAATCGCTTGGATGTTTGTGTTCAACATAAGTAGGAAAAAAAAATCTTCTTGACCATATTTCTGCATGTAATTATCTACTGAATCATAACAAAAACGTTCCATTTTTAAAACAAATTGTGTTGCGCAATGAAAAATGGATACTGCACAATAATATGAGATGGAAGAAATTGTGGGGCAAGTGAAATGAACCACCACCAACTACACCAAAGGCCAGTCTCCATCCAAAAAAGATGATGCTGTTTATATGGTGGGATTGGAAGGGAGTCCTTTATATGAGCTCCTTCTGGAAAACCAAAGGATTAATTCCAACAAGTATCACTCCCAATTAGACCAACTGAAACAGCACTGGATGAAAAGCCTCCAGAATTAGTCAATAGAAAACGCATAATCATCCATCAGGACAATGCAAGACCACATGCTTTTTGATGACCAGGCAAAAGCTTCTTATAGCTTGACTAGGAAATTCTGATTCATTGGCCATATTCACCAGACTATTGCACCTTTGGATTTTCATTTTTTTAAGTCGTTAAAAAATTCTATTAAAGGAAAAGGTTTCAATTCCCAGGAAGACTGTACACTTGGAACAGTTCTTTGCTCAAAAATATAAAAAGTTTTGAGAGATAGAATTATGAAGTTGCCTGAAAAAATGGCAGAAGGTGAACAAAGTGGTGAATGCATTCAATAAAGTTCTTGGTGAAAAAGAAAAAAAAATTCGTAAAATAGCTGCACATGCACAACCTGACAATCTGCTATGCCCTAAGAGGCAAGGTCAAGAGAAGAGAAAGTAAATAAGGGAAGGTGAATATTTATTTCAGATTGTGTCACTTAAGAGTTCTTGAAAATCTTATAATTCTTACCAAAGCAATTTTTGTCAAATAAATATTCTCATGTTTAACATATAGAATATTGTGGTATGAGAAATTATATGTAAAATTCTTAGTGCATAGCAGCGCCTCATTAAATGATAGCTATTGTTATTGAATGTCTCTATTCTAGAGGTTTTGCACATCTTCACTTATATAGCGACCCGTCCAACACACATACACACAAAAATATACTAGAATACAAGATGTGGAACAGCAAAGAGTTTCTCTCTTTTTTCTCCTGCTGAATATCCTAGTCCCGAGAAATGGTTCTGGTCCATATTGAGGCCAGAAAAAAAATTTTTTAGTGAGGGAATAAATGAAAAATAAGATGTACTGACTCCATTTTGAAGCTGAAAAAGTTTAAGTATCCAGACAAAGATCCTATGATATGATGCCAGTGACATAGAGAATCCCTCTGTACTTACTGCTATATCCTGAGACTAAAGGATAGCTCGTTTGTGATACGTTCCTCTTGACCTGAAACGTTATGTTTCACTTTCCTTCAGTCAAGTGAAGTTCAATCCAACTTCCCTGTGCTTCTAAATTGGTTTAGGTTTCCTGTGCAAATAACTACAAGTAGTCCATCGCTTCTCAAGGGATTGGCTCTCTCAATTTACAGTGTTCCTAAACATACTGAGTAGACAGGCAGATATTGCTTTCAAAAATTTCAAAGAAAAAGAACTAAAGAAGAAAAGTATCATTTACAACCATCTCTTCTTATTGATCCACACAGAATTCACTATATTTTAACAATATGTAGTCTTCCATCTACTCCAGAACTTTGAAAAGTGCTGCTGGTTATAACTTACTATCTATTCCATCATTTGTTTAACAATAATCAGCTCATTTTTCCACTTATTCAAACAAAATATTAATTTTAAACTGTTTAAATCATTAATAATGCTTATAACTCATTTATTCAATAGGGATAGAATTTAATGGAGTGGCCCCTTTGAAAAACCCATAAAGGAGACAAGGGAAGTCCAACAGGCAATCTTGTTGTACTTCAAGTGAGCAGTATAACACAGACCCTAGGAACACTTAGAAAATGATAAAGAGAGCACATGATTAAAAGCCATAATGAGAGAATATGATAATAAGTGTTACAGACATTCACAGTATTTAGAGATCAGGGGGTTGGAATGATCAGAAAGTTTAACAATGGAGGAGGAATTTTAATAGGAGACTTGAAAGATCAGTACTCTCTCCCTGCTCTCCATACTGATTTTCTAAACATTAGCCACAGCAATGAACATGGCACATTTAGAGAACAGTAAGGAACCCTGCTTGGCAGATTGTTCAGAAGCAGCCTTCCAGGCACCCCCAGCAGCTCCCACCCATCAGGCTCACAGCTCACACAATAACTTCCTGTTATTTTGAACTGTGATGTTGGAGAAGACTCTTGAGAGTCCTTTGGACTGCAAGGAGATCCAACCAGTCCATCCTAAAGGAGATCAGTCTGGAGTTTTCATTGGAAGGACTGATACTGAAGCTTAAACTCCAATACTTTGGCCACCTGATGCAAAGAGCTGACTCATTTGAAAAGACCCTGATGTCAGGAAAGATTGAAGGTGGGAGGAGAAAGGGGGACAGGGGATGAGATGGTTGAATGGCATCACCGACTCGATGGACATGGGTTTGGGGAGACTCCAGGAGTTGGTGATGGACAGGGAGGCCTGGCGTGCTGCGGTTCACGGGGTCGCAAAGAGTCGGACGGGACTGAGTGACTGAACTGAACTGAATCAGAGACACAGAGACTTAGGCACACCTCTCTCTCTTAATGCTTATGTTTGGTAGTAAGAATAGGAAACAGGAGTCCAGAATGGTGGTGGCTGAAAGACAAGGAAGGGAAAAGCCCATGAAAATAGAACTAAGGAAGGTCCGAGGACAGGAGTGAGGACCTCAGGTAGAACAAACAGCACTCCTGGCTAGACAAATTTACATAGGGCAGGTCCAGGGGGAGGAAAAAACATATAAAAAGAGGAGCCAAAGAGCCAGGGGTCTCTCTCTCTCCCACGCACACACGCTGGTTTTTTTTTCTCTCTCTCTCTCTCTCTCTCTCTCCTCTTCGTGTCTTTTGGGTCAGCATGCCCTCATGCCTCAAGGATGTATTTTCTTTTATTTTCTAGATAAAACTGAGGGAGCTGTAACACTGTCCGAGAGCTGTGATGCACCAAGGGATTTAATGTCCATCGCCTCAAATTTTTGTTGTAACAAGACAGAACCAAGGAAAATAACCCACTCCCCTGACACTTAGACCCTGCCAAAGGGCCAAGGAGGAGTGTTTGGGGGTACTGCACTTCATTTAGTACCATTTCACAGAAAGTCCCTATGAGTAGGTATGATACCCTTAATGGGAAATTCTTGACTACCTCAAATCATCCACTTATAAGCACTAGAATAAGAACAAGTTTTAAGAAGAATATTTACTACAAAAATTAAATGGAGACTTATGCATGAGTTGATATTCCTGCAAAAGCTTAACAATTCTTCAGTTCAGTTCAGTTTAGTTGCTCAGTCGTGTCCGACACTTTGTGACCCCATGAATCTCAGCACGCCAGGCCTCCCTGTCCATCACCAACTCCCGGAGTTTACTCAAACTCATGTCCATCGAGTTGGTGATGCCATCCAGCCATCTCATCCTCTGTTGTCCCCTTCTCCTCCTGCCCGCAATCCCTCCCAGCATCAGGGTCTTTTCCAATGAGTCAGCTCTTCACATGAGGTGGCCAAAGTACTGGAGTTTCAGCTTTAGCATCAGTCCTTCCAATGAACACCCAGGACTGATCTCCTTTAGGATGGACTGGTTGGATCTCTTTATTCTTAGAGGTAGACTAATACATGCCTGGGAAGCTTCATGGACCAAATACAACAAGCTAACTGAAGACAACATTTTTATAGTCAGTCTTTGTTAAGAAGAATCATAAATTATCAACACAAAGAATAAAGTAATATGATTTTGCATACTGCAAAGAATGTGCACAGAGAATATGTGAGAGGGAAAAATATGAAATAGCTCCTTGTAAAGGACAAAAGCAGTTGTGATAGGAAAAAGTATAACTAGCTGCTTAGTTGACTTTCATCAAGGATCTAGCTAGCTTTAGAATTGTCTCCAGATGTTGACTGGAGTCCTGTCATTATGATAGATATTTCATTAACAGTCCAAAAAAAAAAAAAAAGAGGAAGAGTCAGGAAATCATCTAACCCCAAAGTAGGAGTCAGGAGTCTTATGTGCTGATCTACTGACAATAAATCCTAACAAGTGCTAACACCATATCAGTTCATTTTAAAAGATCCCTAAATCTCCATTTGGAAATCTTCTTTAGATTTTCCCCACAACACTTCCATCTTTTCTTTCTTTTCTCCAGTTGTTCTCTTTTTTACTCAGTTGCCTATGTCAAGAACATACAAGCAAGAATGTCACTCCACTCCAAGAGCTCACTTATATGAGATTTAAGTCACACAGTCGCCTCAGTCTCTCCTGACTCAGGTCCTGTAATTTCATGATAATGTATGCAGACAGAGCTCTGTGGCCCTAAGAACATTTGAGCAGGCCAGGCTTGTCGTTTGTATACAAGTGTCTTTTCTGCCTTCCTGCTGTGCTGTGTTCTCAAATTACTCATTTCTCTTAGGTCTTCTCTACTCTCCCTGTGGTCAAAAGTTTCTCCCAAAAGGGAGTCAGTTACTAGTCATTTATACCTCTTCTGAATCTAGTTAAAAACAATATGCATCTCAGGATAATTATAATGTAAGCTCATCAAAGTAATATGTTGAAAGGCTTGACATACAGGTAAGGATTCTAAATGACAAGTAGTGGAAAAGATCTTTTCAAGGAGTCTTTTTTTCTTTTTTTAATTGGAGGATAATTGCTTTATAATTTTGTGTTGGCCTCTGCCATACATTAACATGAATCAGCCACAGGTATACATATGTCCCCCTCTCCTGAATCCCCCTCCCAGCTCTCTCCTCATCTCACTCCTCTAGGTTGTCACAGAGCACTGAGAATCTTTCCAGAAATCACATTTTCTATCCACCTGCTTCTGGTGAAAGATATAGTGGAATTCACAGTCCTCTCTTTTTTTTCTTATCTGAGTCAGAACTGCAGACAGCATCCTTCCTTACTAAGTTTTCAGTTACATATATCTATTCACAGTTAACACCTGTCTGTCAGGCAAGTGTTGCACTCCTGGGAGGCACACCCAGAGGTTGGGGAGAAATCTATTCCAAAGGGATCATATTCTTTATTAACATGAATCAGTCAACATCTGAACACCACCCCTTCCTGGGACTCTACAGATTCCCTACAGGACATGTACTTATAATGCCTTGCTATGTCAGACTTTTCAATAACTTTTTTTAAAAAAAAGAAAGAAAAGAAAAAGGAAAGAGAGAAATAGTATCCATATCCTAATAAGCATTTCTTCAAGTACCTGATTATTTGCCTCTTCTGTGGTCCCCACTGGCAGGGGTGGGGACAGGGAGGAAGGGGTAGGAGTCAAATATATAGTGTATGCATTTGTGAGAAATTCTCTGTTCTTATAAGCTTGAAATATAGATTTGTCACTTTTAAAGTGATTTTCCTATATAATCACTTCCCTGGTGGCTCAGATGGTAAAGCGTCTGCCTACAATGCGGTAGACCCAGGTTCATTCCCTGGGTCGGGAAGATCTCCTGGAGAAGGAAATGGCAACCCACTCCAGTATTCTTGCCTGGAAAAGTCCATGGACGGAGAAGCCTGGTGGGCTACAAGTCCAAGGGTTCGCAAAGAGTCGGACACGACTGAGCAACTTCACTTTCACTTTCCTAAATAATAGTAAAGAAAATGGAAACGCAAAGTAGGGGCAGTGAACTCGGTGCTTGCGTGCACAGTTATGTCTGACTGTTTCTGACACTGTGAACTGTAGACCCCCAGGCTCCTCTGTCCATGGAATTTTCCAGGCAAGAATACCGACGTGGGTTGCCATTTCGTACTCCAGGGGATCTTCCTGACCCAGGGATCAAACCTGCATCTCTTGTGTCTCCTGCATTGGCAGGAAGATAGTTTACCCCTGTACCACATGACTGAACCTGGACCATCTTCCCTCCCACTCCCCCCAAAAATACTCCTTTGTACTAGTTTCATCTGTACTATAGGCATCCAGAAATCAGATCTAATGTAATATTCATTTTCATTCCCCTAAAGACATGCCTCCAGGTACAAGCAAGAGGCTCAATAAAAAATTCCTTTAAAAAATATTTTTTAATGGAGAAATGCTGCTTCAAACAGAGGGCAGTCTATTATATCCCAAATTGTATCTTTAGCAGTGATCACAGATAATCTACAGGCTAGTATTCTTTTTATTTTTTATAACAATCTCAAAATATTGAAAGAAAATAAAAAACATTCCTAGCTTAATCTTTTAGAACCCTTTATGGCCCAATTACCCATATAGTTATCTGAAGATGGTTTTGCTCCATGTTCAGAGCCAATATAGGTTATTGTATTTCCTGAAACACACTCTCAATTCCCCTATAATTTAGAGAAGTTTTAGATAATAAACATATTTAAATCACATAAATTCCCTCATAAGATTTTCTAGAACATATATTCAATCTATATTCATAACCAAAATTAGGATATACCCTGAGTTCAGAAAATATGTTTCCCACTATAGATTTTTTTTTTTACAATTTCTGGATTAGATTGAATTTTAAGATAAAAAAGATGAATTTCAAAAGCAACCAATTTTGATAGCCATAATCAAATAATTCTAGAAATACTTAATAAATCTGCATGAGGAGATATTAGACATCCTAAAATAATTTAATTACTTAAAACAAACATTGACTTGGTCTAGGTCAGTTATATTATTCAAGTTATGCAACCACATTATTTGAATGCCAGTTAAATACAAACAATATCTAACTTCTAGGCTACTAGAACTACACAGTGAATCATTACATAAAAGGCATAATAAGATAGCTCTGTGTTGTTGAGAGGTAGTATTATATTCTGGAAAATACTGTTGTCTTTCTGGGTTTATATAATAAAGTATCTAGTGAAGGTTTCTTTTTTCCCATCTATCCAGTTATTCATTCAATAAATAAATTCTGAGCACTTATTTCGTATTTGGTTGAGTGGGCGACAAGGTTACTTCTCTCAAGGTAATCATCTAGTGCCAAGAAAACATACACACAGGAAGAACAAACGGCGATTAAAGTGATATAAGACACCATGTGTTAGGTGTCCTGAGACAGTTTTTAGAATCTATTGACATTTCAAAGGCTGGGAAGCTCCTTCTACCCAGGGAAATCAGAGAAGGACTTTTAAACCAAGGCTTGGTCACGCAGTCTAAGTAGGATTTCAAGAGCAATGAGGAGCATTTCAGTTAAAGGAAAGAAAATGCAGAGGTTTAGAAATGAGAAAATACATGTATGAAAATGGTGAGAGATCAAACTAGTTAAGTAAGTTAGAGCCTGACCCCTGGAGAGCCTAAAATGATATGCCTTTGACTATAGATTTCATTTGAAATGAATTGTGTGAATTTTGAGCAGAGCACTGGGAGCTGCCCTCAGGAGGAACACAGACCACCACTGGACAGTTCTTCCCCAGAACGCCTGGAAGATCAGGCCTAGGGTATATATTCCCACATCTACTGCATGCTAGGCACTCTAGGTCCTGGGGAAACAATGTTCATAATCTAAGGATAGAGAAAGACAATGGCAGGGGTAGAAAACTTTTCTCTTCTTCCCTTCAAGGTTCTTTGACATAATAACTAAATTAATGTAAGACAGATTAGCAGAATAAAAACAAATTTAACTTTGTAGGTTCAGGTGGTGGTTTAGCCGCCAAGTTGACTCTTGCAACCCGACTGAGCTACCAGAAGACCCATAAATATATAAGACTCAAAGAAGTGACGAAAGGACAATTTTATATCTTTCAGAAAAATAAACAATAAATTTGTGAAGACTTGAGAAGACAAAGGGGTTTGGGCTTGGGATAGTAAATTGCGGAATAAGTAACATCTGGGCCTTAACTTCCCTACCTCCGTTGATAAGGATATCTTCTACCCTCCTGGAACTGGGGTAGTACATTTCACATGACAGATTTATTTCCTGCTTCCAGGGGACCAAGGAGGGTCAGAGTACCCTTCTTGAACTGGCTGTTCCTCAAGTACCTACCTTTAATTCAAGACAAAATACCAAAGTGGCATATTTAGAGATGCCATATTCTACTACCCTTCATAGTAATAAACAGGTAGAATAAATAAATAAGTAGAAAGATGCAAATAAACAATTTAATCCAGAAATTAGACCCAGTATTCACATTTTAAGTGAAAAAAAATGTATCTGAGGCTCTTGGCCCAGTGTTTGGCATGGAGTCAAAGCAATTCTACAATACACTTCTGCATTGGTCTACTTGGTATAAACCATCTCTTCCTTTCCTTATGGTTCATTATTTCATTACTCAGACACAGAGAAGCAACTATTTGAAAAACTTCATAATTCTGGCACATGAAGGTAAAAAGCAAACTGTATATAAATACCACTCAAATAAAGAATTGGTTCTGCTTTTACTTTAAAAAAAAAAAAACAAAAACAAAACAAAGAACAATGTGAATGATCTCTTTGTCATTAAATAGAGGAACCAGTCAGCTGATTTTATGATTTCCCCATCCTCCTACCAAATACTGCATCAGACACAGCATAGTATTATCTGCCTATCTTTGATAGGAAAATGTGATTTCTGGGAAGTCATATTATTATTGCAAACTGAGGAGGTTTTTAAACAACAATCAACAAGTCTTTCCACACTTCTCTCAAATATTTCATTTCCTCTGAAGCCTGTTGACAGTTATCATCTGCCATTTGCCTCATCTGTTTTCAAGTTGGACTACAATATTTTGCGAGACGCAAAATTCCAGGACCAAGAAGCCTCTGTCGTGATTTTCAGTGAAGAAAAAGGCAGAGGAGTCCTGACAAGGCGCTCTCTCTGTTCAGGGCTGTTACCGGGCAGATGGGCGCTGTGATTTTAACAGCAGGATACGGAAGTCTAGTATAATACGTGTGGTCTTTATGATGTTTTCGAGGGGTTCAGGGTAAGCATTAGATATGGGAAAGCGTTATTTCTATTGAGTTTTCTGTTACACTTTGATTAAAAACCAGATATAAACTCAATATAATCAGGAAAAAACATCTGAAGCCATTTCTTCATGGGTAGACTATTACCTGAGACTTTAGAAGGAGAGTACATTAAGACTGAAACAAAAAAAGATGAAGTAATATGGTAAAACATCAGTATATCTGTGTATTAGATGTTCTCAAACATCAATATGCACCATAATCACCCAAGAGATAACTAATGCAATAGCTCAAGGAAGACACTGCCCAGGAATCTATATTTTAACAATTATCCCACGAATTTAGCAACTATCTCATATATTTAGCAACCTTAATATAGTAAGTCTCCAAAGCATACTCTGAGCTCTAATGTATATCCAAAAGCAAAAAATAGTTAGGAAATTGCAGTAAAAAGCACAATGGTGCTTATTTCAAAGTGGTAAAATTATGGATAATTGGTATTAAGTGTAGCCCTTGTATTAGGAATATGCTTTTATATATCTTTGAATTGTCTTCTATGGTCATCTGTCATTTTAAAATTTAAAAATCAAATAAAGTAAAATACTAAAAAATTAAAGACTTTTATTCAAGCTTGTTTTAGAAAAGACAGAGGAACCAGAGATCAAATTGCCAATATCCACTGGATCATCAGAAAAGCAAGAGAGTTCCAGAAAAACATCTATTTCTGCTCTATTGACTACGCCAAAGTCTTCAACTGTGTGGATCACAATAAACTGTGGAAAATTCTGAAAGAGATGGGAATACCAGACCACCTGACCTGCCTCTTGAGAAACCTATATGCAGGTCAGGAAGCAACAGTTAGAACTGGACATGGAACCACAGACTGGTTCCAAATAGAAAAAGGAGTACGTCAAGGCTGTATATTGTCACCCTGCTTATTTAACTTATACGCAGAGTACATCATGAGAAACGCTGGGCTGGAGGAAGCACAAGCTGGAATCAAGATTGCCAGGAGAAATATCAATAACATCAGATATGCAGATGACACCACCCTCATGGCAGAAAGTGAAGAGGAACTAAAAAGCCTCTTGATGAAAGTGAAAGAGGAGATTGAAAAAGTTGGCTTAAAGCTCAACATTCAGAAAACTAAGATCATGGCATCTGGTCCCATCACCTCATGTGAAATAGATGGGGAGACAGTGGAAACACTGTCAGACTTTATTTTTGGGGGGCTCCAAAATCACTGCGGATGGTGACTGCAGCCATGAAATTAAAAGATGCTTACTCCTTGGAAGGAAAGTTATGACCAACCTAGACAGCATATTAAAAAGCAGAGACATTGCTTTGCCAACAAAGGTCTGTCTAGTCAAGGCTATGGTTTTTCCAGTGGTCACGTATGGATGTGAGAGTTGGATTATAAGGAAAGCTGAGTGCCAAAGAATTGATGCTTTTGAACTGTTGTGTTGGAGAAGACTCTTGAGAGTTCCTTGGACTGCAAGGAGATCCAACCAGTCCATCCTAAAGGAGATCAGTCCTGGGTGTTCACTGAAAGGGCTGATGTTGAAGCTGACACTCCAATACTTTGGCCACCTGCTGCAAAGAGCTGACTCATTGAAAAGACCCTGATGCTGGGAAAGATTGAGGGCAAGAGGAAAAGGGGATGACAGAGGATGAGGTGGTTGGATGACATTACTGACTCGATGGACATGGATTTGGGTGGACTCCGGGAGTTGGTGCTGGACAGGCAGGCCTGGAACGCTGTGGTTCATGGGGTCACAAAGAGTCGGACATGACTGAGCGACTGAACTGAACTGAACTAGATTCACTCCCATAACTTACATTCTTAAATATCAGGATATTCAGAATGTTTTCAAGGAGAGACTGTCCTCAAGCAGGATACATTGTTACTATATAATCCTTAGTACAGAGTTTAAACTGATTTGTTTGTTGTGTAATCACAGTTCCGGGCTTAAAGAAAAAAACGTTTAATGTGACAAAGGAATGCTGAGGGGTTAAAAAAGATGTTTGTCCTTTCCTCCCCCTTGAGAATGCCAGACCCCTATCTCCTAGGGGACCCCCGGACTTCTTATCAACCTGCCTAGGAATTGACTCTCTCATATCTTTCCCTTTCTCTCTTGCCTTTCTCTTCTTTCTTCAGCCCTTTGTAAAGCCTCCTCAGATAACCACTTTGCCTTCTTGCATTTCTTTTTCTTTGCGACAGTTTTGGTCACTGCCTTAATGCGGGAGACCTGGGTTCTAACCCTGGGTTAGGAAGATCCCCTGTAGAAGGGAAAGGCTACCCACTCCTGCACTCTGTCCTAGAGAATTCCATGGACCGTAGGTCACAAATATTCAGACATGACTGAGTGACTCTCACTTTCACACTACCTGTACAAAGTTAAGAACCTCCATCCATGGTTCTTCAGGTACTCTATGTCTACCAGATCTAATCCCTTGAAACTATATGTCACCTCCACTGTATATAAGGTATTTGATTTAGCTCATACCTGAATGGCCTAGTGAGTTTCCCTATTTTATTCAATTTCAGCCTGAATTTTCAATAAGAATCTCATGATCTGAGGCACAGTCAGCTCCAGATCTTGTTTTTGCTGACTGCATACAGCTTCTCCATCTTTGGCTTCAAAGAACATAATCAATCTGATTTCAGTATTGACCATTTGGTGATATCCATATGTAAAGTCATCTCTTGGGTTGTTGGCAAAGGGTGTTTGGTATTACCAGCATGTTCTCTTGATGTAATTCTGTTAGGCTTCACCCTTCTTCATTTTGTATGCTGAAGCCAAATTTGCCTATTATTCTTGATATCTCTTAATTTCCTACTTTTGTATACCACTCCCATAACTTGAAAAAAATATCTCTTTTTTGGTGTTAGTTCTAGAAAGTCTTGTAGTCTTCATGGAATCATTCAACTTCAGCTTCTTCAGCATCAGTGGTTGGGGTGTAGTCTTGGATTACTGTGATTTTGAATGGTTTGCCTTGGAAATGAACCGAGATCACTCTGTCATTTTTGAGATTGCACCCAAGTAGTGCATTTCAGACTCTTCTATTGACTATGAGAGCCACTCCATTTCTTCTAATGTATTCTTGCCCACAGCAGTAGGTATAATGGTCATCTGAATTAAATTCACCCATTCCTGTCCATTTAAGATGACTGATTCCTAAGAGGTCGATGTTCAATCTCACCATCTCCTGCTTGACTATGTCCAATTTATCTTGATTCATGGGCCTAACATTTCAGGTTCCTATGCAATATTGTTCTTTACAACATCAACTTTTACTTTCACCACCAGACACATCCACAACTGAGTGTCATTTCCACTTTGGTCCAGCAGCTTCATTCTTTCCGAAGATATTAATAATTGCCCTCTGCTCTTCTCCAGTAGCAAATTGGAGATTTTCCAACCTAAAGGGCTCATATTCCGGTATCATATCTTTTTGTCTTTTCATGCTGTTCATGGTGTTCTCCTGGCAAGTGGCTTGCCATTCCCTCCTCTAGTTGACCATGTTTTGTCATAACTCTCCACCATGACCCATCCATCTTGGGTGGCCCTGCAGGGCAAGGCCCAGAGCTTCAATGAGTTATACAAGGCCCTTCACCACAGCAAGGCTGTGATCCATGAAGGGAATAAAATAAAACAGTACCATTTCTTAAAACACTATCATTTTGGATTTTGGAACAACGCCTAACAAATCTGTGGCCTTCCCGAATTTTCAAGTAGATAAGGATTTCACTTGAACCTTACTAAATCCAAAAGTAAAAAATAATTGAAAGAAACCAATGGAGTAGAATTTTCAGTAGGGGCAAAGGACACTGGGATGTACATCACTTCTAGAAGGAAAAAGTTCAGTGCACTTCAGTCACTCAGTCATGTCCAACTCTTTGCAACCCAAAGGACTGCAGCACACCAGGCCTCCCTGTCCATCACAGACTCCCGGAGTTTACTCAAACTCGTGTCCATTGAGTCAGTGATTCCATCCAACCATCTCATCCTCTGTTGTCCCCTTCTCCTCCTGCCTTCAGTCTTTCCCAGCATCAGGGTCTTTTCAAATAAGTCAGCTCTTCACATCAGATGGCCAAAATATTGCAGTTTCAGCTTCAACATAAGTACTTTCAATGAACACTCAGGACTGATCTCCTTTAGGATGGACTGGTTGGATCTCCTTGCAGTCCAAGGGACTCTCAAGCGTCTTCTCCAACACCACAGTTCAAAAGCATCAATTCTTTGGCACTCAGCTTTCCTTATAATCCAACTCTCACATCTGTACATGACCACTGGAAAAACCTTAACTAGATGGACCTTTGTTGGCAAAGTAACGTCTCTGCTTTCTAATATGCTGTCTAGGTTGATCATAACTTACCTTCCAAGAAGTAAGTGTCTTTTAATTTCATGACTGCAGTCACCATCTATAGTGATTTTGGAGTCCCCCAAAATAAAGTCTCTCACTATTTCCACTGTTGCCCCACCTATTTGCCATGAGGTGATGAGACTAGATGCCATGATCTTAGTTTTCTGAATGTTGAGCTTTAAGCCAACTTTTTCACTCTCCTCTTTCACTTTCATCAAGAGGCTCTTCAGTTCTTCACCTTCTGCCATACGGGTGGTGTCATCTGCGTATCTGAGGTTATTGATATTTCTCCTGGCAATCTTGATTCCAGCTTGTGCTTCATCAAGCTCAGTATTTCTCATGACATACTCTGCTATAAGTTAAATAAGCAGGATGACAAGAGCCTTGATGTACTCCTTTCCCAGTTTGGAACCAGTCTGTGGTTCCATGTCCAGTTCTGACTGTTGCTTCCTGACCCGCATACAGATTTCTCAAGAGGCAGGTCAGGTGGTCTTGTATTCCCATCTCTTTCAGAATTTTCCACAGTTCATTGTGATCCACACAGTCCAAGGCTTTGGCATAGTCAATAAAG
The DNA here is from genome assembly GCF_033118175.1 of Dama dama. Classification (NCBI taxonomy): domain Eukaryota; kingdom Metazoa; phylum Chordata; class Mammalia; order Artiodactyla; family Cervidae; genus Dama; species Dama dama. Next base: position 42,794,998 of record NC_083711.1, on the reverse strand, counting down.
CAAAAATAGATTTTTTTTTTTCTGGAACTCTCTTGCTTTTTTGATGATACAACAGATGTTGACAATTTGATCTCTGGTTCCTCTGCCTTTTCTAAATACAGCTTGAACATCTGGAAGTTCATGATTCATGTATTGCTGAAGCCTGGCTTGGAGAATTTTAAGCATTACTTTACTAGCGTGTGAGATGAGTGCAATTGTGTGGTAGTTTGAGCCTTCTTTGTCATTGCCTTTCTTTGGGATTGGAATGAAAACTGACCTTTTCCGGTCCTGTGGCCACTGTTGAGTTCTCCAAATTTGCTGGCATATTGAGTGCAGCACTTTCACAGCATCATCTTTCAGGATTTGAAATAGCTCAACTCGCATTCCATCATCTCCACTAGCTTTGTTAGTAGTGATGCTTTAAGGCCCACTTGACTTTGCATTTCAGGATGTCTGGCTCTAGGCACGTGATCACACCATCGTGATTATCTGGGTCGTGAAGATCTTTTTTGTATAGTTCTTCTATGTATTCTTGTCACCTCTTCTTAATATCTTCTGCTTCTGTTAGGTCCATACATTTTCTGTCCTTTTTTGTGTCCATCTTTGCATGAAATGTTCCCTTTATATCTCTTAATTTTCTTGAAGATATCTCTAGTCTTTCCCATTCAATAGTTTTCCTCTATTTCTTTGCATTGATTGCTGAGGAAGGCTTTTTTATTTCTCCTTGCTATTCTTTGGAACTCTGCATTCAAATGGGTATATCTTTCCTTTTCTCCTTTGCTTTTCACTTCTCTTCCTTTCACAGCTATTTGTAAGGCCTCCTCAGAGAGTCATTTTGCTTTTTTTGCATTTCTTTTTCTTGGGGATGGTCTTGATCACTGTCTCCTATACAATGTCACAGACCTCCATCCATAGTTCATCAAGCACTCTGTCTATCAGATCTAGTCCCTTAAATCTATTTCTCACTTCCACCGTATAATCATAGACACAAAACTAGCAAATAATGAAGTTAGGGACCAGCTTAAGATATCAGTTAGCTTCTGCATGATCAAGTACATAGAAGTTAGGGAAGAATAAAAATGGATGCCAAATGCAGACTCTGAATCACAGAATAGCAAGATAATGAGAAGTCAGATTAGAATACCACAGTTGAAGCCTACGGTGTCCTAGAAGAAAGTTAAGATTCCTATTAAATAGCCAATCTCTTTCTTCCAGAGAAGGGCTGGCTAAACCACCATAAAATAGTAGGAATGGGCCCGGAAACATTTAATTTCATCATCACCTAAATAAAAGGTGTACCCCTAAAATTTTTCTGATGCAAACACCCATATCCTTTTGATGTTGTTCAACACCATGTTATTTAGAGCAGAACACTTCTATGGACAAATGAGCAGGCAAAGAGCATTAAAGCAAGATGAGGAGATACATACTTACTCACACTCGTATCACATACTCAAGCATTTATTGTATAATGTGCTATCGACCATTAGGTGCTTCCATATACTTCATCTCCTAATTTAATTCCCATAAAGCCTTCATTAAATTATTTTCCATTTTATAAATGAGGGAAATGAAGACCTGAAAACTTATTAATTTGTCTAAGTTGATAGAGCTAATAAGAAAGTGTCTAGGATTCAAACTCACATATATAAGCCACAAAGTTCATCAGACCATGTTGAAAGGAGAAGCCAAACTCACATCCACTTTGTAGTCACATAAAATGAACCCTTGGTTAAATTTTATTAGCATTTTCTTCATTTAGCATTGCCTACATATAACATCATAAACTTTGAGCCTGCTGGAAAATGTAATAAGGAAGAGAAGTTTTATCACATTTTAAATATTAAAAAGGAAGAAAAATTACTTTGATTTTTGATAAGTGATGAAATTGCTGCAAGCCAAAATCTTGCCACAGGATTAGAAACTGATTTAGTCTTTCAAAATATCTGACCTTCAGTTAACCCCTAAAGGTAAGCAAAAAATTAAATAGAAATGTCACAATATGTCATAAAAACTGGAGCAACATGGGGCATTGGGAAAGTACCTACTTTTTAGAAATCTAATATATTAACATATACATTTTTTTTAATTTTATCCTTTTTCTCACTATATACAAGGCTTTATTTTTATCTTCATTCCCACTATACTCAAAACATGCTGGCCTTATTTCTGTCTCTTGAATACATCAAACTCTTTCCCAGTTAAAGCCTTTGCATTTGTAACTCTTGCTTATATTCTTCCCCTAATTATTTGTATGGCTAATTCCTTTTTATCTGTCCTGTCACATCCCATCTTCAATATCATTTGCTCAAAGATACTCTGATTGAACATCTCAGCTTTTTCTTGGCCATGGCAGGTGGCATGTGGGATCTTAGCTCCCCGACCAGGGATCAAACCTGTGCCTGCAGTGGAGCTCAGAGTACTAATCAGTGGACCACCAGGGAATTTCCTGAACATCTCAGCTTAAGTATCACCCTGTCAAATGAAATTAAATTAATCAGTTATCTTTCTGTGTATATTTTCTTCTTCCTGACACCAATATGCAAGCTCCTTAAAGGATGTATGTATTTATTTCTCTATGACTAGGACCTAGAACCATGCATTACATATATTTATGAGCTCACTGATCAACAGAATAGCAAAGTCATTATTGACAAGATGATTAATTTTTTCCCATCTTATGAGTAAATCTTCTGGAAGTTTTAAAGCATATTTTTATAGTTCCTTATTATCTTTCTTTTGAAAATTTATGATAAACAAGACAAAAATTAGGTTAGAGAAAGTTCATATGTATCTGAGAAAATCAATACTCAACTGTGACAGCCCTTTAGTAACTCAAAATAAACCATAGTTTTCATCTTATTTCTTCTGCTAGACCATTAAGGACCAGAGTGTGATGTAGGTTCAGAAATCAGTCAAAAGCAGCAAGGTAGATCAAGCAGAGAAACAAAAGAAAACCTGAGTCTGGTTTAGCACCACGAGACCAGGATATTGGATGAACCAAGCAAGGGAAATAAAAATTAAAATCAAGAATACAAGAACTACAGCTCTGGTTTGTCAAATCAAAATCAGATACACAACGATGAAAGTCAAACCCAGTCCAGGAAGGCAGACAGAGTTATGGGTAAAGTGGTGGAGGCATGTACGTGACTTCACCAGGTTGAGTTTCTGCCATAAACTGAGGCTGCCTTCCTTATTTGTTTAGGTCATTTTCTCTATTTAAAGTAGCTGTTATCTTCCCTCAGTGCCTTGCAACCTCCACTCTATCCATCCCTCTGTCTCTTCTAATTTTGTTCATCCTTCATTTCCCAGTTCAAGTCCTATCTTTGATACAAAAGATTTCCAATTACCCCAACTCCTAGAATTATCTTCCTTTTCTGAATACCTATTGCTACTCCTATAGTCAGTATCATCATGTTTGCCATTTAATTGTGCTCTAAATAAGGGATTCCTAGTATTTTTTCCCTGAAAAGCTTCTTAAGACAAAAGCTATTTCTTTCGTATATTTTCCTACAGAGATTCAATAAAGAAATATTGATTTTAGAATTCACCATTTCCTATAGATAAAAATATTCTATCTATAATTATGCACAACCATGAAACTCTTTTACCACTTTTAGAAATGCCAAGCACAGGTGGGTTGAAGGCAGAAACACTTCAAACTCAAGTAGATCAAAACCTACCAGAAGAATGGTAACTCTGTGAGAACCTCAGACACTTGGAAGTAAGAGAAGTGACGCTGCAAAGAGAAAATAAAAAATGACTCATATTTGTAAGACAAATTAAAAGAGAGAGAGTCTTTAAGACAGTTCAGTGTGAGAGTGAGTGGAAAAGGGAATTCAATTAGATTTTAAACACAGATCAAATATCTACTGTGATTAGAATTGAGGTGAGAAATTGGTATATGGAGAGGAAGTAACTCGTGATATTACAGAGGGCTTTCCAAACTAATAGGAAAGGATGGCAAAAGGAAGAAGAAATTATATTTTTAAAATAGGATAGTTAATTTTATCAGTTATGCAGTTTCAGTCCTCACACCTACTTGCATTTAATAGTTGGCTATTAAAGTGAAAGAGAAAACTTTACAATGCAAAGACACAAAGTGAAGAGAGTTAGCAAGAGAATTCAAGAAGCTGCTATTTTCATAGTAATTCATGTGCTACTTTCAATAAAAATGTTATATGACAAACCTGGAATCAATATGAATGCAGATAAAATGTATCCTTTTCACTGAGTAGTTCTATAATTGACACATACATTGCTGAATATTTTTCATTTGAATGCAGACTACTGTTTTGCCAATGCTCAATGCACAAACAATAAACACAAACATTGCCTTCCTCACTATTTTCTTTTATTCTTGCTTTGCCTTTTCAGGACTAGGATAAATGAATAGTAAAGGCCCATCTCACAGTTCACAAACCATGGTAAAGGAAGCATAAATCCCCAGGATAACATTGCTAACAATCTCTAAAAGAAGTAAATGGCCCATGGATCCTTTAAATGTTCCAAGTACAGCAGTTGAATGAATATGAGTCGTACATTAAGTGGGATCATTTGGAAGGATGAATGGATCTTTAAGGTGAAGGGGTTTCTTGTCCAAAGCTGGCAGAAAAGGTATGCAAATATCCTTGCCTTTTACATCTTGCAATATTAAGATAGTTGTGAATGTGTCACAGCTCATTTCAGTATGAGCCCCCAGCCATTACAAAATGAAATCCTCAAAATCAACCCTCTCCTCGAGGGTCATGAAGCAAATTGACTTTGCCTTGGTGGTCTCAGTAGAGCCAGAGCTTTTTTTATAGGTACTTCAGTAGTAGCAGAATTGGAGGCAAGAAAGATTAAAAAAAAAAAAAAACTGAAGCAGCAAATTCTATAGGTCAATATCAGGCACTCCAATTGTTTTTTCTTAAACAAAGATAGAGTTATACCCTCTGTCATTCCAGATTCCTTCTTCTCCCTCTTTACATACAACATATAAGGATTTGCCAAGTCCTGTAACTTTTATGACTCCAAATTAGTAAAAGTCATGTTTATCTCCTTGTGTTATCACTGTCTTTCTTCATAGGACACACTCTCTGTGCCCCAGAAGACTATAACAACTATTTCTGTCTCAACACTTGTTCTTTCTTGACTATTTCCCCTCCCATAAAAGTAGGATAACATTTCTGCCTTCTTGTCATGTCATTCTACAACTCAAAACTCTTTAAGAATTTACTGTTGTCTTGTGGCAAGTCCAGACACCTCAACACAACATTTAAAAGGCACTTAAAATCTTAACTGTAATTAAACTCCGAATCCATATCTACCTCTAGTACTCTGTGCTAATCACTCCAAGATTATTGCCACTGCTTAAACTTATCCTTCTTATCTTCTCCCTCTGAGCAGCCCTACTCTAACCTACTTCATACCAATCTCTCAAAAGATCCCAACTTAGAATGTATGTGGTCTGAAAAGGTTTCCTAGCTCCTGAAAGGCTGAGTAAGGATCTCTCCTATATGACTAAAAGGTACACTTGCCTTATCAATGTGTTTATCACAATGTACTGTTGCTGGACAGAGTCTCCAGTAGAGCAAGGTCATGTCTCTCTTGTTCATTGTGATGTACTCGATACTTAACAGTGCTTGGATTAATATATTTTGTTGAACTGAATTGGGCAAAGGTAAGCCAAGATGGATAATCTCTGATTCTGGAATTCTAGAGTAGACTTATTTAAACAAGGCAATCTCTACAGCAACCCTATTTGAGGTATTGGATCCTTCCCATGTTTGAAGCATCTACACACAGTTCAAAATAAACACTGTGAAGCCTTCCCTGAAACCTCCACTCAAAATGAATGTTCTTTCCTCTGAACAAAAATAAACATATTTTACATGGTGTTCAACTTCGCTAAGATCATCTCAAGTCATGCCAGATCATCTGTGACTCATGAAGTCAACCAAGGAAAGAAGAAAGTCATCCTGAGTTTGTTCTTACCTGAGATCATGACTGATCTGACAAACAGTGTTTCTTATTGCCCTCCTCCCCAGCTTTCTGAGAACAATGTAATGTACTTAGGGAGGAATGTAAACTTATTGTAGAGGTCAAACAGTGTTTGCTGCACATTCAAATTATGTAGGAAACTCTAAACCTCTCTCCAGCACAAGTGAAATCAAATCCCTAAGTATGGGATTGTTTATTCTTCTGTGTTTTTTTTTTTTTTTTCCAAAAGATCCCCAAGAATTCTGTGAAGGCTGCAAACCACTGGATTACTGTTTCTATAAAGCATCAAATAGTAAACAGTTAGCCTTCCTGGGCTATATTGTACCTGTTAAAACTAGTGTACTGTTATAATTGATGTACAGTCATAGATGGGGCTACCCAGATGGTTCAGACAGTAAAGAATCTGTCTGCAATCCAGGAGACCTGGGTTCAGTTCCTGGGTCAGGAAGATCCCTTGCAGAAGGGAATGACTATCCACCTCAGTATTCTTGCCTGGAGAATAACAGAAACTAATGGTAGCAGCTGTGTTCCAATAAAGCTTTGTTTATAAAAATATGCAGTAGACTGGATTCAGCACACAGGTCATAGTTTGTCAGCCTCTGCATTGAAAAATTCTATATTTTCTTCCCAACTCAAGGACTTTATTTGTGTTATTTCTCATTTCATTACTGATAAGACATATGCTTATCATTTAAAAAATTAATTTGCCAAAAATAAGGCATATGAAAATTTGGCAGACAATTTTTAGAATGTGATTCGGAACCATCATAAACAATGCTCTGCTTATAAATGCATCTATAACATATGAAAATATGCTAAATAGTCAAAAATTACATGGCATTTTTCATTCAAAGCAACTGCACAGTCTCTGCACCTACCCTAATTATTTATGAAACGAATATCAAAAGGAATATCAGTGTTCTCGCCTTTATTTATGTATTCCAAATGACAACAGTAAAACGCAGCTGTTGCTGGGGTGGAGATGACAATGAAAGCTCAAGCAGAACTGAAACAGCCCATTACCTGCGAAATCATGTCCATACAGGCGTCTCAGAAGACTGGTTTCAGCAACACCAACGGACTGTGAACTACAGTGTTGTAGTATAGCCCAGGTTCATAAAGTTTTTGTAATGCAGATGAAGAAAAACATGAAATAAGGCTGCAGATGGGATATACAGAAATTGCATTTACCCACAAGTTGTTATCATCTATAAGAAAGGAATTTGAGATTGGTTTCTAGGACTGAAATTTAAATGGCTACTAAAGATTTGCACAGATTCAAACAGGTTAAACCAACATAACCGTGATGTGAAAGAGCCACTTTGGGTCTTATCTTGACAATAACTAGTTGTTTGCAACTTCTGAAAACTGAACGATAAAGCACAATGAGGTCATATTTATCTGTTTTCTTTCTGTAAGGACTGTAACAAAAATTACTCCGTTATTATTAACCAGGTCTGACAGCAATTTGATAAAAGGATTTTGTGAGACAAGTGGCAACTGAACTGCCTTAGTAGAAACAAACTTAAAACAATGTATACCCAAACATGGATTATGACAACTGGAGTACTTCTTATGACAGATTTCTGGGTTTGACCCAGATCTAAGTCTGACTCTCTGGTGAATGTTGTCTATCATAATTGGAGAATTGTAACTTTAAAGAGATAATGTGCAAAGAAACTCAGTCAAAAGTCTGTTACTAACTACCTGAAAGAAGTTGGACAAGTCATTTAATCTCCTAGGTACCTTAAAACTCTGAGATCTTATGAGTTCTACCCTACAATTGTACAGGAAATAAATAGGCCTGTATTTATAGTAAGGATGAGTGAGACCTATGAGTGGCTGGTGGGAAAACTGAAAAGGAATGAAAGCTAACTTGTTTCAGGCCATGATTTGTATTTTTACTTTCTCAACTGAAGAGGATAACAAACCATTTCACTTCCCCTTTCTCTTAAAATATGAGTATATGTAAGTTTAATATAAGTATGTAGGCTAGCACTTACAGACGTACAACACAGAGAGCTAAACTACATTGTAGCCCAATCACAGCACAGTGTCACTCTAGAAAATACCAATAAAAAATAAGAATAATTTAAAAGTAATTAAGGTATTTATTGGTCTCTGAAAAAAGTAACACATGGTAAAACTTCATGAAATTCCTAGTCTTCTACCTATATCCAAGGACACTCAAACTGTCATGGACACCTTTTTCCTGCCTTGTTTCTTCTAGCCAATAACTTGGATTCTTTATTCAAAACATAAAAGAATACTTCTTCCTTAAAAGAAGGGGATGTAGCAATCACTAATAATTTGATATCTTTCATTTTACATGAGATTATCAGATTTGAATTCTTACAATAGATGACTGTTGTACTCAAACCATTATTTCTCTACTTATTAAACTGAGACATTATCCACTTATTATCCACTAAATATAAAAAGTGTGTAGATTGGAATTCCAAACTTCCTTCACACAATCTTTTGAATTTATTATTTCCACATTTTCAATGTTTATAAATTTGTATTCAGTTCTTTAACCATAAATCTCACTTTTACTTGGCATTAGTTTTGATTTAAATAGGCTCAATCCATTTATAATTGCACCAGTCCATTTATTTATAACTCATCATAGTTCCTAAACTCTTTACTTTGAGTCATCTCTGTATTTCATTATCAAACATGTCAGATATGTTCTTTTAATCAGTTGGAATATAGATCTGCCTTGAAATTTACAGTCCCAGTGCCATGAAACAATGGAAGAAAGGGAGAACTAGAGTTACTTTATTGAAGCATGAAAAGTACCTGAAGGGAGTCAAGGGCAGATAATAAGTATCTACCTAAGCAGGAAGTTCCCTTCCTCTCTACCCTTGTAACTGCTATAAATGTAGCAGTGGAGGTGGACAAGGGTCTGGAGAAGGTTCACAAGTGATATAACTTAATGGTTATAGAGAAAATCACAATATTTTAAGACAGAAAGAAAATGACACAACAAAAATGAAGATACTTGAGAATGGCATTGGATTACTTAAGAACAATACTGGATGCTAAAAAGCAGTGAAGCCAAGCATCCACCATTGGGAGGAAAAATGATTTTCAATCTAGGATGTTCCATCCAGCCAAATCATCAATCAAGCATACTGAGAAAATAAAACATTTTCACATACACAAGGAGTGTTTAGCGATGGCCAAATGCCCCAGTAATAAAACAAAAGAGTATCAGGCAGACTCTTGAATGCTGACATTTTGCCTCCTCCCAATCCAATGAAACAAAAAGCAGTAAACATCCAGTTAGTTGTATTTATGATCATAAGATTTGCCCATTCTGTGCAGGCTGCATTGGCCACAGAACTTTGAGCACAATTTAAGCCATAAACAGTCTCTCTTTTATACCTCCTCTCATGTATTTTTGCAATTTTTTTCTACCAGTGTAATACAAATCAAAGTAAAAATAATTTGAGCCAAATGCAAGTAATCTTTGTCTCCAATCTTGAACCTAGATGAGGTCTATATAGCAGCCTAATTTAAAAAGTTTCCAATATTTACCTCCTTTTTTAGAAATCTAGAGAATATGCTCCAATCAAAGGAAGGAGTAAATCAAGAAATAGGAAGAAATAATACTCAAGAAATAAGATATCTAGCAGAGAGGAGAAACTGTGGAAAATACCGGGATGATAATGAGTGTTATTTCTACACAGTAATTTTTCCAGATCAGGTTTGAAAATAGATTTCCAAGAAAATGAAATGGAAGAAATTGTTTAATAAGTTGGAGAGTTTAGAAATATTATCATCGGTATTTGTTAGATTAAATTGGAAAATCCTGGGGGAAAAAATGATCATGGGTATATAAAAAATTCAGTAAACGGAAAAATGAGTCAGTTACTAACCAGACAAAAAACAACGATGTGATGGGATAAGCAGAAGGGATAAGCTTGAACACCACAACAGTTATAACCCCTCAACATCATAGTAGCAAATAGAGATACCTAAAATTGGTGTTTTCTAAAACTGCATTAACATGTGAAAGAGATATTTAAATAATAAATGTTATTGATAAAGAGTTGGAAAATACCACCTCTGGAGTTTGAATATGCAGAAGCGGAAAGGCAGTAGATCAGGAGATCACTGCTTTTTTCTACGTAGACACTTAAAAACAATAGTTTATTAATGTCCACAATATAATTTTTATTTTTAAAAAGCTCAAATTTAAAAGGATACATCTAATATGATGTCTGTAAAAGTGTATCTTCTTAAATCACAAAGCACATCATCTCAGCCTAAAGTCCTCTAGAAAACAGAGCCTACAGCAAAGCTGGGAGAGAAATGCTTTATTTGAAGACATGTAAGCAAACACAGGAGGTGACAGTTAGGGGAAAAAAGGAGTGAGGAAACAAGAGATGTAAACCAATGTGATATAATACAGTACCATACTAACTACCATTTCGCATGAGCCACAGAAATGTGAAAAAAGGTCAATCACCATCAGGAGAAAGTGCAGCATCTTCCAAAAGGCCACAAGGAGGCATTTCATAGTAAAACCTTTCATTGGCTCCCCTGCTTCCTCTTTCAGGCCCTGTGTCTCATTCCTGCTGCCTCCCATCACACTTTTAATAGACTGTTTGCATTTAAGCCATTGTTTCATGCTTTGCTTTTTTAGGGCTAAGACAGTTCCCTAGAACTTCTTGAATTCTTGCAAATTCTAGGCCTTGAGAAAAAGTGCATGATTGAATATGAAGACTGAAGATGATCTTCTCCCAGAGAGATTTATAGACATTCCAAGATAGAGAAAAGGAAGGTTTTTCCTTCCTGGCATTTTTGCTTACATTTCAGGGTACTAAATCTTGTAATGCCTTTCTCAGCTACACCAGAGGAGACCTTCTTACTCTCCAGGGTAATGAATAATCTCTCTCCAGAATGGAAGCTAAGAACATCACCAACAGCCCCAATAAAAGCTCAGAGTCTCCTTAGATTGGGATTTCTTCTGTGGTACAACCCACTGCAAATGGAAATAAGTGTCAGGCTCATCTTCTCACCCTCTGGTAACATGAACATGAGAAGCTGGTGTAAGTTATTTCTCTGGCTGCTATGTTTTGCTGAGGGCAAAAAGAATTCTCTCTCTCTGTCTGACCCAGAGAAATTTTCTTCTATGTTACTCTGTGTGTGTGTGTGTTCAGTTCAGTTCAGTCACTCAGCCGTGTCCAATTCTGCGGCACGCCGCAGACTGCAGCACGCCAGGCCTCCCTGTCTATCACCAACTCCCAGAGTTTACTCAAACTCATGTCCATTGAGTCAGTGATGCCATCCAACCATCTCATCCTCTGTCGTCCCCTTCTCCTGCCCTCAATCTTCCCCAGCATCAGGATCTTTTCAAATGAGTCAGCTCTTCGCATGAGGTGGACAAAGTATTGGAGTTTCAGCTTCAGCATCAGCCCTTCCAATGAATATTCAGAACTGATTTCTTTTAGAATGAACTGGTTGGATCTCCTTGCTGTCCAAGGGACTCTCAAGAGTCTTCTCCAACACCACGGTTCAAAAGCATCAATTCTTCAGTCCTCAGCTTTCTTTATAGTCCACCTCTCACATCCATACATGACTACTGGGAAAACCGTAGTCTTGACTAGATGGACCTTTGTTGGCAAAGTAATATCTCTGCTTTTTAATTTGCTGTTTAGGTTGGTCATAACTTTTCTTCCAAGGAGTAAGTGTCTTTTAATTTCATGGCTGCAGTCACCATCTGCAGTGATTTTGGAGCCCAAAAAAATAAAGTCAGCCACTGTTTCCAGTGTTTCCCCACCTACTTGCCATGAAGTGATGGGACCAGATGCCATGATCTTCATTTTCTGAATGTTGAGCTTTAAGCCAACTTTTTCACTCTCCTTTTTCACTTTCATCAAGAGGCTTTTAATAGTTCTTCTTCACTTTCTCCCATAAGGGTGGTGTCATCTGCATATCTGAGGTTATTGATATTTCTCCCGGCAGTCTTGATTCCAGCTTGTGCTTCATCCAGTCCAGCATTTCTCATGATGTACTCTGCATATAAGTTAAATGAGCAGGGTGACAATATACAGCATTGCATTGCTGGGAGAACACCATGAACAGTGTGTGTGTGTGTAAACTGGCAAATTATCAGACTCTTTACAGTTTCTGAACCAACAGGTTATTAGAACCCCTCTTACTCTTTAAAGGGCCTGACTTCTCTTATTTAACAGAAATATATTAAATTCAAAAAGCTTTGCCTCACAAAGAAAACCTGCTTAACTGCATGTTAACCTCCAGTCTAACTACTGCTGACAGCTGATCTATATATTCACAAGTAGACTTCTCCAACACATTGATTTTGAACAATTTTGTCACTAGGGTGATATAATGGAAAGAGCATGGCCTTTTGAGTTAGATGGTTATCTATTTGAAATATATTCCCAGCATGAAATAGCTATGTCACCTTGAACAGTTTACTTACATTCGCTAAGCCCTGCTGTCTGAGCAGGTGAAATGTATCCCTGAATTAAAGAAAGGATTAAGAAGCAACTGGCAACAAACAACTGTAGAGAAACCGGCAGAGCACCAAACAGTCAGTACTTTAAAAATGCTAATTCCCTTCCCTTTGAGGACTACCACTATGTGTTTAAAACTAGACTGTACATTTCACATATTCTTTTGTATTTTAAATAAATCATTCACCCAAAAAAAGGTTTAAGGGAATTTATTTGGTACCAGTTGGAGAGAATCTCTTAGAGTTGTCATTTATAGTAATTTCAGCACTGTAGAGTGTAGTCTAGTCTGGCTTGGACATTTTTGTTGTTGTTTTCTTTTACTGACAGAGTAACCAAAATTTAGAGAAATTGAAATTCTTTGGTAAAGAAAAAGGCACAGTAATATGAATAATGTCTTTTCTGCAGTTAGTTACTCATTTAAAAATATAAAAAATCTTTGTGATAGTGTAATCAGAAGACAGTATCTACAGAAATAACTTTCTGTATACCATGAATTCACCTAGCTCCTGCTCTTTGATACTGTACTATTCCCTAGAGAAAGATAAATCAACATTTAAAAGCATGTTACATAAAAATAGAACATACTTTCAACAGTTGTGTGTATACATAAATACTATCGATATATATCATTCAGATTTTTCATCTTATTGCATTCTTAAACTCATATATTTTAAATGAGAAGAGTATGTTAATCAACAACTCACACTAGTGTTTTCACTTTTACTACATGTTACTTTTAATTCCTGTAAAATGTTATTAGTTTCATAGAGAAGTATGAATAGAACTTTTTTCACTGTGCTGTTGGGAAGATAGGGTGAGCAAAACTTTTCAGACAACAAAGCAATTAGCATTATAGCAAGTTCAGCTCGTGAAAATACCTAATCTTTGAATTAAAACTCTGCATCAAAAGTTTCTTTAAAGAAAACCTTCTTGATTTTTATTCTATTATTATTTTATAATTTAAAACCTATTGTTATTGCTTTTTCTAAGATTTATTCATTTATTCATTCACTTGTTTTTGGCTATGCTGGATCTTCACTGCTGCACACGGGCTTTCTTCCGTTGTGGTGAGTGGGGACAATTCCCTAGTTCTGGTACGCGGGCTTCTCACTGTGGAGGCTTCTCTTGTGGAGCACAGACTCCGGGCACTGGCTCAGCAGCTGTGGCCTATAGGCTTACTTGCACTGTGGCACGTGGGATCTTCCCAGACCAGGGATTGAACCCGTGTCCCCTGCACTGCAGGCTGATTCTTAACCACTAGACCACCAAAGAAACCTTATTGTCTTTAATTAACGTGATTCTTTTTTTTTTGCTAAAACTATAACTATCTCATATGAACTCAGAAAGTTCCCAGAGTTGATTTGACATCATTAGAGACTGGAAGAAAAAAAAAAAAAATGACTTCTTGATTTATTCCCAGAAAACAGTAAATCTTTCTCATCAATCTAAACCTATTAGTGATATAATTATGTATACAATTTTTTCACTTATGTTTATTATCTGGAGGGAAAGTGATACTGTTTATGGGCCATATTGGCTACAGAAACATTTTTCATTAGAAATCAATTGTCTCCACTGTTGGCATATGTGGTTATAGATCAGCAAAACAAGTACCAGCAAACTAGAAGCTACTTGGTAAAGTGTGATCTGTACCTCAGAATTATATCTTTTTTCTTATGGTTTTTTCATGGGGAATTGAATTCCATGTTAGCTCCAGAAAATGTGTTTGCCATTTTTATAGACCTTTAGGGAAAATTATAAAACACCTTTGTGTGACTTTCTGTAGGAATGGTTCATTATAACCAGAGAGAATGACAGTCTTTTATTCAGTCTAATGATGTTACATTTTATGAGATTTCAAGTCAATGGAATTATCTTTGATGCCAGATGTTACTTATGAAGCAATGGGTGATCTATCTTAATCACAGATTAGTCATCTATGAAAGTATGATGTCTTTCCAATGATGTTCTCTGTAATAAGAACTAAGGCAGGGAGAAATAAATGCAATCCATGATAAATAGTCATCCAGGATCTTTCATTAACACATGAAAGAAGGGAGGGGGAACACTGGCAGGAATCTATGTGATGTATAGTAAGTAGCTAGTTCTGATTCCTTAACAGAAAGCGGATATACCACACCTTCTTGATACATGAATTCCTGAATGCTTGAGTATAAATTAAGCAAAACCTTTAATCCTACAACATTACTCCCACAAAATCAAGTGGTTCACATATCAGACATCTTTTTGTCTTCTTGAAGATACCAAATTCTCTCACATTCATTGACTCCACTTTATTTTCCAGAGCAAAACATGAAAAGTGCAAAAAAAAAAAATGGTAGCAGAAACACATGCAGCTTCCAATTTATAAAGGATTGGTACTGAAGTCTATTTCCACATCACTGATTTAGAATGCATTAATATGTTTATTCTGCAGATACAGTGATCACATTCCCAAACTAACTCAAAAAAACCTAATTCCCAGTAAACTCTTTTTGCTAATTATTATCTTTTGTTATTTCTTAAAATGAATTATAAAGAGTAACCACTATATCCTTAAATTTCCAATATATATTTGTTCTATAGCTTTCAGAATCCTTTTCCCATACTGACTTACAGTTATTT
This sequence comes from Dama dama, assembly GCF_033118175.1. Classification (NCBI taxonomy): domain Eukaryota; kingdom Metazoa; phylum Chordata; class Mammalia; order Artiodactyla; family Cervidae; genus Dama; species Dama dama. The sequence goes on along the minus strand of NC_083711.1, from coordinate 42,779,921 downwards.
GTGTACATGTCAATTCTCTCCCAAATGGAGTATCTTGAAACGATCAAAGTCAGGTAAAACCAAAAAAACTTTTGAACAAGAAAACTGCTAAAAAATAGTTATACTGAAGATGAATATAAAATCACTTTAGAGAAGACCTTTTTAACTCTTAATCACTTTATTAGCCTCTATATTAAACAATTACAAAAACAGCTATTTCCCTAGGGAAGTATCTAACAAAACCTGCGTGGCCTGACAAAATTCTGCTTCTTGCAAACACTTTAATTTAGATTTGGTTCTTGAGGGAAATTTACGTAGGGGTCAAGGAGACTTTGAGAAAGGGAATCACATCTTTTTCCCTAATTTTCAATTTAATATTAGCTCTCAAGAGAGGTGGTCTCAAGAGAGAACTACTAATGTGGAAAAGAAAAACAGACTCCAAAAGGAACCACAATTGAAGAACAAAGTCAGAACCAGGAACTCACGCTCAACACCTAAGGCTATGAAGTTGATAAAGAAAGGTTAATTCTGTTCCCCTCATAAAATGGTCAATGTTTGAGAAGTTTGCCTTAATGAAAACAAGTTTAAGTTTTAAATGCTATAATCCTCAGAACCCAACAGGGTGCAACTACTGGGGCCAGGGCAGCAATTTGAGCCACTGAGTTTTTTATCACAAAGTGGACAAGGTTGTGTTCATCTATGATGTTTAAATTTTCAACCATTTTAGAAGCAAAGGGCCACCTGACATTTGAAAGCAGCACTGACTTCTTTTGACTAAATAAGTACCTCATTTGCTTAGACAACTTGAAAGAGAAAATCGTCAAAAAGGCAATAACAGATTATCCTAATAGGGTCAAAAGTTTGCATCAAATAATTGGGGCAGGGAGGAATAGACAGCAATGTAATAAGATTCTGATCCCATACCTTAAACATTTTTTAATTAAATATTTGGTCTTATAATTCTACCGTTAACTTACTTATTGAATATTGCTGTTTGAAAAGCAACTTAAATATAAGAAAAGGAGATAAGCAAGGATTTTGATTTGTGGAGATTCAGACTGAGAACATTATAGAATTTTTAAAAAGCTGTATTTAATGATAATGATTCATTTTGATGTCTCTTTGCATATTAAGATTTATAGGCTTTCCCTCCTCACTGTTGTATTTTTAATACTAGTACTATATTTAGTAATTAGAACTTCCATATGAAATTGCTACTGGAGATGGTTTTCCTGAAATAAGTAACCAAAAATAAGGCGAGTCAGAAAAATTAGGAGTCAGAGAAAGGAAGATGAAAGTGAAAGTCTATGTATACATGTGAGCAAAAGATGTTTGGATAAAAATGCACTAAGCTTTTGCAAGTAAAAGAGGAATTTGGCAGTATGAAAGGCAGCCAAATAGATTCCTCAAGAGTGAATGATTACTAGCATTTCCACACATGGCTTGGTGATGGGTATTTTTATACCAACTTTTCCACTGAGAACATTTGGAAAAACCAAAATAATGTTTCAAAATTTGTTGGAAGATACTACAGAGCCATTATAGTTGAAGAATTTGGGGGGCAAAATCCCAGGCGTGAGGGGAAGCATAGAAACCTGGTATTTGACCCTGCTGATCCTCAATAACCTTTTGCTGTGTAATAAGCTGTGGCCTATGTCCAGGCCGCAGGAGAGGAGAAAGCAGTGGCTGGGAAGCTAGGCAGACGTGGGGTAATCTCGTGGAAGGCTGAATAGCTCTGAAGGAGGCTCAAGAAGGGGCCTTCCTGGTGGCTCAGATGGTAAAGAATCGCCTGCAGTGCAGGAGACCCAGGTTCAATCCTGGGTCAGGAAGATCCCCTGGAGAAGGGAAAGGCAACCCACTCCAATATTCTTTCCTGGAGAATTCCATGGACAGAGGAGCCTGGCAGTCTACAGTCCCTGGGGTCTCAAAGAGTGAGACATGACTACTAAGCAACTAACACTTTCACTATTTTTTTTCAGGCTCAGGAAGCATCAAGGAGGATCATACAAAACACCCTAAGATTCTTGCTGTGACCCCTCAATGGCTATAGTGTAGATGCAGAGCTAATTAAAGTCATCCTACCTTTAGAAAAACTGAAATAAGATTATCGATCTGCATGTTCTCTAACAGTTTGCCAGAAGCAACAATAAGTTCTTTCTAAAGGCAGACAAGATTATTCAGGGCCATAAAGAGCACCAATATAATTACAACATCCAGCATTTAACCAAAAGCTACCCAGCATATCAGACAATAAGATCAAAATACTAAAAACCAAAAGAAAAAAGAGATAATAGGAACATGCCCACAGAAGATCCATATACAGGTTTTCCCCACTATCCAAAAGTAGAGCATTTCTGTGAAGCCAAAATAGCAAAAGTCATAGAAGCAGTTTCCTTAGGATACATCTTGCTAATGGATGCACAAGATAAATCGAGATAAAGCACAGAGTTCTCAGAAACAGCTTGATGCCGATATGTTGAGTGTAGTTCCCCGGGAAGGAACTCGGTTATACCATCTCACTGCTAGGGGCACATACTGCTTTTACAATGGCAAAACAAATGCTGAGAACTACTTTCCCTTTTGCCTGTTTTTGTGAAAGCAAAGTCCTCTTCAGATTTCTTTCTATTAGCAAAAGCAGGTACTAGTTCAGATCTTTTATAAAAGCAAAGTAGTGTAAACTTTCCAAAATAGGTGAAATCTGTATCAAAATTATTAACTATGAAATTTAAAATGTGTGATATTTAAGAAAAAAAAAGTTGGAAAATCAGCAGAAATTTAGAAACTATATTAAAGAACCAAACGAAAATTCTCCAACTAAAATTTCAGTAACTGAAATTAAGAACTTGAATTGATTTAATAGCAAATTAGACAGACAAAGCTGAAGTGAAGAAAACAGGCCAGTAGAAAATATCTATACTGAAATAGAGAAAATAATGGAATATACAAAAAAAGATCATAAATGAAATATAACACATGGTGAAAAGCTCCAACGTTAGAACCCAAAGACCATATAGAAAGATTAGGCCAAATATTTTAGAAAATTGCAGAAGACACAAAACCTCAGATTTGAGATTTACTATTAGTTTTCTTGATACTTAAAGTATCTTGTATTCATTCACAAGGCAAATATTTTTAAATTATGCTTCTATAGAGTAACAGTCATACTAATGACCGTTGTTCTATGGACTTTACACTGATTAATTCACTTAATGCTCACAAGAACTCTACAAGGTAACTCTCTTTATTATTCTGATTTGCAGTTAGGAACTGTGGTTCAGAGGATTTAAGTCATTTCCCATGGTCATTAAACCCAGTGTGGCAAAATCAGGATTCAAATCCTGACACCTACTTCTTGAGTCCAGCTCCTAACCACGATGCTTATTTTAATGTATGATGAATGACATTTTTATATGAAAATTTTTATCAAATCCTTCCCTGAGGAATTTAAAATCAAAATTATTTTTAATTGTAATTAATTCAGCAGGCCTTCAGTAGAAAACTGCCCAAAAATTCAAATCTCTTAAAACGGTATGGCAATATACTTTTTTAAATGATTTATGGACATTTAAAGTTAATTGCTTTTAAAAAAAATTCAACACTGATCTGAAGTTGCCAAGAAGCATATTCACTTTTTATAATTGGTAAATAATTTAAAATGCCTAATAGCATGACCGGTTCTATGCGCTGTAGTAAATATTGCACCTAATTTATGTGCAGTAAAATGTACATTTCCATTTCACATTCTCTTTCTCCAGTGAATTTGTTTAGTAGGATACAGCAAAGAGCTAAGAAATCAGTGAGATTACTAAAGTACCTCAAGCCACGTCATTACATGATACTTATAAAATAATGCTTATTTGTGTATACAAAATATCCACATGATTGGAGTTTTCCCAAAGTATGAAAACATATTCCAATATTGAGAAACTGGATAAGTGAAAACTCCAGGAATATGCAATTTTCTTGAACAAGAAGAGGGAGACAGTATGAGAGCATTAGGGTCTTTGTTGCTGGCCATCAAATCCCATGAATGTCTCAATTTTCTATCCTTCCACAGACTTGAAATCAACTATGCCACTGGCTCTGTTACTTACCATAAAACCCTTTCAACAAATCCCTTGTTGCATAGTTTGATTTGTTCTACTTTCACCAAGGGTAAATAACACATCAAAAATGGAAGAAACTTTGAATATGTCACCTAACACCTTTGAATCTTTTATCCTCATCACTAAAAGTGAAGGAGAAATAATAACTGAAAATAATGATTATCATTTATTGAGTACTATCTATATACCAATCAACTTACAACTATTGTTTTAATTAATGCATAAAACACAGAGAGACTAGAACTCAGCTGAAAGAATTAAGGGACCCACAAGTTGAGAAGTGCATTGGCTAGTTGGAGATGTATCTATTAGGTCAAGAGCCAGGCTAATGCATATCCCAGCATCAAACAAGTTAAAGCAATGAGAAAGTTATCTGAAACTTATTTTATTAAATACAATTTCAATTAATAAGAATAATAAATTAATGATTATTTTAGTGGCTATCCAAAGTATCTAAATAGCAAATTCAATAGTAACAGTTAAAATTTATTGAGTACTTATTCAGAGCTCCTCAAACTATGCTAAAGCATTTCTATATTTCATACCATTTAATCCTCACAACCACCATGTGAAGTAGCTGCTAGCATCCATATTTTACAGATTAAATAGCTGAGACTCCAAGATATTAAGAGATCTTCTCTAATGATTATGGATATAGATACAGTTAGATTCATCACTATTGATGTAAATTTTTCTCAGGAGATTTGGTATTTATATTAATTAGAGCATAGCTAAGTTACTGTGAAAGGCATAAATAAAACTGATTAACAAGATCAAAGATTTATTCCACATAGAATCCAGGGCTAGAAGGAGGCCTCTACCCTTCTAAACACACCAGTCCATCTCTAGGTCCCAGCGGTCTATCCTAATACTCCCTTCTACCCGAACAAAGAAAACTGAGTGCTTACCTTTTAAGGTATAACCTAAAAGTTGGGCAAACATATCCATGGCATATAATATGGAAAAGCAATTACTGAAATATTATATGCATATTTCATTTTGCAATAGGCAACACCATGCATATGCAAAACATGTGAATAAGCCTTTTGCTATGTGCAGTATAAGAGAGAAAAGTCCCTGATGGCTTTTTATATAGTTTATTGCAGAAAAATGTGCTACAGGGGATAATATTTTTATTTTGTAGTATATACCGAGATTAATCTTGACAGAGCAGCTTTTTTGTGTCTAACAAGGAAAAGCACTACTCAACAATTTTTTAAAAGTGATCTGCATGCCAATCCACCACATTGTCATATCCAGAGAGGAAAAAATTGTGAAAACTTTCATTATGACCACATTTCATCCACTGAGCATGTGTATCTTTCAGCATATTGTATCAAGAAACTGACAGTAATTACACAAATAACTTTCCACATTGAAGCATAGTGATAAACAGGAAAAGTTTTATTAACCAAATTCAAAATAGAAGGACACTTGACAACAATAATGCCTGGCAAAATCATTTGAATGATTACACATGGCTTACTTTAGTGGTACCTCTCAGTGATAAGTATCTTAAAGGATCTAAAGCTATCAATTCAGTACCAAAATAGCAGAACTTTTTCGATGAAGACAAAAACAAAACAGGACAATTTCTTAGATCAGTTACTCAGAAAGAATCTTACCCTTTCTTAGCATTTGAACTTTTTTTTTTTTTCATTGACTGGAGAAAGAAATGGGTTAAAAAAAAATTCAAGCAATTTACAAACAACCTCCACATACAACAATAGAACAATGTTCCCAAGAATGGATCAGGAACTAATGACTCTGACTTCCAAATGGAAAAGTTTCATTGACTCAGAAAGAAATCTGATTTAAATATCCAGAATGATCCAATAATTAAAACCTCATAATGCCTTTATTGTGAGATAAGATTTTCTACTTTAGCTAGGAATGTTAAGAATATAGAACAAAAATTGGCTGGATGAGGAGTCTAAACTGCCACTCAAGCTAAGTATTATCAGACTTAATAGGTGTATCTTTGTGAAAGTCATCATCTTTCTCATGCCTCGGGAGCTGGTATAATAACCTACTTTAATATTATTTTTTAAATGCTGAAACTTATCATTAATCTAAAATCGACTGTTTATATATACGTTGAATGTTCCTAAGAGTTATATTTTTACAATTATTCTTAAATAATTAAATTTTTACAATTATTCTGCTTATTTAGAGAGGATGGACAGGATGAAGGAAACTTTCGTTTGGCATTGAGTGGGCTTCCCAGGTGGTACAGTGGTAAAGAATCCACCTGCCAGTGTAGGAGAAATAAGAGATATAGGCTCAATCTCTGGGTCAGGAAGATCCTCTGTGGTAGTAAATGGCAACCCACTCCAGAATTCTTGCCTGGAAACTTCCACGGACAGAGGAGCCTAGCATTCTACAGCTCATGGGGTCACAAAGAGGTGGACATGACTCAGCTACTGAGCACACACACACATCAACATCTACAGGAGCAGAAATAACAGAAAGTGCAAAAAGTTGAAAACCATACAGCGAACTTCAGAAAAATTTAAATCTGAATATAGCATTATCTTATTTTTACTCTGTCAACACCCTTTACATCAAAGTATATGTAAATAGCATCATATCATAATGTCAGCTTTTGGATTTAATATTCTTCATTATTTGAACTTGTTTTCCCTCCTGACATGGACACTATTTTTATTGATTCCATCTTCAATTTTCTAACTAGTTTTGTGTCTTTGCACTAGTGAATTAAGCAAGAGAATCACGATTTAACTATATATCCTTTTCTTTAACTATGTATAAAGCTTGTCTTTATCTACCATACCCAGCACTATGTCATAGAAATGATTAGTTTAGTGAATTTACTTTGTATACTACTATGATACCTCTACTGTGTTCTTTAGCCTTTTAAAACTTTTTTTCATTGCTTTACAGTTTTGTGTTAGGTTCTGCTGTGTAATAATGTGACTCAGCTCTATATACACATATATCCCCTCCTTCTGGAGCCTCCCATCCCCTCGTTTCCAGCCCTCCAGGTCGAGCTGAGCAGTGAGCTGAGTTCCTTGTGTTCTATGGTAGCTTCCCACCAGCTATATTACAGATGGTAATGTATGCATATCATTGCTATGCTCTCCATTCGACCCACCCTCTCCTTCCCCCGCTGTGTCCATAAGTTCATTCTCTATGTCTGTGTCTCTATTCCTACCCTGCAAATAGGTTCATCAGTACCATTTTTTTAGATTCCGTACATATGCATTAATATAAGATACTTGTTTTTCTCTTTCTGACTTACTTGGCCATGCCCCACAGCATGTGGGATCTTACTTTCCTGACCAGGGATCAAACCCTCGCCCCCTGCACTGGAAGCATGGAGTCTGAAGCACTGGACTGCCAGGGAAGTCCCCTTCCACTGTTTTTGATAAAAGTAAGTATTAAGGTATTTTTTTCTTATTTATGGGACATAGATGATGGGCTTTTTGTTCATATTTACATTGTTTTCGTGCATTCTGGACCCACACACCAATCAAAAAAATAACGATTTAGCATCTTCTGTGACTTTCCCTACTTGATTCCCCCTATTTTCAAAACAATCATGTAGCAGAGATCCAAGGCTGCAAAACAAGATGAATTGAGAAGAAGATCATTAGAAGAACGATGTGGCACTCATCATTTTGTGCTGTCACAACACCATCTGTGTTGTACCAGACCAGAGTAACTTTGACATGACAAATAAACCTCTTAGGGGAAATAGAAATTCTATTAATTGTTCCACTGTCTGGCCAAACACTCTCCTCTAAAGCAGCACAAACACAGTTGTTATTATTGAATTAACAATAGCAATAAATTATAATTTTTAAATAACATTTTTTCCTCTGGATAAAAAGTAAGATTTAAAGGATCTCAGTCTCACTGGGGTGGTATAAATATATTAAATGCAGCCTTCTAATTTCATTTATACCTCACCTGGGGTACTGACTCCAGAAATATTATTTTCTTCAACCTGCTTATAAATATTGTTCACTGAAACTACATCATGTGTCCTCAGGGTGGTTATTCCCCTCAACTGCAAAATGTGCTGAGGTTATTTATTCAAATAACTTCTGACTTGCAGGTACTGACCCTTTCCCAATCACTACTATTATTAACAACAACAGTTAATAATTAACAGTAATGACAGCTAACTGAGGGTTACTGAAGATTACCAGCTACCCTGCTAACAATCTATGTGGATAAGTCTCACTAACCTATAATTTTATAGATCAGGTGTTAGCCAATATTTTTGGCATAGGGGTAGATAGCAAATATTTTTAACTTTGCCAGCCTTACAGTCTGTCACGGTTACTCAGCTGCTACTGTATAAAGCTCAAAAAAATCAAATTAATGTAACTGTATTCCAATAAAACTTTATTACCAAAAAGTTGGGGGGCAGCAAGCTGGATTTTGTCTGTGGGCCACTGTTTGTCTACCCTTGTTGTAGATGATGAAATTGAGTTTGAGCAAGGTTAAATAACTCACCCAAGGTCACTAAGTAGTGAGGTCAACATCTGAAAACAGACTAACTCTAGATCTGACCACCTAAACACTGTTATACTGTCTCTAGGATTCTGTAGTCTCTTGCATCCTCAGTGATGGAAAGACTGAGGAAATGTGAAAACTCTAACATCTTAACAACTGGCACTGAAATTTCTCTCAGAAAGGCAGTTTATTTATCCTAAAGTAGTCTTGATAAGTTACTTGGGGGAAGTTGAGGACCAAAAGGATATTATCAGCAGGCCTTACAGTAAGAGAAAAGTCATGAATAGAAATTTTGAGGTATAGCATGAATAAGTAGAGAGAAGAAATAGCTGAAGGTGTTATGGGTGATTATAGCCTGAATTACAGGAAAAAAGTCAACAAATATAAATGATTTTTTTTAAAGCAAGGAGGAGATGGAGAATTTTTAACATTATGCTACCTAGGCTGTAAGTAACAGTTATTATTCCAACAGCCTTTATAGAAAGATATTTTTCATACACAATGTAAATAAAGAATGGGATAGTCTCCAGGTATGATATATTACAGATCCAGCTCTGCTTCTCTGCATCACCTCAGCTCTAGCCTCCTCTATATGTCAATTCTATTATTAGAAAACCTTCTCCATGGTAGCAAGACAATTGCCGGTAGCAACTGTGGTGGTACGCTTTCTTGTTCATGTATAGTAAGTAAGACAGGACAAAAAATTCAATCTCCTAATTGTGGGGTAGATATTTTTTCCTCCTATCCAAATAGGCCAACCTTCTTGAATGAGTAAGTAGCCCAACCAGGGACTTCCCTGACAGCCCAGTGATTAAGAATCTGCCTCCCAATGTAGGGGATGCAAGTTCAAACGCTGGTCAGGGAATGAAGATCCCACGTGCCACGGAGGGCAGCTAAGCCTCAGAGCCACACCTGGAGCGAGAAGCTCCCACGCCAGCCCACGTGCTCTAGAGTCCATGCCCTGCAACAAAAGAAGCCAGGATGCAACTAAAGAAAGCCGGCACACCACAAGGAAAGCCCAGCGCAGCCAGACAAAACAACAGCCCACTGCAAGTTCCAAGTGTTTGGGGTTTGATTATCAGTTCCCAAAACCATTCTCTGGAAAGAAGCTTGAACTTTTTGAGATTGGCTTACTAGACTAACCATCACACGGCCGTACAGCTTCACATGTGATCATTTCCCTTGAGTCATATGGGTGTAGGGTGATAGATCACTATCTGAACAAAGCTGAAATTCTTTTAGGAACATAGAAGGTACACATTTCTAACTCATATGATCACATACTCAGGTTGTTCTGGAACAAGACTAACTCAAAACAACAAGTAAACCAAAAGAAACAGGGCTTACCATTAACATCAAGCTTATCCTTGCCTTAGAGCCTGTCCTATTGCATTGTAAGTCAACAAACACTGAGGTTTTACCTTAGTCAAGCAATGTGGCAGACCTCCGTTATAAAGAAAAACTGGCAGGCACTTGTGGGAGACAAAACATAAACAGATATCCTGAAGCAATCTGGGGAGAGGGTTGAGGGTGGCGTACTGCTAGTGCTGCGGGTGTACTCCAGACTGAAGGGATCAGAGAACGCTTCTCAAAGAGACGGTTTCGTTCTCTTTTATTAATTAAGAAAATTCAAAAATAAAGTTACATGACACATTTTCATAACACATATGAGGACACATCCAACAGTAAAATATTTTATATTTTATATAAGAACCACTGTCTTAAGAAATAATTTTACTATCAATCTACAGTTGAAAATAATATGTATCAATGAAATTCCTACTCATTAATAAGTTTCACTATAGAAAGTAATAGCTTGTGAAAAATAATAAGCAAGATGTTAAATTATGGAACATCTTCAAGATTTGCATAAATTAGGAAAATAGCTTGAGGGTCATGAGAATTTATGGGGCCAGTAGAGATAAAATCAAATCATAGTGATTCCAAAATTTGCACAGGAAAATACTGATTATGACATAGGAAAATATCACTTCTGGTCTTGGATCTATGGTATGTACACAAAGATGGAGTAAATTATCCAAGAAATGTGGTAAATAATGAGAGAAACAAAATCCCAAACCAGGATAAACAAGGTCAAGTGTAATTAAAGCAATTAAAAAGTGATGTTAAGTAAAGAATTCAGATCAAGAATTAGGAGGAGCAGTGATTCTCAGGAATCAAGCTCTCAGTAATAACCAGGGTCATTCTCTCTCTACACATTTTTTTTTGTGTATCATTTTAGGGGCCTAGTACTTCCCTAGTAGCTCAGACGATAAAGTGTCTGCCTACAATGAGGAAGACCCTGAGTCAATCCCTGGGTCGAGAAGATCCCCTGGAGAAGGAAATGGCAACCCACTCCAGTATTCTTGCCTGGAAAATCCCATGGACTTAGGAGCCTGGTAGGCTACAGTCCATGAGATCACAAAGAGTCGGACACGACTGGATGACTTCACTTTCACTTTCGGGGCCTAGGTAACATGGAAAGATAGAAACCAGTCTGGCTTGAAGAATCCCAAGAAGCATTTTTTAACCATTTTATAAGGAAATATCATTAGATGGAGCCAAATATCTTAAGTATAAATAAAATATTTTTGACATATAAATTAGAGTATACATATTTCCATACTTGTTTTCACATGATCTTTTTCAATCTGGCTCCTTGTTTAAAATGCCTGATACATTGCCTGCCACACAGTGGTGGTGATTTAGCTGTTAAGTCATGTCCGACTTTGTGACCTCAAGGACTGTAGCCTCCTGGGCTCTTCTGTCTATGGGATCTTCCAGGCAAGAATACTGAAGTGGTTTGTCATTTCCTTCTCTAGGGTATCATCCAGACCCAGGGATTAAACCCAGATTTCCTGCACAACAGGCAGATTCTTTACTGACTGAGCTACTAGGGAAGCCCTGCCACATATAAGCACAAATAAATATTTTTAATAAGTAATTGAATATTTAATAAATGATTTCTGTTTCTTCTATTACCATGACAATCAACATTCCATAAATAATAGCTGTTAGCAAGAAAGTCCTCTTTTAAGGTCTTTATCATTTTTTTTTATCATTCAATTATGTTGGAATGCCAAAAGTAATCCAGATTCTAAAGCCTTCAACTTTTCATGACTTCACAGTATCCACAAGCTTTTAATACCCTTACCCCCTCAAGTAACCTATGGCATATGTTAGGTAAGTAAAAATTAATTTCTTATCTAGCGAAACCAAAACAAATATTGTAGAGAAAAAAATTACAAGATACTATATATAGTATTATAAAACACTTACCCACAACATAAAAGAGTGCTTATACATTAATAAAATATATTCAAATAAGATATTAATTTAAATGAATTAAAATAATTTGGTTTGAATAACTAAGACTTCATGCAGTTTCTGACCAGGTTAGACAGAAAGTCCAAAACAGGTTTTGTGTTTCAAGCATGTCCCTGGCATTAGGACGCGCTAAGCAAAAAAAGCACTAATAATCAGAACCCAGAGATCTCATAGATCCTGAGGTCAGGAAACAGTGGAAAGTCAAAGCCAGATATGCCATCAGAAAGCAAAAAAGTATTCATTTTCATGCTCCTATGGAACATAAGAGAGATCAGTATTTGCCATTTCTGCCTGCATAATATGATCACTTGTAGAGCTTAACATGGACAAAGGAGCCAGGCAGGCTACAGTCCACGGAGTCACAAAAATGTTTACAACTTAGCAACTAAACAACAACAGCTTACAGGGTACTGCTGTCCAGATGCCATTCTCAAAGATTCAGTTTTAATTGGTCTAGGTTGGGGCCAGAACCTCAACATTTTCCACAGGTAACTCCAATATGGAAACACTGAGATATAGGCATAATTAAAGTCTAAATAAGCAGTATCAGGAATGAAGAAATGGGAGTTAGATATTTTTAAAATATACCACCTACTATTTTATTATTTTTAGTATAATTAATTAGATGTATTATGGTCAGAAGCCACAAGGCAACATTTGTCAGTATATATCTGTGTTTGCAAAAGTAAAAACTCATAGATGACAGTTTTGGTCACTGCATAACAGCATGAAATATAAATATCTTCCTTTTCCTCTCACTAAAATCTTTTTTAGCATTTTCAAAGTTTGAAACATTTTTCAATATTAAAAGATGTGATATTTTATTGTGGAAATCAATATAGTTCTTTCAGTGAAAAGATTCCCTTCCTCCAATGATAGCACAAAAAATGCTGGGAATGACTGGGCTAATACCATCACAAACCACTGGTCAATCTGTTCATACCACTGCAAAGAGATGATGACATGAAATTATCAAGATGTCTCCAAACAATTAAGAGCTTAAAGGAAATGACTGTCTTTTATATGAACTCATCCATTACATCAATTTATCTGAAAATTAAATATAAACTTTTTGACCTAAAGAATGCTGATAAAGTGAAAATCTAATCAATGGGATTTTACCAAAGCAACTGCATAAACTTTGGACGGGGCTGCCCCAGTTGTAGGTATTTTTAATGATCAATGGTCTAATGAGATTTCATATAAAGTACACCTATATGAGGGCTTCCCTTGTTGTTCAGTTGGTAAAGAATCTGTCTGCAATGTGGGAAGGTTCAGTCCCTGGGTTGGGAAAATCTCCTGGAGAAGGGAAAGGCTACCCACTCCAGTATTCTGGCCTGGAGAATTCCATGGACTGTATAGTCCATGGGGTTGCAAAGAGTTGGACACAACTTAGCGATTTTCACTTCACTTCACTTCACACCTGTATGAAACTTACAAATAACAGTTTACACATATTCTGAGTCTGCAATTAAATGACAGAAAACTGAGAAAAATAATAAACAGCATAAACATACAAAGACAATGAGACGTAACAGTAGCAATATTTTGGGAGCTAAAAAAGCACTTGAGAGAGTGATAAGCCAAGTCTAAGTCTACAATGTGGGGTCAAGTCTCAGCAGGTAGAGGCATTAGCTGTCTTCCAGGACTACCCCAGGGGATGAAAATAAGTTGTTGTTCCTTTTCAACTCCAGTAGACAATGGTAGTTTTACTCTACAGAAAATGGATCCAGAGAGAACCAAAACTTGCCACTGATAGTATACCACTCCCAAACGAGTTTTGATCCAAACTTCTCCATCTGGAAACAAAAAGGCCACAGTTAGTATAAATAGATTTTTTAAAGAGATTTTTTCTTGCCGATGGCCATTAAGTTGTAATTGCAAAAATTCATATTCAATGTATTCTAAAGAATGACAACACTTGGATTCTTTGCCTTATATCAAAATTTGTGTTTGCAAAGCTTAGGAAGGGAGAAACACTGAAGCAGTTAAGACTGGAATCCAGAAAGAGTCAGTAGAATGTGCTACTGATTTGAGGACACATCCAACAATAAAATATGTTTGAGGCTACCCCCAAACATCTCCTGTTCTGAACTCCCTACTTGGTGGAGAAGTACCCTCAAGGGAGACACAAGTTCTGGGCATTGGGGAAGCTCTGCCTTACCACTCCACTCCACTTGCTTCACCCTGATTTGGGCAGTCATTTAAGCCAAGGGAATCCAGCTGAGCCCTGAGAGACTTAGAAGGTACAAGACAGGCTAAGAAGTAGACACTGCAGAGAGCCAAGATCCAGATGCAATTTCTAACTTTATTTACTGCTAAAAGATTTCCAACAAATGCAATTTACTGGGAACTATACAGAGACCTTGGAAGCTTGGTCTTCCCAGGTGGCACTAGTGGCAAAGAATCCACCTGCCAATGCAGGAGACAAAGGCGTGTGGGTTCAATCCCTGAGTCGGGAAGATCTCCTGGAGTAGGAAACGGCACCCCATGCCAGTATTCTTGCCTGGAAGATTCCATGGGCAGAGGAGCCTGGCGGGCTACAGTCCATGGGGCCACGAAGAGTCAGACATGGCTGAGCGACTAAGCATGTACTCAGAGCTGAAGAGAGAGAGAGAAGGAAGAAGGGGCAGGAAAGGGACAAAAAAAAAAAAAAAAAGGAGGAAAGGAGGGGCTAGAGAGAAGAAAGGAAGGAAGAAAGGATGGAAGAAAAGGAAAAAAATACATAGGAAAGAGAAACCCCAAGCCTGGTGAACAACGGTACATGGTTATTTAACTGAGGAGGCAATCCATATGGTCACAGTAAGTTTGTTCTCTAGAGGTAGACCATTCTTCAGCCAGTGAAGCCTCATTAATAGCTCTTTAGATAAGGAATGTTCTATAAGGAACATTGGAAAATGAAATTTTTCCCATTGGCAGAATCAGGACAACAAAATATATGATCAAGAAACTCACTCTGCTTTCTGGAAAGTAAGTCAACCTATGAATGCATCTTAATGTTCCAGCCTAGCTAGATAATATGATAATAGCTAATGCTAGTGGGAAATTCACTTATCATATCATGCTCAGGCACTGTGTTAAGGTTTTATTGAATCCTCAAAACAATCTCATTAGACTGTTTCTATCCTTATTTTGTGGAAAAGAAAACAGGCTTACAGAAGGTAAGTCCATTGCTCAAACATAGAAAACGTGTGATAGAGTCAAAATCTAAACCCAAAGAATTTGACTCCAAGACAGAGTGATCATAATCACTCCACTCTAATGAGTATAGTGGTTTGGATGCTTGACAACTCAGGATACTTCACCTTTTCCCCCTAATTCTATGGTTCCTTGCTGTTGGTGATTTTGCCCCTCAGAAGATATTGGTAATGTTTGGAGATGTTTTTCATCATCATGACATGAGGAGAGGGTGAAGATGTGCTACTGATATCTGATGGGTAGAGGCCAGGTATGCTGCGACACAGTCCACAATGCACAGGTCAGTCCTCAAAAGGAAAGAATTATCTAACCCAAAATATCAATAATGACAAAGTTGAGAAACTCCACCTTTGCTGAATGGAAATCTTCGTTGCATGCTGTGAGTATCAGGTGATCAAATATACTATTCAATACATAAGTTGCCGGCTCGTGAGAAACCACATCTGGGCTTGATAGAGACATCTCATCTCCCGAGTCTAGGTTTAAGGTTGAATTAAGCAGTTTTGATTGTTACCCCTTCAGGGAAAGGTTAAGAGAGTTTGTGATTATACATGAAACAGTTAGATATAACACATACTCCTTTAAAAATTATACATGTGGGAAAACAGATGTGGGTGCTGTGCATTCATTCGGAGAGTAGATTCTTTTTTTTTTTTTTTTTAATTATTTTTATTTTTTTTTTTCCAGTGGGTTTTGTCATACATTGATATGAATCAGCCATGGATTTACACGCATTCCCAATCCCGATCCCCCCTCCCACCTCCCTCTCCACCCGACTCCCCCGGGTCCTCCCAGTGCACCAGGCCCGAGCACCTGTCTCGTGCATCCCACCTGGGCTGGTGATCTGTTTCACCACAGATAGCATACATGCTGTTCTTTTGAAATATCCCACCCTCACATTCTCCCACAGGGTTCAAAAGTCTGTTCTGTATTTCTGTGTCTCTTTTTCTGTTCTGCATATAGGGTTATCGTTATCACCTTTCTAAATTCCATATACATGTGTCAGTATGCTGTAATGTTCTTTATCTTTCTGGCTTACTTCACTCTGTATAATGGGCTCCAGCTTCATCCATCTCATTAGGACTGGTTCAAATGAATTCTTTTTCATGGCTGAGTAATATTCCATGGTGTATATGTACCACAGCTTCCTTATCCATTCATCTGCTGATGGGCATCTAGGTTGCTTCCATGTCCTGGCTATTATAAACAGTGCTGCAATGAACATTGGGGTGCACGTGTCTCTTTCAGATCTGGTTTCCTCAGTGTGTATGCCCAGAAGTGGGATTGCTGGGTCATATGGCAGTTCTATTTCCAGTTTTTTAAGGAATCTCCACACTGTTTTCCATAGCGGCTGTACTAGTTTGCATTCCCACCAACAGTGTAAGAGGGTTCCCTTTTCTCCACACCCTCTCCAGCATTTATTGCTTGTAGACTTTTGGATAGCAGCCATCCTGACTGGCGTGTAATGGTACCTCATTGTGGTTTTGATTTGCATTTCTCTAATAATGAGTGATGTTGAGCATCTTTTCATGTGTTTGTTAGCCATCTGTATGTCTTCTTTGGAGAAGTGTCTGTTTAGTCCTTTGGCCCATTTTTTGATTGGGTCATTTATTTTTCTGGAATTGAGCTGCAGGAGTTGCTTGTATATTTTTGAGATTAATCCTTTGTCTGTTTCTTCATTTGCTATTATTTTCTCCCAATCTGAGGGCTGTCTTTTCACCTTGCTTATAGTTTCCTTTGTAGTGCAAAAGCTTTTAAGTTTCATTAGGTCCCATTTGTTTAGTTTTGCTTTTATTTCCAATATTCTGGGAGGTGGGTCATAGAGGATCTTGCTGTGATTTATGTCGGAGAGTGTTTTGCCTATGTTCTCCTCTAGGAGTTTTATAGTTTCTGGTCTTACATTTAGATCTTTAATCCATTTTGAGTTTATTTTGGTGTATGGTGTTAGAAAGTGTTCTAGTTTCATTCTTTTACAAGTGGTTGACCAGTTTTCCCAGCACCACTTGTTAAAGAGGTTGTCTTTTTTCCATTGTATATCCTTGCCTCCTTTGTCAAAGATAAGGTGTCCATAGGTTCGTGGATTTATCTCTGGGCTTTCTATTCTGTTCCATTGATCTATATTTCTGTCTTTGTGCCAGTACCATACTGTCTTGATGACTGTGGCTTTGTAGTAGAGTCTGAAGTCAGGCAGGTTGATTCCTCCAGCTCCATTCTTCTTTCTCAAGATTACTTTGGCTATTCGAGGTTTTTTGTATTTCCATACAAATTGTGAAATTCTTTGGTCTAGTTCTGTGAAAAATACCGTTGGTAGCTTGATAGGGATTGCATTGAATCTATAGACTGCTTTGGGTAGAATAGCCATTTTGACAATATTAATTCTTCCAATCCATGAACACGGTATGTTTCTCCATCTGTTTGTGTCCTCTTTGATTTCTTTCATCAGTGTTTTATAGTTTTCTATGTATAGGTCCTTTGTTTCTTTAGGTAGATATACTCCTAAGTATTTTATTCTTTTTGTTGCAATGGTGAATGGTATTGTTTCCTTAATTTCTCTGTCTGTTTTTTCATTGTTAGTATATAGGAATGCAAGGGATTTACACCTAAAGCAATTAGAGAAGGAAGAAATGAAGAACCCCAGAGTTAGCAGAAGGAAAGAAATCTTAAAAATCAGGGCAGAAATAAATGCAAAAGAAACTAAAGAGACCATAGCAAAAATCAACAAAGCTAAAAGCTGGTTTTTTGAAAAAAGAAACAAAATTGACAAACCATTAGCAAGACTCATTAAGAAACAAAGAGAGAAAAACCAAATTAACAAAATTAGAAATGAAAATGGAGAGATCACAACAGACAACACTGAAATACAAAGGATCATAAGAGACTACTACCAGCAGCTCTATGCCAATAAAATGGACAACTTGGATGAAATGGACAAATTCTTAGAAAAGTATAACTTTCCAAAACTGAATCAGGAAGAAATAGAAGATCTTAACAGACCCATCACAAGCAAGGAAATCGAAACTGTCATCAAAAATCTTCCAGCAAACAAAAGCCCAGGACCAGATGGCTTCACAGCTGAATTCTACCAAAAATTTAGAGAAGAGCTAACACCTATCTTACTCAAACTCTTCCAGAAAATTGCAGAAGAAGGTAAGCTTCCAAACTCATTCTATGAGGCCACCATCACCCTAATTCCAAAATCAGACAAAGATGCCACAAAAAAAGAAAACTACAGGCCAATATCACTGATGAACATAGATGCAAAAATCCTTAACAAAATTCTAGCAAACAGAACCCAACAACATATTAAAAAAATCATACACCATGACCAAGTGGGCTTTATCCCAGGAATGCAAGGATTCTTTAATATCCGCAAATCAATCAATGTAATACACCACACTAACAAATTGAAAGATAAAAACCATATGATTATCTCAATAGATGCAGAGAAAGCCTTTGACAAAATTCAACACTCATTTATGATTAAAACTCTCCAAAAAGCAGGAATAGAAGGAACATACCTCAACATAATAAAAGCTATATATGACAAACCCACAGCAAGCATCACCCTCAATGGTGAAAAATTGAAGGCATTTCCCCTGAAATCAGGAACAAGACAAGGGTGCCCACTCTCACCACTACTATTCAACATAGTGTTGGAAGTTCTGGCCACAGCAATCAGAGCAGAAAAAGAAGTAAAAGGAATCCAGATAGGAAAAGAAGAAGTGAAACTCTCACTGTTTGCAGATGACAAGATCCTCTACATAGAAAACCCTAAAGACTCTACCAGAAAATTACTAGAGCTAATCAATGAATATAGTAAAGTTGCAGGAGAGTAGATTCTTATGGGTACTTGTTAGTTTTCTTACCTGCAACCTTTCCCCTCCCCTTAGTGATAAGGTCTTTGTCTTTCCAATTGAACTGCCAATGATAGTGGCCTACCTTTCTAGTCAAAACTTTGAAAACACATGATCCACACATAGCTGTATCTCATCCCCCAGTCCAGAGATTATTCCAGGGATGGTTACATGGCTAGATTAGTCCAACAAGAGTTTCTCCTTAGTATTTTTCTAAATGAACATTTTGGAAGAAATTCTCTCCTCCTCTCCAATCTCTGATCTAGAGAAATGTATTTATACAGAAGAGTCTAAAAGATAGCCTATAGCCACAGAAAGGTAAAAATAAGATTCTAAGAGAAAGAAGCCTGGCAGCACTGAGCCTCCAGGTTCCATGTCTGAGATCTGCAGAATAGTCTTCCCTTCTTTTATGAATTATGTCATTTTCTTCCTAATTAAAAAAATGCTGTTTTCCTTAAGTTAGATTTCTTCCTATTATTGCTCAAAGAATCTTGGTGAATACAACATCCTATAGGTATGGCTTTTCACAGAATACTGACTGAACAATTTTAAAGGAGATTTTTAGAAAATTTTTTCTAGGTATGAAAGTTCTGTAACTCTCATGGAATTTGTCTTAGTGTTGCGCATCATCAAGAAGAATTAGCAAAACATTTTAAAAGAAGCAAAACACTCTCCAACATAAACCACAGCAAGATCCTCTATGACCCACCTCCCAGAATATTGGAAATAAAAGCAAAACTAAACAAATGGGACCTAATGAAACTTAAAAGCTTTTGCACAACAAAGGAAACTAAGTAAGGTGAAAAGACAGCCTTCAGATTGGGAGAAAATAATAGCAAATGAAGAAACAGACAAAGGATTAATCTCAAAAATATACAAGCAACTCTTGAAGCTCAATTCCAGAAAAATAAATGACCCAATCAAAAAATGGGCCAAAGGACTAAACAGACACTTCTCCAAAGAAGACATACAGATGGCTAACAAACACATGAAAAGATGCTCAACATCACTCATTATTAGAGAAATGCAAATCAAAACCACAATGAGGTACCATTACACGCCAGTCAGGATGGCTGCTATCCAAAAGTCTACAAGCAATAAATGCTGGAGAGGGTGTGGAGAAAAGGGAACCCTCTTACACTGTGGGTGGGAATGCAGACTAGTACAGCCGCTATGGAGAACAGTGTGGAGATTTCTTAAAAAACTGGAAATAGAACTGCCATATGACCCAGCAATCCCACTTCTGGGCATACACACTGAGGAAACCAGATCTGAAAGAGACACGTGCACCCCAATGTTCATCGCAGCACTGTTTATAATAGCCAGGACATGGATGCAACCTAGATGCCCATCAGCAGATGAATGGATAAGGAAGCTGTGGTACATATACACCATGGAATGTTACTCAGCCATTAAAAAGAATTCATTTGAACCAGTTCTAATGAGATGGATGAAACTGGAGCCCATTATACAGAGTGAAGTAAGCCAGAAAGATAAAGAACATTACAGCATACTAACACATATATATGGAATTTAGAAAGATGGTAACGACAACCCTATATGCAAAACAGAAAAAGAGACACAGAAGTACAGAACAGACTTTTGAACTCTGTGGGAGAAGGTGAGGGTGGGATGTTTTGAAAGAACAGCATGTATATTATCTATGGTGAAACAGGTCACCAGCCCAGGTGGGATGCATGAGACAAGTGCTCGGGCCTGGTGCACTGGGAAGACCCAGAGGAATCGGGTGGAGAGGGAGGTGGGAGGGGGGATCGGGATGGGGAATACGTGTAAATCTATTGCTGATTCATGTCAATGGATGACAAAACCCACTGAAAAAAATAAATAAATAAACAAAAGCAAAAAAAAAAAAAATATATATATATAAAACATGAATATAGAATACATAACCTCTATAACGGCTGGATCATACCAACCTAAGTCGCGAGAATATCTAAAGATAAAACTGCAGACCTGCAAAGTATACATGCTCAAATTCTATGAAGCAAGGAAGAAGTCCCATATATAAGTGGACAATATTATTGGGTGTGAGGGTTACTCAGCATCAAAAAGGATAACGGGCATCCTGGTTATTTCCAGGTTATTTTTAAGAAAAATAAAAATAAATATGTATGTTTGAGCCTGGAATCCATTCTGGGGCAGATATTGTTGATTGGCTTGCCCAGCACTTAATCTTAAATTTTTCTCCCTTTTCGACTCCAATTATAGAAACTGGAAAAGTAAAATACTTGCTTTCCCAGCTACCTTAGTACTTAGGGTGGCCTTGTGACTAATAAGAACTAAAGAGACATCTAGTGGGGTCTCTCCTTGTCCCTTGTTCTTTCTGATTGAATGAGGACCTGTTCCCTGGGGCTGTGGAAGTTATCTTGTGGGCTATGACTGAAAGAGAATGAATCAGACAACAGTCATCACATCGCTGAGCCACTGAATCCATGCTACCAGTCATTTATCTTCAAATTTATTATCTAATAAAATAATTTCCCATTTATTTAAAAAAAAAAAAAAAGAAGCCAAAACTTTATTCACACATTCTGGACACTACAACGCCCTGTAAGCCATTCTCAAAAAAATTTATTTTGGCATCCTCAAATCTGAAAGTTTTGAGCATACTATAGATACAATGAACCACTTAAAATTCCTCCTATCTCCACCCTGCAAATCCTAGATTAGAGCAGATTTTTAGTTTTCAAGGTGAAAGATGTATGGATTGTTACAGACAACAGCTGCCTAAAGCATAATCTCAGTTTTCCTCCATGTTATGAACTGAATTATGTCAGCTCCCAAATTTTTATGTCAAAGCCTTAATTTCTAACATGACTGTTTTTGGAGAGAGGTCTTTGAGGAGATAATTAAAGTTAACTGGACCCTGATCTGATAGGACTTGTATCTTTATAAGAAGGCCACCATCTGCTATCCAGGAAGACAGGCTTCACCAGAAACCAACCATGATGACACTTTGATCTTGAACTTCTAGTCTTCAGAACTGTGAGAAATTTTCATTGTTTGAACCACCCAGTCTGTGGTTCAAACTGAACAGACTAATACACTCCATGACTTCTGTTTCTGGCTTGTTCAGTTATCACTTGCACGTATGTTGGCACTTAATATCTTTATGTATATCAGCTCGCTCATTCAATAAATGTTTATTGTCTATTGTATGCTAGAACTTGTCTCAATTCCAATGTCTTTGTTCTCTGCACTGAGATTCTACGGAAAAAGCAAAACCAATAGAAGATATATAGATATGGATATACAAACATAAATTACATATATACACATATACATACACACACATAGTCCACGGGGTTGCAAAGAGTCAGGCATGACTGAGCAACTAACACTTCACACACATACTGAAGTGGGTAGTCTTTCCCTTCTCCAGGGAATCTTCCTGACCCAGGAACTGAACCAGGGTCTCCTGCATTGCAGGTGGATTCTTTACCAACTGAGCTACCAGGGAAGCATATATATACATATTATATATGTATACATATTATATATGTATACATATATATATATATACACACACACACACATGTATATATACATATATATCATATATATATATATACATATAAAATAGGAATTGCTTCATTCAATTATAGCATCTGAGAAGTCCCACAGTCTGCCACCTGCAACCAGGAAATCCAGTGGTATAATTCAGTCTGAGGCCAAAGGCCTGAGAAGCAGAGTACCACCGGCGAAAGTCCCAGAGTTCAAAGGTTCAAGATCCAAAACCTACAATGTTCAAGAGCAGAAACAGATAGATGTACAAGCTCAAGAAATAAAGAGAAAAAATTCACCCTTCCTTCACCCTTCTGTTTCATTCAAGTGCTCAAAGAATTGGGTGATGCCTACCCACATTGGTGAAAGTCGCTCAGTAGTGTCCAACTCTTTGTGACTATACAGTCCATGGAATTCTCCAGGCCAGAATACTGGAGTGGGTAGCCTTTCCCTTCTTCAGGGGATCTTCCCAACCCAGGGATCGAACCCTGGTCTCCCGCATTGTGGGCAGATTCTTTACCAGCTGAGCCAGAAGGGAAGCCCAAGAATACTGGAGTGGGCAGTCTCTCCCTTCTCCAGCGGATCTTCCCAAGCCAGGAATCGAATCAGCGTCTCCTGCATTGCAGGTGGATTCTTAACCAACTGAGCTATGAGGGAAGCCCTCACATTGGTGAAGGTGGATCTTTTACTGAGTTTATTGCATCAAATACTAATCTCTTCCTGAAACACCCTCATGGGCACATCAGAAACACTCTTATACCAGTTATCTGGGCATTCCTTAGCCCAGTTAAGTTGACATAAAATTAGCCATTACATTTTCCAAAAGATTCTGAAATCAGATGCTCCTTTTCCTAGATCAGAGACACTAGAATTAGCCCAGCTTGTTTCCACTGTTCTCCCTTCTTTATAACCACAAAATTAGACAGCTGAGCAATATCCACACTGTAGCCAAAGCAAGTCAAAGAATTACTTTCTTCCATCCCTAGTCCTCTGTTAAAAAGGAGAAGGAAAGGAAATAACATTTATGCAAAAATTATGCTAGATGTTGTGTGTACTTTATTTTACTTAGCAAATGTATGGGAGAGAAAGCTTTGGGAATTGTAATTGTTCAAGATTATTTTATAGAATTAGAATTCAAAATGCCAGCAATTTATTTTAAAATTTTAAATTTAGAAAGTTGGCTTTAAAAGTTAGACTTCTACTTTCTCAACAATAAGAACTTCGACCTCCATAACATTTCTACAAAGCCTATCGTGCACTTTAAAATTCCATTTTGCCTGAGCAGCAACTTGACTTTTCCAATACCTCATGTGAAATTGAAATACTAATGCAACTCAGTGGTCCAAGCTGGCTAAAATGGAGCTGAACATCTAGCTATAATAGTGGCTCAAGGCAATCGGATACAGCATCTAAAAGCACATATCATCTACAGAACTAAAGCAGCTTAGAGCTTTTTAGCAGTTTTCTTGAATTTTTAACTTCCATGGCATCTGCCACTTTTCTCTTCAATTAGTAGATGATATGTAGCATAGCAGTAACCTTGAAATCTGTTAATTTTGGTTTTCTTTGTTTAGTTTTATAAGCATTGTGGAATGTTCTACCCTATGGGCATATGAGCATGATTTAAAAATATGTAGTAAGTATATTCAAGTACAAATTCTCAGCTCATAGGACAGTACTTATAGCTAGAAACAAAAACAGCAATACATTAACACATTCTCAGTATATCTCTGTCAACAAGTTTAATTTAGATTCCTAAAATATTCATCCCTGGGCAAAAATGCCAAAAAATATTTTAAGTTTTGTCAAAATTTCTGGAACTTTTTCAAAATTTCACAAGTTCTGAATTCTACTAAGTGATATTTTCCTTCCTCTTAATTTGTTTGGGTTGCAAAGGAAATAACTTTTTCCAGCATATTTCTAACTTAAATTTATGTTTTATGCTATGCCAACATAATTTCTCAACTTGGAGAAACAGCATTTCTGACTCTAAACAGCTCAAATGCAAGCAGTAGTTGTTCATGAAGCCTTTGGAGATGGCATGCTTGGTCCAAAGGGCAAAATTAAAAACAAATTCAAGTAAGGAGAAGCCACATGACACAGTATGTTCTTAAATAATTGAACTCTATTTAAAACTTCTCATCTCTTTTTTAGTGGATCTACAGAGGAATTGGACTGGTAGACTGCAATGTGTCTATTTTTTTTTTTTTTAATTTTTATTATTATTATTATTTTTTCCAGTGGGTTTTGTCATACATTGATATGAATCAGCCATGGATTTACACGCATTCCCAATCCCGATCCCCCCTCCCCCCTCCCTCTCCACCCGATTCCTCTGGGTCTTCCCAGTGCACCAGGCCGGAGCACTTGTCTCGTGCATCCCACCTGGGCTGGTGATCTGTTTCACCATAGATAGTATACATGCTGTTCTTTTGAAATATCCCACCCTCACATTCTCCCACAGGGTTCAAAAGTCTGTTCTGTATTTCTGTGTCTCTTTTTCTGTTCTGCATATAGGGTTATCGTTATCACCTTTCTAAATTCCATATACATGTGTCAGTATGCTGTAATGTTCTTTATCTTTCTGGCTTACTTCACTCTGTATAATGGGCTCCAGCTTCATCCATCTCATTAGGACTGGTTCAAATGAATTCTTTTTCATGGCTGAGTAATATTCCATGGTGTATATGTACCACAGCTTCCTTATCCATTCATCTGCTGATGGGCATCTAGGTTGCTTCCATGTCCTGGCTATTATAAACAGTGCTGCAATGAACATTGGGGTGCACGTGTCTCTTTCAGATCTGGTTTCCTCAGTGTGTATGCCCAGAAGTGGGATTGCTGGGTCATATGGCAGTTCTATTTCCAGTTTTTTAAGGAATCTCCACACTGTTTTCCATAGCGGCTGTACTAGTTTGCATTCCCACCAACAGTGTAAGAGGGTTCCCTTTTCTCCACACCCTCTCCAGCATTTATTGCTTGTAGACTTTTGGATAGCAGCCATCCTGACTGGCGTGTAATGGTACCTCATTGTGGTTTTGATTTGCATTTCTCTAATAATGAGTGATGTTGAGCATCTTTTCATGTGTTTGTTAGCCATCTGTATGTCTTCTTTGGAGAAATGTCTGTTTAGTTCTTTGGCCCATTTTTTGATTGGGTCATTTATTTTTCTGGAATTGAGCTGCAGGAGTTGCTTGTATATTTTTGAGATTAATCCTTTGTCTGTTTCTTCATTTGCTATTATTTTCTCCCAAAAATGTGTCTATTTTTATAAGTTTGTGTGTGTGTCTTTAATTTCCCAAGAATAGTTTGTTCTCAATGAGCTAAGATATAAGTTAAAAAAAGAAAAGTAAGATATGGAGAGGGAGAAAAAAATAACAATGCAATTTTTGAAAGCTTTAAGCATATAAAAATTTCCTCAAATTGCTTATTTGTTGATCTATCAAGTCTTTGCTTTTAAATGGCAATTGTATCAGTTAGTTCTGATTGTTATAATGTAATACCATTGACTGGATAGCTTAAACATGAAAATATATTTCTCATAGCTCTGGAGCTGTCTGAGGAAAGGCCTGGTGAAGTCTGCTTCTGGTGAGAACTCTTCTTAAAGTCTGCAGAGGCCACATTCTGACTGTCCCTTCACATGGAGAAGAAAGAGAGAAAGCCCGCTGGTGTCTCTTCATATAAGGACACCAATCCTATTGTATTAGGGCCCCACCCTTACAACTTCATTAACTTTAAATTACCCTCATAAAGGGCCCATCTCCAAATACAGTCACATTGGGAGTTGGCTGCTGCTGCTGCTGCTAAGTCGCTTCGGTCTTGTGTCCAACTCTGTGCGACCCCACAGACGCCAGCCCACCAGGCTCCTCCGTCCCAGGGATTCTCCAGGCAAGAACACTGGAGTGGGTTGCCATTTCCTTCTCCAGTGCATGAAAGTGAAAAGTGAAAGTGAAGTCGTTCAGTCGTGTCCAACTCTTGGCAACCCCAAGGACTGTAGCCCACCAGGCTCCTCTGTCCATGGGCTCCTCCAGGCAAGAGTACTGGAGTGGGGTGCCATTGCCTTCTCCATTGGGAGTTGGAGATTTCAACATATAAATTTAGGGAGGGGTGGGAAATACCATTACGTTGGTTTATAATATTCTACCCACCAGAGCAAATCAATCTCTGCATAGTGGGTTTGATTTGATCTGACAGCTGGGAAATTGTCAAGTGGACAACAGTTTAACCCGAATATTCTTGTACTTTTCCTGTAAATCAAAAGGAAGTACAGACTACTTGGTAATACTTAGCCCTATGAGGACTTTCCCACCCAGCTTTGTGAAGACAGTAAAACTGTTCAGCACAGTCTCAACAAAATCCTTTTATATAAAAACCTATAAACACATGATGCATGTTGAACATCTCAGTATATTCATTTTTTCAGGCCATTGATGTTCCAGACAGATTATCTTAGATGTAGGCTCAACAAAAAATACCTACAAAGGAAGAAAATCAAATAAATATTTTCTGAAACCCTATTATATGAAAACATTACTAGCCATAATAAAAGGACTTTTTCACAAGATCTATATGGCTATTTCCAATAGTTTGTAGCACTAATAAACACCATACACCCAAAATTTGGTGTAATGATTACACTGTTGCATGTGAGGGCTTTCTACTGTGCCCTTTATTACTAATATAAAATAAAAGGGATGTTGCTGTAAGGAAAGAAATGGATCAGGCCGTCCTAAATGTGACACTCAAAAGAAGTACAAGTTCTCTAAAACTTTGCTTTGAATTTCAATAACTTCATCTTCTCTGTTTCTCCTTTCCCACAGTACAAAATCACAAAGGCCTTGCTATTGTATAACATTCCCCAAAGTTTGCTTCACGAGAGGCAAACATGATTGTAACTTTATCTGGGTTCAAACTCTGAAGAACACTCTTTTCTTAAGTCCTAGTTCTACATTAGTTAATACTATGAACTTGAATTAGTCATTTTGCATCTCTCTCATATATAAAAATCAGGGCTTTGAAAGAGAAAATAAGCACAGATTGCTTTCACTTGTGGAACACTACAATCTAGTTTTTGAAATTTATTTTTAGCCCACCTAACATGTAGTGACATTAGCTTATAGAATTTTCTTCTCTACATTATGGCCAAAAACATCATAACAACATGTCAAAAGTTTAATACACTCTTGTAACTGTTTGTTTTTTTTGTTTTTTTTTTTTTCAGAGAGAAAGTAGAAAGATTCTGTGGTAAGAATTGAAATTATTTTCCTCTCAGGCGCTATGTGAATAAGAATTAAGTTATTCAGTAACCCAGGTTCTCAATGTGCTGACATATCTCAAGGGAGAGCCTGGACATTTTAATTGCCTCTGTTACACAAAGCCTGCTCAGCATGAATTGTCAGAAAGTGCTATAGTAGTTTTACCCAAATGTTTTTGAGGCCCCAGGGTTTCCCTATACAAGTACTGATGGAAGCTCAAGTTCTAGGACTGGGTTTATGTCAAAGATCATATTTTCTCCCCTGTACATATCCAGCTCTAAGAATGAACTTTTGTAAATGCTTATTTGTTCCCTTTTGAAAAACCCTAAAAACTGGGAATTCGGTAATGAATTAAAATCGCACTCCACAAAATGAAGTGTTTTTCCCTAAGTCTCCAGATTTTGCATATGCCACATTTTTCAATCCTATTATTCTCAATATTTGCTTTTCACTTTCTGAATGTTTCCTCTGGTAAGACATGGCATTTTGTCCTTGAGAAGTGAGTGCAAGTTACTATATTTTCCTTCATAGCCATCTCATGAGACAGGCCATGAAATGCCAAGAATAATGTAAACTATATAGGAAAATACCATGACGTACTACACCTAGAAATATCTCAGCTTAATAGGTGTTG
This sequence comes from Dama dama, assembly GCF_033118175.1. NCBI lineage: Eukaryota > Metazoa > Chordata > Mammalia > Artiodactyla > Cervidae > Dama > Dama dama. The sequence goes on along the minus strand of NC_083711.1, from coordinate 42,751,558 downwards.
TGCCATTAACGGTGAATTTTATGGGGGTAAGGAGATGTAAATCTGTCATGTAGACAAAGATTTACAGTAATACCCACTTCAGTGGATGATTTTCATCACAGTTAGGACTGTCAGGCTACTTGCGTGTTTTCTCGAGTCTCTTAAGTTATGAAGGCCTCCTCGTATTAATCCAAGGTTGGTATCTTGACCTTCCTGGAGTCGATGCTGATGATGTAGCTTGCCATTCTTCCTTTGCATTATCGCCGATGTGATTTTTAGTCAGTGGGGTGGAGTTTTAGTTAAATAAAATTGATTGAAAACACTGGTTGGAACAATATAATTGGCAATAATTTTCTACAAATAATGCTTTTTATTTTTGTTAGAGTGTTAATGTATATTTTTTATTGTTCATATCTAGACATATACTTCATTTTCAAAAGATACACAAAGTGTATTAATGTGAAGTCACTGGAAGGCAACTCTTCTTATTCAGTAAGCTAGTCACAGATTTGGAGGATATGATTACATTAGGAAAAGAACCACAACTAAAAACAAGTGTTCTAGTCTTAATTTTAATGAAGTAAATTATTTTAACAGCAAAAGTACATAAGAACCTTCTTAGCTCTTTTGGTTACAAATTTAAATTTTTAACTCAATATGCTAAATAAGTATATGATTAGTTTTTAAACCCATAGTCCACTCTTCTCTATGTACTTGGATACCACAAAAGATATGAGATAATCATATGAGATATGATTGTAACTTGTATTTATATATGTTAAAATATCTTAAGTGAGATTTCTAGGATATTGTCTACCTTGGGGTCCTAACATCATGAGTTTATAAGTTACTCATTGGCTATTGTAAAAAAGTTTAAAGTAAAGCTACATGTATGTATTTGATATGTGCTCAGTTGTAGCCGACTCTTTGTGACCCTTTCAGCTGCAGCCCGCCAGGCTCCTCTATCCATGTGATTCTACAGGCAAGAATATTGGAGTGGGTTGCCATGCCCTCCTCCAGGGGATCTTCCCAACCCAGGCATCAAACCTGAGTCTCCTGCATCTCACTGCTCTCTCTAGCCAAGATGCAAAGGCATGGGGAGGAAGATTGCCAGACCCCTATACCAGTTACTACTCGCATGCATTATCTTTGTTTTTAAAACTAAATTATTTATTCTTTACAAGATGTGATATGATGGGGATAAAACATATTTCCTCTCTAAGATACTGGATAATCCATTCTCACCTGAGGGAATTTGGTTCAAATTTCCCAGATATTAATATACATAGTACCAATAACTAAACAAATTGAGTTATTCACAAAGTTTACCACCTGGTGACTGCATGACAGTCAGCATAAAGGATACAATATTTTCAAAGATTTGAGAGTGTGTTTTCAAATATTTCAGATTTTATTTAATTTTTAGTTATTGAGTTTTATGAAACCTAATTAAAGTTTTTCATAGAAAATGAATGAATATTGTTACTGAAGAAGACATAGTATTAACATAAGTAGTTAGCATCTTAAAACCCAATTTTCATTTATTCAATCCAACCCCCAGAGGAAAACATGTTCATGCTTACATATATGTTTTAGGCACTAGTATTTCTATGCATTTAAGGATTTGGTCCTGATGTCTGCAATACATCAGTTTGTTTGGGGAGATTTAGGATGAACAAAAATGAGAAAGTATAATATAACAAATTCTACTTATTAGTCATCTTAATAATTTAGAATTACATTAAAAACAATTTACTCTTCCTACGTTCTATATACATAGCTTCCATTTTAAGCACTAATTATTTAAATTTCTGTATATACAATGAAGGAAAAGAATAAGTATTCATGAAAATATATGTACACATTTTCTTTCATATTTAAATAGAAATAAAAGTAGTATAAAAAGGATACAAATATATTCCACATATATTGTCCCATGAGAAGCACCAAGAGAAAAGGATTTCATATTTAGAGTACAAAATGCAGCTTGTTATACCCTATTTTAGAAATTCACAATACTCTATTTGCATTTCAAAGTTTCTGAAAAATTATGCTGTAAAGAAACCTGTGTCACTAAGTTTAACCCAAAACATTGCCAATTCATTTAGCCATAAGCTCCTTTTTCAAATATACTATGAATATTTTGAAGTGCTACTCTAATTAATGTCATTTAAAATTTTGATATAAATATGGGCCTCTGAGACTGCTTAATAGAGAAAATACTTAAAGTTAGTTTAAACATATATTACGCAACCCTAAATATTTTATTAGACCTATTGTTCAATTGAAAGATTTCTCTTCAAACTTAGGATGCTAATATAAACTCTTACTTCATTTCTGTATAATCTAAAGAACCCAGTGCTACAGCAAAAACTTCACAGACATCAATAAATGGAAAAAAGAACTATATTGTATAAACCTTTCCTTGATAACTATCTTCAAACTATCAACTTAATCAAAAGCAGGAAATAATACCACATAATTAGCAAGGCAACCAGAGAATTTTGCTTTATGTCAATAATGCCACTTCCAGTTATAAGTGGTAAACCTCTAATTACTATTCATATTTCTCCATCCTAACATGTGCACAAAATTCCAAAATTCCATTTTTATATTAAGGAGCCAATATAATATAAGAGCAACATTTAGAATACACTATTTTGTACTAAAATTTAATTTTGAATTTGATTTTAACCAAAAAAACTGTCAAATTTTAAATAAACTAATAATTAATAGATATTCTTAAGGTTTGACTCTCAGGAGTCCAGGGATTCTCTGTACCATCTGCAATTTTATGCTATATATGTGTGGGTGTATATATATATACATGTATACATATGAATATGTATTTTATATATATATGAACAATTTTTATTGTGAGGGACTTTATAATCTTCATAGTGTTGAAGCTTCAAGAGGCCTAATAAACTACACAAATATTTCAAAACTAAGTTCAAAAGCAACCAAAAGATAGACACAGGAATGAAGTAGATAGACATTCCCAACTTATCAATAATAAGTTCTTTGGAGAATGTGGAGATTAAAATCTGCACGGTGATCAAAGGACTAGGCTTTGAAACTGTGCAAAATGGAGCTCCTGAACTTAAGACCACTTCGTGTATGTGAATACCAGACCACCTCACCTGCCTCCTGAGAAACTTGTATGCAGGTCAAAAAGCGACAGTTAACTGGACATGGAACAACAGAAGGTTCAAAATTGGGAAAGGGGGTACATCAAGGCTGTATATTGTCATCTTGCTTATTTAACTCATATGCAGAGTATATCATGTGAAATACTGGGCTGGATGAATCACAAGCTGGAATCAAGTTTGCTTGGAGAAATATCAATAACCTCAGATGATAACACCCTAATGGCAGAAAGCAAAGAGGAACCAAAGAGCCTCTTGATGAAGGTCAAAGAGGAGAATGAAAAAGCTGCATTAAAACTCAACATTCAAAAAACTAAGATCATGGCAACCGGTCCCATCACTTCATAGTAAATAGAAGGGGGAAAAAATGGAAACAGTGACAGATTTATTTTCTTGGGCTCCAAAATCACTGTAGATGGTGAGTGCAGCCATGAAATTAGAAGATGCTTGCTCCTTGGAAGAAAAGCTATGAGAAACCTAGACAGCATATTTAAAAGCAGACATCACTTTGCCAACAAAGGTCTGTATAGTCATATGGTTTTTCCAGTAATCATGTACGGATATGAGAGTTGGGCCATAAACAAGGCTGGGCCAAAGAATTGAGGCTTTCGAACTGTGGTCCTGGAGAAGACTCTTGAGAGTCCCTTGGACAGCAAGATCAAACCAGTTAATCCTAAAGAAAAACAACCTTGAATATTCATTGGAAGGGCTGATACTGAAGCTGAAGCTCCAATATTTTGGCCACCTCATGCAAAGAGCTGGCTCTTTGGAAAAGATCCTGATGCTGGGCAAGATTGAAGGCAGGAGAACAAGGGGACAGAGGACGAGATGGTTGGATGGGATCACCAACTCAATGGACATGAGTTTGAGCAAACTCTGGGAGAAAGCAAAGGACAGGGAAGCCTGGCATGCTGCAGTCCACGGGGTTGCAAAGAGTCGGACACAACTTAGCAACTGAACACGTGAAGAAGTGACTGGAAAAAGTCCATTTAGCAATATAGAGAAGAGATGGAAATGTACCTATATTTACCAGGGCTCTTGATGGGAAAGATTGGTAATGATGATAATGACAATAAAAATACTAATAATAAAGTCTTCCCTGGATATTTACCATCATAAATCTCTTTGCTTGTGATTAACCAGCATCATAGTTGGGGAAACCTCAAACTGAAAATTTTAAATGGTCCCAAATTCCTTACACACTCTCGTATCCAATAAAAGCAAATGCAAATTCTCTTTGGAATTCTGCCTTCAATCTGAACCACAAATTCCAATAAATTAGCTACAGTTCACAATTGTCAAATAAACAAGGAAAGAAGCCATCATAAGTGAAAGTCAGTTGAAACAATAAAAAACAATTTTAGCTTTCCCAGTGACTTCAGAAGATGTAAACATAAGGTAAACAATGTAAAATAACTACTGATGAAATCTTTAAAAAATTAATTCCCTGTTTGATTTCTGAGTTCCACTATATCCAACTTTTCTACCTAATGAAATTTATCACAGAATATATGATGAGATCCAGAGGCTGGCAAACTATAGTCCATGGGTCAAATCTGGCTGTGCCCTTTCAATTACGTATTGTCTACAACAGCATATGAGAGATTTGGACACAGATCTTCCTTGACTAATGATGGAATTATGATAGTCCCAATAAACCCACTGTAACTTGAACATATCATTAGTCAAAAATTCATTTAATATACCCAATCTATGGAACACTATAGTTTAGCCTAACCTACCTTAAACAAGCTCAGGACACTTACATTAGCCTATAGTTGGGTAAAACCATCTAACACGAAGCCTATTTTGTAATAAAGTATTAAATATAATATAATTTATTGAATATAGTAATTAAAGTGAAAAACAATGGTTTCATGGACACAAAATTGTTATTTGTATATTGGTTATTTACCCTTGTGATCACGTGATTGACTAGGAGCTGTGGATCCCTGTCATGGTCCAACAGCATGAGAGTATCTAGTTCAAAAAAAAGACAAAATACAAAATTCAAAGTATAGTTTCTAGTGAGTGTGTATTGTTTTCACACCATTATAAAGCTGAAAAATAGTAAATAGAAACATCATAAGTCAGGACCGTTTGTAGACATAACCAAAAATACGTGATCTTCAAATGCTACTGTTGCTGTTCAGTCTCCAACTCACCCTTTTATTTCTAGCCAACTTTACTCAAACTTGGACAGAAATGAAAGTTAGCAGTTTGCTTTATTCTTGATGATAGGCCTCCATAGTCCAGCCTACCTGAATTAACAGAATCCTCAGAAAATCGCTTAGGACTTCTGGCATATGGGTGCCAATGATGGTCAAGCCATTACACATATTGTTGACATTAGATATTTTAATTTCCAACTCTTAAGAGTGTTCCTGGTCATTTTATTTTTACTTATTTATAACAATCCATTCTGGTCAGAGAATTTAGCCTGCATGATTTCCTTTATTTTAAATATTTTTAGATGAGGGTACTTCCTCCCTTTTCAATTAATGGCAGTATTTCTCTCAGGACACTGAAAAAAAAAACCAAAGTGGTAAAAAAAAAAAAAAAAAAAAAGGCTACAGGTTATGAGCCAAGCTGCAGCTCTAGCTAGTTTCCAGTAAGTTCATTCAAAAGAGAAAATTCTATTATGAAGTAGAGTTTGTAGGAAGAATTCTTAATTCACCTGGCATCTGTTTCTCTTCTCTGCAGAAAACAATTCAAGTGAATTCTCCCAACATCAACCACTAGTCGACATGCATTATGGGAAACAGTATTATTTTCTTGCTCTAAATCTCTTTCTTGGGAGATAGCATAATTGCATCCATTCCTGGGAGACCTTCCCATTTGCCACTCTCTCTACCTTTCCATTTAGTACTTGCTTTTAGCCATAACTTCCAAGCCACGGTATGGTTCTCTAGTGCTTACTCATAAAGCAAACAGTAACAATAGACTTGCCAATGTCCCTCCTATGCCCCATTTCCAGGAAAGTATCATAGAATCTCTCTGGTAAAGGATCACAGACTACCTTTACAGTGTACCAACAGACTTCATTTACACTTAGCCTTGTTTTTGTTTTATGACATAAGGTTATAACCTACTCCCAAAGTATCTTTAGGAATGTGCTCCAAGTTACTGATTGAGAAAGCAGGTCTCATGCAGTGATACCTTTCTCTACTGGCATGCACAAATTTGATTTTAGTCCTAGGATAAACAGAGCAGAAAAAACAAAAGTATGTCCATTCTCTGTTTCACCTTCTCATATATAACTGAGTAAAACAGTCTTTCAAAACTTGCCCCCATCTATTTTAAATATGAAATGCTTTAATTTCCCTTTCCAGCTTTTGGAGAACACAGCTCAACAGGTCAAAGAATGTGATATATTCATGTAATGTTACATTTTCTTGTTCTTTCTTGTACATCAGTAGCAATAAAATGTTTTTGTTGATCAAAAGAAACATATCTTGGTGAGTCAAAATGAAAGAATTTTCTGTTCAAAATTTAACTGCTTCCCTATGGTTTCTTCTCTTTGAGGATAAGCAAAGCTCAGAATATATGAACATGTATAATTCCAGTTAGCCTCCATTTGTAGCCCATAGGAATTGTATTGGTAAGAAACCCACACAGTCCACTTGCCAGCTAGAGGGAAGGGAAAGCTTGTCTTCAGGAAATTCTGCCTACAATCATGTTTGGGTGATTTCTGTCCTGTGGCATTTGGTTTATTTCAGTGTCAAGGAAATATATTCTTATCGGACCTGACCATGCATGACATGGGCACCTGTGTGTCATTTCATGAAACAGGTGATCAGTTCTAGGGCTCTAGACATCTCATGCAAAGATGGACTCAATTAAGGACAGAAATGGTATGGACCTAACAGAAGCAGAAGATGTTAAGAAGAGGTGACAAGAATACACAGAAGAACTATACAAAAAGATCATCATGAACCAGATATTCACAATGGTGTGATCACTCACCAAGAGCCAGACATCCTGGAATGTGAAGTCAAGTGGGCCTTAGGAAGCATCACTACGAACAAAGCTAGTGGAGGTGATGGAATTCCAGTTAAGCTATTTCAAATCCTAAAAGATGATGCTGTGAAAGTGCTACACTCAATATGTCAGCAAATTTGGAAAATTCAGCAGTGGCCACAGGACTGGAAAAGGTCAGTTTTCATTTCAATCCCAAAGAAAGGCAATGCCAAAGAATGTTCAAACTACCGCACAATTGCACTCATCTCACACTCTAGTAAAGTAACGGTCAAAATTCTCCAAGCCAGGCTTCAAGAATACGTGAACCGTGAACTTTCAGATGTTCAAGCTGGTTTTAGAAAAGGAAGAGGAACCAGAGATCAAATTGCCAACATCTGTTGGATCATCGAAAAAGCAAGAGAGTTCCAGAAAAACATCTACTTTTGCTTTATTGACTATGCCATAGCCTTTGACTATGTGTGGATCACAACAAACTGTGGAAAATTCTGAAAGATATGGGAATACCAGACCACCTGACCTGCCTCTTGAGAAACCTGTATGCAGGTCAGGAAGCAACAGTTAGAACTGGGCATGGAACCACAGACTGGTTCCAAATAGGGAAAGGAGTTGATCAAGGGTGTATATTGCTTATTTAACTTAAATGCAAAGTATGTCATGAGAAACAATGGGCTGAATAAAGCACAGACTGGAACAAGAATGCCAGGAGAAATATCAATAACCTCAGATATGCAGATGGCACCACCCTTATGGCAGAAAGCGAAGAAGAACTAAAGAGCCTCTTGATGAAAGTGAAAGAGGAGAGCGAAAAATTTGTCTTAAAACTCAACATTCAGAAAACTAAGATCATGGCATCCAGTCCTATCACTTCATGGCAAATAGATGGGGATACAGTGGAAACAGTGAGAGATTTTATTTTGGGGGGCTCCAAAATCACTTACTGCAGATGGTGACTGTAGCCATGAAATTAAAACACACTTATTCCTTGGAAGAAAAGTTATGACCAACCTAGACAGCATATTAAAAAGCAGAGACATTACTTTGCCAACAAAGGTCTGTCTAGTCAAAGTTATGGTGTTTCCAGTAGTCATGTTTGGATGTGAGAGTTAGACTATAAAGAAAGCTGAGCACCGAAGAATTGATGCTTTTGAACTGTGGTGTTGGAGAAGACTCTTGAGAGTCCCTTGGACTGCAAGGAGATCCAACCAGTCCATCCTAAAGGAAATTGGTCCTGAATATTCATCAGAAGGACTGATGCTGAAGCTGAAACTCCAGTATTTTGACCACCTGATGGGAAGAGTCAACTCACTGGAGAGTTGATGCTGGGAAAGATTGAAGGCAGGAGGAGAAGGGGACAACAGAGAATGAGATGGTTGGATGGCATCACCAACTCAATGGACACGAGTTTGAGTAGACTCTGGGAGTTGGTGATGGACAGGGAGGACTGGCATGCTGCAGTCCATGGGGTCGCAAAGAGTCGGACACGACTGAGCGACTGAACTGATATTTCTTTATGCTATATAGTTTTTCTCTAGTGATGAAGTATGCCATTAGTGGTTTATATACCTTTTTACTATTTCCAAACTCTTTCAGGAAGGCATAACTGATCTATAATATTTCTACTCCTGCATAAATTGGCCCTTTTCTTCCTTTTATGTAAGTTTGTTTCTGGATCTGTCTTTACTTTTACTTTGTTTTATGGTCTGATCTTTATTTCCCTAACATATTTCTCAACATTTTTCCTGTGGGGTCCTAAAATAGGTAAAGTGAGTGAGTTCTATATCTGCTACAATCATTTATTTTTTGAAAGAAGCTTGTCCACCTTCACCTCCCTGAGCATAATAGTAGTTAACTGCATGGACCCTGTAGCCAAACCACCTTGATTCCAATCCCATATCTACAATGTACTAACTGCATTGCCATTGATACGTTACTTAACTTCCCTATACCTCAACTTCCACAGCTATGAAAGAAATGATAATAGCGCATCTGTCATATAAGATTATGTTAAGGATAAAGCCACTTAATATGTATAAAATGTTTGGTACAACACTTCAACATAGTAGCAACTCTATGTGTGTGTGAGTGTGTGTGTGTGTGTGTGTATTCAGTCGCTCAGTTGTGACTCTTTGTGACCCCATGGACTGAGCCCACAAGGCTCCTCTGTCCATCGGATTCTCCAGGCGAGAATACTAGAGTGGGTTGCCATTCCCTCCTTCAGGGGATCTTCCCAACACAGGAACCGAACCCATGTCTCCAATGTCTCCTGCCTTCACAGACAGACCTGTTACCTCTGAGCCACCTGGGCTGACCCAGGAACTCTATGTACTGTGCTCAGTAGGTCGGTTGTGTCCAATTCTTCATTATCCCATGGACTGTAGCCTGCCAAACTCCTCTGTCCTTGGGGATTCTCCAGGCAAGAATGCTGCAGTGCGTTGCCATGCCCGCCTCCAAGGGATCTTCCCAACCCAGGAATCGAACCCAGGTCTCCCACACTGTAGGTGGATTCTTTACTCTCTGAGCCAGCAGGGAAGCACAGCTAGCTATTTCTAATATAATCCCACATAGTAGCAATTCTCTCAGTCAAACATCTCAACCAGGCTTGGGCTCAATCGACTTTAGTTTCCCCATACTCCCATTTGGTATCTCTCTTCCTTCCTTTAGAACATTGGTTCTCAGATGTATTCCTTGGATCAACAGCATGAGCTTTACCTGCAACTTATTAGAAGTGCAAGATCTTAGACTCTGTCCCAAGCCAGCTGATAAAAACTCTAGGGTGGGGTGAATCAATCCTTTTCAACTAGCCTTCCCTGTGATTCTAATACAAGCTCAAGGTTTTGAAACTACAGATTCCTAATTCAATCATTTTAATTATGTTTTCTCCATAAACCAGCAGTAACCCTATAACTTTATCACCTTGAAAATTATGCCTTGTTTTTCTCTAATGCTTATCTTCTTAACTTTCACTTTCAAATCTGTTCAAATTTTCTGATACTAGATGGTGTGGCCATTCCATTCTTCTGTGAGGCAGTTCCCCAATCACACCTTTTGACCCTTAGGTGCCACTTTAGAGATTATGATCAAAGTGGTTGGGATGTGCCTTGGCCACTAAGATTTTTAAAAGAGTGCTTCTAATGTGCAGCTAGGTTGAGCACATTGATCTATACTCTTTTGGGCACAAGTGATCCTGAAATCTCTTTGTCCAGATATTAATTTGAGAACAGTGTTTCCCTGCCTTCCCTGGTAATTTACATTATTTGGCCCTTAATAAGAATACACACCCCATGGCCACATCTCAGTCCTGGCAAGTCAGAATCTCCAAGAAAGCCCCAGGAAGTGGTAATTTTTAGACAACTACCCCAGGTGATTCTTCTCATGCTGGAAATAAGAAAGAGTGCACATGCTTGTGATCAGTCTCTTCAGCCCTGTCTGACTCTTTGCAAGCCTATGGACTGTGGCCTACCCTCTCTGTCCATGGGATTCTCTACGCAGGAATACCGGAGTGAGTTGTCATTTCCTTCTCCAGGGGATCTTCCCAAGCCAGGGATGAAACCCATATCTCCTGTATCTCTTAAGAAAGAGTGATATATTATAAAGAAATAAGTATGTATGACTCTTGCTACTTTTAACTGAAGGATGAGAATACTATCTAGATCAGTGCACTAAATCTTAGTCTTCACATTTTATTATCTCTGCACTCAATAATTATGTCATAAGCCAAATGATGATTCTATTTAAATTTCCAAGGGAGGAAGATATGTGATTTGGATTTATGTTTTAGAAAGAAAATGAAATTTCAGAGCAGTCTTCAGCAAGAATGAAACCTAAATTCCCTGCTAATCTTGAAAGGTTAACCTTGTTTTCTCAACTGGAAAAAATGACCAAGTTCACCATCCCATGCATAAAAACTCCCACTACTACTCTGAAAAAAAATTTTTTTAATTAAAATGAGCATGAAAAAAAAACTTTATATAGAGATTATAACCTTACTGGTGATATGATAACTAAATACCAATTAATTACTAGAAAGTTAGCATTATAGAGGTTAAATAATCATTTGGCAAGAAAGATTACAAAATCCAAATTAAAACACCAAGAAATTTAATTTGTCAAAATTACCATAAAACTCGCACAGTGTTTCTGTGGAATTAATAAGACAGAACTCAGTGTGGTAGTGACATTACAGGGTAACTTTATGTATTTCTAATGCAATAAATGTGCCTCTATCAATTAAATGCACAGTTTTAGTATTTAACTTGTAATGGTTATCTTGCTAAATGACAAGAAGTACATTCATTAGGTTATGTGATTTAATTTATTATCATAAAATTTATTCAGCTTTATAGATTCTTAAAATAGCTGAATTCGTTTCACCAGATTTAGGACTCATTTAGACAATATCGCTTCTATGTTTTGCTTGAAACTTTAATCTTAATTGAGATCGTTTGACTCAGGCAAAATGCATCTGTAGCCAGGCTTAACAATCATGGGTACCTAAAGAAGATCTGATAGTTTCCCCTTGAATTATTCAACAGCTATGACTGTATCAGTCTGTACAACTTCAAAATAGGGAGGGTTCGGAAACCATCTATTTGTTCTAGCCTGCTGCTGCTGCTAAGTCACTTCAGTCATGTCTGACTCTATGCGACCCCACAGATGGCAGCCCACCAGGCTCCTCTGTCCATGGGATTCTCCAGGCAAGAGTACTGGAGTGGGTTGCCATTTTCTTCTCCACTGTTCCAGCCATCAAACATTAAAGCATAATGAACAGACTATAATAATAATTTGCCCAAGCAGCTTTGCTCAAAATTCAAAATACAAATAAGTGACATAGATAGGATAGTTTTGACCAAAGCAGCAGCAATATAGTTGAGCACTTTTTAATACTGGGCTGAAGGGTCCCTGGAATCCTGGTGAAATCTGCCCGCTTACCTTGACAGCCAGTTCTACACACAACTTGTTCCTACCAAAATGACTCAAGCCTTCTACCTATTTCTAATGTAATAAATATGCTTTTATAAATTAAATACACAGTTTTAGTATTTAGCTTGTAATGATTATCTTGCTAAACAACAAGAAGCACATTCACTCCGTTATGTGATTTAGTTTATCTCCATAAAATTTATTCTGCTTTATAGATGCTTAAAATAGCTGAATTCACTATGTTTTGCTTCAAACCTAATGTCCCAATTGTTGTAGCTCACCCTTCCATCCAGGCTTCCCTGGTGGATCAGATGTTAAAGAATCTGCCTGCAATACAGGAGACCAGGGTTAGATCCCTGGGTTGGGAAGATCCTCTGGAGAAGGGAATAGCTGGCTACCCACTCCACTATTCTTGCCTGGAGAATTCCATAGACAGAGGAGGTTGGCGGGCTACAGTCCATAAGGTTGCGAAGAGTTGGACATGACTGAGTGACTAACATACACATACACCCTTCCATCCAAGCGCTCCTCTTCGTGTCCTACTTTCCTTTCTCTCTTCGGGGTGACAGCTATAATCTAATTAACTAAGCAGCTATAATTAAATCCACTGTGTTTGCTAAAACAATGATTCTCACACTCTAATTACACTTGAGGATCTGGTCAAAATGCAAATTCCAGGGCCTGTGATTTTTGCAGTTTTATCCTGCTTCAGCATCCTGTTGAGCCAAAGATCACACTTTTGAGTAGAAAGAAGCTAAAAGGTCACTCTTTTCCTTTAACTTAAGCAGTATCTTTTCAGTCTAGTCCAAAAATTCAGTGCCTCAGAAAAATGAAGAATTCTTGGCTTAATTGCAGACCTACTGAATCTGAATCTCTGTGGAATGAACCCAGGAATCTACAGTTTTAATAATCTCCCCCATGTGATTCCTGTACAGATCAAAGGCTAAGTTACAAGTTCATCTCCAATCTCATTCCTAAATCTTCCAGGTCATGGCTATGTGTCTTGAGAGCTGTTCTTTACAGATTTGGCCCCAAATAAAAAAGCAAATCAAATAGTGGAGGCAGAAAACAGAATGACAGTTTAGGCGAAAACTCATTTTGGGAGAGTAAAACATTCAAATCATCCGTGGAGCAACGAATTCATTCTAAACCACAAAGCAGCCCTTTAATTTCCTCTGATGTGGACACCTTGGAGATTACATAAAAATTCCTGTAAATAAAGTTCTTTTGTGCTACTGGCAATAGTGGAAGTGGTTGCAACAGCATGTGAGTTTCTGAGTTATCTCACTTGGCTATCTCCAGCTTGCCAATTTTCTCTTATTGACATTGCTTCCAAATGCCATTACTTGGTACCACACGGCGGGTGCTAAGTCATCGCCAGTAATTACATGCTTCACTAGAAGCTCAGAGCCTACATGCTCAGGAGCATGTAAAAGCTGTCATGAAAATGTAAAAATAGGGACTCAAGCATGGGGCTTCTCAAAAGATCTACATGCAGCTTCAAACAGCAACATTTTAATAGAAGTAAACATACTCCAAACTGAGCAGCTTTCTCCTAAAAATGTAAAGATGAAATGTATCCAGGTTAGTATTTTTTGGAAACATCACCAAAAAAAGGCATAAATGAAATGACTTTCTGAAAGTACAGCATTGAAACTAGCCCACAAATACATATAGACCTCATGTAGCACTTACCCTCCATTAACACTGCCTCCCCTTTATCCCAAAGGGAAATCACTGACTAAGAATCCAATTCACTTGCTAAGTCTAGAAGTTTACTACTGTGCAGATAAGTATGTTGAGCTTATTGTGATATTTCCAAGAAGTGATATTCTGAGTGATATTTCTTTCAGACATTACTTTGTATTCTTCAAAGAACTTGATTTTAAGCATGGTGTATTTTGTTGCTCAAAGGAGAATGTGGAAGTAAGTCAAGACTTCACAAATTCTGTACAGAGGTATGCAATTTAAAACTTTGACATTTTCAGGAATATGTAAGGATTCAAGTCAAATTTAGCTTATTATAAATCATTCTGCCTCACCCTAGGGAAAATCAAATAGAAGGAGAATTCTTTGACATCAGGGAAAAGAAATACTTATTGCTATATCTACATGTGATATATATGGCAAAGATAAAAGGGAAGGAGAAAAGGACAAAAAAGTTAAAAACAGAAAAGTGAATCCAATTAAAATAAAATTCCAGTAAATTAAAAACTTGAACACTAAATTTTCTTAATATATTTGATCCTAACTAAGAAACTGTTTACTTTTACTCCTTATTTGAACTCCATACTTCATTTTATAAGTGGAATGCTTTCTTTAATGTACATTGATAAATGAAAACTTAATTCTGTTTTCACAAAAAAGAAAAATAGTAACTAATATTAGTTCTAAGATGCAAAACTACACTGTAGGAGTGAGATTATAAACAATAAACTATACTCTCAAGACGATGGTGATCTAATGCCTGGGAAGTAGGGAGACACTTAAATAACCCTACAAATATCTACATTAACAACCGATGTAAGTGATGTAAGAGGGTAGAAAACATTAATGTGGTTCAAAAGGGTGATACCATAGCATTGAGAAATCAAGGACTGCTTCATGCAGTAGATGCTGCTTGTGCAAGGTTTTAGAAGGATTAATTTTAAAATTAAGAAGGTTAAAGAAAAGCTACAACAAAAATAGAAAGGTTGGAAAGCACAGAATGTGTTTGGTTGAATTATGTATGTATACTTCTCTGGGGTTCATATAAGAAAGAAGTGAAGAGGCAGCTAATAAATTAGTAGGAAGCCAGGTCATAGAGGCACTTGACTAGCAAGCTAAGGACCTTTTCTTGATTCAACAATGGAAAATCTTTAAATGCATTAGAGTAAATAAATGACATAATTTGTCTTTCTATATGATGGATTTGAATACAGATTAGACTAGGTAGAAAGTAACTATGGAAGAGCTGTCTTGGAGATACACAGGAAGAGAAAGCCAAGGAGGATCAGACGGATAGGACAGATATTGAGGAGACACAAACCATGGAACTTGATAACAGGGTGGATGAAAAGTTTAACCACAGAGCTAAGGAAGTATAGGAGAGGGAGGGCTTCCCAGGCATAGTTATGCAAATAAAATACGTGACTGACTTTGCTTCACTAACCTTGCTTTAACAAATAAGATAAAACAATAGGAACTGAGCTGATATATAAGCAGACTGTGTAAGAAATATTCCTCAAAATTTTTTGCCTGAATTTACTTATATAATTTCAGTTTTTAAGCAATATTATACATGCCAACATCTTTAGTACAGTTTTATATATGAGGTGTTCATCACTGAACAACAAAAATTCACTGAGAAATTAATATTGTACCATTGTTAGTGCCTTTTTATGATGTGATAAAAGTTAGCTATAGTTTGATCAATAACCTTTTCCTAAAATATTTATGCTGTCTCAGGCACTGTGTTAGAACTAGAGGTGTCAACATTGAAAAAGAAGCTGGCTCACTTTAAAGAAATTATTGTCTAAAAGAGTAGAAAAGCCATTTAAGTATAACACAGCTTGAGAGTTCAGGACACAGTGCAACTGTGGACAAAAGTTGAACACCTAGCGCTGGTTTGACAGATCAAAGAAGGCATCTTCAGCCTGATCGTAAGGGATAACTTGACCAACTGAAATAAATGAGGCAGACATGAAAGAATTTCTCAGCAGAGGAGATGGCAGTGAGAAAACAGAAAGAATTGTGGGTGTTAATAAAGGAGAGGACTATAAGGAGAGGATGATGAAGAAAGGTTTATGTGAAAGAATTTGGGATTTTACCGAGAAGAAAAGAAGTCATGAAATCTTTAAGCAGTCGAGGGGCTTAATCACATGTGCGTGTTACAAAGGTTACTCCAGGTGCAAAGCAAAGGAACAAAAGAGAAAGTGGCTTTGTATTGTAGAAAATGAAAGGAGATACTAGTGTATTTAACTAAATATTTAAAAGAGAATATAAGTAAAGTATACTATGACATAGCAGAATGGGTAAAGCAATAGATGAGGGAGATAAGAAGATCTAAGATAATGGCAGAAAGATGAACTAAAAAGCCTCTTGATGAAAGTGAAAGAGGAGAGTGAAAAAGTTGGCTTAAAGCTCAACATTCAGAAAACTAAGATCATGGCATCTGATCCCATCATTTCATGGGAAATAGATGGGGAAACAGTGGAAGCAGTGTCAGACTTTGTTTTGGGGGGCTCCAAAATCACTGCAGATGGTGACTGCAGCCATGAAGTTAAAAGACGCTTACTCCTTGGAAGGAAAAGTTATGACCAATCTAGACAGCACATTAAAAAGCAGACACATTACTTTGCCAACAAAGGTCCGTCTAGTCAAGGCTATGGTTTTTCCAGTGGTCATGTATGGATGTGAGAGTTTGACTATAAAGAAAGCTGAGTGCCAAAGAACTGATGCTTTTGAACTGTGGTGTTGGAGAAGACTCTTGAGAGTCCCTTGGACTGCAAGGAGATCCAACCAGTCCATCCTAAGGGAGATCAGTCCTGGGTGTTCACTGGAAGGACTGATGCTGAAGCTGAAACTCCAGTACTTTGGCCACCTCATGCGAAGAGTTGACTCATTGGAAAAGGCCCTGATGCTGGGAGGGATTGGGGGCAGGAGGAGAAGGGGACAACGGAAGATGAGATGGCTGGATGGTATCACCGACTCGATGGGCATTAGTTTGAGTAAACTCCGGGAGTTGGTGATGGACAGGGAGGCCTGGCATGCTGCAATTCATGGGATCGTAAAGAGTCAGACATGACTGAGCAACTGAACTGAACTGAACTGAACTGAAGATAATGCCAAGATCCTCAGATTGAATAACCAGGGAGATAGTTGATATATTCAATAAAATGGGGGGGGGGGGCAGTGGAGAAAAGACCAACTCTGGAATTATTGAACTTTATGTATGTTAGGTCTTCCCTAGTGGCTCAATCAGTAAAAACAGTCTGCCGGCAATGCAGGAGACCCAGGTACAATCCCTGGGTTGGGAAGAGCTCCTGGAGAAAGGAAATGGCAACCCACTCTGTATTCTTGCCGGGAGAATTCCATGGACAGAGGAGTCTGGTGGGCTACAGTCTGTGGGGTCACAAAGGGTCGGACATGACTGAGTGACTAACAGTTTCACTTTCTTTCTATTGGCGACTGTACACACAGATTTGAAGCAAAGAAGAAAGAGCAGGTCTAGAGATTAGTCATCAGCACCAAATATGGCAACTTAAATAAAGGAAGTAGAGGAAATTGTTAAGGGATACTATTCAGACTGATAAAAAGAGAAGACAGAGGATGGAGCCTAGATAATACTAAAATTTAATGCAAAAAAACAAATGTCAGGAATGAAACAGGAAAACGAGAAGAGTGAACTATGATAAAGCCAAAAAAAAAAGCATTTATAAGGAAAAATATATTAATGCTGCTGAGTGGTCATGGATGATAAGAACTGAAAAGTGTCTACTGTACTCATTAACAAGAATATTATGAGCAAACACAGGAAGAATATGCTTGTGGATTAATGGGGCAACTTAGCTTGCAGTGAATAAGAGAAGGGAAATTCTGAAAAGTAATTACAGACTTTTGGACAGAGTTGGATAGATATTTAGAGAGGGACATAGAATAAATAAAAGACTATTTTAAGGAGGAAAAGACCTGGCATTTACCAAATGCTCATTGGAATTTTGAGTGCAGAATGACCTTGAAGATATAGGATGGAATCAAAGCACCTCCCAGTGAAATAAATAAATTTAAGGGAGAAAGTATTTTTTCTTTATATGAAAAAAAAAATAATGGATTCAAATTTTTTCTTATCCAAGTGTATTAGTTTTCTATTGCTGTGTTAAAAATTACTACAAACTTAGCTGTGTACAAATACACAACTTTCTTATCTCACAGTTTTCATGGGCTGGATACTGGTTACCTAAGTCATCCCAGGGCCTGATGAAGTAAAATCAAGGTGTTGACTGGGCCTGTGTCCCATCTGGGGCTCATGTCCCCGTCTAAACTCACTAGCTGTTTGCAGAAATCAGTTCCTTGCAACTGTGAAACTGTACTCCCTGCTTTATTGTTGGTCATCAACCAGGTGCTGTGCTAGCAAACCACTTGCTGTCTCTTCCATGCTACCCTCTCCACAAGATGACAGTTTGCTTCCTCAGAGCCAATGAGAGAATAGCATTGCTGCTTCAAACCTCTGCAACATCAGAAAAAGCTCAGACTCTTTTCATGGGTCGCCAGTTTAGACCAGGCCCACCAAGCATCATTTCCCCTGAGATGAACTCAAAGTCAACTGATCTGCAACCTTAATTCAATCTGAAAAATTTCTACACCTTTGTCCTCTACTGTAATCTAACCACGGAAGTGACCTCCATTCTATTCACAGGTTCTTTCCACACCCATGGGTGGGGATACTACAGACTATATACTCCAGGAGACAGGAATCTTGAGAGCCATCTCAGAATCCTGCTTAACATATCAAGAAAGCCATCACCCTGAGTTGAAATATTTTTCTTTTCTTTCTGAAATGGAAATGTGTTCACTATTCACTTAATAAGTGTGTCCTCATCTCTAAATACATATATTGTTTTACATCTTTTACTGAAGTCTTTCCGAATTTTAAGAGAACAAATCTAAAAAAAAAAAAAAAAACAAGAAAAAAAAAACTAGAAGTTTAATATTTATTGAAAAAAGCAACACAATTGAGAGCTGGTGGGACCCTCCTAATGCAAAGTTGGGGGAATAGAAGAATTGCAGACAGATCCCATTATTCTACATAGAGATCTAAATCATGGTATTCAATAAAACTGGGGGAAAAAAAGATAACAGGAAAATAACGGCAATTCTTACAACTGTGTATTACAACCCTCTGCACCTGTCTTGATGAAATTATCCTTGGGAATTTTTGCTTGGGCTGACACTAACTGTTCTCCCTCTTCTAGGACCGTATGGGCCCAGTGTTTGAGGTAGCATTGGCTTTCCCTATTCCCTAAAGGGTTAGTTTCCATAAGCATACTCGGTTCTGGACTTTCTCAGAAAAGGAAGAACAGAGTGTTGGGGATTCTTTACCTTTTGAATTCTGGCTCTCTTCATAAATGAATGGAGACTAACAGGTGGGAGGTAGGTACCTATTCATAATGGAATCTGATCCTACTATCAGCCTTCAAAATTACTTTCAAAACATGGATAGCACAAACTAGTTCCCACTTACTGTGTTCTTTCAGTACTGCAAAAAACTAAACTATAATAGAATTCAAATGACAAAACTGAAAAATGATGCAACAAATGTATCTTTTCTGGCATGTAATTTGTACTGGAAATTATAACACCTACCAAAAAAAAGGTATAACACAGTATCTCTCCATCAGCAAATTGATAAGATGATCAGGTTCTAAGACTATCTAAACACAGTGCAGTTAACAATTAACAGTCTCTTTCACAGGGGTGGAAAGAGGATGAGGGTGTAAATGTTAAGTACAAATCAGATATATTCACACACGTGATCTAGGAAAATAATGTAAGATAGATAAAAGAAAGAAAAACAACAATAGCTATTAGTCATTGAATCCCTGTGCTGTTATAGCCATTTAAGTGCATATTGTGTCTACATCATCACAGGTGTTCACAGTGGCCTAGCAAGTAGATTTGTATCACTTTTTGAAATCTTGCAATAGGGGTAGACAGAAAGGTTAAGAAACTTTTCCAGGGACACAGAAAGAGTGAGAGGCTGTAATGTGTCCTCGAGTTTAGCTGACTTCAAGGCCAGTGCAATTGCTCATATATCACATTGCCTCTGGTGAGAAGGAACGCCAGTGAGGAGTCTGATGTCATATGTCTCCGGAGCACTGGAGTAGCACATGCTGAAATAACTTTAGATTCTTCTGATCGCTCAGCGATCATATTTTTTAGAAAAGTGCCACAAAACATAAATTGATCATATCCTCTTGCCCTGCATATGAGAATACGTCCTCAAACTGGTTTATTTTCATAGTATTTTTAATAACAAAGACGTTTTAAAAACAAACACCTTATCCATGAACGATTTCTGTATCAGAGATGGTATAGATGATTCTTGGATTTGGTCATTTCTCTTCCTCTGGTTAAAACTAAATTTTAAAAAGACTCCAGTTAAACAATGCTTTGAATAAATAATGCACAATACCTTAATTTCTCAGACTTCTTTCCTAGGCTTTAGCCGGTACAAATCTGCACCTGTCTTTTTGAAAAAAATATTATCTGAGGGAGAAAAATCACTATCTGAGGGAGAAAAAGACACACTACTTTAGTAACATACTTGTGAGTGCTGGGAATGACTCTATGGCTTTTGTGTTATTAGATGTGGATATAACTGCTGTTTCCTTCCTTTTTGAGAAGCCAACATAAGAGACTTCTGCCTGCATGTCCAGAGCCAGAAACTCATTTTAATAGCAGCCCTGCAAGGCAGCACAGGGAACTAAACTGTAACAGGTACTGCTAGTTTTCTAATGAACTGAACTACACAATCACAGCAAATAGTAAGAAAACCCTGAAGGCTGATTTTTGTGTCTATTTATTTTAGCAGTATTCAAGGCAAAAACTAATCAGAGAGGGATATTTGTTAAAATGAATGCTTCCTTGGCTAAGTGAGTCCGGCTTTAACAACTTTTCATTGATACTTGACATGTATTCTGACTACTCTTTTATATTTCATTTTTCGAAAGGATTCATTTAGATGGAGAGTATGAGGAAAGAAAGGTTGGTGAAATTTGTCAGCTGAATTTTGCAAAATTTTGTAATAAATCAGGTGTTGACTTCCTCTTGGACAGATTTAGGAATCAAGAAACCAAAATAACCAACCCTCCCTTCTATTTATATTTTCCCATACAAATTATATAAGGAAATGAGATAAATACCCTAATACCTTATGGTGTCATTCTTTATATTGAGCCTATATATGCACAAAGGGAATTGTGGCCCTTAAGAACTATTTGATGTAAGTTGCAAACCTGGATAATTTAGTGAATAAAACAGCAACTTGCGAGTTCAAAGAAACTCATCTCAAGCTATGATTGCCTAAAGTGAGCAAATTTATGTAAATTGGCCCCTACCTGTTATTTTATATTCTTATAACAAAGAAGAAAAACTTGCAATGTGAAGGAGTTTAAACTTACATATAATTTTAAGTCAGAGAACAGTGTTTTGGTTTGGTACAGGCCATGAGATGTCAGAAAAACGAGCATGACTCAAAGGAACATACAGTCAATGCTCATATGCATTTAAATGTGTAGAGAAACCAGCGAGAACTGCCACATACCTGAATCACCTCAGTCATTCTTTCCTAATTATTTTCCCCCTCTCCCTGCCATGCATCTTTTTAGATTGGTTTTTCTGCTAAAGGTCCCTCCTGCCTTTTCTTTCTCCTGATCTCTCAGGCTCTAGAACAGGGATTGGGAAAATAATAATGGTGGTTTGCCTGGTCATACACCAATACAACTGAACTCAACATTCAGAAAACTAAGATCATGGCATTTGGTCCCATCGCTTCATTGCAAACAGTGGAAACAGTGACAGACTTTATTTTGGGGGGGCTCCAAAATCACTGCAGATGGTAACTGCAGCCATGAAATTAAAAGACACTTGTTCCTTGGAAGAAAAGTTATGACCAACCTAGACAGCATATTAAAAAGCAGAGACATTACTTTACCAACAAAGGTCTGTCTAGTCAAAGCTATGGTGTTTCCAGTAGTCATGTATGGATGTGAGCGTTGGACTATAAAGAAAGCTGAGTGCCAAAGAATTGATGCTTTTGAACCGTGGTGTTGGAGAAAATTCTTGAGAGTCCCTTGGACAGCAAGGAGATCCAACCAGTCCATCCTAAAGGAAATCGGCCCTGAATATTCATTGGAATGACTGATGCTGAAGCTGAAACTCAAATACTTTGGCCACCTGATGCAAAGAACTGACTCATTTGAAAAAGACCTTGTTGCTGGGAAAGATTGAGGGCTGGAGGAGAAGGGGACAACAGAGGATGATTTTGTTGGATGGCCTCACCAACTCAATGGACATGAGTTTGAGTAAACTCCGGCAATTGGTGATGGACAGGGAGGCCTGGCGTGCTGCAGTCCATGGTGTCACAAACAGCTGGACATGCTGAGTAACTGAAATGAACTGAACACCAATATAAAGAAGATAAGGGTTGTTTGGGGCATTGGAGAAAAATGTTGTTTCTTATAGATCGCTTCCCCAAAAGATGACTGGTGAGAGGTAATCAGGTAACCTAGAAATTTATGTCAGAGTAATGTACAGATATTTGAGCTTCAGCCTCCTTCCAATCTGTGAGCAGAAATACTCTCCACGCATTCTCCACAGGTACTACTGCTTGAGGGTGGGAGGTGAGGATGAAGAGAGCTACTCTACTCCTCAGTACTCATTTATGACTCTCAAAATTTAATCCCTGTGTCCAAAGTAAGTTTTATCATTGGGTTTTTGTCCTCTTTAAAAATACTCCATTAAAAAATATATATCCTTTAAAAAATGGATAAATCTCTCAAAACATAGCATTTCAAAGAAAGGTTATAAAGTTAAAATAAGAGTTAAAATTATTCACTATTGCCAAGTATATTTTAAAACATCATTAAATCAGTGGAAATTGCTGCAAAAACAAATAAAATAGAGTGATAATTCCAGTTGCATCCATATCCATATATATGCACATGTTATATATTTATGTATTAAAAATGCTACATCATAGATGTAAAGGGAGAATTTATTTTAAAATGTAATGTGATAACTGCTGAGCAATTTGGAGAAACAAATATCAATCATATACAACCTCACAACATATATTATTATATGATATGTAAGCTCCACATGCATAAAAGAGCTATTTTACAATATGTAAAATTTCTTTACATTATGTAAAAAATGTATAGAATGATAAAAATAATGATTTTAAAAGAGGAAAATCATTTAGATAACTATCTGCAGCAAAATTTATATATATAAAAACTAATATATATGCTATATAAAAAGTATATGGAAATTAGTATGAAAGATAACACTAAAATGAAAAAAGTGACATGAACTTAAGATTAATAGAGTAAAATATATATATATATAAAATGTTCAACTCTACTGGTTTTTAAAAGAACACACTGATACAAGAGTAATGTGCCTTTTTAAAAGCCAAAACAATGAGGGAATTTGGTAATCAAGTTGACACTCTCATACATAACATAAAAAGTAATAAATTGAAAGATCCCTTTTGAAAAAATGATTTTTCAGTATATTTTAAGACATATGAATTTCTTTATCCCAATTATCTCACTTTTGGCAGGACGATAAAGGAAATAAAAAAGATAATAAAAAATGAGGAAAAGTTAATACACATGAAAATATTTAGAGTAACAAATATAAAGCTATTAAAATTATGAGGATTCTATAACAGAAAAATATATATTTATAACATTAAATAAAAAAGAACAGTTATATCTATTAATTACAAATATTTTTAAAAAATCATGCCTAGATAGGAATTACATGGGGAAAAAGAATACTTAAAGAAGCTTGACTCATTAAATCTTTGATTGTGGATCATTTTAAAGCATTGTATTTTGATCCAATCAATGTTGCAATCTTATTTATCCAGTAAAAATAATTCCTTCAAAGTGAAAATTCATGGCAGGGTATAACAAAAACTCTTGCGGTTCCTCACTATCCAGTCTCATTTTTCACAAAAATTTTATCTGGGCATAAGGCCACCAGAATTAAGGCAACATGGCCCAGTCTCCTTCGTAGCCAAGTATGGCCATGTGCCTAATTCCTGGGCAATGTGCCACGAGTGTGGGTGCTCGGTAGCAGCTTCCTGAATCCTCCCTTACCAGACAGCTGTCACGTGGCTTCCCTCCTACTTCTACATTGCTTCCTCCTGTAGCCAGGCTGTCAATGGCAACCCGGACAAGGGCCAATCCAGAGTGACAAGGCAGCATGAACTGGAGGGAACCTGGGTCCTTCAAGAGGCATATTTGGTCCTTCAAGAGCAGAGGCATATTTCAGCTCTGGTTTGCCCATCTCTGCCCTTTGTTGACATAAAGAAAAGAATAGGGACTAAACTTTCTTGCATAAACCACTACTAATTTTCACTTCTCTGTTACTCACAGCAGAATCTTAACCTACTAAATGCCAAGAAGGTTATCCCAAAAGCCAGTTAGCTGACAGCCATAATCAGTTGAAAATTACTGACAGCAAGTTAGAGATAACAATCTGGGGGCAGTAGGAAACTTTTTAGATTTTTAGGTTGGCAAGACTAACCCTAAGGCATTCAAATTAACTGACTGGATCTAGGCGGTTAGTTCCTCCATGCCAAGCATTCTTAATGGGAGTGGCATTGACCCAAGGGAATGAAAATTGACTCTTGCTGGGACAAAAAATTGTTAGCTATTATAATGGTCTTTGGCTCTCCAACATGCCACAATACATAAAGGGACATACAATATATCTATGGTATTAACATTTCATGGGGGTTGGGCTAGCATTTAGGAAAAAATGGTCTAAAAATGCTCCTTAGGAGGGTGATAATGAAAAAAAAAAAATGTTAAGGAATGCTGCTCACTGTGAAATGTCCTCTCCTGCCCGTTCTACCAAACGAATCCTACTCACTCTTAGACTCCTTAGCTTCCCCAAATTTTTTAACCATTTGTCACATTGTTTTGTTAGTGATTGTTTATTTTTTCATCTTTCCCACTAGATTTTTTGCAGATTCTAAGAAAATGATTATGATTTTCAATTCTGCGTCTATAACACACTGATTGGCATATATTAATAGCACAAGAAATGTGAATGGTTGAATGAACACCCCAGGGACAATTTTCCTTTAAGTCTGAAGCTCTAGCAAGTCTCACTTTACAATGGACCAATTCTCCCTCTGCTTGAGTGGTGACAAAATAAGACAACCACTGAGAACACATAGCATTTTTCAAACAATATGTTGAAGAACTAGGTAAGAGAATTCAGTTCAGCCACAAGAACACCCTGTTTCTACTTAACTGTACCAATTCAAGTTTTCCTGGGGAAAAAAAAAAATTAAAAGCTTTAACTTTCTTCATGCATTACTACTTAGCATTTTCCTTTTTAATTTCAAACATTAAGTTGACTTAAAATTTGTTGTTTTAACAATAGGGCAGAGTCTGATATTTGGTATTTATACAAACATTTCTGAAAAGGCCACAGCTAAAGAGAATCTAAGCTTTTCCTCTTTACAGGAAATATCGAAAACATTAATTACAAACACAAGTCTGTTTGCTAGTGGTTTATTCTATCAGTGTCATTCAATAACACAGAGTAATTCCATTTAAATAGTAGTCACTGAGTACTTACAACATATGAAGTGTTGAGCAAGGTCTATAGGGAATTTAGAGTAAAATAAAGCATGCCCCATCTTCACAATTCTTATCTTCTATTTGAGAAAATATCATACAAGGTAATATAGTTTGTGTTATGAACAATAAAATATAGATGTTTCAGAATTTGAGAAAGAACATAAAATTCATCCAAATGAGATCTCATGGATATGTTGGCTTTCAGTATTCATTTTGAAGGAGGAATAGGATTATCATAGGAGATAGGAGACAAGGTACAGAGGCGATGGATAGTGCAGAACCAAGCAAGTACACAATACCTTTTGAGAACAGCGCATTATCTACATATGATTTATATGCACGTTAAATTTGAGAAACACTTGAATAGCACCCATGTAGCAAAGTGAAAGAAAAGGCAATAGCAAGTAGCCTAAAGCCATTTCCAAGAGAAGTTATTATGCTTTGACAAAAATGTTAGCCAGTAGGGACCATTGGCAGTCCTTTTAACATGCAAGCAGGAGCTATGCTTTTGGCAGATTAGCATAACATATTTACAAGGTAATTTACAAAGACTTTCAGATATAAGGAGAACAACAATTCACTCCTGCAATGGTCTGGAAAGAGATGAACTAGAATTGTAGAAGAGAAATGCAAAATTGAGCATAGATTAAGGAACACTTATTTCAGAGGTAAAATCTGCAAGTCTTGACAACTCTGTGAATATCAAGGATCAGGGAATGCTATACAATAAGGAAAAATTATTCCTAGGCTTTGAGCCTAGGTAACTAGGAAAAAGATGTGACATCAACAAAAAAAGGAAAATAAGGAGGACAAGCTGGTATAGATGTTGAGGAAATACTGAATTCAGATCTGGACATATTAAACCTCATATACCAGCAAACATCAAAATAAACATATTTAACAGGCAGTTTTAAATGCAGCTTTAGTAATAGGAAACAAGCCAAAAATACTAGAAGTCATA
Source organism: Dama dama (assembly GCF_033118175.1). Taxonomy (NCBI): domain Eukaryota; kingdom Metazoa; phylum Chordata; class Mammalia; order Artiodactyla; family Cervidae; genus Dama; species Dama dama. The sequence continues at coordinate 42,725,201 of NC_083711.1, read as the reverse complement.
TATGCAAGGGTGATGGTTGGATATGTGGAAATACTTGAAAACACAAAATGTTTGAGGATATAAATTGAAAGAATCATGGAAAGAAACTGGAGGTTGCTACTTTTAAGAGACAGGCCAATAATAACAGGCCAAAATGTCCACAGGATATCTGGGAAAAATCAGAGTAGCATATGCCATTAAGACAAGGAAAAGTTTGCCTTTCCAAGAAAGAATCAGCCTGCATGGCAAGGCTGCCAAGGAGTTAGGGAAGAGGATGATAACTTATCATGACTGAAATCAATTTTGATAATCAAACACTATTTTAATTAAAGCTCTCTTATATAACTGGTATCATCTGGGTTTTTTTTTTTCAATATTTCTAAAGTACCATAAAGACAATGCAAAGCAAAATGAATGTATTATGGAATAAATAATGCAACAATATTAAAATGTTTCATTTTATTTTGTATTGTACCATGACCCTGAAAAGTCAGTTATACAACCTGTAATATGCATTTTCTGCATACAACTTTAAAGGGTTCATAAGGGTAACCCAATCTTTTTGAAACCATTAATAATCCAGGAACACTTTTTTTTTGTTTTTCTATGGATAGAATGTAAATTAACTCACATCCTGAGTATACTTACAAAAAGTATTAGCTGTGAACTTGCTTTGTAAACACTAGAAAGTCATAACTTCTGTGGTCTCAGCTCTTTCCTATGTTACACATTGTAGGAGCTAATGAAATCTCTAAGGTACCTCTGATTTTATATATTTTCTAATATATTCCTCAAACAATATTTTTACTAATTAACTTCCTTAATATATAGAAGAGCATCTGATTAAAGGAGTGAAAGCTACAAGATGAAGAACAATATGACAGACTATGTATCTCAGATACATATTAAGAAGGGGGTATGAAGTTCAAAATATTTTATTGTAGACAGGTTCCAGATATATGTTAAGAGACAGGAAATATAACCTTGGATGCTCAGCCATGCTCTTTTGCCCCAGGGAGTGAAAGATTGGAATAGCAGTATTATTCTTAAAACAACAATATTTTAAGAAAAATATTAGGCAAAAACAGAGATATTCCACTGGTGAATATCCTGAAAATACTAACAAGATTATTAGAGCTCTACCAGTGTTAAAAATTATAGTATTTAATCCTCTTTTAAAAATAGATAACACACATATACGTCCTTCAAGGACATTTTCTCAGTCTAAAGTTACTGGGCTAAATTCAACACTCAGGTACTTAGGAGTCCTTAAAAGAATCTCTTCCAGGAAGTTGAATGGTTGTCCAATCCTAGCACCTCCACTTACCACTTACTCCACTGAGCCTGCCCGCTCAGTCGTTTCAGTCGTGTCTGACTCTTTGCGACCCCTTGGACTGGAGCCCACCAGGGTCCTCTGTCCATGGGATTTCCCAGGCAAGAATCCTGGAGTGGGTTGCCATTTCCTCCTCCAGGTAATTTTCCTGACCTAGGGATGGAACCCACTTCTCGTGCATTGGCAGGTGGATTCTTCACCACTGAGCCACCTGGGAAGTCCATTACACACCACACTCTTTAACCCTTCTTTATTCCTAATTCTATACATTATTATCACAGTTACATATGTCAGTATCACCCTAGTCAGTCTGGTCACCTGAAACTCACTCTCCAGCAGAGTCCTCCAACATGTGCTCATAAGAAATTCCCAATATCCTTGAGTTCTATATGCTGACAAAAATTTCTACCTGATTTATGAATAATTTTGCTGGATATAAAGTTCTTATTTTTACATTTCCTCTCTTGGTTGTATTTAATGTATCTTCCTTATTTTCTGGTGTGAATCATTGCTGTCAAAAAGTATAATGATGATATAATTTCCCCTTATTAAGAGGAAAATTTGCCCAGATGCCCAAAGGATTTTTTTTCTTTCAAGTCCAAGGAAAGTGGGAAGTGTTAGTCACTCAGTCATGTCCACCTCTCTGAGACCCCATGGACTGTAGTCCACCAGGCTCCTCTGTCCATGGAATTTCTCCAGGCGAGAATACTGGAGTGGGTTGCCATTCCCTTTTCCAGGAGATCTTCCTGACCCAGGGATCGAAGCCAGGTTCCTGCATTATAAGAAGATTCTTTACCATCTGAGCCATGGAGTTTCCCTAACATAGATCTTGATGATTGGTCTTTCAACGCTGATATTCTTGAGTATAAAATGTGTTCTTTCAATAAGAGTTTAATGTCTCTTTTTTAGTATCCAGATAAACCTTCTTGAATTACAGTTTGAGTGTTGGTTCTTTCCTTGGTTTTCTTCTTCAGATAAACCTATTATCTGTGCATACATCTTCTTTGCTTCTCTCTCTTTGTTCCTTTTCCTTTTTCCAAAAAATGGGATTTCAATTTTTTTAACTTTTAACCTTTCATTTTTCTTAAGACATTATTTGCTGTGTTTGTTTGCCTCATCCAACATGATTTTTTATGTCTAATTCTTTCTTGAGTTCCTTCATCTTATTTCTGACTTTTAAAAAATTCAGATATGCCATCCATTTATATCTTACATTAGATTTTAATGTCAATAAACTTGTTTTGAAATAGCAGGATATAATTTTTATCTGTTTTATAGACAGATCATTCTAGCATGTTTTCATCTTCAGTCTCTTTGTACCTTGATAATTATTTAGGTATCTACTTATTTATTTTTGTCTGTGCTGGGTCTTTCTTGCAGTGCAGAGGCTTTCTTTAGTTGCTGAGAGCAGAGACCATTCCCTAGTTGTGGTGCACAGGCTTCTCATTGCAGTGGCTTCTCTTATTGGGGAGCGCTTGCTCTAGCACATTCGGGCTTCAGTATGCAGCATGTGGGCTCACTAGTTGTGGCTGGCGGGCTCTAGAGCACGGGCTCAGGAGTTGTGATGCACAGGCCTAGTTGCTCCGCGGCCTTTGGGATCTTTCCAGACCAGGGATTGAACCCATTTCCCCTTCATTGGCAGGTGGATTCTCAAAAAAACCACTGGGCCACCAGGGAAGTCCTGTATCTTGATCATTTTTAATGGGGTTCAGAACAACACGGTTTTGTTATTCATTTTCATGTGAAATTATTTTCTTGAGCTTTTAGAAGTGATCTTAGCTCAAATGACATTTTCTAACTTCAAAGTTCCCTTCTTCTAGTACCGGGGTGTTGTGTTAAAACACGTGTTCACTTGCTTTCTGAGATTTCTGTTTCCCTTTCCCACTTTTACAGCAGCCTCTTTTCTTATTATTGTCCATATCCAGACCAATTGTGTTTTTACTTCTGGCAGTTTCTCCCTAACAGGGGACCCTATCCTTAAAGGAAACCCTGATTCTGTTCAGTTCAGTCGCTCAGTCGTGTCCGACTCTTTGCGACCCCATGAATTGCAGCATGCCAGGCATCCCTGTCCATCACCAATTCCCGGAGTTTACTCAAACTCATGCCCATCGAGTCAGTGATGCCATCTAGCCATCTCATCCTCTGTTGTCCCCTTCTCCTCCTGCCCCCAATCCCTCCCAGCGTCAGGGTCTTTTCCAATGAGTCAACTCTTCACATGAGGTGGCCAAGGTACTGGAGTTTCAGCTTCAGCATCAGTCCTTCCAATGAACACCCAGGACTGATCTCCTTCAGGACGGACTGGTTGGATCTACTTGCAGTCCAAGGGACTCTCAAGAGTCTTCTCCAACACCACAGTTCAAAAGCATCAATTCTTCTGTGCTCAGCTTTCTTTATAGTCCAACTCTCACATCCATACATGACCACTGGAAAAACCATAGCCTTGACTAGACGGACCTTTGTTGGCAAAGTAATGTCTCTGCTTTTTAATATGCTGTCTAGGTTGGTCATAACTTTCCTTCCAAGGAGTAAGCGTCTTTTAATTTCATGGCTGCAGTCACCATCTGCAGTGATTTTGGAGACCAAAAAAATTAAGACAGCCATTGTTTCCACTGTTTCCCCGTCTGTTTCCCATGAAGTGATGGGATCAGATGCCATGATCTTAGGTTTCTGAATGTTGAGTTTTAAGCCAACCTTTTCACTCTCCTCTTTCACTTTCATCAAGAGGGTTTTTAATCAGTGTCAAAAGTTCATGAGGGTTAACCAACCCCAGATCCTTAGAAGCACTCACCCACTATAGGAAACAGAAGAAACCTTCCCACTTTTAACTGTTATTTTCTAGTGGTTGCACCACACTCTCCAGTGACATTTACTGGCTGGTTAGTGAGTTCTTATCTCAGGTCCTTCAGTCACCCTGTTACTTCCTTTCGCTTCTTCCAATGAAGGTGTTGCTATGCAGGCTTTATGGCTATTGGTGACTTGTTCTTACCTGTTTATATTTTGAAATCCAAAGGAATTGTTTGTGACCTAGTTTTGTTATAAATATTGACTATGAGTTCATTTTTTAGTTTCTTTCCAGGTGTCACTATATTCCCAGAATTTCCCAAGCCATAATACTTTTAAATACAGTTATAATTACAGATGTAGATACAGATGCAAATAAAGTATAGGAAAAGATACAGTTATAGATATAAATATATGCAAACATGTACAGATAAAAATACCTAGCAGAATAAGCACTGGAATATATATTAGTAGATTGATGATGTAATGGATGACTCTGTTTTGATAACAATTTCTTTAAGGCATATAATAAAAAGAAGAACCAAAACGAGTACTTAGAGGTTTAAGAGAACTGTGCTCATCTGCTCAGGGATGTATAGGAATGGCTCTATTCAAGCCCCATCAGTATCTAAACCCCGGTCACATCAAATTCAATTATCTTTCTTGCTTAACATTGTTAATTATCAGAGAAATGCAGATTAAAGCCATAATAAGATATCACCTCACACAAGTCAGAATGACTATCATCAAAAAGACCACAAATAACAAATGTTGATGAGGATGTGAAGAAAAGGGAACCCTGGTTAATTGGCACAGAACTGTGGAAAATACCAAGGTTATTTCTCTAAAAACTAAAAATAGAACTGCCTATGACCCAGCAATTCCACTCCTGGGTATATATCTGAGAAAAGTAAAACCACTAATTCAAAAATATCCATGCAACCCAATGTTCATAGCAACATTATTTACAATAGCCAAGATATAGAAGCAAATCTGTGTGTCCATCAACAAATGAATGGATAAAAAATACATGGTATATATAGACAATGGAATACACTCAGCCATAGAAAAGAATGAAATTTTACCATATGCAGAAGCATGGATGGACTTGGAGGGTATTATGCTAAGTGAAATAAGTCAGACAGAGAAAGATATATACTGTATGATATCACTTACATGTGGAATCTAAAAAAAATAAAACTAACTAGTGAATGTAACAAAAAAAGAAACAAACCACAGATATACAGAACAATTTAGTGGTTACCAGGGGAAGAGGGCAGAGGGAGGGACAAGATAAGTGAAGGGGATTAAGAGGTACAACCTACAATGTATGAAATAAGCTACAGGGATATATTATACAACACAGGGAATATAGCCAGTAGTTTATAAATAACTATAAATATAGTACAACCTGTAAAAACTGTGAATAACAGTGCTGAACACCTGAAACTTATATATTGTACAACTATATCTCAGTAAAAAAAAAAATTTAAAGTAAAAAATAATTTTACATTATCTTTCTCATTTCAAACACTGTACATTTATGTTCTTTAGGAAATGGTTTACTGTTCATTCTTCCTGGCCCGGCGGTTTTAGATGTGGATTCCACGTTTTGAATGCGCTAGTCCTCTTGGTATACATTCAAACCCAACTTCTGCTCTTCTATTACAAACCTCTTTTTGTTGGAATAGTGCACAGTTATTGCTTTTCAAACATTCTTTAGCTTTCCGACTATGTCCAACAGAAAATTACAGAAGCCTACTTGGGAGCTATAAAGTCAGGAGTTTTCCTCTCGTTCCAGGTTCTTTTTTGTTCTTTTTTTCCTAGGGCAACAACCCTCACATTCACATCTAGTTTAATCATGACTTGACATATACACACTCCTAAATATAAAATAGATAATTAATGACCTACTACATAGCACAGGGAACTGTACTCAGTACTCTGTAATTTCTGATGTGGGAAAAGAACTAAAAAAGAATGGATACATGTATGTGAAAAACTGACTCATTTTACTGTACATCTGAATCTAACACACAGCACTGTAAGTCAACTATGAAAGTGAAAGTGAAGTCGCTCAGTCATGTCAACTCTTTGTGACCCCATGAACTATAGTCTACCAGGCTCCTCCCTTTGTGGGATTTTCCAACAAGAATATTGGTGTGGGTTGCCACTTCCTTCCCCAGGGGATCTTCCTGATCCAGGGATCAAACCTGGGTCCTCCCTCATTGCAGGCAGACACTTTACCTCTAAGCTACCATGGAAGCCCTTTGGAGTCATCTATGCTCTGATTAAAAAAAAAAAAAATTGTTAAAAGACAATGATCAGGGAACCCAGAGCCAGTGCTCTGGGACAACCCGGAGGGATAGGGTGGGAATGAGGTGGGGCGGGGGGGCGGTGTTCAGGATGGAGGGGACATATGTATATCTGTAGCCAATTCATGTTGATGTATGGCAAAACCATCACTTCAACACTGTGAAGTAATTATCCTCCAACTAAAATAAATTCATTAATTAAAAAAAAAAAAAAAACAATGATCAAGAAGGCAAAACAAAGTGGGTAATATTTCATTTTCACTTCTATATACAAGTGATTGTCTTTGGATGGTGACATTACCCTTGTTTATAGGTGTTGCAATGTTGACACTAATTCTTTTGTGGGTATTAGTTTACCATTTGGTTACCGTCAGACCTCTTCATAATACCTTACGGTCCTTATTACAGCATGTTTATACCTACCATCAATTAAACAGGGCTGTTGCTGGTCCCAAGGAGCAGAGGAGAGAAGAAACAGTAACTATTGAAATAACCCTTGCATTTAACATTGTTCAAGGATAAACTGAGACATATTAGAAATCAAGAGTTTATTTGAGTAAAAATTTATTTGAATCAAGTACCAACTCAGAAATGATTAGGATCTCTCTACCAACAGGAATTAGGGGAAAAACTTTTATAGAGAAGAGGAACTAGCTAAAAAAGGAAATTATTGGACTGACTATAGTTTAAGTGGTTGCTTTATTTGGGAAAGCACAGTTAGCTGTTTGAGATTTATCATCCTTTAGGTTCCAATTTCTAAAACTTAAGGCATTAGAAGCTTAGGATTTGGTGTGCTTATGTAAGCTACTAAGGCCTCAAAGCCACCTCAGCCTAATGGCCTCTTTGCTTAAATAATTTAACAAGATTTCCTCCCTTTCCTGGTATTTCAAAGGGATTTCTAAAGCACAAAGTCTTCTGAAAAAAAATGTCCTTTTCCCTCTTTAGGTTCACTACCCTCTCTGTTTTCCCTAAAGGTTTCACCATGTGAGATAACTGGTATGCAACCATTAGATGGGTATTTGTAGGTGAAATTCTTAGCTGGAGAGACGGCAACTGCCTTGATGCCTTCCTCTCAGCAATACTCACCACCAAGTCTCAAGGGCCACTTTATCTCAACTCTCCCAGGAACTGAAATAGTCAAGGGATACTCTATCATGATTTTATCCTGAAATTATGTTCTAATAAGTACAGTCCCTTCTTCATGGTCACCCTTCAGCAAGTTTGGCTTTTGATTAATTTCGCTGTTAATGACTGATAATAAAAATCACAGCACATCAAAAGCTATTCCACATGTACCTCTACCCAGTAGAATGAGGCTTGAAAAAAAATCTAAGATTATAAAGTCATCTTTTAAATGGCTCCAATGGCTTATAAATAAAATGTATTCCTAAAAATAATTCTGAAGGTTTATAGATGAAGTCAATCTCAATACTGCCAAATGGAATCCTAAAGGTATTGCAACTTAAATGTTCATTTGATGTGATTTTAATGTATCCCTTACTTTCTGTCAGTAGGTTTTGAAACAAGACACATCATGGAAGAAAATAAAAATAATTATATAGCCATTCACAATACTTTGTGAACGCTCACACAGTGCTCAGTTGTGTCTGACTCTTTGCGACCTCATGGACAACAGCCCGTCAGGCTCCTCTGTCCATGGGGATTCTCCAGGCAAGAATCCTGGAGTGGGTCACCTTGCCCTCCTCCAGGGAATCTTCCCAACCCAGATATCAAACCCAGGTATCTCACATTGTAGGTGGATTCTTTACCATCTGAGCCTCCAGGGAACCCCATATATATATATTTTAAATTCTATGTTCTATTTAATGAGTATTTACTGAATTTCTGTCATGTGTCAATCACTAAGCTAGGGTTGGGGGTACAATGAAGTGCTCTTCAATCCAGGGGTAAAGGAGGCATCATCACCACTGTTTAAAATATCAGGAAAGAGTTATCTTTACCAAAATAACTGACAGGTAAATTGATAACAGAACTGAAGCTAGGATTCACTCTGTAAGACTATAATTTCATACCATTTCATATCAGCTACTAATATTCCTATTGGATCATTTGCTCTAATAACATGACTATATAATTTTGTCATCCACAGTAAAATTAATAGTAACACTGCAGAAAAATCTACTTTTACTTGAAACCAAATTTTCATACAGATTTTTCACTGGTATAAAAATACTTTTATATACAATCAAAAAATCACTAATTTCCAATTCTAAGTTGGCAAGTTTTGGTCTATGCTACATTTAGGTACTTGAAGGTGAAAGTAGTTGATGGAAGAGAGACTTTATCCCTGAACTGGATTTCCTAATCTAAAACTGTCCTGGTGCTCATTACATATTCAGTGACTCACTGGCCTATCAGTCTACTGTAGAAATAAAAGCTGCATTTACTTTGCTTTCTTTAATCTCCCCATTCTTAATTGCCATATTGACAAAAAAGAAACAGTTGTTTGCTTTCCAAATTCTCTGGAGCACCAGTCAAATTAATCCTTTTAAGTGGTGTTTCTTCATCTCCAGAAACAAGTAGCACGCTAAGTAGCAAAAGGGTCCCTTAAGGGGCAGCAAACACAAGATGCCTAGACATTAACCTTGACTGGCAGAGCCCTGCCAGCATTTGCATCTTACTTTGGAAATAGCCCTTAGTGTCTAAGGAGAGGGCTAGATTAAGGCATGGGCCTGCTGGTACTCAACCCAGCTCCCTGGCGTGTCAATCTATAAGGGAACCTAGCAAACACTTCCTCTTAGGCCACTTTCCCTTCTTTCTTGAGAACAGAATCCCACTGTTGTTTCACAGCAATTTGTCCAGTCTGACTGATGAATCGTGATCAATCTGTACAATTTTTAATATTTCATTCCCTTTGAAAGACACTTTCATTTACAGCCTCCTTTGCAGCTACAGGTGACTGTTTGATCTGATTCTGGAAAATACTATGAGATAAATAAAATGTTAGGATAGTAACCCTTCTTCCTTTTTGTTTGGGGCACTGTTGTGACTCTGTGCCCACAACCAAGAGGTGAGACAGAGGGCATTCCAGAGGAGTGTGGACTGTTAGTTGCTCAGTCATATCTGACTCTTTGTGACCCAATCAACTACAGCTCACCAGGCTCAGCTATACATGGAATTTTCCAGGCAACAATAGTGGAATGGTAGCCATTCCCTTCTCCAGGGGATCTTCTCGACCCAGGGATCAAACCCAGATCTCCTGCATTACAGGCAGTTTCTTTACTGTCTGAGCTACCAGGGAACTGAGACCTAAATATTAGAAATAAATTATCAGAGTAAAGAATAGGGCTCCAAGAAAAAAAGTATAAAAGTATAAAAGTCCAGAGACAAGAAATAGCATAGAAACTTGAAAAAACTAAGAAATATTGACTGTGACCAAATTATAAAGTATGAAGCTGGGAAAGCTAAGAAATAAACTGGATAAATAGACAATGATCAATCATGAAGGACCTTGTAAGCTACACTAGGGAGTTTATATTTTACATGTACACCTTTGGTTAATTGATGTTGATGTTTGACAGAAAACAACAAAATTCTGTAAAGCAAGTATCTTTCAATTAAAAAAATAATTTTTTTAAAAAAAGAAAAAAAAGCAGATGAGACCCATTGAAAGCTCTTAATCAGAGAAGTGACTGGATTAGATTAAGACCTTAGATGGGGAATGATTGAGACTTTATTAGGGACTGGAATAAAAATTGCTGTTGTAATATTTTTGATGAGCAATAATACGGGCCAGAGTCAGGGTAGTAAAAAATGGTACTGGAGAGAACTGGATGAAATGTAAAAATATTTAGGAGCTAGATAAATAGGAGCCTATGATTGAATGAATCTAGAAGAAAAGGACAAAAATTAGAAGAAAAGGACAAAAACCCTCCAGTTTTTGGTTCTGACATCTATGTAGATAGGCAAAACACCAGATTCAAGAGGAATTTAAGGGTTGGTGCACCTTCCAAAAAGAGACAGAACTCAGACTCAGGAATGAAATTAGAATGAGCAAAAACATGGAGGCCAGAAAATTTTTACTTCATTTTCAGATAACAGGAACATTCTTGGTGTGACTAGAGCAAAAATGTGGAAGGATCCTGAAGCAACTCATAATTTTAAGCTAGCAGATCTCAAACTTTACTGCACATAAGCTGCACTGTGAGAAACCTGCTGCAAGGTAGATTCCTGGGCTCCGTCACTAGAATATTTCTCTTTAGAAGGTCAAGACTAGGACCCAAAATCTGCTTTTTTTAAAATAGGAATCCTATTATAATGACTATTATGCATGCAGATGAACTAAGGATCATACTTGCAGAAGTGCAAATTTAAGGGGGAAGACAAAGACACAGAGAAACTTGGAGAGCTAGGAAAGCAGTAAGGAATGGTGGGGCCGTGAGAAGAGTGAGAGCACCTCAGAAACAAGAGGCTATCATCAGTGCCAAATGAGAAGGAAGAGTTGTGCAGAATCTGACTGCAGTACTTTAAGCAAGATTGAAAATATCATCAAATTCAGTGAGAGAAGTCACCAAATACAAGAAAGAAAGAAAGTTCCTCTTACATAGCTAAGTCCAATTTTCCAAATGTCCTACATAGAAAGATTCTTTTATACCCTTTTTTAAGTTCTGTTGAAAATACTTCAAAATCATTTTCCCTTAAAACACACAGACACAAAGAATTAAAAATATCAAAATTAAAACAGAATGAAGAATGGCAGAAGATGCCACCATAAAATACCTCTTGGACATGAGGATTATTTTGAGAAACAGCAGACACCTCTGAAAATACAGTAGAAGTGATCCTTTTGTAAGGAAAAATCATATTTATAAAAGAAGTCTCCATTTATGAGGGTATACCAAGAAGAGGAAGATGACTCGCTAGAAATTCCTTTCAATATAGAAGGTACCAACTTAAATTATATAACAAACCTTTCTCTTATTTTTCATTATCATACTTTTCCTGATCACCTCCCTATAACTGACCCCTTTCACATCCTTTTCCCTTTGGCTTTTGCCAAAAATGAGATTTAAGTCAATTTTAAGCCATATTTGAGAGTTACTCATTTTTTCCTTATTATCTCCCATGTATACATGAATTATGCATGTTAACAAGTGTTCTATTTGTTTTATTAATCTTTTGCTATAGGGAGACACAATTTGTTGTGATACACACAGTCAAAGGCTTTGGCGTAGTCAGTAAGGAAAAGTAGATGTTCTTCTGGAACTCTCCTGCTTTTCTGATGATCCAGTGGATGTTCATAATATGATCTCTGATTCCTCTGCCTCTTCTAATCCAGCTTGAACATCTGGAAGTTCATGGTTCATGTACTGTTGAAGCCTGGCTTGGAGAATTTTGAGCATTACTTTGCTAGCATGTGAGATAAGAGCAATTGTGTGGTAGTTTGAGCATTCGTTGACATTGCCTTTCTTTGGGATTGAAATGAAAACTGACCTTTTCCAGCCCTGTAGCCACTGCTGAGTTTTCCAGATTTGCTGGCATATTGAGTGCAGGACTTTCACAGCATCATCTTTTAGGATTTGAAACAGCTCAACTGGAATTCCATCATCTCCACTAGCTTTCTTCTTAGTGATGCTTCCTATGGGAACACCAGACCACCTGACCCGCCTCCTGAGAAACTGTACACAGGTCAGGAAGCAACAGTGAGAACCGGACATGGAACAACAGACTGGTTCCAAATTGGGAAAGGAGTACCTCAAGGCTGTACACTGTCACCCTGCTTATTTAACTTAAATACTAAGTTCATCAGGCAAAATGCCAGGCTGGATGAAGCACAAACTGGAATCAAGATGGCTGGGAGAAATATCAATAACCTCAGATATGCAGATATCACCACCCTCATGGCAGAAAGCAAAGAAGAACTAGAAAGCCTCTTGATGAAAGTGAAAGAGAAGAGTGAAAAAGCTGGCTTAAAATTCAATCAGAAAACTAAGATCATGGCATCTGGTCCCATCACTTCATGGCAAATAGATGGGGAAACAATGAAAACAGTGACAGACTTTATTTTGGGGGGCTCCAGATTGTGACTGCAGCCATGAAATTAAAAGACGCTTGCTCCTTAGAAGAAAAGCTTTGACCAACCTAGACAGCATATTAAAAAGCAGAGACATTACTTTGCCAACAAAGGTCCATCTAGTCAGTTATGATTTTTCCAGTAGTCATGTATGGATGTGAGAGTTGGACTGTAAAGAAAGCTGAGCGCCAAAGAACTGATGCTTTTAAACTGTGGTGTTGGAGAAGACTCTTGGGAGTCCCATGGACTGCAAGGAGATCCAACCTGTCAATCCTGAGGGAGATCAGTCCTGAACATTCATTGGAGGGACAGATGCTAAAGCTGAAACTCCAATACTTTGGCCACCTGATGCAAAGAGCTGACTCACTGGAAAAGACTCTGATGCTGGGAAAGATTGAAGGCGGTAGGAGAAGGGGATGACAGAGGATGAGATGGTTGGATGGTATCACCGACTCAATGGACATGAGTTTGAGTAGGCTCCGAGAGTTGGTGATGGACAGGGAAGCCTGGCGTGCTGAAGTCCATGGGGTCTCAAAGAGTCAGACGCGACTGAGGGACAGAACTGACTGAATGATAGGGCCCCCAGCTGAAAACTTTAAAAGGTAGGGGAAAAATTATATTCTCCCCTTAAATAATCTTGTTATTTTAGGATTAAAATAACAGATAAATAGCATAAAACTATATGTTCCATTATTGAGAAAAGTATATATAAGGAGAAGGTGAGGGTGGGATGTTTCAAAAGAACAGCATGTATATTATCTATGGTGAAACAGATCACCAGCCCAGGTGGGATGCATGAGACAAGTGCTCGGGCCTGGTGCACTGGGAAGACCCAGAGGAATCGGGTGGAAAGGGAGGTGGGAGGGGAGATGGGGATGGGGAATACGTGTAACTCTATGGCTGATTCATATCAGTGTATGACAAAACCCACTGAAATGTTGTGAAGTAATTAGCTTCCAACTAATAAAAAATAAATAAATAAATAAAGTCATTGAGATTTGAAAAAAAAAAAAATACATTGTTGTTAAGAGAACAAAATCCTAGGTCATATAAGTATCACAAAATCAAAATATAGTCTCAATAGACTATATTCATGGAGTGAATCCACAAACTAGGGCATTAAGAACAGATGATATGTTAAATGAGAAAAACATAGTCACAAGGAAAATTATGAAACTTTCAACTTAGAAATAAACTAAGAAAATTTATAAGAGGGGCAAATTTTTAAGAAACAAAACTTTCTGGTATCTCTCTATTGGCTCCTGAAATAAAAAATCTGGTTAATGATGCATGAAAAAAAGCAGCAGAAAATAGCTGTAAAATATAATTATTTTCTTTCAGAAATTAATTCATTTAAGTCAAGTATATATAGGTGTTAAATTCATGTGACTGAAACTGAAAGGTAAAAATAAAATTATAAGAGCTCCCCTTGTGCAAGTGAGTCAAATAATAATAGGTTCCAGGATTTTCTCACCTTAGTCAAGGAAGGAAGGAAGGAAAGAGAAGGAAAGGGAAGGGAAGGGGAAAGAAGAAAAAAGAAGCAAAGAAGGAAAAGATGTTCTTGTAGACTCTCAGGTAATCTGGAAATCTGCAGTTGCTTTTATCCAACACAAAAATCCAACTCTTAAATTCACAAACCCAGTTGTCTTTGAAAGACATCTCGTCAATTACCTTTCTATTTCACAGTGTAGCCAAGTCAATTTGGTGGCCACACTGGTCTTCCCTATTATTTTATCATGCTATATAAACTCTAGTAAGAAACATATTTTAATGTCATGTTTCTCACATTCTACTTCCAAGTAGTGTTATGACTGTTCCTGAGTCTATCTTATAACAAATACTTACACTTTGGGTAATTTTTATTTAAATGGCAACCTGCTAGAAACTTCCATTATTTGGCTGAGAAAAAGCAACAGTTTACCATGACCTGACACTCTTTGTATCATGACTCCAACATAATAGGGTCATTCAGATCAGAATGACATTACAACAATAATTGTCCTGGTCTCTCTCTTGTTAGAGTCATTATCTTTGGTCGTTTTATTTAAATGCATCATTTAGTTTGACAGCAAATTGTATGACAGGATAAAAGGGACCTTGGGGGGTGAAAAAACATCCGTAAGTAAAACTGATTTAATATCAAATAACTTCAAGGTTAACTCTGCAAAATGTGTTGCTAGCTTGCCATATCTCCTTTACCAAGAATGCTATCATAGTTAAACTGGGCCTTTTAACCTTGAGGATTCAAGAAACAAAATAGTCTGCTGAAGCCTTTAAGGACCAGTGTATAGAAAATTCAATAACTATTTTTTAAAATCGAAGTTACTTGAAAAAAATGTATTTCAAACATCAGAAATTAGAGTCAAGCAGTGGTTAACTTTTAACTTAAAAAAATCTTTGAAGTTATACAGACTTGAACTTAACTCCTGGCTTTGTCACTTAAAGGCTACATAACCCACAGTGGGAAATGATTAAATTTATTGGTAATAATAGCTGGGAAATTAAAATATCTATTCACAGAATTGTTTCTAGGAATTAAATAAAATCAAAGATTCTACTCAAAGGAAATCAACACCGAATATTCATTGGAAGGACTGTTGCTGATGCTGAAGGCCACCTGATGCAAAGAGCCAACTCATTGAAAAAGGTCCTGATGCTAGCAAAGACTGAAGGCAAAAGGAGAAGAGGGTGGCAGAGGATGAGATAGTTAGATAGCATCACTGATTCAATGAACAGGAATTTGAGCAAACTCCAAGAGATATTGGAGGATAGAGGAGCCTGGAGTGCTGCAGTCTAGGAGGTCACAGAGAGTTGGACACAATTTAGCAACTGAACAATGACAGAAAAATTGAATGGCATGGTTGTTTTGTAACTAATCAGAGAAATGTTAACCCCTATCAACAGTAATGTTTATGTTCAATATTGAGTTTAAAGAAAAAGTGATGACTTACATATTTCTTTCCACTTGGCTTAAAAATTCAGATACGTCTTTAACCAACATCAATTCTTCAGTTCAGTTCAGTTGCTCAGTCATGTCCTACTCTTTGCAACCCCATAGACTGCAGCACGCCAGGCTTCCCTGTCCATCACCAACTCCTGGAGCTTACTCAAACTCATGTCCATCAAGTCGGTGATAACATCAAACCATCTCATCCTCTGTCGCCCTCTTCTCCTCTTGCCTTCAATCTTTCCCAGCATCAGGGTCTTTTCCAATGAGTCAGTTCTTTGCATTAGGTGGCCAAAGTATTGGAGTTTCAGCTTCAGTGTCAGTCCTTTCAATGAATATTCAGGACTGATCTCCTTCAGGATGGACTGGTTGGATCTCCTTGCAGTCCAAGGGACTCCCAAGAGTCTTCTCCAACACCACAGTTCAAAAGCATCAATTATTCAGTGCTCAGTGTTCTTTATAGTCCAGCTCTCATATCCATACACAACTACTGGAAAAACCATAGCCTTGACTAGATGGACTTTTGTTGGCAAAGTAATGTCTCTGCTTTTTAATATGCTATCTAGGTAGCTTTTCTTCCAAGGAGCAAGCATCTTTTAACTTCATGACTGCAGTCACTATCTGCAGTGATTTTGGAGCCCCCAAAAATAAAGTCTCTCACTGTTTCCATTATTTTATCATTTATTTGCCATGAAGTGATGGGACTTAATGCCATGATCTTAGTTTTGTGAATGTTGAGTTTTAAGCCAACTTTTTCACTCTCCTCTTTCACTTTCATCAAGAGGCTCCTTAGAAAGTTCTTCTTCACTTTCTGCCATAAGAGTGGTGTCATCTGCGTATCTGAGGTTATTGATATTTCTCCTGGCAATCTTGATTCCAGCTTGTGCTTCATCCAGCCTGGCATTTTGCATGATATACTTTGCATATAAGTTAAATTAGCAGGGTGACAATTAACAGCCTTTCCTTTCCCAATTTGGAGCCAATCTGTTTTCCATGTCCAGTTCTAACTGTTGCTTCTTGACCCGCATACAGATTTCTCTATCAGCTTTTTATCTTTATGCATCAGAGGGCCAACAGAATGAAAACCACAATCACAGAAAACTAATCAAACTGATCACTTGGACCGCAGCCTTGTCTAACTCAATGAAACTATGAGCCATGCCATGTAGGGCCACCCAAGACAGGCGGGTCATGGTGGAGAGTTCTGACAAAATGTGGTCCCCTGGAGAAGGGAATGGAAAACCTCTTCAGTATTCTTGCCTTGAGAAGCCCATGAACAGCATGAAAAGGCAAAAAGATAGGACACTGAAAGATGAACTCCCCAGGTCGGTAGGTACCCAATAAGCTTCTGGAGATCAGTGAAGAAATAACTTCAGAAAGAATGAAGAGATGGCGCCAAAGCAAAAGCAACAACCAGCTGTGGATGTGACTAGTGATGGAAGTAACGTCCGATGCTGTAAATAATGATACATCAATTCTTACCTCTTCCTATTTTAACTCTTTTAAAATTGCAAAGAGTAATGCAAGTTGTTTTTTTTTTTTTCAAAAAAGAAAATAGCATATACGTACATGTGATTCCTTAAAAAATTGACCCGTTGTGTTAACATGGGCCCACAGCTTAATTCTGAAAGCACATAACCAAATACAATGTTCTTCCACTTGGAATTTATTCCTTTTCAGTAATAAATCATTACTTTCAAAATATCTGGGAGAGATACTCATAACTATCAGACATTTATATTTCAATGTAGACAAATGAGGTGTTTCCACTGTCTTGTAGAGAATAGTGTAGGACACGCAAGAATGACACGAGACATCAATAAAACAGCTTGAGTGAGGTTGATACCTTAGCAGGTAGAGAAATAGGACTCTCTTGGAAGGCGAGGAAAGAGATAGGATGAAAAAAAAAAAAAAAGCTATTTCACAGTTTTGCCTAGTGGTTTCATAAGCTTGGGTTCTAATAAAATCTTTCTGTGTTTGATACTTGCTATAAACTATAATCGCATAACGTGTGAGTAGGTCGAACAGGATCTACTGATGGTCTAAAGGAAATCTGTACTGAATCTATTCAGTCCATTGAGGGCACCTCTCTCTGATGCATTTCATAACTGAGGATGCCTATTGAGCCATTCCGGAGTAAGGATTGGCATCACCTGGAATTTCTTGATAATCCTAATTTTTTCTAATTAAATTTGTGTGCATGCTAAGTCACTTCAGGCATATCCTACTCTTTGCGACCCCATGGACTGTAGCTCACCAGGCTCCTCTGTCCTTGAGATGCTCCAGGCAAAAATACTAAAGTGGGTTGCTGTGCCCTCCTCCAGGGGATCTTCCCGACCCAGGGATTGAACCCAAGTCTCTATGTCTCCTGCATTGGCAGACGGGTTCTTTACCACAAGTGCCAATTAAACTTAGTAGATTAAATAATTAAATTACCTCTTAGGGGTTAATTCAGTCTCTTTGAGGTTATGGCTTAGTTCTTCAGATTTATCTTCTTAGTCTATTTTCTAAGAGTATATTGCAAAGATGGGCAAATTTTTTGTAAATAGCTAGACAGTATTATCAGTCATATAGCCTCTATTGCAGCCACTTAACTATGCCTTTGCAGCAGGAAATCTATACTCCAATTACACTTTAATTATGGATATTTTAAGTGAAATTTGATATTCATATAATATTCACATATTATAAAATATTGGGTTATTTTTCAACCACTTAGGAATGTAAAAACCATTCTGAGCTTACAGGACATACAAAATCAGACAGCAGGCGGTGTCGGCCTGGAAGCCACAATTTGCTGTCCCCTGGTAATTGCATACTGGGTGTGGGCAGCTTGCGTGACTTTAAGCAGCGGCAGAGGCAGGTTCGCTATGCTCAAGCGAATCTTGAGGGCCAGAGTGTTAGCTGGTGATCACTTCCCAGAGTTAAACTTTTTGTTCTATGGCTGTACCCTTGTGATTCTAAATTTCTTAGTTTTGTCTGGTCTCTCGGTCCTCCATTTGAGCAAACTCTGGGACATGGTGAAGGACAGGGAAACCTGGCTTGCTGCAGTTTATGGGGTTGGAAAGCGACAGAACAATAACAACTTAGCCTTCAAGCTGACCTAGCTTCCCTCCAACCCCTGATTCTGCAGACCACTGAGTCATTGCCACTCCTTTCATCTAATCCTTTGAGCTAGGTTGCTCCCGCCACACTAAGCTCTCTTGTTAAGCCTTAACCACTACCTATACCCTCTGAAACTTGAGGATGCAAGGACATGTCATTGAGACCCTTCTCCCCACCAAACCAAACTATCCACCCCTTTTGACTATGCTGAACTCCTCTGTCCATGGGATTCTCCAGGCAAGAATACTGAAGTGGGTTGCCATGCCCTTCTCCAGGGGATCTTCCCAACCCAGGGATCAAACCCACATCTCTTAAGTCTCCTGCATTGGCTGCTGCTGCTAAGTCGCTTCAGTCGTGTCCGACTCTGTGCGACCCCATAGACGGCAGCCCACCAGGCTCCGCCATCCCTGGGATTCTCCAGGCAAGAACACTGGAGTGGGTTGCCATTTCCTTCTCCAGTGAGTGAAAGTGAAAAGTGAAAGTGAAGTCGTTCAGTCATGTCCAACGCTTCACAACCCCATGGACTACAGCCTACCAGGCTCCTCCATCCATGGGATTTTCTAGGCAAGAGTACTGGAGTGGGGTGCCTTACCTTCTCATGGGTTCTTTACCATTACCGCCACCTGGGAAGCCTGCATGCTGAGCTAGTTACTACTGAATATATGTTAGCCAAAGCAGCCCTGGAGTTTCCTACTGAGGGAGCAAATGTTGAGCAAGGTTATAGCCTTTCTGCTCTTATTTTTTTCTGTTTACACATACAGTGGACCTCACCCCACTCTGGGGCTTTAAAGCATTGGAAATAGATTAAAATTCTATCACTTTTGCTCCAATTTCGTATGCTCCTCCTTTCAGAGAGAGCATTGTCCTTCTCTCCTTCCCTGATGCCAGAAGAGTGGACAATTTGCAGACAAAAATCAGTTCACTAATAGGGAAAGTAATGTAACAAGTACTAAAGTATTACAACTTTAATATGTTGGGTTTTCATGAACATAAATGAGGAAGTTGAAAATTCTAATAAAAAGTGACAACATAAGCAAAGAAGAAAGCAAACAAGATTGTCAACAAAGACACAGATTTCATTTAAAAGTATAATGCTTGTTTTAAGACTGAGTCCAGAAACCATCCTAGGATAAAGAACCAATTTACAGTGAGGAAAATAACCTTTATGTTAATTACTAGAAGAGTCTTTTCTAGATAGCATTGTAGTCAGAAAGCATATTTGCTAGGAGAAAAGTAATATTTCATCAAATGCAAACTAGTTTTACCAAAGCATTTTAATAATAAGTTTTGTAATAAACTAGAGTAAAACCTAACGTTGTTACTAAGATGGATTTCTTTCATATGGCCACAAATTAATAAAACTAAAAAAGAATCTGGGAAGACTTTAGTAAATACTAACTTATTTACTAAATGATCATTCAACAAATATTCACTGAGTACTTACCATATGCCCAGCACTACTATAGGGCTTGTAAGGAAAGAAAGATTGTCAAGAAAGAGACAGACAATAAAGAAAAACAAAGTGAAATACATGTGTGAATAAATGATGTGTACTAAGAATAAATTATAATAAAACAGGGAAAGATCCTATGATGCAAGGATTATGCTTTGAAATCTTAGAGTGACCAGGGAAGTCACAGTAAAAAAATGAATTTTGAATAAAAATATGAAGCAAGTGAAGAGCTAACGATGTTGATAAAATAGGGAAAAATATTCTCAAATGTGAGAGCAGCAGCACAGAGGACTTGTTTTGAACAAATGTCCGGTATGTTCGAGAAAGGGCAAGGCAGCCAGAGTTACTGGGTTCTAAGAGGGAGGGATGAAGGCTAAGAGGTCCTGTGGGGTCAAATTACTTAGAAAGAGTTATAGATAGGATTGGGGGGTTTACTCTGAATTAGCCATGGAAAAATTTGGAGCAGAGAAGTGACCTAGTTTGATTAAAATGTAAAAGAATTACTGTGATCACCATGTTAATAATAGGCTGCAGGGGGACAAGGTTAGAAGCAGAGGGGCCAGCTAGGAGGCTGTTACAACCATCTAGACAAGAGCCAAAGGCAGCTTGGACTTGTGCAACAGCAGTAGACATGATGGGACTGGTAAGGTTCCTGGTATATTTAAAGATAGAACCAAGAAGATTTCTGTGTGAGCTTGGATGTGAAGTTCGAGAAAAAAAAGGAGTAGTCAGGAATGACACCAGGTTGTTGGATTAGGAAATTGGAAACAGAAGATTGCCATCTACTGAGATGGCAACAAACTGTTGGAGGAGTTGGCTTTAGGGAGTATATGAGGAGCTCAGTTTTAGACATGTTAAATTTTAGAAGCCTATTAGACTTCTAGATGCAGAGGCAAGGGGGCAGTTGGAGCTCAGGAGAGAAAAATGAGTCAGATATATAAATGCGTGAATCATCAGTATCCAGGTGGAATTTATAACCTGGAGTTTGAATAAGATCAATGAAGGAGAAACCAACTCCCAAAAAACTTAAGCAGGAGTGCACAATGATGGCTTCCCAGGTGGCACAGTGGTAAAGAATCCATCTGCCAATGCAGGAGATGCAAGAGATTTGGGTTCAATCTCTGAGTGAGGAAGATCGCCTGGAGTAGGAAGATTTTCTTGGAGGAGGAAATGGCAACCACTACAGTATTCTTGCCGAGAAAATTCCATGGACCTAGAAGCCTGGCAGGATACAATTCACGGGGTGGCAAAGAGTCAGACGACTGAACGCACATCCATGCAAAGAGGTACATGAAGATAGGAATAAGGCTAGATGAGTTGAGTCGAGTATATTAGAAACCAAAAGACAGAAGACAGTACTTCAAGAAGTAGAGTGATATCAGATATTGAGACTGGGTACCTATATACTCAAGTTTCTAGGACCTTCTGGTTTGCTGCCCTTTCACAAAGTCTTTGGATTAGCTGATGTTCAACTATAGCTACTTATGTCTGAAGACTCATCGAAATTATAAAAGTACCTGAGCACCAAGCTTGATAATGGTGGATAATTGATTGGTTACCCAAGAAAATTTGCTACTAGGAATATTTTTGGATTAAACCATTCAAAACCATTGAGTAAATATAAACTTCCTTTGTATTTTTGAGATCCCTGGAAATCAGAAAGATGAAAGAGATGTAAAGCACTTTCACTCAGGAACTCACATTCTAATAGAATGTAATAAAGCTGACACATGAATAAATTTATGTGTTTAATGTATTTAAATTATGTGTTTAATGTATTTAAAAGTATGTGTTTAATAAATTTAAATGTATTTAAATTACATTTAAATTTAAAATGTAATGGATATAGATCCCATTCCATAAAGTTCAGGTGGGCAAGAAGTGTAAATCTGTTTATTTTTCTATACTCCAACTTAATTTTGTTTTGGGGGTCTCTATTTGATCAAACAAAAATAAAATCTTAAGTTAGGACCATTTCCTTTATTCCTGGAGTTTTGTCATAAATCACGGGTTCTTAGGTAATACCTTAGTATTCTGAGTAATGAGGAGATCGTATTGGTCCTTCCTCAGTCTTGAGCTCTTCCTGTCTACATCCTCTGAGATGAGCATATTCCTGTCTAATCCTCACTCACTGACCAATGCAGGGTGCCTCTGTTTTCTCATGCCCGCTTCTGTAGGAACTCTCCAGGTCTGACTCTCTCTCTCTGTTACTTATACAGTCTCTCGGAGGCTGAGAAAACAACCAGCTGCCCTCCCTTGCTGCTGTAGAGTGTGAGAAATTCTATGAGGCTGCTCCAGGCTCTCTCATCTTATACATGTCATCCCAGTCTGTCTTTTGCCTCTACAGAGTACTGAGAACAAGGAGGAGGTCTGGATTTTGGGACTTGATCGGGTACTCACTTGGAAAGAGGGAACAAATCTTACTCTGAGATTTGGGGTCTGTCTATGCCTGTCCAGTTTTCGAGCAAGGGTGGAGGAACAGAACACGGAGGCCAGCCTTACATGAACTTCCTTGCTTATCATCTGATTATTCCTTCTCAGTCGAAGTAGATTTTATTGAATTGCTAAGCCCGGAAAATACTGACTCCATCTACCATGTTGTCTTCTAATTCCAATGTCTGATTTAAAAAAAAAAAAAAACTTTAAGGTTTGGAAAGTCCAAAGGCCTTTCTCCTAATAAGGAATTTCAAAAGTCTTTTCAAAAGTTGTTTCTTCTTTTCTCTCTTCATTTCTCATATTGGTCATATCCATTTCCTGAAATGTTAATGTGGGATATTGTAGCTGCCTGCTCTAGAAAAAAAGGCGATGAACTATAAAGAACTGTGGTTAACATTTCAAAGTATTAACCTGCCACATTTTTCTCACTAGAAATATTTGCATCCCTGAAAAAAAAATTTATTTCAAAGAACCTGCCATGCTAAGAAGGTAGGGCCTTACTTTAATTTGTTTTCCCAGAATCTTACCTCCTACATGCAAACAGCTAAAAATGTTGTCTTCTCCAGGCCCTCTAAAATTGGGTAGTTAGATTGGAAGCTAGGTGAAGTTTTTACCTTAGTGTATTGGGTACTTGCGAGGTAATATAAAATATGTATATTTATCAATAATATAAAATATATATATATATCCATACCATTCCTAAATGATAAGAACACTGGGAGTATTTCTTGTTCTAATGAGGTAACACCGGGTGGGCTCATAAATGCTCCTGGATAGCGGCTGGTCACCAAAAAGACCAAGCTGTTTTATATGTTTGGCATTTTCAGCCCCTACCCCCTATCCCACAACCCTGTTCTCTAGAGGGGAAAGAAAAAATGAAGTTAATGATCTGTCATTCTTCAGTGAGGAAGCCTCCACGAAAATCCCAATAAATAGTACAAGGTTCAGAGAGCTTCCAAGTTGGCATGTCACACACTGGGAGAGTGATGCAGCCCGACTCGACAAGGACAAAAGATCTTAATCTCAGGACCTTTCCAGACCTCACCCTGTGTATCTCTTTATCTAGATGTTCATCTGTATCATCTCACGTGTGTGCATGAGTGCTAAGTTGCTTCAGTCATGTCTGATTCTTCGTGACTCCATGGACTGCAGCCCACCAGGCTCCTCTGTACATGAAATTCTCCAGGCAAGAATACTGGAGAAAGTTGTTATGACCTTTTCCAGATCTTTCTGGCCCAGGGACCAAACCCACATCTCTTGCATCTCCTGCATCGGCAGGCAGGTTCTTCACCACCAGTGCCACCTGGGAAGCCCATCCTCTATCATATCCTTTGTTAAACTGATAAACATACGTGAGTTTTTCCCTGAGTTCTGTGAGCCACTTGAGCAAATAATGCTAATCCAAGAGGGAGAAGGTCATGGGAACCCCTAATTTGTAGCCAAGTTGGACAAAAGTTGTAGATGACCTGGAGACTTACTGTTTGCTCTTGTCATCTGAAATGGGGAGCAGTCTCGTGAGACTGGGCCCTTGGTCTATAGAATCGGATACTATCTCCAGGCAGATACTGTCAGAATTGAGTTAAATGGTAAGGCACCCAGCTGGGGTCACAGCGTTGTTTGGTGACTGGAAATGATGGGAAATAAAATGCTCTGCATGAGTATGAGGAATAAAGACGACACACAAGAGGCAAAGGATGGGGTCGTTTTTCCAATAAAGGTCTCTATTCACTGTCTGAAAAGCCTTTCCAGTCTTAAAAATAGTATTAATCCCTTCCATCCAGAGGAGCTGGGCCATGAGTGTCTATGTCACATTTTTTTTTTAAACATTCCTACACCCACAGGTTGCTGAGACTTTCCTCTAAGAAACCTCACTCTGGTGCAAATATGGTTCCCTTATTTTGTCATTTTGTCATCACCTTAAGCCAGCAATGACATGAACTGCTTCCCTGCCCCAATCTTTATCCACGCCTTCTTCAAATAGAGTTGTGTCCAATACTAACCTCAGCTATTGGACACAAGAAAGAAGATGGCTTCTGACTCAGTTTTTGCAGGATCATAGCTGTTTCAGTGATTCTCCATCTTTGGCTTTCTCCTCAAGCCCATCTTAGCTTCCATACAAGCAGTGCAGAGCAGGTCCTCCTTATATAGATATAGGTCACCTTCAAATTGTTTGATTTTCTTATGGGCAAAACAAAAAGAAGGGCATAGGTCAAGCTTTTAAATATTCTTCTTAGAGTGGTTCCGGTGCAGGTCTGAAATTTAATCTCCCATATTTATTGGGGATTAAAGGGTTTCTATGGACTTCCCAGGTTTGATCGCTGGGTCAGAAAGATCCCCTGGAGGAGGGCATGGCAACCCACTCCAGTATTCTTGCCTGCAGAATCCCATGGACAGAGGAGTCTGGCAGGATAATCTAAGGGGCTGCAAAGAGTAGGACACGACTGGAGCAACTCTGCACAAAGACTTTTTATAATTCACTAGCAGAAATTATTTTAAAGGTGAGAAGAAGCTAGTTAAATCTTCTAGAGTTGACACTCTTAAGTTTTCCATTTCTTAGTTATTTTCCCTTTTACTAAAAATAGAGCAGAGTAGCTGAAAATTAAACTGGATTAAAGTAGCCAAAATAATATACTTTGAAAATCTATTTTGTTTATAGAAAATGTCTCCTTAGAGGCTGCACTGATCCTTATTTTACTTTATATGCCTAAAAATTATTCAGTTCTAGGATTATGGAATTTGAAAATTCTTTGATTTTAATTAATCAGAACATTTTCTTTTAGTTAGTCCTGGAAACCCTTAAAAAGTTATTAGCTGTCAGAAGCTTTAATGCCAGTTAATTAGCGGCCCTGACTCTGTGCCTGTGGATACTTATTGTGAAGGCTGAAAGGTTAACAGGAACGGGCTGCTACCAACCTCCTTGCCAGGTGTTTTTCCCTGCAGTTAATGGACTTGAGCCAATAGAAATTATCACTTTGAACTAGTCACAGACACTCTTAATCTTCACATACAAACATTGGTAGGAAAGTTAGGATTTGTATTGATTCTTTTCACCATCATCATATTTGGAACAATTAAAAACAAAGTACAGTTAATTTTCTATTTGTAAATGAAGGCGTGACAAATCCAGAAAGGAAGAAAGAAATCTTTTAAAATAATGTGCATGTATAACATGTTCCATTAAAATAATAATAGTCCTTCAGTGAAACAATGTCTTGTAAAACTTCTTTTTTAAGGCATGGTGGTTAAGGACTACTTAGGTATTAACATGTCTACGTTCTTTTAATTGCTGGGTTTATAAATCTCAACAGCTGTAATGAAATAATCAGAATCAACCAGATAGAACTGGAGCCAGCCACAGTGGGTATTTGAGACTTGCATGCTGTTTGGGGCCACTGAATGTGTACTTATCCAATCCAAACTGGAACAGATGGCGAGGCAAACAGGTAAGCACTTGCTTATCTTCCAGATATTGTGGTTCACTAATTATCTCTATTTATTTTGGGAACTTCAGAACATCTGTAAAACTTAGATGAAAGACAAACAGAGGTGACTGAGAAAGATTTGAACGAAGTGTGAAATTCTAAAGCTTTCATGCTGTCAGATAAGGATAGAGGATTCTCACCCTCTGCCAATTCTCAGGAATCCAGGAGAATTTTGGGTAGCAGCATTTGAAATTAAATACTTAGCTGAAGAAAATACAAAGGAAGAAAATGCTCTAATTGCATATAATCCAAAATTAAACAAGTGGGAACAGAATAATGTACACAACAGAAGTGAAAATTACTCACGCTACCCTAACATCAATGTGCTCATCTAGAGCCAAGATCTTGGCTTCTAAATACCATTCTCCACATAAAGGAACTAGAGTTTCATGGCACTGCTAAATATTCTTGTAGAGTCAGAAAGCTTTAAAAAAGTACTCAGTAATTGATGCAGACCTAACAAAAATATAGAGGCTAGCTTCAAAGATCCAACTGGCCAAATCTGGGACAATTGGAACATTTAAAAAAATAATAATAAACTATAATATATTACATTTAAGAAGAGGCAATCAAATATATGGGGGGAGGAAGGGAGAAAAAACTCTATGTAATAAAAGAATGCTAGCTATTAGATGGAGAAGGAATAATAAAATTAGAAAATCATCATTTTACAAATGATAGTGTAAGAACTGATTTAGGCAAGAATCATCAAATAATGCTAAAAGAAAAAGAGTAAAAGGATTCCCACACTCTCAAAGTTTCAGTAAGTTCACGTATTGATTATGAAAAAAAAAAGATATTTTTATAATAGTGATAGAATCTTAACTAAGGGACTAAAGCAAGCATCATAAGTAATGGGTGGGAAAATTCAGCATTTTGTTTCTTCTGATATGATGCACCAGGAAATATAAACTAGCACCTATGGTTGTGATGTATTCTTGTGAAAAATACTTAAACCTGAAACTAGTCATAAGAAAGCAAACAAGTCCAAATTGTAGGATACTTTACAGAACAACTGGCCTGGCTTTGACAAACTTTTCAAGTTCTGAAAGACAAAAAAAAAAGGAAAGAAAAAGCAAAGGAATGGTTATAGATTCAAAAAGACTGAGGAGACATACAACTAAATGCAAATTGAAATCCTTGATTAGATCACAATAAATAATAAAATACATAAATAAAAGCCACATTCATACAACTACAAATGAAATGTGGGACAACAGGATAAATCTGAATAGAACTGCATCTCAGATATGACTGTAATGATATCTTTATTCTTATATATGAACATGATATTGTGTTCATGTAAAAGGATGTCCTATTGTGAGATACACGTTGAAGCATTTCAAGTAAAATATCAGTATGTTTGCAACTTAATTTCAAATATTTCAGTAAAAAGGGTATAAGTGAAAATGAATATATTGATAGAGCTTTTTAAGCAAGTGCAGCAAAATGATAAAAATTAGAACATTTAAGGGGAAGATATGTGTCCTTATTAGACTATTTTTTAATCTTTTCATGATTTAATTTTTTAAATTTTGAAACAATAATGCTGATCCTAAGTGACTTAATTCAGTTGTCCAGGGAACACTACGCACTGAAATACCAAACATGTATAAAGTCTGCTGGCTGCCACATCAGCAGACCTCTTGCAATTCCCACTGCTGTACAATGCTACTTGGTCATCAAAGACCACCACCAATGGGCAAAATAAAGCTACATATAGTGTGAATGATGTGGCTTCCCTGGTGGCTCAACAGTAAAGAATACTCCTGCCAATGCAGGAGACAGGAGACTGAGGTTCAATCCCCAGGTTGGAAGATCTCCTGGAGAAGGAAATGGCAACCTACTCCGGTATTCAGGCCTGGAGAATTCCATGGACAGAGGGACCTGGTGAGCTATAATCCATGGGGTCACGAAGAGTCAGACACAACTGAGCGACTAATGCTTTTAATTTCACCCATTGTGAATGATACCAGATATGAGTTTCAGCTCAGTTCAAGAAACATCTGGCTTTCTTTGAGCGGATGACCCAAAAAAATCCTTACTAGATGCAAGAAGCTGTATAAAATTTCCTGGGATTAGATGGTGATCAATTGGTTATATGTTCATGCTAAATCACTCCAACTGACTTTCTGCAACCCCATGGACTATAGCCCACCAGGCTCCTCTATCCAAGGGATTATCCTGACAGGAATACTGGAGTGGGTTTCCATTTCCTTCTCCAGGGGATCTTCCCAAACCAGGGATAGAATCTGTGTCTCTTAACAATCTCTTGCATTGGTTGGAAGACCAATCAATTGGCTAAATTTCTCTTATACACAGAGTAATTTATGAATAAGACAAAATTTTTGTTAAACAAACAAACAAAAAACTTGTTTACACTGCTAAGCCTGCTAAGAGCAAATAAATCTAACTCAACAGTAAGGTAATCTGCCTCAACTATGGCTCCATAGTTTTTTAACAATAAGCTGCCTTTCCACCAACCTGCAAAGGTGAAGTTGAGGTTATTTGATGGTTTAGAAAATCATTCATTCAACAAGTATTGACTGACTACTCTTCTAAGTGCTGTAAGATAGAAATACACAAATATGTAGTATACTCTGAGTGCTAAAAAGAAAAAAGTAACCAGTGTGAAGAAAAAAAGTAAAAAAGAAAAGGGGACAGAAAATGAATGATGATATTTGGGGTAGAGTGGCAAGAGCATGCCCTTCTGGAAAGGTGTTCCTTGAGCCAACACATGAGAAATGGAGCTGGAGAACCATGTGCACATTTTCATCAAGAGCACTTCAGATGGGAGAGACAATAGCAAGTACAAAGGCCCTGGTGAGGCAGT
Source organism: Dama dama (assembly GCF_033118175.1). Taxonomy (NCBI): domain Eukaryota; kingdom Metazoa; phylum Chordata; class Mammalia; order Artiodactyla; family Cervidae; genus Dama; species Dama dama. The sequence continues at coordinate 42,696,503 of NC_083711.1, read as the reverse complement.
TTGCATAGCATACAGCAGAACCTACAAGATGGCATGCATGGCTGAAGAGAAGCAAGCAAGAGAGCAATGATGGGATCAAGGTCAGCTTTAACCTGTGGAGTATCTTTGTTCATTTTCTTAAAAGGCGTGCCACTAGTGAACATGAACTTTGTGCAAAGATAAAGGTATCTCTTCTCCAAGGAGATGCAGTTTATCCTGGACTTAGTGAAAAAGCAATTGCCCTCAGTTATCCACCTTTTGTGGTCTTCCCAGATGGTGTATGGGTGTGAGAGTTGAACCATAAAGAAGGCTGAGTGTCAAAAACTGATGCTTTTGAACTGTGGTGTTGGAGAAGACCTGAGAGTCCCTTGGACTGCAAAGAGATCAAATCAGTCAATCCTAAAGGAAATCAGTCCTGAATACTCATTGGAAGGACTGATGCTGAAGCTGAAGCCCCAGTACTTTGGCCACCTGATGCAAAGAATTGACTGACTGGAAAAGACCCTGATGCTGAGAAAGATTGAAGGCAGGAGGAGAAGGGGGCATGAGAGGATGAGATGGTTGGATGGCATCACTGACTCGATGGACATAAGTTTGAGCAAGGTCCAGGAAATGGTGAAGGACAGGGAAGCCTGGTATGCTGCAGTCCATGAGGTCGCAAAGAGTCAGACACAACTGATCAACTGAACAACAAACAGGTGGCTCTGGTGGTAAAGAACCCATCTGTCAATGCAGGAGACATAAGAGATGTAGGTTTGATCTCTGGATTGGGAAGATCCCCTGGAGGAGGGTATGGCAAGCCACTCCAGTATTCTTTCCTGGAGAATACCATGGACAGAGGAGCCTGGTGGGCTATGGTCCGTAGGGTCAAAGAGAGTTGGACATGACTGAAGCGACTTAGCAAACACGCAGATGCACCTTTTGTAGACATGAACTTCAAAATCATATTCCGTGATCCTGGGTAGAACACCAAGGAAAAAGCAGGAAGGAAAGCAGGTCAATTCATAAGTACACAAGAGATGATTTTCATCTAAATGTTCATTGTCCAAAGCTATAGTGGGGAAATAACATAAAAGCATACACAATAAACAGATCATTTATAAGGTTATTTTAAATTGAAACATTCCTCCTACTTAACAGTTCTTAAATTCAGTATTTTTGCCTGACCATTCTTCATTGAGTATTGGTCTGTAACACAAACATTATATGAATATTTTTAAAAGATGTTGAATTTCTAGCATAATAAGCAAAATTTCATGAGGTTAATGAGAGTGACATTGGAGATTTCTTGAATCACAAGAACCATCATTACCAAATTAGAAAGTGGCAAGCCTAGACACTAATCAGTTGAAGAAAGGTCAACAAGGATGGGAACACAATTTGAAATTTAAAAGGAAATATTCTGAATATCAAAGGACCTAGAGAGGCTTTGGGAAAACTAATGGATAATTTTGTAAAGTGATACTCTAAATGATGATCTGCAAAAGTTACAAATGAAATAATAATACGTGACAGGCTAGTCAGGAAAATCATATCGGGGAAAAACATTTCTTAAATAATTCTTTGTTCAGTTTAATAATTGGAATAGATTTGTTATTCAGGTATAAATTAAATATAAGAAAAAAACATATTTTCATTTCTCAAGATAAAATGCCAGTAAGATATTTTAACAATTTATTATACAAGTTTGATCTTCTTTTAAATTGAGTTGACTTTAAATGGTCTTTCTTAAATACCAATAATTCTCTGCTAATTGAAACTCCTATTTTCTGACTCTTCTACATCACATCTAATTCCAGTTTACACAATGCATCAATTTACCACTCCCCAACATACCCTCCTTCCAGAAAGATAAGCTATTTTCCAGGCTCTCCAAGAACTTACAAATGACAAATATAGACATATCAGCAGCAAAAGTAAAGGTTGGTAACTGCTGCAAGAGAATCACAAAGTAATAAGAAATAAAAGAATAAATCAGCTCTATTTTAAGGCATCAGTCAGTACTTCATAAAGGAGTTTGCATCCTAGAAAAATGAGTAGGATTTCCACAGAGATGAAGAATTGAATATATAGTGACTATCCAGGAAATAATTTATAGTCTAATTTAGCCCTGCATAGCATATATATGGAATAAGTTGGATTTAAGGCTGACAGGAAATGTTGGGCTGGGGCTTGGAAGCCTTGAGTATCAAGCAGAATTGTGTGGAATTTACATGCTGAGGAAGACGTAAAAGTGGAATGATAAAATCTGTACTGTACTTTTTTTTTTTTTTTTTTGAAGAATTTGATATTATGCACTAAAGTTTTATAAAGTAAATTTCTTTGAACCTCAATGAGAAAGTGACTTAATTTTTTTTAACAGCCATTATTTCTATTGATTACCCTAAAGGAAAATGTATACATTTTAATCAGTTCTCAATTATATGCACAACGTGGGAACATTGGCAAAAGTCTAAAATCCATGAGAAGATCACATTGTTGGACTGTGACTATGACCTGATTTGCTGAAGCAAGAAAAATTGCTCTGAGGAGCAGTTTCATAAAGCTGTTCTCCTGGGCAGCAAACAAATAAAGAAGTCTGTCTCTCTGTGGAATTACTCTGCTGCCATGTGAGTCTTCATGTCTGCTCAGTCAGCTCAAAGCTTGGATCGTGCGCTCTTAGCAAGTGTCTTGGTCAAGAAGATCGGGGTAAAAACAGATAAAAGTTGTACAAAACACATTGGTGGTTTAGTTGCCAAGTCGTGTCTGACTCTTATGACCCCATGGACTGTAACCTACCAGGCTCCTTTGTCCATGGGATTTTCCAGGCAAGAATATTGGCATGGGTTGCCATTTCCTTCTCCAGGGATCTTTCCAACCCAGGGGTTGAACCTAGGTCTCCTGCACTGCAGGCAGATTTTTTACCAACTGAGCTACCAGGGAATTCCCTTACATATTTTCAATAGAAAAAATAACACGGAACATGAAACACACCGAAATTCTACTATTTAATACCAGCAAATATCCACTCTTCAAGACTTTGAATATGATTGAAGATAATAAAGAAATAAAATTATTCTAAATTACTCAGGTATTAGCATTTCCTCTGTATTTTATTACTGATTAATTTATTCATTAATCAGACATTCACTGGAGCACCAGCTATGCAAAAGTCATTGCTACGAATTGTAAGGAGCAATGTCCATAATTATTTCCACTTTCCCAATAGGAAACTATTATAGTTCAATGTAGTTTTAAACTCAGATAGCTGTACAACTGAAATTTCTCTAGCATTGTCTTACATGTTAAGACTCTGGACTCAGATCTAAGTTTTCCACTTATAAGCTGTGCTCTCTTGGACAAGTACATATCACTCTGAGCATCATTTTCTACCACAAAATAAATATAATAAGAGCACAGATTATATAAGGTTGCTGAGAAAATTAGGTGAGAATAGGCTCGTGAAATATTTACAAGTCTAGCACTTAGAAATAACTCAATAAATGTTAGTTATAACTATTATTTGCAATTTTATCTCTAGAAAAAATCATGCTATTATTGAATGTATTAATATTAGAAGATCAGAATAAAGTTTTAAATATTTAAATTATTCTGAAAAACACAAAGATTCATTAGGTGTTTGTCTTATATCAAGAATGGAAAAAAACTACGTTACAAACTACTATATAATGTCATGTATTTATAGCTTCAAATTACAGAAAGGAATGATTATTAATATGAAGAGAACCAGAGGGATTTGAAATTCATAATTATCCTCTCTTTGGAATTAGTGTTGCATGCAGTCACTTTTCCTAATCATTAGAATGGACAAATTCACCCATAAGCATAGATCAATGGAAAATGAAAGATTCACTGACAGACACCTTGAGAAATAAAATTATTCAGATATTCAGACCAGACATCTGAGACACAGATTCACTTTATAAGCTCATCACTGTTGTATTGGAAATAAAATCTCGCATCCGTTTTTATTTTTTATTTTTTCCATTGGTGGTTGCTGTCAGATATTGTAGCTACTCGTTTTCCTAGGTGTTTGATATCCACAGGGCAAATGTTTTCACTCTGTTCAGTGAACTGTGCCAAAGCATCTCTTTCTGAAACCCTGCATGACTGCCTTTGAAGGGATTTCGGCCTCTAGAGCATCTTTAAATTAAAAATAACTTATTGCGGAAAAATTAGTCCTCATCTTTCCACCCCCTGGTGACCATTCTAAACCTCTTGATAAGTATACACTATCACTTATCATTAACAAAGACAATTCCTTATACTTGCCTTTTCCTCACTTCTATAAAGGTGCTTGTTCTATAATGTTCTAATAAGCAAAGAGAATGCTAAAGTTATTACGCAACTGTGGGGACATATTGGTCTTAGGGTGTTGTGGTTTTTGTTTTGTTTTGTTAGAAGCATTTTAAAAGGCTTTAAATTAAGAATATATGGCATTGTAGTCACAAAGGATAGAACAAGTTGCTTCTAGGCAAGTTTTTCTATTTAACTCTCTTTTCCAACCCCAAGCCATTCCAGACCATCAAGTAAGATAGATTAGCTATGCCAGACATCCCTGACCTTACATATATTTCCTTTTCTTCTCCTAGAACTTTATCCTAACATTGCTTACAAACAAATGGGGAAGAACTCCACTGTACACTTTCAATACCTACCTGGTTGTTATATTCTGTATACTTCTAGAATCGACACGTTAAGATGGGAAGTTAAACAACTCTCCTAAATATAGATGATAAATGGAAATCTGTTTTAGTGCTTGAGAGCAAATTATTTGGATTTAGACCAAACCTAGATACCAACTCCAGCCTCAAAGCTTTAGCTGAATAAACTTGAACAAGCTAGTCAACTTCCCTGACTCCATTTACCTACCGATAAAATAGGAATAGATATCTCACAGGATTATTGTGAGGAGGGATGTGATCATTTATTTTTAAATGTGTTAGTTTTCATGATGCCTGGCATTTAGTAAGCATTCGCTAATTTGTGGCTATTCAGCTTTTTTCATTTTTTCATGCTCTAATTGTAAACATAGACTGTCATGTCAGTCAAACTGAGGTTCAAAGAATATTATGTATTTTAAGATATTTGCAATAGGTTTCACCTTCCCAAGTCTCAGTTTATTAATCTATTTTCCCAAAGGTGTTTTGAGGATTAAATGAAACAATAACCATGAAGTGCCTAACCTACAGCCCAGAATTACTCTGTAAGTGGTAGTTTCTTTCCCCATTTCCATTAATATATCTCCCAGCTAATATATAAGTGCGGTCAACGTATAGTCATCATAAATCTAAATAATACAATTGACTAGCTAAAATCCATTCTCAACTCTACTGTACATTGGCTGCCTGCACCATATTTCCACTGGAAATAGGATGACCCTAGTTCTGACAAATAAGATATTAGATGTGCTAGGGTTTTCTTGGAAGGTTTTTGTTTTACCTAATGAAAGGGATAGAAGAGGCTCACTCCATTCCCTCCCTCTTTTTGTGTGTTAACGCAGCTCTTGATTTCTGCAGCAGCAGGACCATCTTGAGACCAGGATAGGAAAACCAATACAATTTACAGACAGAAACCCTAACAGGATTATACATAAACCAGTGCCACCAGCTGCTTACTCAGCGTTTCTTGTTAATCAATACAACTGTTTAGTATGTGGAGGTAAGCACTGGTTAGGTTTTCTGCTACTTTTAAAGTATGCATCTTGATAAAGATAGAAAACCTCCTCCTGTCTACAAAACAGCCCCAAGAAACCAAAAAGTGTATGTATGTGTACATGTATGTGTATGTATTGCCATCATTTCTGTCAATTTTTAATTAATTTTTTATTTTGCTATATGTACTCCTGGTTGGAGGTTCCTTTATTTTTTATTCTAATATGTCTGAGAATGATACTATAAAATGACACATAGATAGCTATGTATTTACTCATCCTTCCTAACACACTTAACGGATTCTCTTGTACGAAACTTTAGAAAGAGAAAGCTAGATACAAGTAAAATGGATAATATTGACTCTTGGAGCAACTTTTTGAGGTAAATTCCATTATTTTTATCACCCCAATTTTGCAGATGAGAAAACTGAGGAATTGAGAGGCTTAAATTCTCTTAATTTGTAGCAGGTGAACCCAGACAATATGGTTTCTACATTATATTGTTGGGATTTATGTTTTTCATCAGTAAAAGAAGATGGTTTGGTTAGATGACTTCTAAATTTCATCATGTATCTAATTTTTAGACTCCTTTGAGACTATGAACTGCCAATTTTTCTTAGTTCTGCTTACCCCATCACTATAATTAGAGAGAAATATCAAGAGGAATACAGTTTAGCATGGACTATGGATTTAGACACTGTCTAGGTTTCAATGCTGTCTTAGCCACTTAACTGTCTCACCATGAAAAATTTATTTAACTTCTCTAAGCCTAGTTCCGTCATTTGTGAAATTGTATATGATACCACACAGATAGTAATATGACCTGAAGTTCTGATGAGTTCACCTGTATAAAGCTCTTAATACACAGGGCCTAGAACAGAGTGCTCAACAAATATCAGTCGTAATTTTTGTTGTTATTGCTGTTACATTAACCTCTGAAACTCGGTTTCAAGCTGGTGAGGATTTTCCTGTGAATTAAAATCTATTGTCATGAGAAAATAATCACTAACATATTTAATAAGTTTCATTAATCCTTATTCATATGATGTTAAAAATATATTTCTTGAGATACATGTTCATTCTTCAGGGGGATCCTGAAAAATAAACTTGAAATTCACTTTTATTTTACTAGACCTGTAGTAAAAGCAAAAAAAAACTCCACCAATGATACTAGCAACTTTTCCTTAATTTTCTATACCAGTCATTAACTAGATATGTGATAGGGTGGTAAAAACTGCTCAGCTTCATATAAAAGATTACATTAAAAACTGGATTCCATCCAATTATCAGATCCTAATAACACACATCCCAAGGTACTTAAGGAATTGACTAAAGCGATTACTGAGTCACTAAATATTGTTTTTGAGTTCCACGAGGAGGCAGTGCCTCTGACAGCAATAACGCATCACCTTCCTTTTGGAAAGGGAAAGGACAATTCTAAAAGCAACAAGCCGATCACCTTGACTAGTTGACCAATGGATTTCCAACCCTGCTCTTCAGAGCCTATTAAAATCTTAATCTGTCACACATGCTTCTCTACATTCCTCTTTTAATTCCAATTTGAGTATACATATATGTAAAATAGATATTAATAGATAAATGATATATTTATACAACATAAATTTTGTAAGTTGGACTTGACTTGTGAGAAAGGGTTAAGGGTTTAAAGGCAAGCAGCAGGCAGGACTTCCCTGGTGGTCCAATGGTTAAGAGTCTTTCTGGCAATGCAAGGACAGGGGTTCGATCCCTGGTCAGGGAACTGAGACCCCACATGCCACTGGAGTAACTCAACCCACATGCTGCAACTACTGAGCCCATGTGCTCCAGACCCAGTGCTCCACACCTGGAGAATCCAAGCACTGCAGCAAAATGTCCTGCACGATACAGCAAAGATCCTATCTGTTGCAACTAAGATGTGACACTGACAAATTAATAATCAATTCATTATTAAAACAAGCAGTGGGCAAACAGAATTTTGAATTACTTTGACTAAAAAGACACAAAGAGAAATATCACCAAATTGTTTAAAATCAATACAGAAAATATATTTTTGATTTACCAGGTTTCTGATTTGCAACCTTATGTCAAACAAAGAGTATGTCCTACCAGGATTTGGAGATATCGGAAGCGGAGTTTTCTTCTCTGTTCTTTAATTGTGTCATCCAGAGTACTAATGTTTTGTTATTACTGAAACCCACAAGGCCTAAATTGGGATTTATCTAGTTGATGAGAGTAAGCTAACCAGCATCCCCTCCATGACCTCCAGCCTACAGAGTACGGCCACCAAAGTTTTTCAAGGACGTTAGTGACCCCTCACCAAGGCGTTTTGTTTTTTGTTTTTAAATGCCTTTTTGAGAAAGTATTTCTGGTCCTCCTGATAGAATTATTAGAGGAGTATCTGAGCAGCTTATGCTATTACATGAATTTAGTATTTTCTCTCTCCCTGGGACTTTTAATTCCTTCTGTAACATGCCAAGGAAATTCCAGTATTAACACTTTTTTGATGGTAGGCCACCAGTGACCATGGGGTCATGAAGAGTCAGACACAACTTGGAAACTGAACAACAACAGGTTGATTAAAATTGCTCACAGGTACTTACGCCAGTACATTAAATTCTGTCATTTCTGTGGGTATGTATATATCAAGCACTTTTGTCCAATTAAATAACACCCATAAAATTCACACTTATACATGCTCCTGAGTGTTACTAATACAAACTGATGTGATCCAATAATCCTCTGGATGTATAAGCCACACCTTTCCAAAGCATGTTTTGTATGCCTCCGTCTGATCCACACTGGGATCTAACTCTGATTATGGGCAGAGGAAACATGAAGGAGAGGGGCAGGAAGTACCAAGGAGAACTGGCGCTTCTTTGTAAGATACCCCACCCAGGAGCAGCCGTTGGTTTCATTCAAGGAGGGCTTCTGGTTCAAGATGGCTGAGTAGAAGGATGTGTGCTCCTTCCTCCTGCAAGGGCACAAAAACTGCAGCTAGGTGTTGAAAAACCTTTGACAAGAGGACACTGGAACCCACCAAAAAAAGATACTGCATGTCCAAAGACAAAGAAGAAGCCACAGCAAGATGGGAGGAGGAGTGCAATCACAAGAAAATCAAATCCCATACCCACCAGGTGAGTGACCCACAGACTGGAGAACAATAATACCAAAGAAGTTCTCATACTTTTGTGAAGGTTCTGAACCTCATGTCAGGCCTTCCAGCCTGGGGATTCAACAAAGGGACTGGGAATCCCCAGGGAATCTGGTCGTGATGGCCAGTGGGATTTGATTATAGGCCTTCCAGAGGACAGAGGGAAACAGAGATTCCAGTCTTGGAGGGCACAAACTAAATTTTGCATGCATCGAGACTGAGAGGAGAGGCGCAGCGGCCCCACAAGAACTGAACCAAAGCTACCTGCTAGTTTTGGAGCACCTCATACGGAGGCGTGGGACAGTAGGGGCTCACCACAGAGACGGGGGCCCTGGAAGGTCCTCCTTGGCATAAACCCTCTTGGAGTTCATCGTTAACCCTACCATAGAGCTTGTAGACCCAGGGCTATGTCACCTCAGTCCAAACAACTACCAGGGAAAGAGTTCAACCCCACCCATCAGCAGATAAGTGAATTAAAGCTTTACTGAGCAAGGCCCAGTTTTTCCCATCACCAGTCCCTCCCATGAAGAAGCTTACACAGGCCTCTTGACCTCATCCATCAGAGGGCAGACAGAAGAAGCAAGAAGAATCACAGTCTCACAGCAGCTAAAACAAAAATCATATTATGGAAAATAAATCATGATGAAAAAGCAGAAAGTTATGCCCCAGATGAAGGGACAAGACGAAATCCCAGGAAAACAACTAAACTATGTGGAGATAGGCAAACGTTCAGAAAAAGAATTAAGAATAATGATAGTGAAGATGATCTAGGATCAAAGGAAAAGAATGGAGACAAAGATTGAGGAGGTGCAAGAAATGTTTATCAAAGACTAGAAGAACTAAAGAACAAACAGAAATTAATAATAACACTAGAAGGAATCAACAGTAGAATGGCTGAGGCAGAAAGAATGGATAAATGACCTGGAGGACAGAATGGAGGAAATCACTGCCACAGAACATAGTAAAAAAGAATGAAAATAAGTGAAGACAACCTAAGAGACCTTTCAGTTCAGTTCAGTTCAGTTCAGTCCAGCCACTCAGTCATGTTTGACTCTTTGCAACCCCATGAACTGTAGCATGCCAGGCTTCCCTGTCCATCACCAACTCTCAGAGCTTGCTCAAACTCATGTCCATTAAGTCTGTGATGTCATCCAATCATCTCATCCTCTGTCATCCCCTTCTCCTCCTGCCTGCAATCTTTCCCAGCATCAGGGGCTTTTCAGATGAGTCAGTTCTTCACACCAGGTGGCCAAAGTATTGGAGTTTCAGCTTCAACATCACTCCTTCCAATGAATATTCAGGACTGATCTCCTTTAGGATGGACTGGTTGGATCTCCTTGCAGTCCCAGGGACTTAGAGTCTTCTCCAACACCACAGTTCAAAAGCATCAATTCTTCAGTGCTCAGCTATCTTTACAGTCCCAACTCTCACATCCATACATGAATACTGGAAAAACCATAGCTTTGTCTTGATGGACCTCTGCTGGCAAAGCAATGTCTCTGCTTTTTAATATGCTACCTAGGTTGGTCAAAGGTTTTCTTCCAAGGAGCAAGTGCCTTTGAATTTCATGACTGCAGTCACCATCTGGAGTGACTTTGGAGCCCCAAAAAATAAAGTCTGTCACTATTTTCATTGTTTCCCCATCTATTTGCCATGAAGTGATGGGACCAGATGCCATGATCTTAGTTTTCTGAATGTTGAGTTTTAAGCCAACTTTTTCACTCTCCACTTTCACTTTTATCAAGAGGCTCTTTAGTTCTTCTTCACTTTCTGTCATAAGGGTGGTGTCATCTGCATATCTGAGGTTATTGATATTTCTCCTGGCAATCTTGATTCCAGCCTGTGCTTCTTCCAGCCCAGCATTTCTCATGATGTACTCTGCATATAAGTTAAATAAGCAGGGTGACAGTATACAACCTTGACGTACTCCTTTCCTGATTTGGAATCAGTCTATTGTTCCATGTTCAGAGACCTTTGGGACACATTAAATGCAGCAACATTCACATTATATGGGGTACCAGAAGGACAAAAGAGAAAGAAAGGACCTGAGAAAATATTTGAAGACATAATATCTGAAAACTTCCCTAACATGGGAAAGGAAATAGTCAACCAAGTCCAGGAAGCACAGAAAGTTCCAGGCTGGAGAAACCCAAGGAGAAACACACCAAGACACATAGTAATCAAACTGACAATAATTAAAGGTAAAGATAAAATATTAAAAGCAACAGGGGGAAAGCAATAAATAACATACAAGGGAAATCCCATCAGGCTATCAGCTGATTTCTTAACAGAAACCCTACAAGCCACAGTTGGAAAGCGCGATATATTTAAAGTGATGAAAGAGAAGAACCTACAACCCTACACAGCAAGGCTCTTCAGTTTTGATGGAGAAATCAAAAGCTTTCCAGACAAGCGAAAGTTACGAGAATTCAGAGCCACCAAACCAGCCTCACAACCAACGCTGACAGAACTTCTCTAGGCGGGAAACACAGAGAGGGAAAGGCCTGCAGAAAACAAAACAAGGCAATTAAGGAACAGGTAACAGAGTCATACAGATCGGCAGTTACCTTAACCGTGAATGGATACATGCACCAACCAAAACACTGGTTGGGCATGTGTGCACTTCCACTTACCACATCACTCCACTTGAGCCCCCCAAATTCTATGTAATTATTTTATATTGTTAAACATGTTCCCATTATGGCTTGCAATTGTAATTATCTTTTAGTTTTTGTCTGGCTATTGATTGTGAAAATTGACAAACATCTTTTACTACTGGGATTATGTAACTATTACTCAATACCATTGTATCATGATTGGTCAACAGAAAAATAATAGAATTCTATATCACCAAACTAGGATCTAATAGAAAAACCTGTAATCACTTTTTTAAAATCCAGATGCATATCAGATTTATCTTGAAATTTGTGAAAAATATAAATGCTCAGGTATTGCTTTTTTTCTCCAGAGCTCCAGATATATTTCTAATGAGCAATCATGTTTAAAAACAACTGGGCTACATGTTTCACTTTTTCTATTTCATATTCAGTGCTCCCATTTCATTTAGTTTAATAACTCCAATTTCTCCATCTTGCATTTTTTTTATGTTCTTTCTCAAGCCTTTATCAAACGTAGTAGAAAAGCTTTTATATACACATATATATATATATATGTTAATATATATATTTAGAAAACTCACAAATTTTTGCCTAACTAAAAAGATATGAAATTTTTTGTTTGACTTAGTATGACTAGAATGCTAGATTTCTAATTAAAAAATGGATATGCAACAAGCAACAAAGGTTTACTGTATAGCATAGGGAACTATAGTCAATGTCTTATAATAACTATGATGGAAAATAATTTCAAAAATATATGTGTGTTTGCATAACTGAATCACCTTGCTGGGCACCTGAAACAATATGAGTCAACTATACTTCAATAATATTTATACATATTAAAAAATTTAAAAAACATGTTTAAAGTTTCATTCAAGGAAAGTCTGATTCCTTCAGATAGGGTAGGGAGTTAAGATTCCATTATTCCAATTGGACTGAGCCTTGAGTTAGCACTACAGCTCTGCAACCCTTACAATCAGGCCTTGGGCTTGGTACTCAGCCAAATCTGTCTTGTGACCACAGGAAATGAGAGACTTTTCAAAGACGCTCTCAGAGGTTTCTGACTTCCATCTTATACTCTGAGTTGTATTTTTATGACCTTAAACTGGTCCCTGTTACCATGTATGACCTCCAGGACTTCAGAAACAGCCCACTGATCCACAGTCTTTATAGAGACTGTTGCTCCTGTAAGATCATTTGCTGTAGCACTTGGCCCCCTACCCACCGTGCTTTCTACATGCAGTTTAGCCTGTGTCAAATGAGTGAAGATTTGAGAAATGATGATGACACAGTAAGATTACCATAAATTACTAGTGTTCTATTCCTCCCTATCTAAAGAATATCTATGAGTTTCTCAAATATATGGAGTCACTCAATCCAAGAACCCATATTTCAGGATATTTCAACTACCAGATATTTTATCGGTCATATACCAACAGTCAGAAACCATTATTGCTCTGAGCCTGAAGGGGCAGGGAGTGAGCAGTGATGATAATATGGAGTAGTTAGAGGTCATCTGAATGGAGCTGGTGCAACCAACTGCAGGGGGATAGTTGAGTGTGTAAATGACCTGATGTCACTCTGCTCCCATCTAGATATCTGAATCTGAAGAGGAAAGTAAAAATTATCCATCATATATAACCTTAATGGGAAAAATATTTCAATGGGGATCTTGTAGCTGAAAATTAGGAATTTGGATTTCATTTTAAGCACCGTGCAAAACCACTTAAAATTTTTAAGATGAGAAATAGCATGGGATTAAGTTGAAAATTTAAAAATAATTCTTTGGCTCTTATGTAGAAAATGAATTTGAGAGGATCAAGAGACAAAATGAGAGGATGAATTTGGAGGTTATTGCAGTGGTTCAGGCAAGAGATAATGTTCACTTGTATTAGAAATCTAGAAGTAGAGATGGATATAAAGGTGTGGCCTAAAACACATTTTGGAGGTAAAATTATGAGGATTTAGCAGTAAACATAATGTGGAGAATGAGAAAGAAAATGTCAGATATGAATCTCAGTCTTTTGGACTCACTAACAAGCTAGAGGGTGGTATAATTACAGAGGTCTACTCAATATGAGCTAGTTGAGAATTAAGTTTGGGGGAAAAAAATCCTTACAGTGAAAAGAAAAAAAAATGTTGAGTGTAAAAAGTCATACTAGCTACACAGTTTTCTAGGAACAGAGCACATTTTATTATAGCCTATTTCAGCATTTTGAAATCTAACCACAAATAGAAAAGTCGACTTTATGGCTGTCTTCTGTCACTGGCAAATGGGAGCTCTTAGGAATGTCTGCTCACCTCTTTGAAATAAATGGTATTAGTAACTAAAGGCAATAGTTATTTGTGACAAGTGAATAGAATATTGATCTTATTCTATTTTCCTCTGGTAATTTTAAAAGAAATATTCATCAGAGGGTAGGTTCCAGGCCTAAATGCTTAAAAATAATAACGGAATCAATTTATAGTTAACTAACCCATTTTCAGTATTTTCAGCTTCTGTGTTTATTGGGTTATAGTTTAAATATCTTCCATTAGTCACAATGTTAACTCTTTTCATGATTGTACACTCCACAGAGATTCTGAGGAGTGTAAACAGAATTTATTTTTTTTCCCATTTATTTTTGTTAGTTGGAGGCTAATTACTTTACAATATTGTAGTGGTTTTTGCCATACATTGACATGAATCAGCCATGGATTTATATGCATTCCCCATCCTGATCCCCCCTCCCACCTCCCTCCCCGTCCCATCCCTCTGGGTCTTCCCAGTGCACCAGCCCTAAGCACTTGTCTCATGCATCCAACCTGGGCTGGTGATCTGTTTCACCCTTGATAATATACTTGTTTCAATGCTGTTCTCTCTGAACATCCCACCCTCGCCTTCTCCCACAGAGTCCAAAAGTCTGTTCTGTATTTCTGTGTCTCTTCTTCTGTTTTGCATATAGGGTTATTGTTACCATCTTTTTAAATTCCATATATATGCGTTAGTATACTGTATGGGTCTTTATCTTTCTGGCTTACTTCACTCTGTATAATGGGCTCCAGTTTCATCCAACTCATTAGAACTGATTCAAATGAATTCTTTTTAATGGCTGAGTAATATTCCATGGTGTATACGTATCACAGCTTCCTTATCCATTCATCTGCTGATGGGCATCTAGGTTGCTTCCATGTCCTGGCTATTATAAACAGTGCTGCGATGAACATTGGGGTACACGTGTCTCTTTCAGATCTGGTTTCCTCAGTGTGTATGCCCAGGAGTGGGATTGCTGGGTCATATGGCAGTTCTATTTCCAGTTTTTTAAGGAATCTTGAGGAGTGAAACAGAATTTAAAGTTTCAATGTCTGCCATATCCACTTCCCCAAGTTTCTCAAATTTTTAACATTAACTTCCCTGATAGACAATTGGTCAGACCATCTAATGATAAAATCATAAAAGACCAATGTTTCTTCTCTATTTCATACTGACTAAAGTCACAAACATTGGGATAGCAGAGAATGGCAAACTGTCTCAACCCTGATAGTTCAGTTTCAAAGGTGGTTCCTTTTGGTACCATCAAGTGGGTTGTCAGTGACTTTTTCAGAGATTTTACCAGAGAATCTTGGCAATTGTAGTGTCAACTGGAACAAGTCTTGGTTCAAGTTCTTATCAATGATGCCCCAATAAAAATGCATGGAGCCTGTTATAAGCAGCTACTATAACCACTTCAGTTAAGAAGAATTTCATGGCAAAAATTCCCAGAAATTGCTATGTCCAGAAAATACATCATTTAAAGAATTTTATGCTTCCTTAGAGGTTAGAATGCTCTGGAACAGTTTAAGTTTCTATGGTTAAAGTTTCTAAATTAAATAATTTATGATGCTTTGACTGCTAACCCACACCCACCAAAAGTGGGGTTTTCTAAAGATGGTTGGTGTGTGTGTGTGTGTGTGTGTGTGTGTGTGTATGTATATATATATATATATATACACATACACACACACATATACACAAATATGTATATTTATGCTGGAGAAGATTCTTGAAAGTCCTTTGGACAGCAAGGAGATCAAACCAGTCAAACTCAAGGGAAATCAACCCTGAATAACTGTCGGAAGGACTGATGCTGAAACTGAAGCTCCAGTATTTTGGTAATCTGATGTGAACAGCAGACTAATTGGAAAAGTCCCTGGTGCTGGGAAAGATTGAGGGCAGAAGGAAAAGAGGGCATCAGAGGATGAGATGGCTAGTTGATCACTGATGCAATGGACATGAACTTGGGCAAACTCTGGGAGATGGTGAGGGACAGTGAGGCCTTGCATGCTGCAGTCCATGGGGTCGCAGAGAGTCGGACATGACTGGGCAATTGAACTACAACAACAATACATAAATATATACATATATAAAAATATATACCCCATTCCGCCTATTCCACACTGTCTTCTTATCATATGATACTGGCACTCCTCTATCAAGAGGCAGGACCTATTTCACTTCCCTTTGAAACTGGGTAGATCTTTTTCACTGTCTTAACACCAAGATGGTAGTAGAAGTGGCACTGCTTGACCTATGAAGCTAAATCATAAAACATAATATGTCTTCTGCCCGACTCTCACTCTCTTGAAACTTTCACCTTTGGAACCCAACAACCAACCCAAGACACATGGAAAGGTTATGTGTAAATGTTCCAGCTGAAAGCCCCAGCTAAGGTCCCAGGTGACAGCCATCAATAACCAACAGATATATGAATGAAGGAGTCTTAGATCATGCCATCTCTCAGCCTGAAGTCTTCTGGTTGAGACCTCAGACATCTTAGAGCAGAGACAAGTCATCTCTATTGTGCCCTTTCCAAATTCTTAACCCACAGAATTTATGAGATTAAAGTAAATCATTGTTTTACACTACTAAGTATTAGGGTTACTTGTTACATGGCATAGTAACCAGATACTTGATGAATGGTAGTTGTCATATGATATTATTGATATTATGTCAGAACTCCTCAGTTATGATCGGATAACATGACTATATCTAGCATCATTATCATCATCTTTACTATTTCATAGAAGTTCCATATATTTTATTTACGGAAATACAACATCAAGGGGAAAAGCATGCCTCAACTTATTTAAAGACTCCATAAGCTTAACTCTCTTGGAGTACGTATTCCCCTAAATGGAGAGCACCTATTGTGCTTATAATGTGTTCTTGTCACTGAAGGCCTGAGTCAGGAGAAACTCCAGAAGTATTTGAAAAGCTGTTTGTGTTTGAGGGCTTTATTTTAATTATGCTGAACAATCAGGAGAATTGAAATAGAATGCTGTAAAGATAAGCATTTTTGCAACTTCCCAAATACAATGCATGTTTAATGTGCCTAACTTTTTACACCAGATATAGGAAGGGAAAAATGACCTAGACAAGCTCTTTTAGCAGCAGAAAGATGCTTTTTGAGGGTAACTGTCAGAAAGGCAACTTTCTCTTACTTATTTATAGAGAATTAATAGAATTATATTTAAAAAGTAAATCTTTTGCTCTTAGCAGAAAAGTGTGTACAATAGTATTGTTTCATGGGTAGTAGTGTGACAGAAGTGACAGATGCTAGTAATGTGGTTGGCTGCCTGGCTGGTTCTTATTTCTTCCTTGGGTTAATGAGCTTTTTAGCTTTTTATGTTTACATTTTATCCTTCCACTTTTCACCCTCAACTGTCTTTTATTTTCACCTTCTCACTGAAACTTATAAAGACAAAGTAAAAACTGAAAGTCACTCAGTCATGTCTGACTCTTTGCAACCCCACGGACTATACAGTCCATGGAATTCTCCAGGCCAGAATACTGGAGTGGGTAGCCATTCGCTTCTCCAGGGGATCTTCCTAACACAGGGATCAAACCCAACCCAGGTCTTCCACATTGCAGGTGGATTCTTTACTAGCTGAGTCACCAGCAAAGGCAAAATGCCTTTTTAAATATGTGAAAGAGCCCTATTTTACTGAAGGAAAAGTGCTGGTGTCAAGAAGGAAAGATAAGAACCAAGGTGGGACTAGAAACCTTGAATTACAAAGAATTCAGCATAACATGGTCTCTGGTAAATTATATATACTATTAGAGTTTGATATTGAAAGAAATTCTTACTGAATCTCAGTTTATATATTTTGTGAATATAAAAGTTCAAATATCATTTTTACTTAAGGTACTCAATGCCTAGAGTTGGAAATAAATAGAATATAAAAATTTTCATAAAAAGCTGAAAACAAGTAAAAGATAAAAACAAAAATTTTTATATTCCAATATGGAAAAATATTTATTTTTAGATAAAGAGTGTTTTTTTTAATGTTTATAACCATAAAGAGATCTTTAAAAAGAGATTGGTGGATTTAGTTTCACAAATATTTGAAACTTATATTCATAAAATATCTTTCAAATTTAAAAAGTAAACAGAAAAGGAAAAAACACTTGCAACATGTACAATAAATAATTTCATGTATATATGTAAATAGAGAGAGACAGAGGAAACAGAAAGAGACCTCTGACAAATCTAACACAGTAATAAAAAAAATGTGTCAAAAATGTAAAGAGGCAACACAGAGATAAGCAAATATCCCAATTTTTTAAATTATGTTCAAACACCTATATAACAGAACACTCAAATAATAAAACAAAATCATAGTGAGATATACTTTTTAATTTATTCACTGTCATTGAAAAAGAAGAATTATTATTCTCATGTACAACTCATACATTGTTGTAAGAATAATAGGGATACCACTATTTTAAAGAGCAATTTTGCAGTATATATTAAAATTATGATGTTTTATTCATTCAACCCATCAATTTCACCTAGGGAATTTTATAAAACTGAGACATTCCCACCAGTGCTCAAGATATGTATATTATTCCCACCAGTGACTCAAGATACAAATATTGTTATTGTTGTTTGGTCGTGTCCAACTCTTTCCAACCCCATGGACCGCAGCATGCCAGGCTTCCTTGTCCTTCACTATCTCCAGGAGTTTTCTCAAACTCATGTCCTTGGAGCTGGTGATGCCATCCAACCATCTCATCCTCTGTCATCCACTTCTTCTCCTACCCTAAATCTTTCACAGCATCAGTGTCTTTTCCAATGAGTCAGCTCTTTGCATCAGGTGGCCAAAGTACTGGCGCTTCAGCTTCAGCATCAGTCCTTCCAATGAATATTCAGTGTTGATTTCCTTAAGGTTTGACTGGTTTGATCTCCTTAATGTCCAAGGGACTCTCAAGAGTCTTCTCCAGCACTACAGTTTGAAAGCATCAATTCTGCAGCACTCAGCCTTCTTTATAGTCCACCTCTCACATGCATACATGATTATTGGAAAAAACATAGCTTTGACTATATGGCTATTTGTCAGCAAAGTGATGTCTCTGCTTTTGAATATGCTGTCTAGCTTCATCATAGCTGTTCTTCCAAGGAGCAAGAGTCTTTGATTTCATGGCTGCAGACACCACCCACAGTGATTTTGGAGCCCAAGAAGATAAAATCTACCCTGTTTCCATTATTCCCCATCTATTTGCCATGAAGTTATGGGACAGGATGCCATGATTTTAGTTTTTTGAATGTTGAGTTTTAAGTGGGTTTTTTTTTTTTAACTCTTTTTCACCTTCATCAAGAGGCTCTTTAGTTCATCTTCACTTTCTGCCATTAGAGTGGTATCATCTGCATGTCTGAAGTTGTTGGTAATTTTCCTGGCAATCTTGATTCCAGCTTGTGAGTCTTCCAGCCTGGCATTTCACATGACATACTCTGCATAGAAGTTAAATAAACAGGGTGACAATATACAGCCTTGGACGTACTCTTTTTCCAATTTGAAACTAGTTCCATATCTGGTTCTAACTGTTGCTTCTTGACCTTCATACAGGCTTCTCAGGAGGCAGGTAAGGTGGTCTGGTATTCCCATTTCTTTAATTTTCTACACTTTATTGTGACCCACACAGTCAAAGGCTTTAGTGTAGTCAGTGAAGCAGATGTTTTTCTGGCATTCTCTTGCTTTTTCTATGGTCCAACGGATGTTGGCAATTTGATCTCCGGTTCCTCTGCCTTTTCTAAATCCAGCTTGAATATCTGCAAGTTCTCAGTTCATGTACTGTTGAAGCCTAGCTTGAAGGGTTTTGAGCATTACCTTGCTAGCATGTGAAATGAGCTCAGTTGTACTGTAGTGTATAAGATATTACTTAGGAAAATGTTTGTAATAGACAAAGATTGAGGAAAAAACATCCAACAGAAGAGAATCAGGTAAACAAAGGTATACAAACAGAGCCATTAGAAAGAATAAAGTTTATATAAACAGCCACATTCAAATAGAATGTAAGTAAAAATGTGAGTTGTAAAATAGTATGTACAGCATGATTTTAATTTTTATAAAATAATATTAATAAAAATAATATATAGAAAAACTAAAGACTGTGCATGTGCATCAAATAGTTGATAAGAGTTATCTGTAGGGATGGGTTTATGGGAATCTTTACTTTTTTCAATCCATATCTCTATAATGATCCAAATTGTATATAATGAACATGTACCATTATTTCCTAATTAAATAAATTACAATAAAATGAAGTTAAACAGAAGATTCAAGTTTACTTGCTATGTGCAACCTACAGAAAAAAAATTTATTTAAAACTCCAAATGACTCTTTGGCCACTTTTGCTTAGTGAATTTCTTTAATTAAGAGCTACAAAAGGAAGATGTTAGAAAAACAGTGGAATATATGGCTCCCACCTTTCCTGCCTCCCATGGACCACACCAAATAAACAGCTACATAAAGATTAATTCCCTCTGAAATAAATGCAGGAAACAGTTACTGACTCCTACATAGCAGGCAATTGAGAAAATATCCACATTTAAATGCGTAGCAAAGGTAGAGACATGTTCACATCATAAATCCCTACCCCAGCTCAGCACCTCATAACCAGTAGGGAATTGCTAATGCCTAGCTTCTCCCTGAGAAGCAAAGGATTTGAAGTACAAATCGTGTCCCAATTTTTATGGGCGGCACCTGAGAACTGACTTAGAAATCACCCAGCTCTGAGAGACAATAGGGCTCCGCATTAAGTACCACAGCAGCACAGAAATGAAAAGTTGGTTTTAAATGGGCTCATGAGCACTTCTCACAGCTGTCCTTCCTCATCCCTCACCTCACCCCCTGGCTCAGAATAGAGGGAGCAGGCAAAAACACCCAGCTCCCTGCTCCTTCCAGGGAAATGTTTGACTACATGCTTTCCCAAATGCTTCTTGAGGGTTGTGCCTCTAATCAGCCTGAATCTGGGACCTCATTGGGTTTCTCTGGGAACCTGAAAGAATGCTTCCCGCACCATATTCCCCAGGCTCATTCTGAAGAAAAAAACAATTCTCCGGCTTTTCCCTAGAAGGATCTAGTTCATGCATCCACTGCCCCAACTTCTTCACCTGCCTACTGATGGACTAGCTCCTAAGTCACCAAATTTGGGAGCTAACAGGACTTGGCATTCACAAGTTTCCCAGACCAAAGAACACAAAGAAGCAGTTTTTTTATGGTCCCACAAGCAGACCTAGTGGCTATTCCTACAGGCTTAGCACAAAACGAGTAAACAAAAACGCCCAGCTCCCAGTGTCTCCATGATGGAGTCTAGACTACAAATCTTACAGTCTGAGTTTCCCAGCTGCCACCTAAAAGTTGGGCTTCCAATTAGCACGCATCTGGGAGCTGACAGGGCAAACAATTAATAGTCCTCTGGGAGTCTGAACAGACACGTAGCATTTTCTCCACCTTCTGGACACTGACAGGATTTGACACACCCTAATCTCCTGGGGACACTAGGAACAGAGGCGGTTTGAGCAAAGAGAAAGGTTTGAGAAGCACCCAGAATCTCAGGCCAGGCTGACTGACAAATTCTATCTCTTACATGAGGTCAGTATTTTAAGACTGGAAAAGGCAGCTATTTCATGTAATGCACAGAAATCAGCACAGAGAGTCAAAGAAAATTAAGAAATTGGAGAATATGCTCCAATCAAAACAGCAAGATAAATCTCCAGAAACCAAATCTACGAACAGGAGATAATTGATTTATCCAAGAAATAAAATTCAAAATTAAAGTCATAAATATGTTCACTAAGATCAGGAAAGCAACGCATGAACAAAGTGAGAATTTCAACAAAGAGATAGAAAATACAAATAGGACCAAATCAAAATCATAAAGCTGGTGAATGCAATAACTGAATTGAAATATTCAATTGAAAGTCTCAAACATAGTCTAGATCAAACAGAAGAAAAGATCAACAAACTTGGGGATACTTCAGTGAAAGACATCCACTCAGAGGAACAAAAAGGAAAAAAAGAATGAAATACAGTGAAGGTAGCACAGGGACTTAACGGCATGCTACCATTGGAATAACATACGCAATATGGAAGTCCCAGAAGCAGGAGGGAGAAAGACAAAAAAATTATTCATAGAAATAGTGGCTAAAAATTTCCAAATCTGAGAAGAGAAATAAACATCCAGATCCATGAAGCCCTAAAAATATCAGTAAGATAAACCAAAGAGACCCACACCAAGACACATAATCAAATTGCCAAAGTTTAAAGACAGAAACAGAATTTTGAAAGCAGCCAGAGAAAAGCAGTTCATTGCATATAAGGGAACTCCCACCATGATTTTTCAGCAGAAACTTGCTAGTCATAACAGATATATCAGGTATATTTAAAATAATGAAAGAAAAAATTTCAACCAAGAATACTTTATCCAGTTATGTTGTCTTTCATATTTGAAAGAGAGATAAAGGTATTTCCAGACAAACAAAGCAGAAGGAGTTTATCACCACTAGACATGCCTCATAAGAAAGGCTAAAGGAGTTCTTCAGCTGAAAAAAGGTATAAAACTCACTGGTAGAGGCAAACATACAGTCTAATTCAAAATAATATTGTAACGCTGCTGCAGTGCAATGCAAGCTCAGTCATGTCCAACTCTTTGTAATCTCATGGACTATAGCCTGCCAGGCTCCTCTATCCATGGGATTTTCCAGGCAAGAATACTGAAGTGGATTGCCATTTCCTACTCCAAGGGATCTTCCCGACCCAGGGTATGAACTTATGTCTCTTGAGTCTCCTGCAGGCAGATTCTTTACAGATGCACCACCTGGAAGTTGTGACACATAAACTACATTTATCTCTAGTTTGAAAGTTAAACACAAACTTATTAAACATATCTATAGCTATAATAATTCACTAGTGTATACACAATGTAAATAGATATAAATCATGACATCAAAAACAAAAAATGGGGAGTACAAAAATGTAGAGCTTTTGTATGGATAAAATGGAGTTAAATTATCAACTTAAAATACTTTTATAACTATAAAACATGTGAGCCTCATGGTAGCTACAAAGTAAAATATACACAGTAAATATACAAAAGGTAAAGTGACAGACATTAAAGCATAAAATGATTCAATCACAAAGGTAGTCAGCAATAGCCAAGACAAAGAAGAAACCTAAACATTCATTGACAGATGAATGGATAAAAGACAATGTGGGGCAGATATATAATGGAATATTTACTCAGCCATAAAAAAAGAGTTAAATAATGCCATTTGCACCAACATGAATGGACCTAGAGATTATCAAACTGAGTGATATAATAGTCTTTCTTTTTACTCAAAGACAAATGTCATATGATATCACCTGTGTGTAGAATCTTAAAAAATGATACAAATAAACTTATTTACAAACCAGAAATAGACTCAGGGGAATAAGAAGGCATGTTGTCTATGAAGATGCATTGCGGAGGTCCCTCCCACAAGCATCATTAGCTGCATGGCAAACCTGCCTCTCCCTCATTTTATGATGAAGGAAGAACAATTTTCCTGTACTTGAGTGCAATGGTACTGTCTCTGAAGAACTAAGAGAAAACTTTCCTTTTCTAACAGATCTTAATTTACCTTCCAGACTTTTTTTTCAGCAGGGGTCCCCTGGCCACCTTTCAGGCAAGGATTTCATGATTTGGGGAACAAAGGCCACAATTCACTTTTCCTCATGATGCTATGTTCTTGTGGTTCTTACCACATCATCACTTTCTCTCAGTTTTATAAAATGAAAATCACAATAAAAGGTTTAATCACATTTTTTTTCTGTGAGTCCCACCCACCCACCACCCCAAGGAGAACACAGTTCAGCTGTTTCTGAGATGGTTACAAGGCAAGCAAATAGCCTTTCAATGTATTAATATATCAGGATCTAGAATTTTACTACCTTTTTAAAACACTGTCAGTAAACAGGATGCAAAAATGAAACAGGCATATATTTCTACCTGGTAAGCTATAAATGACAGTAGTTCATGCACAGAAATTATGCAAAGAATCTGATGCACAAAAGAGAATATAAAGTCAAGAGATTATAAAGACAAGTGGGGCTTCCCAGGTGGCGCTAGTGGTAAAGAACCTGCATGCCAATGCAGGAGACATCTTACCAAGAGACAGGTTGGGAAGGTCCCTTTGAGGAGGGCATGGCAACCCACTCCGCTATTCTTGCCTGGAGAATCACTTGGACAGAGGAGCCTGGAAGGCTGCAGTTCACAGGGCCACAAAAGTCAAACACGACTTAAGCGACTTAGCATGTACATATGCACAAAGACAAGTGCTAGCCAGACTATTACTTGCAACTTGTCTTCAGACTCTAGTTGCAATATCATAAAATACAAGAAATACAAAAAACAGAGAATGGAAACAAATGAGAAAGGATAAGAAAAATTAATACTAGTAAATATCGTTGGGACCGTAACTGCAGCGTGCACATGCTCCATCATGTCTGACTCGTTGCTACCCCATGAACTGTATGCAGTCCACCAGGCTCCTCTGTCCATGGAATTTCCCAGGAAAGAATACTGGAGTGGGTTGCCATTTCCTCCTCCAGGGCATCTTCCTGATCCAGGGATCAAACCCACATCTCCTATGTCTCCTGCACTAGTAGGTGGAATCTTTACCACTGAGCAACCTGGGAATGTAACTGCAGAATCAGCCCCAAACTGATCCTATCCTGTTTCCAATAAGATATTGAATTTGTCCAGAACAAAACTGTAAGTCATGTACCCTAAGAATGTGCAGAGGAGAAAATCTGACCTCAAACAACACCTGAAACCAAAGTTTCTCCCCTCCACAGAACCAAAAAACCGGAACATGATGGACAGGAACCTGAATGCTAAACAAAGGGTCCGCTGTCCAGGAAAATGGGTGCTGAAGTCACCTTTACCATATCGTATCAGAGATGATCAGGTCCAGGGTTCACGAGGGAGGGGACACATGTATGCCCATGGCTGATTCATGTTGATGTGTGGCAGAAGTCATCACAATATTATAAAATAATTATCCTCCAATTAATATAATAACTTGTTTAAAAAAAGAAATGACCAAGATCCAAAGCCCTCTAACCAAAATCTGCCCCACCAGCACTTCTGCATACCAACTCGTCCTCCCCTAACTCAAGAAATTTGACCATACTCCTGCTCAAGGAGACAGAATTGAGCCCTGCCTCCTATATCCTTACTGATCAACCTCACAATAAAGCTCTTTCTTTTCTCAAAAGCCAGTGCCATAGTATTGGCTTCTGGTGTGCTGGTCAGTCAGCCCTTTGCTCAGTAACAGTACTTCCATTTAATACAGATTATTATTACATTTAAGTAAGAGAACCATCTACAATATATTTTGGATGTCAAAGCTCATTTAAAACAAATTTTGGAACTTCCCTGGTGGTCCAGTGGCTAAGACACCACACTCCCAGTGCAGGGGAGCCGGGTCCAATCCCTGGTCAGGGAACTAGGTCCCACACGCAGAAACTGAGAGTTTGTATGCTGCAGCTGCAGCTGCAGCTGCAACTGAGAGTTCACACACTGCAACTAAAATTCCCACATGCCACAACTAAAAGATTTTTCCTGTGGCAATGGAGATTGAAGATCCAGTGCAGCAAAATAAAATAAATAAATAAAAATATTTGTAAATGGATGATCTTCACTATATCTTTAAAAAATGAATTCTTTTCTTAATCCTACATTTTTCTACAGGAAAAGCTCTCAGAAGTCTAGCAACACATTTCCAATTTCTTAGGTCTCTCACCTAGCAATCAAGAGTATATGCTCATTAATTTTAAATCATCGACTCCAGACTAACAATGAATCAACATACTGTATGTGCTGGAAAGGTTGACAGGGAAAGAGCTTTATTCAATATTTGTTTTTATTATTATCTCCACACCATCTTACTAAATAGACTACTTATGAATATGGTAATGAATAATTTGGACTCATAGTTTTCTTTGTTAAACAAAACATCAGAATCTACCTCAGGGGAATCTCTGATTTGAATCTCAGCTTAAAATATCCCTAGTATAACATATTCAACTAGTGAATGTGAGACTCCCAGTTCCCTCTAAGCCCCTGAACTGAAACCTCATTGACGTTGTGTCATTTCCTTGAGAGACCAAAAGGCCACCTCCTAAGAAAACAATTGTAAATGGTTGAGCAAGTAATTGCTGCCTTATAATACAATACCATGCTTCATGATCTCAAGGCTAGGAGACATCTGAACTGATGTATCAGCCAAAATCCATAAATTCTAGAATGGAGCATAGTATATACCATCTATCTCCTAAAAATAAATAAGTATAAAAATAGAAATAAATATAACCTCCATCACTCTAAATATGCACCTGAGAGCCCAAGTACAGACCCCCAGAACATGCATAGGAACCATCTTAGACGATCTGCCACATAGAGACAGAGTCGCCTCTCCTTGGAGCAACCCCACAGGAAGGAGAGGCTAGTTATCCATTTCAAACCAGAAACCACTGAACATCCCTTCCTGTACCCTTTGCTTTCCTTCTATCCCTGAGAAAAAGAGTATAAGTTTTTTAGTGTCTGTAAATAATGTGTTGACTATGCATTCCATCAATTTCTGGACTCCATATCAAGGGCAATATAGATTCTATTCTACTTAAGTGGAGCATCAGTTTACAGTTTGGCTCCTCCTAATTTGGGAAATCAAGTCTGCTTTGTTTAGCTGTTTTATAGAACAGATTTTCAAGGAATAGGGTAGGAGGCTCTACTTCCTTTGATTCTCCCTTAAGTACTTGTGACTTCCTATGTTCTATGACCAATATCACAACCTTCATCTATCATTATTCACACTGGGTTGTGTAAGAAGGTAATACAGTGTGCTGTTTGAAAATGTGACCTCTTCAGTCTGATCTTAGTTCTAGTGCATTGTCATTACTTCCCAGACCTCTGTCTTCTCATCTAGAAACTGGGAATAATAGTAGAACAATACAGAGGTTATGATGTTGGGAGGATCAAATGAGTTAATTTGGGTAAAATATTTAGAACAGTGACTTCCACAGGGTAATGCTCAGGAAATAAGAGCTACTGCTATTGCAGAAAGATTCTCTTATAGGAAAACCGTACGGCCTACAAAGCTCCTATGTATACTCAAGGTCTCCACCACATGTCCATGCCTTACACTTGAGGCATTGCAATTTTTGCCACACTTTTTGGTCTCAAATTCACAATACGTCCTTCTTTAAATTCTCAAAACTGTTTTGATATCCAAAGATACACAGACACTAGAATATATTCATAAACGCTTTGGCCCAGATGATTTTATCTATTTATTCTTAGAAAAAAAAACAATTTTTAATCACACACTACATCCATGCAGTATGTTAGCCATTAAGATTTCATAATGAAAGATATAAAAGACTTTGTCTCAAGTCTTCTAATTGAGGTGGGGTGGGGAAGATGGAAGGAGGCAAGGGAAGGTGCACTAGTGAACTAATAACTACAAATTATCTGCATTACCCTTCAATGTACAAGTGATAACAGTCCAAATTGTTGCCCTGCCCTGGGCCCTGTGTCCTAATCTGTTGTTGCTGTTGCTTTGAACCTCTCCAGTAGCTTCTAATCCACACCACATTTCATTTCTGACCACCACCGGTCATCTCTCCCTCCAGACTTGCTGCCCTGACTTCTATCATATGAAGCTCACTCTGAGCCACTTCATTTGCTATGGTCAACTCTCTGATGTGCTTTATCTCCAAGCATGGGTAGAGGTAAAATTGAGGGTCTAAGAAGGCAGGGACCATATCTGGGGGGTTGTACATTATTATAACCCAGGAACCTAGCAGAGTATCTGGCATGTTGCACTATATACACTATAAATATCTAAGGTGCATATCTATAAATATGCACTATAAATATTTACTTAATGAATGAATGAATATATGAAAGAATTAGTGAATGAATACATACAACAATAAAGAGGATTGATCTTTTTCTCTCTTTTCCCCTAAGTCCTGGACCCCTTAATCCATACATGGAATCAAGAAGAAGCATTTAAAAGACAGTCAGTTAATATTATATTAATTTCTTCAATGATACCCTCTGCCCATAGGGGGCATAAAAACAAATTTGTTTTATATTATCCTACAGTATTCTAATATCAGACATCTCAACATACCTGAGCTCTCTTATCTACGGAGCCAACATGGCTCTCCAAAGCAGTCCTTCTCAAATTATCTTATCTCTTCAAAGGATAGGTTTTGACCAAATAATTTTATTGTAAGCCACTGAAATCTGAGGCTGTCCATTTTGAACAAAGCTGGCTAATAAAACTGAAAAATTATAAATTTAGATGTAGTGGAAGAAATATAAAAAGAAGATGCTACGAGCTCTAACAAACATATATGGCCATTAAGGAAGAGAAAGACAAAGCAAATGCATAAAGAAATCAGGGTACATAGGGAAGAAAATTTAATATATTGTTTTTAAAAAGTGAGACTGACCTTGCAGTATTCAAAGGGATGACCTGTCATTTAAAGTCCCAAAATAAGAATGAAAGGAAGAAGAAACAAAAATATAGAGCACACTTAAGCCAATAAGGAAGACAGAGATGACTACATAGAAGATGGTCAGCACAATTGATTGAGTATATTTTCTACAAATATGAGAGATGGGACCCAGGGCTCAAGTAGTGTGAATCAATATGGTTCATGATAACTGTCTGTCAGCTATGATGCTGAGCACACTGCTTTATGTGGAAAAGTCCCATTACATTCTCACAACCACTATACCTAACTATGCCCCTACTACAGGTGAGAAAGCTGAGACAAGATCTGAATACCTACAGCGATCTGGCTCCATAATCTGTGCCTCCAACTCAGCAGTGTTGTTTGCTTGCTGTTGGCAGGATGAGACTTTTCTTATATTGAATGAAAAAGACCTTAGATTCTGAGTATATACAGGTCATGTTGTGAGTGGAGAGAAAGAGGTTAAGAACATTTTGCCTGACATCACTGGTCCTCTTTGAAACGTGAGATAAGAGAATAAGAATATTGGTGGGAATACGAGATTGTTGAATGTGGGGGGCCGGGGAGGACAGAGGGAATTACCATGAAAAGATTTTAATACAAAGTTGAAGACATAGCAGTTATACCAGTCTGTCCAATAATGTCACAATCTCCAAAAGTGCCTGGAAACTCAGGGATCAGAACTGGGTGTCATTGTGCACACAGCTGATGATGGGCCTGACTGAGAGCAGAGCGTCTACAGGGCAGGTGTAGGGGAAGAATCAGGACAGGAAGATCCCTGAGCCTCCCGGCGTAAGAGGAAAGAAAGCAGAGTATGGTCCCAAAAAGGAAAAGAGATATATAGATATAAATATTCACTCTGCTTTAGACTGCACACAGAACCAGCAGATCAACAGGTCTAGTAAGTCAGCCTCAGTGCCTAGGAGCAGTGAACAGAACACAAGGCTGACTGATCTCTTACTGAGGAAGACACAGGCTCTGCAGGAAAGATGGGCATCTTTGTGCCTGGCATAAGAAGACATGAGAGTGGGGATATATAAAGCAACTCCCGAAAACACCAAGAAATAACCAAAGGCAACATTTGCAGACAGCCAAGGACTTGGGGTTCAGTGTGAGAAAATCCTGAGGAGAACTATTAAAATGGCCACATGTGGATGCACAGGCTGAAGGGAGGTTCTGGAGAAATTTATAATACTTTAAGTATCGTGGAACATTAAATTTGGGTAATATCTCTCAAGGTAATTTAAGATATTAATAATGTCTAGAAAACAGGCTGTGAATGAGGTTTCTGATTTTCAAGATCAACAACTTGCCAGCACCTGTGAGAGAAAGAGTGATTTCTTGCCTCTTGAGGAAACATGAACTCTGTCTCTGTATCCTCTCAGCCGCTGCTACCTCTCCTGGCTGCCCCTGTCAATCTACTAATAAAGCCGCAGTCGGTAAAGTAAGCCGGGGTCCCCCACAGTGAAGTATTTTCTTCAGTTTCTAATTGGGCCACTTGTTCGTCAGCACAGCGCTCACAGGAAGGCGACGGCTGAGACTGTTGCCCTCTTTCCCATTGCGTGACTTGACACCCCACAGCAAGAAAGCCCCCCGCACAGATGCCAAACAAATGCTCTCAACCTGAAAGAGACACGGGTGTTTTCATTGGCCTCTGCAATCAGCTTGTCAAGTCGGAGGAGACGAAGAGTGGGGAGAGACAGAGGAAGATCCTTCCAGGGCACCCCCTTCCACACCTTGTTGTCAAAAGAATTGTAACCAGCCTGTTTGCTTACTAACAAAGATGTCAAAGCCCTCTTTATGTCTTGGCTTCTACATTGATAATATCAGAGCAAAAAAAAAAGTAAAAGAAAAAAAAAAAACTGGTATTTTTTCTTCTTCTTTGCCTAACAGAATATCATCAAAGAACCATGATTTATAACTGTGGAAGATGAAGGCACTGTTGACATGGCTTGAGGAGATTTTGCTCTTGCAAATATTCCTATCTAAGAGGTGTCCTGGGCTTGCCTAGCTGTTACATGGGCCCATTTTCAAAACACTAGTACAAAATTCTCTTTGTTAAAAACAACAGACGTGGGCAGATGAGAGGATCTGGAGCTTCTCTGCTTTTGCAATACATAATAACATTGCTTTAATTTCTCTATATACTTCAACTCTGGACTACAAACTGATTTAAAACATATTAGTTCACATATTCCTATATCCAGTTCTGAAATGCACAAATAAGACAGACAAACATGTGTAGGAAGACTATTATTGTTTCCAAGAAATAGGATTATTAGATTTAAATATTATCACCATTATTCCATTGAGCCCTTAAAGAGTCAATGGGATTCCAGAAACAGAAGATTCAAGTGTCATATAGTAAGTCCTCTACCCACAAACAAGTTCTGTTCCAAGAGTGCATTTGTAAATCCAATTTGTTCCTAAGTCCAACAAAAGGTAGCCTAGACACCAAATTTTACAAATAACGCTAGACACGTGAACTAACTTACATGACTGGACATGCAAATGTACATTCGCATCTTTGAAAGCTCACAACTTGAAGGTTCATATGTAGGGGACTTACTGTATAGGATTAGTTGACCTCTACCTGTCTGAGGGAAAGGTTAAGAATACATACTCCCAGACTCAGAGTGAATCAGCATTTTAATGAATGGGTTACAGTTATTGGTACTTTAAACAGTCCCTTCCAAAATCCACATTTAATGAACCAGATGCAATGTGCTATACCTACAGTTGGGACATTTTCAAACACCAAGATGTTATCATTAGTAGCTTCCTTCTGTTTGCTGTTTTGCACTTTTTTAAATGAAATACTTACATTTGCAAGAGCTATGTGAGCTGAAAAAGAAAACACTCTGGCCTTCTATAAGCTTTACAGTAGATACCTCTAGTGCAAATGACGTGTAGAAAAGCATATCTGCCCACAAACATTGAGCTCCAAGGTACTTGGTAGCCGAAATGAAATTGACAGCAAGTAGTAGGAAAAAAGGAACTATGACTAGACTTTCTCTAGTGAGCAAATACTTCCTCCAAGAGGACTTCAGTGTCCTCTCCAAGGTGATGGGGAAGTATGCTTGACAGGGCTAGCCATACAGGGCCGGTGAGATGTAGCGGACAAAAAGACAAGAGGCTCACAGAGGAGTCTCAAGGTGGATGAAGGAAGATAATCCCCAGCAAAAACAGCAGCTATTCACTGTACAGGGCTCTGAAAGATTCAAGAAAATATCCCACAGTGCAAAGTGATCTGACAAAGGATCAGAAGGCTCAGATTCCACAGAAATACCAAGGGTGTCTTGAAAGAGTCTTAGTGCCCCTAGCCCCAATTTCTACCAACCTCCCAGCTGCCCCAAGTGTTTTTAATAATAATGGCATCCTTTCACATGGACAGCTGACATTTCTCAATCTTTTACGTGACTAAATCATCTTTAGAAAACTGCTATTCTTAATGAATTGCAATATAAATCTAATTTTGAAAATATAAGGATTTCTCTGGTGGTCCAGTAGTTAAGACTTCCCCTTCCAACGCAGGCTGTGTGGGTTCAATCCCTGGTCAAGGAGCTAATATCTCATATGCCTTGGGACCAAGGAACCAGAACATAAGACAGAAGCAATACTGTAACAAATTCAATTGTTTTTTTTTAATTTATTTTTTTTAACTTATTTTTTTTATATTAGTTGGAGGCTAATTACTTCACAACATTTCAGTGGGTTTTGTCATACATTGATATGAATCAGCCATAGATTTACACGTATTCCCCATCCCGATCCCCCCTCCCACCTCCCTCTCCACCCGATTCCTCTGGGTCTTCCCAGTGCACCAGGCCCGAGCACTTGTCTCATGCATCCCACCTGGGCTGGTGATCTGTTTCACCACAAATTCAATTGTTAACATCAAAAACAAAAAAGAAAGAAAGGAAGAAAATACAGTTGCTGGTGCTGGACACACATGGCTTCAAAACAGACCCCTTCATTCTCCTTCCCACTGGATAAGTCTACTCTAAGTGGATATATTGGGTGACTTCTGCCCTTGTTCTTGTCCTGGCTAAGAAAGATTTCTCCTTATCTTTGGAACTTTTTTCCCCATTAGAAGCATTCAGGGTTAGTCCATGTGACTTTTGTGGTCATTTAACTAAAATATTGTACTTTTATTCTTTTCATGCTGTAAAATATTAGCATTCTGTTATGACCAAACTAAAACCGCAAATCATCTTGTTCTGTGCTCTTTGATTTGCCTTGAGACTCTGCTTGTTCTGGTTTGATATCTTGATAGTGGCTAATCTTTTGAAGGAGGGAAAAAAATTAATTCCATAAATGGCCAGCTGGTGATCAGGGGCTCTGAAATGCTACGCTTTATTTGTTAGCAACTCCACCCTCAGCACAAGTTGATTTTTCTCTTTTCACATACCACAAATTCCATCTGTGTTCCCACGCCAGCTCCTGGCAAACACCCACACCACCTTCACTCACTATGATCAAGTTAAAATGTGTATCAAAATAAACCCTAAACATTGTAAAGCCTAATAGAAAATTTACTCCATCTCTATTTTTATGAATTTGCTAATGCTGTAAATTTTGTTTTCAACCAGTGGATGCCATCCTGTGGGGAAACTTGGTAATACTGAGCTCTTGCTAACTTGCTTCTGGTCAGCTCTGATGAAGTTAGCAATAGATAAACATACATTTTACACTCTACCAGCTTTGGGATTGAGCTAGAATAAACTCAGGATAGTCCCTACCAAAAACTTTGAGTCCCATTGGCGACAGCAGCCTGAATCATTTATTGAAAGGCTGCCAGCAAACTCAATAAGGGAACTGGTTTTGTTCCACAGATGATTATATTTTGTACTGCAAATATAAAATCTCATGTCTTCACAATGTTTCCTGAAAAGTCTGCACAGAGATTTCTTTCCTTCAAAAAATGAGAAAGAAAAAGAATGTGTGGCATTGTACATCTCAGTGAGGTAAGAACTCAGCCGGCTTTATGACTGAGCTCGCTGCCCACCTCACCGAATGAATCAACCTGATTAGCTGTCGAGCACAAACTGCTGAGAGCCCGCCACGGCGCGGTCACCTTTACACTTAACAGCACAGGAAAATTACAATTTCAAAAAAAAAACATTTAGTCACTTACTCTAAAACAGCAAATCCAGTCATTGTCATGAGTGTTGCTTAACACAATTTCATGCCCTCTCAGCCTTGCTGAGCTGCGTTTTCTCCTTGCTGTCGTTGCACAGGGGAAGGTGAATGATTAAAGCTGGCATCCTTACCCCAGGCGGCTGCCGATCAACCCCCAAGGCCCACAAGAAGCCTGCCACCAGAGGAAAGTGACAAGCGGGAAGTGACCCTTTAGAGCAAGCATATTTGTCCAACAGCATTTATCCCAGGAGTAGGTAAATTATAAATTATGCCTCGATTCTCTTTCATGTGTACCCAAATAGTATTCTGGTGATACCACTATTAAATATGACAGGTATTCCATTGTACTAGGGGCTTCCCTGATGGCTCAACAGTCAAGAATCCGCCTGCAATGCAGGAACCGCAGGTTCAATCCCTGGGTTGGGAAGATCCCCTGGAGGAGGGAATGGCAGCCCCTTTGGTATTCTTGCCTAGAGAATCCCATGGCCAGAGGAGGCCAGTGGGTGACGGTCCATATGGGGTTGCAAAGAGCTGGACATCACTGAAGCGAGTTGGCACACACGCATGCTCTTGTACTAAAGTAATTTAAATATTTTGCCCATTTCCACTATTAGATTGAGAGCTTCTGGAATACAGGACAAATTTTACACAATTTTGAGTCTTTCAAAAAACAAAAAATGAGTAATGCCTTGATGACTTACTGCAAAAAAAGAGGACGAAGAGCAGCTAAGGAGGGTGCAGTCACCTCTTGGTTACAGAATATTTCTTTAAATTGTCTAATTGCATCATAGAAAAAACTGTCAATTTTCAAAGTTATCAATTTCTCCCCATAACAGAGAAAAAATCAAAATCTTAATCAAGAAGCTCTGTAATAACAGTAAACACCCAGCTCATCCAACATACACAGAGAGACAGAAAATAAAGACTGGGCAAGAGTGAAAAAGGATCAACAGCTAGACCATCAGTTGCAGTTGTCCCTAAAATGGTTAGAAGGGAATTTTTCAAACTCAGCATCACTAACATTGTAGACTGGACAACTCTTTGCTATGGGGCAGACTTGTGCACTGCAGGAAGCTTAACAGCAGCCCCAGCCTCAACCCAATCATTGCCAGGACACCTTTTCCACAGCTGTGAGGGTAGGTACACTGGGTTCTCAGCATCACAAACCCTTAAAGCCATGGAACATCCCTGAAGTGGGGACAGCTGTTCTCAGCTCAGACCTCCGACTCACTGGAAACCTTGGACTGGACAGACCACCCTGCAAGGGGTGACAGACATCTGAGTGAGTCAGGGCCACTCAACAGCTAAGAGAGGCCTTTGTCACTTCAAGATTTTGAGGATCTATGGATGTGAAAAATTAAAGAAATTCCACATCAAGCTTACAGAAAAAGGTTAAGACATCTTATATAACCAATAATAGAAAATCTAATTCAACCCCCCCTTTCAAAAGTGGGGATAATTGTTCATCACAAAGAAAAAATTTCCTCAGATATATCTGGCCTCTGGATTGGCATGTCTATGACTGGATAAAAGAGGGGCCCTGTTTTTTCTCTCTCTGCTCACCCGTCTACACAGTGAATCTAGCTTCTTTGTTTATCCTCTCTGCCTTCTTAAGGCGCGTTCTTCTCATGGTACAAGGTACGTGTTTCCTTTTTTAAATCTGTTTGGAGAAGGAATCTAAAAGCTCTTTCAAAAAGAGTTCTGGGACTCAATCAGGAAGGACCACTGAAGTCGTACCCATTCCAGAGCCAGTCACTGCAGCTACAAGAATGAAACATGCTGGCTGGTTCGAGCCATCCCGGGCTATTCCTGGCTGAAGACAGAGTGAGCTGATGAGTGAGAGATAGAGCCAAAAGAAATCCGGGTGATATTTGGAATGGGGGAGGGAGGAAATGAGTTCCAGAAATGCTATTAATACTATTCATTACTACGGGTAAATTTTTCAGTGTTACATTAAGAAATAACACTTTTAAAACAAAAGTTACAATGCAATATACTTTGCTATTTGAAAGATAATTGTAGGGTTAGTGTTTTGAAATAAATATTACTTCATAGTATGCTACACTGATAACTGGTAACAAATACAAGTTTGACATTTAGGATGATCATCTTTCGATCCTTTATGTATGAAAGAATATTATTTCCTCATTTTGAGATTAGAGCAAAAGTTGTGAATTTGGGACCCTTTCTGAATGTAAAGTGAAGGTCATTCAGTCATGTCTGACTCTTTGTGACACCTACGGACTGCGGCCCACCAGGCTATTCTGCCCATGGAATTCTTCAGGCAAGAGTACTGGAGTGGGTAGGCATCCCCTTCCCCACGTGATCCTCCCAACCCAGAAATCAAACCCAGGTTTCCTGCACTGCAGGTAGATTCTTTACTCTCTGAGCTTCCAAGGAAGCCGTTTCTGAATGGAAGGCTCCGGCCAATTGGTAGGAGGGGAAAAGGCCATCCTCATCCCAACCACCACCAGCCCAATAGACATGGTGTCTATTCCTTTCCACCATTTTTAGTTTTATTAGTAAATTTTTATTTTTTTAATTAATTTATTTATTTTAATTGGAGGCTCATTACTTTACAATATTGTCGTGGTTTTTGCCATACATTGACAGGAATCAATATTAGTAAATTTTTAAAGAGAGGCACAAAGTTAAAAATAGGTTCACATTTAAATGATGAAAGAAAATATAAACATCCCTGCCTAAAGAGCATTTGGAAAAGTAAATTTCCATTTAGGGAGAATTACTTAACGATTTCCATGAAGGTGAGTGCATACTGTGGTAAAGAGCTTTAGAGATTGAGAAAAGGCTGAAGTTAAGCTAAACTCCCTGGAAGATTGTAGAAGCAGTTTATTTTAAATATGCTAAAATGTTAGGGTATTATCTTTCTAATAAGATGAGATCAAAGAGGAATCAACAAAAAGAACTAAGAAAATAGATACTGTTTCAGAGTTCAAAAGTTCAGTAATATGTGTCTCCCAGCTTCCTACCAACTTCTGCTAGGATTTCTCAGAAGGTTCAAGATTTTCCAGAGTTTGAAAAGCAGCCACTAAGGATTTCTTTCATATTTCTAAACATAAAAGCACCCTCTAGCTTCCACATGGACTGTGTTCTAAGAGTTCAGGTTGCTGAGTATTTATTTAGGACTCCGTTTGCATTTTCCCTAGAGACAATCAGATAGCTAGAGAGCTGAAGCAAAGTTCTGTCCTGAGAATTTTCTGAAATTTAAATGCCATGCTGTGATGTATCTCTTAAAAAGCTTATTCACAATCTCAGCTTGGAATGGGAGGGATACATTTCCTATCAGAGTAAAATTACTTCAGTTTCAAGCCCTGGGGCTCCAAGTCTGAGCTCCAAAAGGCAGAAAAGGATAAAATATGGGAATAATAGGAAATCTAAAGGTGAAAATCTCTCCTCACACTTCACCCTTTACCTCCATAACCCTGGGTCCTTCTCACTCCGGAGTTTGAGAGGTTTGCTGTCCTAACTAAAGCACTTTGTAGTAAAATGCCCAACCATCTTCCCTACTTTTCTTTTATCCTGAAATAAACTCATCACCACTTGGAGATTTTGTAAAGATTCATATTTTAGGCAAAAGTACAGAGCAGCTATTAAAAAGAATATTTCCTCTTTTGCCTTTTTTTCTTTACTTTGCCTCATGTGTAGATATGTAAAATGCCATGAATTTGAAAACTGTCAGCTGGCTCTAAGAAGCACCTATCAGCTTTACGGACGTGACACAGTTAAGAAATTTTCGAAAGTTGCCAGGCCTTTAAAAAAGTAGCTTAAATCACAGAAGCATGTAGATTAAGAATACATTACCTATTTCTATTACTGGGTTTTTTAACCATTTATGGCTAACATTCATTTCATCTTATACAATTCAGAGCTGAAATGAAATTTTAAAACTGGATATTTGATTTAACTGCAAACATATATAATCAACCAAGTCCATACCTGGTTATGGCATATCTGCCAGGGCATAAGAGATATTTTGACAATGCACTGGGAAGAAATAACCAAATAAAACAAGAAATAAACCTCAGGTAAAGAAAAAAACTAAAGAAAAGAATATATATTGCACAGAGAAAAAGAAAAACAATGACTAAGGATAACAATTGTTTTACAGAAAGAGGAAAAAAAGTGGCTGAAAGTGGAGTGTGATTCCTTTCTGTTCTCAAAACAGATGGGTCATTTGCAAGTAATGTATAGATTTCAGAACTGTCACAACAATGAGATGTAGATGATTTAACTTGGCTCCCACCCCTTGGATTAGGAGCAGGCACATTAAGGATGACACCCGCGCCACCAGCCAGCCACCCTGGGAAGTGTTTTGGTCACTCTCAAAACCCAGAGTTTGCTGTCTTAAGGGACATAGTGGTTACATACCAACCACTGAATAGCTGTGTTTCACACTAATACACATTAATGTTATTTTCTTGGGAAAGTATTAAGATGCCTGCTTTGTATTAAAGAAACCCTCAGGAATGCTACCAAAAGGACATATACAAGGACAGACAATCCATGAAACTAATCTGGAAAAATCACACAAGAGAGGACACTAATGCACATGATACTTATCTAATAATGTAAAGATATTTTTTCCCTCTTCCATAATCTAAAAGCACTCTCCCACACTCAGTTCAGTTCAGTCACTCAGTCGTGTCCAACTTCTTGCAACCCCATGAATCACAGCACACCAGGCCTCCCTGTCCATCACCAACTCCCAGAGTTTACTCAAACTCATGCCCATCGAGTTGGTGATGCCATCCAGCCATCTCATCCTCTGTCATCCCCTTCTCCTCCTGCCCCCAATCCCTCCCACCATCAGGGTCTTTCCAATGAGTCAACTCTTTGCATGAGGTGGCCAAATTATTGGTGTTTCAGCTTCAGCATCAGTCCTTTCAATGAACACCCAGGACTAATCTCCTTTAGGATGGACTGGTTGGATCTCACACATCAAGTGCACATAAATATTTTTTAAATTTTTTAATTGGAGGATAATTGCTTTACAACATTGTGTTGGTTTCTGCCATACAACAGCATGAATCAGCCATAAGTATACATATATCCCCTCCTCCTGAACTTCCCTCCCACCCCCCTACCCAATGCCACCCCTCTAGGTTGTTACAGAGGACCAGGTTGAGCTCCCTGAGTTACATAATTATTTTAAGAATGGAAAAAAAATCTTGGGTAATCTTTTCACTATAAAACAGTCATCTACTCTCTGAAACTTTCCATAACATAGAGAACTTTTTATCAAGAACACATGATCAAAGCTGGCTTTCCACACTCAACAAGAAGCTAAAGTGAGATGGGAAAGGATTTACATGGTACCCACTTTATTATTCGATGGAAACCACCAGATGGCGCTGTGTCGGGCTTTATCCTGGTAATTTTCATTATGCAGTAACGTGCTTGTGGTTGGTCCTCGGGGAAATGCAAGATAGCACTTTGGTGCAGAATCTTATAGGAAATAATTAAACATGCCAGTAAAGCTTGTTCTATTGCTGAATTTGTGACTATGATCATTTCTTTGCTCTTTACTACCCACAGTGAAGAAATTCAACAACCACAACACTCTGTGCTCCTAACTGCTTAACCAAAGAAGGAAAGAACCACTTTAGGTAGATGGGAGGGGAGTGTCTTGTGGTTTTTGGATTTCTGCGCTGTGGTCAGCTGATAGCGAGAAATGATCTCAGTCACAAACACAACAGTGATATGCGCATCTTGTAGTTTATCTAAATAATGTTTAGTCTGGGTACTTTACAGTCATTATTTTACTGATCTCCTTGACATAAGGTGTAGAGGTGTTGACACTATTTGTTTTAGAGAACTTTTTTACCAAGCAACAATTTTTTAAGAACTCAAGTACTGACAAAACATAGATTAGAAATATAATTCCGATATTTAATTATATGGATTATGACTTAGTGAATATTTGTGATATAGAGCCTCTAAATGAAATTTTAAATCTTCACAATGCAATGATGTGTACAGAATCACCAAAATATTTTGACATTTTTACATAAAGGCCTGACAGATGAGTAGCTTTCTGACCTTAGGAAGGTCAAAGAACCTCTGGGCCTAAATGATTTCATCATGAAATTAAGCAGGGCTGAGCTTGATCCCCATCATATCTGCAGTACAGTGAAGTTTGCAAGTACAGACTTTGAAGTCACAAACTCCAGTTTGAATTCCTGCTCTGCCATTCAGTTGCTGAATTTTATTGAATAAGTGTTTAACTTTTCAAGCCTCTGCTTCTCTACCTCTAAGGGTAATAATAATACCTATCTCAATTTTCTTGTTTGAGAAAATTATGTGCAATAAATGTAAAATGTTCAGCATAATTTCTGGTCTATACTAAGCATTCAATAAATATTAGCAAATATAGTTCTAGGCTAAAGCTATTAAAGAGTTTATTAGACTTGACTTACTGAGTCAAGGCAATAGGTTCTGTACAGTTGATCCAGGTTCTGCCAATACATCATGTAGCACTACTGAATTTTTAAATAAATTTAGTAAGTAATAGCTTACTTTGTTGGCCCCCCCTATCTATCCTGTTTTGCAAAGGGGGTGAGCAGGTCTAGCCAGAAAGTTCAGGCATATATCCAGGACTCAAAGAAGAGTGACTTACTCAAAGTCACAGCTGGTATGAATGTCAGAGCTTTATCTACTGTTCCAAAAGTTTTTGGCGTGCAGTAATGTCCTTGGTCCAGGCTGCATCATGCCAACCCCAGTAATATTTCAAAGTTTGATTTAGGTTTGGCTGCTCAAAGCATAGATCACAACTCCAATCTTCATGACATTTCCAGTCCAGGGCCAGATTCTACCATCCTTAAATGTTATAGCCATAAACAAAGCAGAAGTACACTGGTAAATTAAAATGAAGAAGGAATTACTATCCACAGGGAAGTATATTTTAGTTATTTCACCAAATTCAGATTAACCCAGGTTAATTTGGTGGTATTTCCTGATAAAATCTTTGTTTATGCATGAGGTAAAAGATTCAAAAATCACCCACTATGGTCTAAGTAAGCGCTGATAAAGAGTGTAATATACAATTTCTCTAACAGTCCCACTAAAATACCTATGAGGATTCAGAAGGGAACACATGATAGGAGTAAAGACTTAGAGCCAATATTCAAGCCAGAAGCTAACAAAAATTTTCACTTAGTATCAGAGTAGGGGGTAGAAATAAAAATCACAATTAGCAAAAAAAAAAAAAAAAAGTGCAGCAGATATGTTCCAAAGATGATCATACTGTTATTTTCCATCCCATGAATTCTTGCAATGTAACACTGATTGTCCGTCAGAAGGTAGAATCTATTTCCCTGCCCCTTGAATTTAGATCTCCTTAATATGTGCTTCTAGCAGATAGAATATGGAGGAAGATAAACTGCATGACTTCTGTGGATCAGTTAGAAAAAACAATGCTGCTTCCACCTGGCTCTCTGTCTCTCTCTGTATCTCACCCTTTGAATTCAGCCATCATTTGTGAGGAAGCCCAGACCACACAGAAAGGCCACCAGTTGGTGTTTTAGCCAACAGCATTAGCTAAGGTCTAAACCAACAGCCAGGATAATCAACCACTAGATACACAAATGAGTGAAACTTTTCATGATTCTGGCCCTCAGACTTCACAATGCCCCAGCTGATACAGTGTGGAGCAGAGATGAGGCACCCTAGTAGGCCTTGCCCAAATACCAAATTTCTAAGCAAACTAAATGTTACTGTTTGAGGTCACTGCATTTTGGT
Organism: Dama dama; assembly: GCF_033118175.1. Lineage (NCBI taxonomy): Eukaryota > Metazoa > Chordata > Mammalia > Artiodactyla > Cervidae > Dama > Dama dama. The sequence continues at coordinate 42,655,372 of NC_083711.1, read as the reverse complement.
GTGGTTTATTCCACACCAAGAAGATAACCAAAGACCCTGACACACACACACACATAAAAGAGAGGGATCCTGCTGTTCTTACATTGGAATCAGAGACCCTGTGTTCTTCTCTCACTGGTCCTAGTGTTCAGAGAACCAGGTTCAACTGGAAAGTTGGACTGCTCTTCCTCCATGAGCAAAGTTACTATCTTTATAGTTCAGTAAAATACTACAATAAAGCGTTTCATAGCATTCACTAATATTTACTGAGTGATATGATGAGGCACAGTGCTAATGATTTTGCCTGAAATTTCTCATTCAACACCCTCAACAATACCATGAAGCATTTAAGAGAAGTTCAGAAAATTAAAAAACTCACCCAAAATTCCCCAGCTCTAAGCAGAAGAGCACTATATAAAACCAGTATAACCAGTATGCTGAATCACATGTTAAAAAAAAAATTTTTTTTTTCCCAAACTCTTTTATCAGTGAGGAAATAAAAATTTCACTGGGAGCCCCTTGGAAAATAGTAACAAAGAGAATATATTAGAATAAAATAGTATGTCAACATTTATGGGATGTGGCCAAAGTTGTACCCAGAAAACCAGGGTAAATTGTACTACTTAGAATGAAATTAAGGGATTTTAATGCTTTCACTTTAAAAAAAGAATAAAAATAAATAAACCAAGTATTCAATTCAGTAACTTATGAAATCAATCTAAAGAAACAGAATGGATTATCATACTGGTTAAAGCAGAGATTAAACAAAATAGAAATGTTCAAGGTATAAAGAAAAAATACAGAATAAATCCAAGAGCAGTATCATAAAAAGACCAGAAGTTGCAACTATTGTGGGTACTAGTCAGGATAGGCTAACTTCTAGGAAAAAATAATAAAGTTTCAGTCATTTAATAAAAGTTTATTGAATGTTTATGCCATAATCTTCTGACATAGTGATGGGAGCTGGCAGGACTTTGCTTCACAAACTTGACTCCTTTCATTTTATGATGTCATCATCTTAAAAAATAAACTCCAAGGATACCCTAAAAAAGGAAGAGCATTATTGTTCATTGGTGGTTTTATAGTCCAGATTTAAAAGCTGTATAATAATTCTGCCACATTCCTTCCATCAGAGTGCAGTCATATAGCTTTATCTATATAAACAGATCACTAAAAGGAAAAACAAAGAGGTTTGTTGAACACATACCACTGTCTTTGCCACAATCCTCCTTTGTAGTCAATAGAAAATCCATTTTGCTTTCATCCCACATGTAGAACACACTCATCTACTCTCAAGGAAAATTTAACATCCTAGGTATTCACTGTCGTCAGTTGAAAGTTCAAGAACTCCTGGTGATGCAAGGTTCTTCTTAACTTGTTTCATGTTACTTCTCATGGTCTGATGACTAGTGAACCAAAACCAGAAACTATCTGCCTCCCTCTGACACTGAATAATGATGAAGCCAGGAGAGTATAACTGTAGTAAACATTTATATTCAGAAAAGAACAGAAATCACAAAGCAGTTATTGGTGTACAGCAATTCTGAAGTCCTATGGATAAATACTACAAATCTGATCCTGTTCTTTGGAAAGAACATCTTCATTCCTTTTTCTTTTGATCTTGCCTTCTGGGTTAGGGGAATGTGTTTTTTTCCAAGTCAAAATCATCATAGCCATATTTAAATAAAGCTTGGATATTCTGCCCACTCTGGAGACAGAAAAGTTTTGGGAACTCACATTCTGCTCATGGCAGGCAGAGTTGAGTTTTAGCTAAACTTTAGTTTGAGTTAAAATTTAGTAAGAGAAGTTCAGTCCTGGCTTATTGTTTATTTGGGCTTCTTCATTAAGTCTCCAAACAGCATGATGCACAGCAAACATACCCAGGTTCTTTCACAGACATAGTTCCCAAATCTGATGTATTTATTTGTTTGTTTGTTTGTTTTTTGCTAACAGGTCACTTCCACTATAAGGGCCACTTTCTTGAGACTATCAGGCTTGACTAGAAAGCCTATTTTCAACAGGTTTCTTTGCTCATGCACTTTCTCAGTCATTTTGGCATCAAATTTTTTCTCCATTGTTTCAGAGCCACAGTCAACTTTTCCAACTCTTCAAGCATCTTTATACTGGACTTTCTCTATTTCTGTTCATTGGTCAATTTTCTCCTGAGGTCACTTTTATCTTTGGCAACCATAATTACTATTAGCCAACATACTCTAATAGTTTTATTATTTCAATGCACTTTCCCTAGGATTGCAAGCTGATAAGGCATTTGGTCTGCCCCGCAATATGGTAAGTTATAGTCTTACCACATGTGTTGTCAGTACGTTATATGAACTGCCATATTTTCAGCCTTCAGTATCCATCTCCCTGAATTCTGTTACCAAATTATTGCCATGACCATGTCCTTTTAATTTTTATGATGGCAACAGACCATTTATGAATAATCTAAAATAGGTTTGTTGCTCAAAAAGAAAGCCAAAGTCTCTGTGGCTTATCATATTCCAATGCAGATTTATAGCAGGGATTCTGCTGTATGCAGTCATTCGGCAAAGGAAACTTGCTATAGTTCCATTCTCTTCAATACATTTTTTCACAATTAATAGCATCGATGAGTCAGGCATGTGCATCTGCATACACATGCTTGAGCCGGAGAGAGAGAGAAGGAGACAGAGACAGAGACAGATAGAGGGTTTAGAGAATGCACATCTGCTGTTAATTGGCTCAAACTGAAAATGGCATCTGACTTTTGCTTTAGTTTTATCAAGTGAACTAGTCTCAACCAACCATGAAGATCTACAAAGAACAATTTAGCTGTGGACTCCAGCAGAAAAAATGGATTGGGTAAACTCACCAAGATTTTCTACCTGGAAAGAGCACATACATCTGTTGCTCTGAGAGAGTCTACAGTCTAGACAGCAATCATAAGGCAAGGAAAGGAAAATGCTGTACTTAGAATAGGGTGGGATTATTCTGTGGAACAGATATTTATGACCATGATCTGGACAACGGGAAGGACTGGATTCACGACCTTGATACCTAGTGATAAAAACCAAAGAGAAGATGGCTTCCTCCAGAAGAATGAAAACCAGGAAACAGAATTCAAATTCTAGAAGACTGGATCACCACAGTCAGAGTAAAACCACAATAATTTTGTTTCAGTTTGAGGCATCTAAATTTTTAAGTAGGATTATTTATTACTGCTTTTCACCACATTCTTACATATATCCTAAGATAAAGATTGGTTCTAAAGTGTGAACAGCTGAATCTATCTAGGTTAGCCTGCCGTTTTTGGAAGGATGTAGAGACAGAAGCCAAAGTACCACATTAGCAGGCCAAAAAACAGAAACAAAAACAAAAAACAGAGACAATCTGAGACAGAAAAGAAGATCCATGGGCAATGGGAACAGATACTCAAACCTCTCCAGTCCCTGTTTTTGAGAATTTACTGCTGTTAAAGATCCAGGTGTGACCAAGAAACAGGATGCTCACTTCAGAGACCAGCTTACTCTCAATTGCAAGGCCAAGACTAATTGAGAAGGCATCATTCAACCTAGAGGGGTCAGCCCATTTCATCATCACCCTACTGGTGTTCTCCTATAAATAGTTCATGCAAATCAGAGCCTAAAAATTTGACAAGAAAACAATCTAAGAGAATTAGACAGTGTCACATTTTGAAGAACACTAACTTATTTGAGGGGAGGTTGTACTAAATATAAAACAATTTTTAATGCTTTGAATTCCTAGTTCAGCTCTGTAGAATGAATACTTTTTTCTGCCTGGGCATCCTGGCTTTTTGCCGTTAACATTTGTTTTACTAATTAAAAAAAAGAATGTGAATCAAAACTAACAACTTGCAGTAAATAGGCCTATTTTATTCTGTATTTTATGAATGATATTACATTCTCATATGCTGTGACTTGCAATAATCATGTAATCTCTTCTGCATCAGTAAATAGTGATTTATTCTTCTGAAGCTTTAATATGATTCATTTAGCAAGTAGCTTAAGTACCCATTAGTTAATGCTTTGCTGCTGCTGACCTCGGTAGATTTTTTGGTAAAGCTTTATATAGCATTTATAGGTCACAAAAATGCCAACAATGTTCATTATGGTCATTTTCCAAACTACCTGATAGCAAAATGTTTTCCCTCAACTCATTTGTATGTATATCCCTTAATTAATTCTTCACCTCATGCCAATTATAGTGAAATTCTTGTCACTTTACATGCAGCATGACATTTACACAAATATCTCCTAAATTTATCATGAGCAGTGCACACAGAATTTGTATCCTGTGACTTGAAGGCAGATAAACCATAAACCTGGACCCCAATACTTGCAGACTGAAAAGCATTAGGGAAATTAGAAAAGTGAGAATCTTTGCAAAAATTGAAAATGTTCCTTCTTTGCCATCCTCAAAGGCATCATGACAACTAACTGCTGTCAACAAACAAATGAAATTATAGCATTTGACTGTTCAGGACATAAACACACACTGAAAATGAAAGAGTTCAATGAACAGAATTCAAAATGTTTAGATTCAAACTAATTTCTAGGTTAGGAACTACAAAGTAATTAAATCAATCATTACATCGATTTACATGAGGCGCATCTAATACAGGAATGTTATAAAGCCCCACTTAAGTTACTAAAACAGCAAGCACATACAGTGTGTGGTTTAGGCAAAGGCTTTAGGACTTAGGCCATTTAGGCCTGCATCTTGCCTCTTCCAACTCACTGTTACTTTGGGCAACTTCTTTGTTACTTGAATTTCCTCATTTAGGAAGTGGTGGATGACTTATAGTAATATGAAGTCTTATGTTTAAATGAGTAAATATTTACATGTAAAACGGTTCTGAACAATGCCTGGCACAGAGTAACAACTCATTAAAAGTTAGCTATTACTAGTATTCCTAACTGTCATTGAGATAACTTTAGAGACATGAAGTGACTTCCAAGGTGGACAGCTGGTTAGTGGCCAACGCTGTCCTTTGAATTCCAGATCCCATTTCCCTGTCAGCCTTCTCCTAAAACTTCTCACACAAATTGAAATAAAAACAGCATGGGTTTCAGCAACATGGTTAATTTTCAATTTTGTTCCTATTCAAATGATCACTGGCTAGTCCTTTCATGTGAGTAAATTGCAGTAATTTCCCAGCTCCCAAATTTTTTCCCAGCCTTTCCTTCCCTCACCCCGAAATGCCTGAAAACCTTTTTAAATTGAAATACAATCAATTAGAACTCAGACAAGATCACATTTGCCTTAGACCTTGCCAGAAATCAACACTTAGTCTGAGAAGGGCTAACCCTCAATAGGCCCCAGTTACATGAGCTACATTTTTTGTCACCCATTCTTAAATCACTGGATGACATGTTAGGGATTCAGTCTCCAAACTCTACAACTTTCCATTGCAAGCAAATGAAACCAGGACAAGATGTTAATAGACCATTCGTCCTGAAAATATCTGACCCCAAAATGTCTGACCATAAAGAAACCATAAGTGAAAAGGGGCACAGTGTAAAGTTATGCAAAAATGACAGATCTCGCTTCCATCCTTGGCTCTACCTTCAACCAACTTACTGTCAAGTAAATGAGGTGGAGCAAGTGATACTTAGTGATATTCAGATTTAAGACTTTAATACTACTGTGAATTGTAGTTTGTTTTTCTTTTGGGGGTTCTACCTGGTGATCGCTCATAGCTTCCTGGACTATTTTATACACAATGGTTTTCTCTATGAAAGGAAAAAATATATGGCTCTCCAAGTAGGAATTAACTTGAAAATAATCATCTTATAAAACAAACCATTTTGCAGACTACTCATTAGCTGAGGTTTTCACACAGAAACCTTTAAAACGCCTACTTAGATAAAAGAGAAAATTTAATTTTGTGGATAAAATTAGATCAATTTATCAGTTACCTAACCTATGCAATGGATATATTTCATATGTGAGGGAATATCAGATATATCATCTTAAAAAACTTTCTTTTTGAAACAGGAAGTTCTGCTAGATTTCCTTGGGAGGGGAAGGCAAGGCAGTTTTAAGATGCTTTAAAATATATTGTGTCTTTATAACATCAATGAAATATTTGCCATTAATCAAAATTATTATGATGAAGTCACTAACTTTCTGACAGTTTAGCACTATTCTTTTTTATGTTTTCAAAAGTGATGGATGCCCTTTAAAAATGGATTTTCCTTTTGGTGGCCAGAACTCATCATATGTTATGATAATTAAACAACTGTGTTTAAAACATACTCAGATGCTCCTAGAATGGTCTTTGTTACTGACTCTGGACACATCTTTTCTGCAATGATGCATTATTATGAGGGTAAGTCCACTGAAACCACACTCAAGAGGAAATGAGAAAAAATGAGCAGATAGTAAAATCATGCATTTTCATAGTCAAAGAATTTATATAACATACATGTATTTATAGAAGATATGTCCTGTTGACCTCAGACAATGATGGCAAAAAATGAACAAATCTACATTGACATAAGCCTTCTGACTCACTTCAGGTAAGGAAGAAAAAGAGAGATTATGAAGAACAAAAAAGAGGAAAAGCTAAATTCTCCATAAATATATGTTATTACAGATCAAAGGAAAGATGATTAAGCCTGGGAGAGGTTGAGAGCCAGACAGGATTAAAATGTTCCAAATAAGTAGTATGGAAATGCTTCTAAATATTTATAACATGTATGCTAACAAAAATTAAAGGTTTGTACTGCTAAGCCCCAAGATCCATTTACATGCTAATATTTTATAAACCTGGAATAAAGTTGGGAGTTAAGTATCCATGTGAGGAATTGCTCTGATACCTTAACCTGAGATACAAAGAGGACTTACCTATTTTCATAATGTTTAATTTATTCTTACATATGTCTTAAAGGATTCAGAATGGTTATGGGCTCAGTTGCTAATGATGAACAGTATTTATGATGTGTCAGAAGAAGAGTGCATGCAGAAATACTAAGGTTTTTGTCATCCCTGCTTGGTAGACATTGAGCAGGGGATAGTCATGATGAATGATATAGAGTCACTCTTCAACATCAGCATTTAGTTATTTTCTGAGTCAAATTTTACAATTATATCTTTTTCTATTTTTGATTTGTTACAAATTTATTTTTATCCTTAGCATTTGAACTTGCACCTTTGCTCCAGCACTTTTAAAGCAAGTTATTTCAAATTTGGCAGCCTCTGCCAGCTTTACATTGAATCCCCATTAAAGTTCTTTAAAAAGAAAAATCTATTAATTCCACTAAGCCATGTTGAGTTTGGTATTGCATATGACTCTTTCACTGTTATTTCTTTTTCAGAATTAACATAGCCAAGTTTTGTTTTCATTTTACAAAGTTATTGAGATACAATAATGGTCATAGCAAACACCCTCTTACAACAACACAAGAGAAGATTCTACACATGGATATCACTAGATGATCAACACAGAAATCAGACTGATTATATTCTTTGCAGCCAAAGATGGAGAAGCTCTATGCAGTCAGCAAAAATAAGACCAGGAACTGACTGTGGCTCAGATCATGAACTCCTTATTGCCAAATTCAGACTTAAATTGAAGAAAGTGGGGAAAACCACTAGATCATTCAGGCATGATCTAAATAAAATCCTTTACGATTACACAGTGTAAGTGAAAAATAGATTCAAGGGATTAGATCTGATAGACAGAATGCCTGAAGAACTATGGACAGAGGTTCATAATATTGTACAGGAGACAGGGATTAAGACCATCCCCAAGAAAAAGAAACGCAAAAAAGCAAAATGGCTGTCTGAGGAGGCCTTATGAATACCTATGAAAAGAAGAGAAGCAAAAAGCAAAGGAGAAAAGGAAAGAAATACCCATTTGAATGCAGAGTTCCCAAGAATAGCAAGGAGAGATAAGAAAGCCTTCCTCAGCGATCAATGCAAAGAAATAGGGCAAAACAATAGAATAGGAAAGACTAGAGATGTCTTCAAGAATATTAGAGAGACCAAGGGAACATTTCATGCAAAGATTGGCTTAATAAAGGACAGAAATGGTAGGAACCTAACAGAAGCAGAAGATATTAAGAAGAGGTGGCAAGAATACAAAGAAGAACTGTACAAAAAAGAGCTTCACGACCCAGATAATCACAATGGTGTGATCACTCACCTAGAGCCAGACATCCTGGAATGTGAAGTCAAGTGGGCCTTAGGAAGCATCACTACGAACAAAGCTAGTGGAGGTGATGGAATTCCAGTTGAACTATTTCAAATCCTAAAAAATGATGCTGTGCAAGTGCTGCACTCAATATGTCAGCAAATTTGGAAAACTCAGCAGTGACTACAGGACTGGAAAAGGGCAGTTTTCATTCCAATCCCAAAGAATGGCAATGCCAAAGAATGCTCAAACTACCGCACAATTGCACTCATCTCACATGCTAGTAATGCTCAAAATTTTGAGTAATGCTCAAAATTCTCCAAGCCAGGCTTCAACAATATGTGAACTGTGAACTTCCAAATGTTCAAGCTGGTTTTAGAAAAGGCAGAGGAACCAGAGATCAAATTGCCAACATTCGCTGGATCATCAAAAAAGCAAGAGAGTTCCAGAAAAATATCTATTTCTGCTTTATTGACTATGCCAAAGTCTTTGACTGTGTGGATTACAATAAACTGTAGAAAATTCTTAAAGAGATGGGAATACCAGACCACCTGACCTGCCTCTTGAGAAACCTATATGCAGGTCAGGAAGCAACAGTTAGAACTGGACATGGAACAACAGACTGGTTCCAAATAGGAAAAGGAGTACGTCAAGGCTGTATATTGTCACCCTGCTTATTTAACTTATATGCAGAGTACATCACGAGAAATGCTGGGCTGGAAGAAGCACAAGCTGGAATCAAGATTGCCAGGAGAAATATCAATAACCTCAGATATGCAGGTGACTCCACCCTTATGGCAGAAAGTGAAAAAGAACTAAAGAGCCTCTTGATGAAAGTGAAAGAGGAGAGTGAAAAAGTTGGCTTAAATCTCCATATTCAGAAAACTAAGATCATGGCATCTGGTCCCATCACTCCATGGCAAATAAATGGGGAAAGACTGGACACAGTGGCTGACTTTATTTTGGGGGCTCCAAAATCACTGCAGATGGTGATTGCAGCCATGAAATTAAAAGATGCTCACTCCTTGGAAGTAAAGTTATGACCAACCTAGACAGCATATTAAAAAGCAGAGACATTACTTTGTCAACAAAGGTCCGTCTACTCAAGGCTATGGTTTTTCCAGTAGTCATGTATGGATGTGAGAGTTGGACTATAAAGAAAGCTGAGTGCAAAAGAACTGATGCTTTTGAACTGTGGTGTTGGAGAAGACTCTTGAGAGTCCCTTGGACTGCAAGGAATCCAACCAGTCCATCCTAAAGGAGATCAGTCCTGGGTGTTCATTGGAAGGACTGATGTTGAAGCTGAAACTCCAATATATTGGCCACCTGATGTGAAGAGTTGACTTATTTGAAAAGACCCTGATGTTGGAAAAGATTGAGGGCAGGAGGAGAAGGGGATGACAGAGGATGAGATGGTTAGATGGCATCACCAATTCAATGCACATGAGTTTGGGTAAACTCTGGGAGTTGGTGATAGACAGGGAGGCCTGGCGTGCTGTGGTTCATGGGGTCGCAAAAAGTCAGACACGACTAAGTGACTGAACTGAACTGAACTGAACTGACAATTTCCATATTCAGCTAACTTTTTATGCACAAACTGTGACCTGATAATCCTGAAACACTTGATAGGCAAGAAAGGTCAGCGGCTTCTTCTTTTTTCATTTTTTCTTACACAGGATAAAACTGCACACATTACCTTACATTTTTAAATGGAAGGAAGAAAATATACAAGCCCACACTGATACCATATTTCTATTAAGAGCAACAACAGTTCATATGTTCCTGTTTGCTACTATCACAGTTCAACACATGAATGCAGAATCCACTCCATACCATGAATACTGCTAGAAGGGATGGTTCAAAATTAATGAACTTTTTTTTAAACAATAACAAAGAAATGCAACTTTCATTCAGATCCAGTATCAATTTGCCAGGGCTGCCATAATAATATACCACAGACTGAATGACTTAACAATAAACACTTGTTTTTTATACTTCTAGAGACTGGCAGTTTACAGCAAGGTGTAGGCAGACTTGCTTTCTCCTAAGGTCTCTCTTCTTGGCATGCAGATGGTGTCTTCTTGCTGTGTTCTCACATGGCCTCTTCTTTGTTAGCATGCATCCTTAGGGTCTTTCTCTCTTCTCATAAGGACACCAGGCATATTATATTAGGGCCCATAACACTTCATTTAGTCTTAATTACCTCTTTAAATGCTCTATCACCAAAAACAGTCATAATCTGAGGTATAGGGAGGGTTAGAGCATCAATATATAAATTTGGGAAAAACATTTCAGTTCATAACAGAATCTATACTTCTATCATCACTATTTTCCTCTCTTAAACCATGTCTTCTCAAAGATGTTCAGAGAACTGGACACCCGTTTATGATGAAATTTGCTAGAGAAAGAACCAATATCCTACCCAGAATGTTTGACAACAGCATGAAGGTTCATCCACTCAATGTTCCTTTGTCTTATGGATGGTGTGTAACAGTTCTACTTGCTCTTAAGAAAATTAAGGACTTTAAATTTCCTACTTACTTGTAGACTTTTGGATAGCAGCCATCCTGACTGGCGTGTAATGGTACCTCATTGTGGTTTTGATTTGCATTTCTCTAATAATGAGTGATGTTGAGCATCTTTTCATGTGTTTGTTAGCCATCTGTATGTCTTCTTTGGAGAAATGTCTGTTTAGTTCTTTGGCCCATTTTTTGATTGGGTCATTTATTTTTCTGGAATTGAGCTGCAGGAGTTGCTTGTATATTTTTGAGATTAATCCTTTGTCTGTTTCTTCATTTGCTATTATTTTCTCCCAATCTGAGGGCTGTCTTTTCACCTTACTTATAGTTTCCTTTGTAGTGCAAAAGCTTTTAAGTTTCATTAGGTCCCATTTGTTTAGTTTTGCTTTTATTTCCAATATTCTGGGAGGTGGGTCATAGAGGATCTTGCTTTGATTTATGTCGGAGAGTGTTTTGCCTATGTTCTCCTCTAGGAGTTTTATAGTTTCTGGTCTTACATTTAGATCTTTAATCGGGAGGTGGGAGGGGGGATCGGGATTGGGAATACATGTAAATCCATGGCTGATTCATATCAATGTATGACAAAACCCACTGGAAAAAAAAAAATAAAAATAAAATTAAAAAAATAAATAAATAAATAAATAAATTTCCTACTTACTTATGATAAATTAAGTCTATCTCTGATACCAAAGCATTTGAATTAGGCAAAGAACAGATACAGGAAGACTGGTTAGAATACAGACAGCAGCTGAAGAAATGGAAAAGAAAGGATAAATTCAAAAGCTATTAATAAATGTCTTGTTGGACCTGCTGAGTGCTTTCAGATGCAGGAAAAGATGGTGGATGCCTTGGTAAGGAGCCTATAGGACTAGGCCTCCCATTCAGGGAAGACCAGATCTCAGTTCTTTTGCAGAGGGCTCCAGTGTAACAATGAAATGTTTAAAGGAAATATTTATGAGTCAAAATAGAAATGATTCTAGACACATTCACTGGCTTTAAAATGGTGTTTAATAAAGCCCTGTGGTTCCATAGAGGAAAACAAAGGAAGAAGACAATGGCACCATTCACTGTCAAGGTAGCTCTGTTCTATTCTTCTCTAGGAATTTATGTGAAAATAGGATTTGTTCCTATTTTCCTCCACAAGTTTTGAAAACCAGTAGACTATACAATGTTAAAATTCTCCTTACAAAATTTCTGAAATTGAGTCTGAAAACATATTTGCAGACCTAAACCAGAAATTTCAATGAGCTGTGTGATGGCCCTTTTCAATAAAGTCCCTATTAGTTGAATATCTATTTCAAATTGGTCAAATTTTAAATGATCATATTCATATTCATATGGAAAATGGAAATTCAGAAAATAAATATACTTACCTAAGAGGCAGCATTCATAAATAATAAATTTTTTCTCATAATTATCAGATTAAGTAAAAATAATCATTGATTAGCTAAATAATCATTGATAGCTAAAGTTAAGTTTAGAAGAACTTTAATTTACGTGCAGTAGGAAGCATCAGTATTGTAAAGGTAAGGGATAGTCCAACCTTTATAATGACCATGGAGGTTTGAATTGGTAGTGACTATTAGAAGATAACAAGGCTTTGTGAATCAGGAGGTGTGTGTGGCTGGGAAGGGGGAAGAGTAAGCAGGTGAAGGTCTGGAGGTTCCTCTGGAGGGAAGAGGGGGTCTGTGGGGCAGATTAACATGCTCAAGAGTTGCCTCCCTGAGCTACTACCTGACAGACAGCTTCCATTTACCCACAGCAACCCTGGACTCAGAGTCAATCCTTCTGGTTCACTGTATGCCGAAAATTCGGAATCTCTCTCACAGGTCACAAAGAATATAACTTTTTCTTCCTTTAACTTCCATGGGGGGTGGGGGATGTTTTTAAAAGCATGGTTGTAAATGTTGCTCTCAGGTGAAATGCTCAGAAGAAAAGGAAGAGAAATGAGATATGTTATTAAAATGTTAAATAAGACTTCTCCCAATAGTCACACACACACACACTCACACTTTCTAAACATTAGAAACCTGGAGTCCATTTCTGCCTGAGCCCTCAAGTCCGGCCACGTCCACCCAGAAAAAAGTGAAAGAAAGAAAGAGAGGGAGGAGGGAGGCAGAGAGGGAGGGGGAGAGGAGAGGAAGGCAGGAGAGATGAAGGAAGAAAAGTGGGTTTAGTAACATTTAAAAGACAACCGAGTGAAAAGCTACTGTCAGGTACTACATGATTTCTACTTGAAAGTGCATGTCAGATTGCTGCAAACCTAGTTCCTAAAAAGCTCACACTACAAAACTGACATTTCATTGCTAATTGAGCTTTCAAGACAATGGAAGATTTTTAAAGCCTAATTTCTGTTTTATGCACTTATTTTTCCCTGGTATTTTTAACATGTCGAGATAGGGTGAAGTTAATGAGGTCAACAATACTAGTGTCTGTGATCAAACCACTGGCCAATTAGTGTTTGAACTAGAGAATTAATGTTTAAACTACATTTTCTATGTACTCCTGACTACCAGAACCTATCAGCCTGCGAGCATATTTCTTTTGCCATTAGATTTTATGCCAGCTACTAATTTATCTATGAAGACTGCTAACATGTTTTGAAGTTTATATAATTAACCCTGCACTAGTGGATGATACTTAGCAATATGGATCTTGAATTTATTTTTGATAAATTACAGTTTAGCAGGAGAAGTGAAGATTACACTCAGCCTTGTTGAGTATGTTACTGCATTAATTAGATTCTAGTCACAAATTGAACCAGGTTCTCCCATTACATAAATCCATACAATTTTCCACAGTAAGCTAGGACTCTGAGGATAACTCCATTGATAGTTCTTTTCAAATCTAACTTTCTGAGCATTCTATCAGCTTTAATATTTGAAAACATTACTAAAATCTGGTGAACATCATGTGCACTTTTCTTCTGACCTCTCCCCTCTCTCTCATCCACATTCCTTCTCTTCAAACGGTTCTCTTAGAATCAAGAAGTCTGACAATTATGCCTCAGTGATGGCAATGGAGAACTTCAGGATTCAATGTGTATTAGCCTCAGTCAGAGCCTCTTTCAGAATTTCTACATAGAACCAGTTTAGGAAAGCAGTCTGGTGGGGAAATGGCAATGGGAAAGGAACTGGAGAACTTATATTAAGGCAGTATTTGCAGTGATTACGTCCTTATTTGCCCAGGCTCAGGGCCAATGGCAATGAAGATTCTAGGATTCCCTTGCTCCCAAATCCACTACCACAGTCACCACTCTCTCCCATTGCCAAGAATCACATGCCAGTGAGAACCTGTGGCAGAGATTGCCAAATGACAGAGGAGAAGCATAGTGAAGTTAATTGTCTGTGTTAGGTAGCAACAAATGAGCAAAGCAGGAAATTGAATCAAGAAAGCAGGACAATCACAACTGTAAATAACTGGTACTTCCATAGAAAATCCCAGTATATATAGTAAGTATACGGGAAGACCTAACCTAGGCTAGGAACTCAGTAGAATAGTCCAAGGAAGTTAAAGCTTGAGCAGTTTTTATTTATCTCTCTATTCCACATGCTAACCAAATGCAAATGAGGTCATTCATTGATTCAACAAAAATTTTCTTGAACCTCTACTACGTGCCAAGCACTCTTCCAAGTGATGGGGATACAGCAATAAATAAGACACACAGAAAACCCTGCCTCTATGCAATTTATATTCTGAGAAAAATCAGATAAAAAATTAATCAATGAGGTATGGGGTTTGGTGGCCATCATTAAGGAAATAAAAAAAAAACAAGGATGGAGCAGATGTATTCTATAGAATATTTGGAACAGAAGCAATATACATTGTTTATTGAAACACAGATTTCTTAAAACACAGGATTGAGTATAAAGAGAAAGATGCAAAGTGAACTCCAAAATCTGATACTATAAAAGCAAATTAAGAATATCTCTCACACATAACAACACTATACGACAAGGATATATACACATCCATCTCAAACCTTTTAGAGTGGGTGACCACAAACAGAGAGGAGAGGAAAAGAGAATCAGAAATGGAGAGGGAAGCAATAATAAAATCAAGCAAAAGGCAGATTTTACAAAACTGATGGGAAGAGTGTGCCAAAAACTTCAGAATATGCTTACCTTAATTCTTTGAACTTAAGATTCCAAGAACAAAAGAGAAAAGAGAAAATAGGCACCGCTTCCCATTACATACCACATCTTCATTTCAGGTACTTTATAATAACCATACTTTAAAAGTATACAGTATGACCACATATTTTCAGTTTGTCTTTTTGAAAAAAGTGAGAAACTGAGCAAAAATGAAATTCAAAACTACAATTGCAAAAAGCAAGACTTACATGTTCCATGCAGATAAAATAGAGGAGTGCAAAATGAGTCTATTTCTTGGGCGTAGACATTACCTATTTCCACAATTATGTATGTTTATTGTGCAGAAATCACATTTTAAAGTGTCCCAGGTACTTCCAAGGAGGACAGAGGACTATCATCTACATTATTCAAAAAATGTAAGCTCATAGTCTTAATTACCTCTGTGATTCATGAAAACTGAATTTTGCGGGTCTTTCTAAATCAAAATAAACCATTCAATCAACCTTAAGATGACTGTTCAGTGTGGGTTTATCTTTTTATTGTGAACAAGAGTACAGTTCAGGATATGGTCTCTATACTGTTAGGGAAGACTAGTTGTGCACACACATATTCAGCAGTAGCATCGGAAAAGGGGTTATTTTGAGTAATGTCTCCTGGCCACCATTGTTTTTCTGGGGCTCACAGACCTACCCAAAGGGCCTTTACTACTTTGCCATGTTTGTACAGCTCTTAATTTGAGGTAGGAGAATTATTCTGCCCTGATTGGTTGGTTGATTGGGATTCCTATTGCCTTCCTGTAAATGGGCATAAATATCTATTGCCTATTTAGCTAGTTCCTCATCCTATTTTACAGCTGATTAAAGATTCAAAAGATTAACATTGGAAAAGGCTGGTTCTGCCACCGAAAAATTCCATTTCCTCTCATTTGGTTTTAGATCTAAAAGTCTTTGAATAGCATAAAATACTCTAACAAGATTTTCCCCTCCTTTTCCTAGGGGATCTAAGTCTATGAGTTCTGAAATAAGGGAAGGGAAGCCAGCAGAAATGAAAACAAAAGGTCCTGAGCAATCTCATCTCGTCCAATATTCCAACCAGTTTTATAAGCAGCTGTCCCAAATTAACAGTTCTCAAATCTGTTGGTCTCAGAGTCATTTCACATTCCTAAAATCATTACTGAATACTCCAAAGAGATTTTACTTATGTGGGATATAGCTATCAGAAACTAAAGCTGATAAATTTTTAAAACACAAGAATACAGAAGCACACATTCTATTAAGCCTATCATCAGATCAATGATGTCATCACACATCAGTTAGCCTCTGGAAAGCTTTATTGTGCACCTATAAATATGAAGGGCAGATAATGTTCTAGCATTGTTGGGAAGATAGTTTTGACCTCAAAAATCCCAAACAGGCTTTAGGGACCTGCAGGAGTTCACAGTATTAAGATTTTAAGACTGATCCTCCTAAATTAAGGCTGAGATATATTATAGAAATTATACAGCTTTGCATATAGGTATGTGCTGAATATCTTTTTTCCCCCAAAGTGACAAAGTGGGACCAGGTAGAAGCCAAACGTGAAATGTGCTTGAGGCACAGAGAAATAAAAGAAAATACATTGATCTCTGTCCCTGGTTTCTGGTACAGAGCTCCTCAAACTCTTCCAATTTTTCTCAGTAATAAGATCACCAATAGCATGTTTTGCTTTGATATTTGGTCTTTTCACCCTGGTTAGATGGCATCACCAACTCAATGGACATGGGTTTGGGTGGACTCCAGGAGTTGGTGATGGACAGGGAGGCCTGGCCTGCTGTGGTTCATGGGGTCGCAAAGAGTCGGACACGACTGAGCGATTGAACTGAACTGAACCCTGGTTCCTGATCCCTAACACAGAGCTCCTAAATCACTTCGAATTTCTTGAGTGATAGGAGTGTATTTTGTTCCAATGAGAAAACTTTTGGTGGGCTCCTGAATAGCATCAGGATGAGGCCTGGTCACCAGAAAGACCAAGGCATGATTAGAAGCTTCGAATTTTTTCTCCTCCATCTCCCATCCCTCCAGGAAGGGAAGAGAGGATTTTGAATTAATGACATATCATACTTGTATAGTGATTCCATAAAAATCCCCAAAGTATGGAATTCTCAGAGCTTCAAGATTGGTGAACAAATTCAGGTGCCATGAGGGCGGTACACCCCAACTCCATGAGCACAGAAGTCACCTGTGTGTCTTTATCTGGCTATTCATCTGTTAACTTTATCACTTCCCTGGTGGCTTCCCTGGTGACTCAGAGGTAAAGAATCTGCCTGTAATGCAGGAAACCTGGGTTCAATTCCTGGGTTGGGGAGACCCCCCAGAGAAGGAAATGACAACCCACTCTAATATTCTTGCCTGGAGAATTCCATAAACAGAGGAGGTTGGCAGGCTACATCCATGGGGTCGTAAAGAGTTGAACACAACCGAGCAACTAACAAACTTGATCACATCCCTTGTTATATCATAAATTGGTCACATTTCAACCTACCTTCCTTTTCCCCATCCCCTCCCAGATCCCACCTAAAGTAAGAGGAAATGCCTTAGGATGCTCCACTGATAGGTGGGAATAACATGTGTTTGCACTTTTAACTGAGAGCTGTAAACAAACAAATGAAATGACTTCAAGCTAAAGAAGCAAAATTCTATTGATAAAAATTTCTAGTGCCTTCTTTTCAGAGCAGGCAATGTATCAGTCTTATACTGATAAAAATTTCTGAGGCCAGAGGTTAGCACAAATTTTCACCTGGCATGAACTTTTACCTGGCCAAAAAAGACCCCAAAGTCAGGCCAATGGTAGCCATTTTTTTCCAAGATATAAGAACAATCCTGACTTGAAAGATGCTTTGATGTTTTCAAGTGTCTGCAAATCCAGCTCAGCTCCTGGCACAAAGCAAGTCATTACTAACCTTAAAGTGAATTCCACTGAACTGACCATCAATTTCTCCATGTAAAACAGAAATATCTGAAGGCTGGTAGAATTCCCTCAAGCTATTAAGATGCAATCTATAGTATTTTCTATGTACAAAAATGCCCTTCTGGTGCATTTGCAAAGTTAATGTCGTTTCCAAAGATCCCAAATTTAAGAATTTAGATAACTGAACTGATTGCTTTCATTCCATTCTTCCTTTTTACTATTCTTTCTTCTATCTTTCATTTATATTGTCAATGAATAGTTATTAGGCACTGTCCTAGCTTGGGCTACCATAACTAAAATACCGTGGGCTGAGTGGCTCAAATAACAAATATTTCTTCCTTGCAGCTTTCAAGTCTGACAGTTCAAGATCAAGGTGCCAACAGATTTGGTGTCTGGTGAGAGCCCACTTCCTGGTTCATTGACAACCATATTATCATTGTGTCTTCACGCGGCAAAAAGAAGGGGCAAGCCCTCAGAGGCTTCTTCTTGAGGGCATTAATCCCCTTCATGAGAGCTCTACTTTCTTGACTTAATCACCTCCCAGAGGCCTCATCTCCTATCACAATGATGCTTAAGATGTCAACATATGAATTCTGGGGAGACACATTCAGTCAATAACAGGTACCAACTATATGGCAGTCACTGTTCTTGCTGTTTCAGACCTGGGGCTGAATAACAGATCCCTCTGCCTTGGAGGCACTTACTTTCAATGACACAGTAGCTAGCAAACATATTAAAAAGGTAAATGACATGATATTGAAGTTGTTTTGTGCTGTGTTAACTTGTTGAAGCTGGAATTTTGTTGAAACTGGAATCACTTGCCAGTATAATGTTGCTTAGAGTTTTCCCAAAGCTGAATTTGTGGGAGATTAGGAAATAGATAGATAGATAGATGTATTATAGGAAATGACTCACAGATTATGGAGGCAAAGAGGTCCCACAATCTACTGTCTGCAGGATGGAGAATTGGGAAAGCCAACAGTGTGATTCAGAGTACAAAAGGCCTGAAAATTTGAGGCTCTGTTCCCAGTCTGAATCTGAAAGTGCCAGAACCAAGAGAGCCAATATTTCAGGGCAAGTGAAGATGGATGTCCCAGTTCAAGTAAAGAGCAGATTTGCCCTTCCTCCATCTCTTCATTCTATTCAGGCTCTCAACAGATTGGATGAGGCTAACCCACAATGGTGAGCTCAATCTTCTTTACTGTCTACTGATTAGAATGCAAATCTCTTCCAGAAACAACTTCGAGGCACACTGAGAAGTAATATTTGACCAGCTCTCTGGCATCCCTTAGCCCAGTCAAGTAGAAAAAAAAACCCATCACAGTAGAAGTAAAATAGCAGCCATTACTTTCTGAGGGTCCTTTGTATTGGATGAAGTGAGAGGCAGAAATGAAGGTACTGGTGGTTCCAGCTTGTCCTTCCTGCAAACATCTAATTCACTTTCCCTTCGGGGGCTCTGCTGGCCAATAGCAACCCTGGATCTACCACCAGACGCAGAGGTGACAGCCTTCCACAGATTTCTACACCAACTCCCCTTGGCAATCTCAGTATTGTCTCTCAGATTTCACAGTGAGCTTCAGCTTGCACTGCACTCACACAGGGAAGGCTAGTTGGTGACTTTGAGGTTGGCCTAGGCTAGACACAGAAATTTGAGAATCATTAACATGTAGATGACAAACACTTTGTAAATCACTTTACTTTTGACAAAATCATTATTATTTAATTTAAATGACACATCTGTAAAGTATGCAGGACAGGTATCATGATCCCTATTTTCCAGATAAGAAAATTAAATTTCAGAGGTCACACCAGTTTTAAAAGGTAGAACCGATACTCAACCTTTCTGCTAACTTCCAATCCTCCATTTTTTAGGGCATATCTTAAGAACCAGTTGGACAACCAAAAACTGATATTTCAAGATTATCCCTTTCTCTTGACAAGACTAGTATTAATAAATTTATAACCAAATGAGGGCTACACCTACAGAAGTTCTCCGCTCTGCAAGCACCAATGAGCTATGTATATTTTACCAGTGTTTTTGTGATGGGAAATTGGAGATTCACCAGGCAAACATCATTTCATAGAATTCTATTTAATGAATTATATAATTTATTTCTATAATTCTCATTAATCACTGGGTTCTATTCCACAAAACTCCCTGGTTTTTCCACCAGTTCTTCCTCTTTCAATACCAACCCCTCACCTATCCCACCTCCTGAATCTGTACTCCAGTTTAAAAGTGTTTCCCCAAGGCTTGTTACACTCCACTTTGTTCTCCAGAGCAACTTCACGTCATCCCTGTTCCTGTTATCCTGCGCCATCACACCCTTCAACTGGTGCTTCTTCGGTTCTGTGAAAAGCCAGCAGGCAAAAGTTTCCCCAACACCAAGATGTACAGTGACCCTCTTCAGTTAGTCTAGGAAATCATAAAGACATTTTTCAGCTGCAAATGTGTCTCCTGTTCTAAAAGCATCTGATTTAGAGAGAGAATGCAACATATGCAACATAAGGGGTCAAAAATCCTGGATTCTAGTCGTGTCTCTACCACGTAATAACATTACCTTAGTTCAGGGCTTCTCACCTGGGCAATATTGACATGTTGGTCTGGGTAATTCATTGTTCTGGGGGCTGTCCTGTGCATTGTAGGAGGTTTAGCAGCATCCTTGACCTCTATCCACCAGATGCCGTTAGCACCCATATCCCAGTTGTGACAAGAAGACATGTCTCCAGACATTGCCACATGGGCCCGGGGTTGGGGGTAGGGGGGGACACACTGCCCCCAAATGATAACCACTATGTTGGTGAGATAGGTCTGCTTCCTCTTTTGTAAATTGAAGAGATCACACTATATGCCACAGTATTGTGAAGAAAACTGAGGTTATTTTAAATTGCTCTACAGATATTTATTAGCATTGACAAAATAATTATTTTCCCCTCTATTGAGCCACTTGCTTAGGGGTTTTCTAACTTATCTAACCATAGACACTAATTAAACATTTCATCCAATATTTATAGTCATAATTTCATCTTTTTATTCAGGAAGTAAGGTAAATAGCCTTGGTCTCTGCTCCTCTACAAGGAACAGATCACATTTGCCATTTGATTCAACAGTTACTCCTCTGGCTACAGTGCAATATTTAATTCAAAAATTCATACTCAGTTTTAGAAACACTCTGGGGGTAGACACTGCCACTACATTTGACAGTCCCTTTTAAATTTGAGCAGCTCTTTCCCCTAATCTGCATCACAATTCAGTGAAGGATGATCTATCATAGCGAGAAATGGTCTGGACAAGCTTCTGATTAGCAGGAGGTTCCAAACAACAGTGTCTCTGCCAGACAGATGTCAGCAGTATCCAACCTCCCAACCTTGCTACAGCCGTGCACGGGAGCTGCCTAACCATGCTGCTTTGACACGCCCCTCATTAGTTAAGATTTCATACAAAGACTGTTCGATAATAAATCCAGTTTTTTCAAAGGTCAATATGTATTGGCCCTTCCAAAACCACCCTGGCATCAATCCCAGGACATAATTTATTGCCTAATAAGCAAGCAAGCTTTTCAATTATTTCCTCTCCCCCAAATCTTACTCTCTGTGATTTGACTGTCTTGCTGCCAAATCCTAGACACCCGAATCTAGGTGGGAGAGGAAGGGGGATTCTTAAAGAGACAGTCAATGTTACACAAAAACTTGGAAACAATGAGGGACCTCTACCTGACTTGGCTGAGGTCACTGAATGATCAGCACCATGTCATTGCAACCCTTCTCTGCAGAAGTCTGAATCTGAGAAGTTTCCTACCAACATCTGTCCTCTTATTCTTACTCTCTACTTTCATTTCACCCAGAAATCCCCTGTTTAACTCCACCCACAGACACAAGTCTAGCAGCCCTGGAGAAGTTCCTGATTTAAGCAGGGAGTTTCAGCTTTTCCTGTCAAAGGTAAAAGGGCAGCTCAGAGCAAAAGTCAGTTTTGACCCCTGCATTAGGTCTCTCACCTGCTTGCTTTTCCTTCCTTCCCTCTTCATAGGTCCCCATAAGCCTGCCTTCCAGATATGCAATCTTTTTTCCAGCATTAGTATCTAACTATGGCCAGCTCATCCCCAACCCTTGTCTTTCAAGTGCATCCTGACAACCTGGCTCTGACTCTATGTACTCTGATTCCAGGTTCAAGTTATCATCCTTGGCTTATGTCCTTTATCTAATGGTCACTGACTGTCTGGCATCACAACACCTGAGGTGGCAGCTGATGTTGAAATAGACTGTATTTGACAACATAACATAGCTTTTGAACTTTCGGACAATTATTGGCCAAAAGAATTGCATATAAGGAGAAAACACAGCTTTTATGTTGATATAACTCATCCTTTCAAAAGCTAGCTGCTTTCATTATTTACAATAGTCAAGACAAAGGAGCAACTTAGGTGTCAACAGATGAATGAAGAAAAAAAGTGAAATATTACCCAGCCATGGGTAATGAAATGGGTAAATGAAATACTGCAGCAACATGAATGGGCCTAGAAAGTACTATACTAAGTGAAGCAAGTCAGAGAGAGAAGAATAAATATTAAATGATCAATCTTATGTGGGTTCTAAAAAATAATACAAATGAATCTATTTACAAAACAGAAACAGACTCATAGTCATAGAAAACAAACTCATGGTTATCAAAGGGAAAGAAGTGGGGGAGAGTGAGATATATTTGGAGTATGGGATTAACAGATACACACTACTACATATAAAATAGATAAGCAGCAAGGGTCTAGTGTATAACACAAAGTACAATGTTCAAAATCTTGTAATAGCTCAGAAAACAATCTGGAAAAAATTATAGATATATATAACTGTATATATATGTGAACCGTGAACTTCCAGATGTTCAAGCTGGTTTTAGAAAAGGGAGAGGAACCAGAGATCAAATTGCCAACATCCACTGGATCATTGAAAAAGCAAGAGAATTCCAGAGAAACATCTATTTCTGCTTTATTGACTATGCCAAAGACTTTGACTGTGTGGATTACAATAAACTGTGGAAAATTCTGAAAGAGATGGGAATATCAGACCACCTGACCTGCCTCTTGAGAAACCTGTATGCAGGTCAGGAAGCAACAGTTAGAACTGAACATGGAGCAACAGACTGGTTCCAAATAGGAAAAGGAGTACGTCAAGGCTGTATATTGTCACCCTGCTTATTTAACTTATATGCAGAGTACATTATGAGAAACGCTGGGCTGGAAGAAGCACAAGCTGGAATCAAGATTGCCAGGAGAAATATCAATAACCTTGGATATGCAGATGACACCACCCTTATGGCAGAAAGTGAAGAAGAACTAAAGAGTCTCTTGATGAAAGTGAAAGAGGAGAGTTAAAACGCTGGCTTAAAGCTCAACATTCAGAAAACTAAGATCATGGCATCTGATCCCATCACTTCATGGGAAATAGATGGGGAAACAGTGGAAACAGTGGCTGTCTTAATTTTTTTGGTCTCCAAAATCACTGCAGATGGTGAATGCAGCCATGAAATTAAAAGATGCTTACTCCTTGGAAGGAAAGTTATGACCAACCTACACAGCACATTAAAAAGCAGAGACATTACTTTGTCAACAAAGGTCCATCTACTCAAGGCTGTGGTTTTTCCAGTGGTCATGTATGGATGTGAGAGTTGGACTATTAAGAAAGCTGAGCACCGAAGAATTGATGCTTTTGAACTGTGGTGTTGGAGAAGACTCTTGAGAGTCCTTTGGACTGCAAGGAGATCCAACCAGTCCATCCTAAAGGAGATCAGTCCTGGGTGTTCATTGGAAGGACTGATGTTGGAGCTGAAACTCCAATACTTTGGCCACCTGATGTGAAGAGCTGACTTATTTGAAAAGACCCTGATGCTGGGAGGGATTGGGGGCAGGAGGAGAAGGGGACGACAGAGGATGAGATGGTTGGATGGCATCACTGACTCGATGGACATGGGTTTGGGTGGACTCCAGGAGTTGGTGATGGACAGGGAGGCCTGGCGTGCTGTGGTTCATGGGGTCGCAAAGTGTCGGACACGACAGAGCAGCTGAACTGAACTGATAACTGTATGCATGTATACACACACACACACACACACACACACACACACACACACTTTGCTGTATAGGTAAAAGTAACATAAATCAACTATACTTCAATTTTTAAAAAGCAAGCTACTTTATAAGCACTTTCTTTCTAATATTTTATTAACTTTTAATCCCTTACTAGAATCTGCCTGCAATGTAGGAGATGTGGGTAGATGAAGATTCAATCCCTGGGTCAGGAAGATCCCCTGGAGGAGAAAATGGCAACCCACTCCAGTATTCTTGCCAGGAAAATCCCATGGACAGAGGAACCTGTCGGGCTACTGTCCATAGGGTAATAAAGAGTTGGACATGACTGGGCAACTGAACACACACAGAAACCACTAGAGGGTGAAGGCTGGAGAATGTGGGAGAATTTATTTTTTAATAAATTGTTACTTACATTTTCCCTAAATAACCTACTCTTGGAAAAGAGGTTTTTCTAAGCATGATGATGGCCTTGTACTGGTTCATCAATACTCTTCCTTCCCCAACCCAGCCCCAAGCCCTACTTGGAATCACTGACTGGGATGTAGTATATACCTGTACATACAATAAAGCTTAAACTATCACACAAGTTAAATCTGACATTTAGTTACAATAGCACTCAGTAGATGCTAAGAAGTTAGAACCAGTTCCCTCATATAGAACTGTGAGGATGTGGTGAGAAGTCAGTAAGATTATATATGATGACATATCTAGTAAAATACCTGCATACAATATTTGGATATTTTGGTTACCATAGAAATTTTACCCAAAAAAGGCAGTGTAAGGGCAGACAATGAAAGAAAGAACTTTTGATAACTAGAGCAGAAGTGTGAGGAAGGGACAGAAAAACAGTTATTCTTCCTTTCTGTCTTCTGGATACCAAAGAAAAATCACTGCCCATGGTAACCTCTGAGATGGGAATATGAGACATTCCAGGTATAGAAATTCAAAAAGAAAAACAGAATGACCAGAAGGGAAAAGAGGAGTGACCAAAAGCAAAATGATGTGAGATTGCCTTTGTGATGCCTGGGGGATGATGTAGGCTGTCTAAGAGCCTTCACAAAGCGTGACTCGGTAGCTTTGTGGGATAAACTCCCCCCAGGCTCTGGCCCTCAGCCAGGCCTCTTATTTTGTCATTCACCAAGAGCAGATCCATCTCTTAGAGTCAGATTCTTATCAACACATTTATGAAGAGGATACACAGAACCAGAATGCCAGTGTGTTATTATTCTGTGTGGAACAGGTTTGAACCACAGAGATTTAGCTAAGCTGGAACTATATTTCCCATGATTCTCTTCCTTTGTCTGCCAGAAAAAATGCTTCCTGCAGCTTTACAGAGACTGTTTAATCATCTCCCACAATAGTACAAGGTATAATCTCTATTTTTTAAAAAAATGTAGTGCTTCTGTTTCTTTGACCCTACCCTGATTTATAGTTAAAAAAAAAAAAAAAAAACTAAAACAAGTCCTGCGTGCTTTCTTCAAGCCTATATGGTCAGCACTTTCTTCTCTGGAGACAAAACTAACTGGGAATGAAATAGGAATCAGAAGCTTACTCAGACAGCTGGTCTTGCCAAAATGTGCCTCTGTGAATGTTCTTTTCAAATACTTCCAGGAGCAACCCAACTCTGAGAGACCTTTTTCCTTATATGTATTAATCATTCAATCATGGTTGCGTTAGTCGCTAAGTCGTGTCCGACTCTTGTGACCCCATGGATTGAGGCCACTAGGCTCCTCTGTTTATGGGATTCTCCGGGCAAGAATACTGAAGTGGGTTGCCATTTCCTTCTTCAGGTGATCTTCCCGACTCAGGAAACGAACCCAGGTCTCCTGCATTGCAGGTAGATTCTTTACCACGAGTACAGAGGGAAGTCAATCATTTGATTATAGTTCAATCTATTTTTTTTTCTGATCAGCATAAGACAAGTTTACAAATCTCTTTTATAATCTATTATGGTTCAAATACTGAAAAAAAAATTTATACATCCAAGCCTCTTCTCCACAATTGAAATTCTTTTCTTCATTTTCTAGGTTCTACAAATTATAGATAAATTTAGCATCTCAAGAAACTGCTTTTATGAAGCAAATACCCCCATGGAAGCCAGCACTTTCTCATCTTAGCGTGAATTAACTCCATCTGTTTGTTTTCCTCTTGCTGTGGTCAGCTGCGTTGAAAGAATTCAATTTTAGCACAGAATTAGAAAGGAATAAAATTGTTCCAGAATGCAGGGATCTTTGAGGGAAGAGGAATACAGTTGAGTCATCACAAGAGAGCCCAGCAGACACAGGGAGTACAATTGTTCAGGGCTTCTGAGGAGAGGAAGGGAAGGAACACTCTCCAGATATTTTTTCTGATTCCAAATTATGCAGTCACAAGTACTTCAGTAGCCAATTTAGACTCAGCAATAGACTCTTCCCAAATCCCAGACCCTGATTGAGAAAATCAGATGGTGTGTTCTAGTTCAAATGCTAAGTATATGAACAGTTCTCTCCCCAAACACCACTGCCATCTCCATAAATTGTTCTCATTAGGTGTCATTTGAAGGGCTTTGGCACAAATATGTGACTGGCTGAAGAGATCTCACAAAGCTCAAAATCAAGCTGCAAGCAGCGATTATTGACAAGATACAAGGATCACTGCATTTCTGTTGATGTTGTTCACTTGAATACAACTTCCAAATGACAAGCCAAATGGAAGTTTTTCTGACAGAATTCCAAATATTGAAATTTACCTGATTCTTAAAAATAGTGTTTTCAGCCTTGAAAAGAGCCTGGAATTACTGGAATAAAAATGAAAGAGTGAAGATAACTATATTTTATAAAATTCTACTTTCAAGCAAACTTTATGAAGCATTTTATTTTATATAGAAACTCTGAAATAGCCTAAAGGCTTTCTCTGACCAGCTGTATATTCTGTCTGTTAAATGTCCTCAGAGTGAAAAGACTCCCTCAGCAGAGGCACCTGCAGGATGTGAACGATTCATTTTTACTCCGAATCTCAGTTCTGTAGAAGCATCAGCGCTACTGGCTCATCATTTACATTCACAATGGACATCTGGAGCCAGCAAAAGGAAACATTAGACTTGTTTGTGTTATCAAATTAAAAAGGAAAAAGAGAATGGTTGAAAGTTCTGAGAGTCTCTGCAACATTTAATTATGCTTTCGACTGCAGTCCAATCAAAAATATGCTTTTGCAGGGAAATTGGCACTAAGAAAAACAGGCTTTGCTATTCAGACTGTCACTAGGTCAAACTCTCAATCCATAAGCTTAGAGAGATGCAGCCATGACACGATTATCAGGTCTTTCTGCAGAAGTCAAAGAGCTTCACTGCTCTTCCCTACATGACTTAATTTCCTCTGCATCCCCAGCAGATGTTATTATCCCTCCTCTCTTAATTGAGGAACTAGAAACTGTGCAGCCAACTAAGTATAAGGACTTAACTATATCTGCAAGGGTGTGGTGTCAATAAGCCTACTATCTCTTGGGATAAACCCAAATCCAGTATGTATGGATGTGCTCAGTCATATACATACAGTCAAGTCCTTGCAACTCCCAGGACTGTAGCCCACCAGGCTCCTCTGTCCATGGGGTTTCCCAGGCAAGAATACTGGAGTGGGTAGCCATTTCCTCCTCCAGTCAGTATATATGGCTGGATACACATTTGATCATGGAATGCTATACAGCTCCAAGTATAATATTTTGATACTATTTTCATGGAAAGTTGATTTTATTTTGGAAGGTTTTAAGTTGAGAATTTTAGTAATTCTCAAAATCACTTCTCTGAAAGAAAGGGGCCTTGCTGCACAAAAATAGGGAGAGGCAGTGATAACATTCAGAAGTACAAACTTCTGAATGACCTTTGTACTGACTATTCCTAGTGAAATTGTTTCAAACATTAGGCTATTTCTACCTTAAACCTTAACCCAAAATTAACTCAATCATCTGTCTGCTGAGGGACTGATAAAAAGGATTTCAATAGACAGATGATGGTATTAGTGAAAGTGTTTTTCTAGCTTGTCTAGTGTTTGCATAAATGCTTGGTGAGCCTTTATTGTGTTTATTACACCATATTGAATAACATGAGAAATTCAAAACGGAGCTTACAACCCAGCTGGAAAGAAAAAGCATACTAAAGAGAAATGAGAGAATGATTTTTAAAAAACATATTTCACAAGGAAGTTTTATACAAGGTGAATTTTAATTAACGCTATCCCTACTTCAACCCATTCCCTTACACACAAAAACATAAACACACACACATACACAAAAACGCACACACACAACATCACTTTTGGATTCAGTGGAACCATGCAAAAAAAGTGTTCCTCTGGAAAAAATTCCATTTTAAGATAAAAGTAAACCTTTTAAAACTCAGTTTTTTAAAGAAAAATTGAAACAGGTTAATAGCCAGGGCTTATGTTCTCCTAGAGTATATTATAGTATAGTAACAGCCAGGAGGTTACACGGCCTGGTTGTTACTAAACTATGGCTTCTCTGGTGTCTCAAATGGTAAAGAATCTGCCTGCCATGCAGGAGACCCAGGTTCAATCCCTGGGTTGGGAAGATCCCCTGGAGAAGGGAATGGCTACCCACTCCAGTATTTTTGCCTCGAAAATTCCATGGACAGAGAAGCCTGGCAGGCTACAGAATAGTATAGTAATGTATAATATAGTAAATAACAACTAGGAGGTTACATAGCCTGGTTGTTACTATACTATAATCAACTATAAGAAAACATATCACCATCACCATGCAAAACTTTTTACTACTATGGATATTTGTCACATGTTTTTTATATTTAAAGTATTCTTAAAAATACTAGTGCTTTTGAATAAAAGTTTCATTGTTCTAAGTGGCTGTACTTCCTAATTTACATTTGATTCTAAATTTGTTTAACATTATACTAGACCTCATTTGTAAGGGCTTGGAATTCTTCCGTTTTCACATTTCTACAGCCATTATAATTCATGTCACCTGGTAATACCTCTGTGAGGCAACATGTATTTTTATTTAACAAATGACACAGGGTTGGCACAATGTTTGGGCTTGAAAATCTGTTCATCGCTTATTTGTATTTTTTTTTTTACATACTTACTGACAGCTATAATAGCTAGTCCTTACTTTCCTTGATCCAGGGAAGTGTTTAGATTCTATTCTTAAATTTGTTTTTTACTTAAGTTTTGCTCCATGTACAATATGGAGATATTAACATAGCGGAAAGTCTTTGACAAACTAGGATATTGCCTGTGGTTATCCTCCTCATGCCTAAATGTTACACATCAGTTAAAGGAACCCTCAGGGGGATTGGTGGCTTCCCAGGTGGCTAGTCAATGCAGGAGCCACAAGAGACACGGGTTTGATCCCTGAGTTGGGCAGATCCCTTGGAGGAGGAAATGGCAACTCACTCCAGTATTCTTGCCTGGAAGTCCCATGGACAGAAAAGCCTGATGGGCTACAGTCCATAGGGTCGCAAAAGAGTCGGACACAACTGAGTGACTCAGCATGCATGGGCTGGATTTAGCAGATGTGGGGGGCTTCTCCTCGACTCTGTGGCCAACTTAACTTTGCAGCCTGCCCAGCAGATTCAACCCAACCAGGATCTTTGCTGCCCAAAAGTTCAGGCAGACATCCTGGCAGGAAAACAGGTACGTCAGCCAACATTTATCATGAAAAATCTTTGATTCATTTCCTCATATAATCCCCAATGGTTATGTTGTGAAGTGTAGACTGTATTTCTCCACCCTTTTCCTATATTGTTTTGTTAGCAGGTTGTAAGAAGCCCCTGTAAAGCTGGAGCTGTCTCACTTCTCTAGCTCAGTGGTTCTCAAAGTTTAGTGCACATCAGAGTCATCGAGAGGGCTGGCTAGGCCCTACTCCTACCTGATTTGGGAGGTCTGGAGTAGAGACTGAGTGTTTATATTCCTAATGTGTTTCTAGGTGTTGCTGCTGCTCCAAAAATGAGGCTTCAGACGTCCATTGCAGGCCCTAAGACTTTTATGCTTATGCTAAGATCACACACATTACTATAGTCAGTTTAAGTCAAAAACACAGTTTCAGTGGCTACCAGAGACTGGGGGTGGGGGTAGCGGGTAGACAAAATTGGTGAAGGTGATCAAATAAGCAATGTCCAGCATGGGGACTATAGTTAATCATACGGTATTATATACTTGAAAGTTGCTAAAAAAGTAGATCTTAAAAGTTCTCATCACAGGAAAAAAAGAACAATAACAATGTAAGGTGATGGATATGGAAGTTACCTAGTCTTACTGTGGTCATCATTTTACTATATATATAGAAAAAAATCATCTCAGTATAGATATTAAAAGTATCCAAGCCAATAAAGACAAATATAAGACATGACACCATAAAACTAGAAGAGAATATAGGCAAAACACTTTCTGACATAAATTGTACCAATGTTTTCATAGGTCAGTCTCCTAAGGCAATAGAAATAAAAGCAAAAATAAACAAATGGGGCCTAATCAAACTTATAAGCTTTTGTATAGCAAAAGAAACCATAAACAAAATGAAAAGACAATCTATGATCTAGGAGAAAATAATCGCAAACAATGCTATCAATAAGGGATTAATTTTCAAAATATGCAAACAGCTCATTACAATTCAACAACAACAACAAAAACCTCAATAAAAAAATGGGTAGAAAACCTAAATAAACATTTCTCCAAAGACATATAGATGTCTCACAGGTTCATAAAAAGATGTTCAACATCATGAATTATTTGTTGTTATTTAGTCACTAAGTCATGTCTGACTCTTTCAGAGAAATGCAAATCAAAACTACTACGAGGTCCCAGCTCACGCTGGTCAGAATGACCATCATTAAAATATCTACATATAACATGCTGGGGAGAGTATGAAGAAAAGGGAATCCTCCTACAGTGTTGGTGGGAACATAAATTGCTGCAGCCACTATGGAAGACAATATGGAGATTCCTCACAAAACTAGAATTGACATATGATCCAGCAACCCCATTCCTGGACATGGTGGTGGTGGTTTAGTCACTAAGGCGTGTCTGACTCTTGCAACCCCATGGATTGCAGTCCACCAGGCTCCTCTGTCCACGAGATTTTCCAGGTAAGAATAGTGGAGTGGGTTGCCATTTCCTTCTCCAACTCCTGGGCACATATATGAACAAAACTATAATCAAAAAAAATACATGCACCCCTGTATTCATGGCAGCACTATTCACAATAGCCAAGGCCTGGAAACAAGAGACATGTTCATCAACAGATGAATGGATAAAGGAGATGTGGTATATATATGTGTATATATATAATATATATGTATATATACATATATATACATATAATGGAATACTACTCAGACATAAAAAAGAATGAAATAATGCCATTTTTAGCAACCTGGATGAACTTAGTGATTATTATACTAAGTGAAGTAAGTCAGAAAGAGAAAGACAAATACCTGTGATATTACTCACATGTGGAATCTAAAATATAACACAATGAACTTTTTTATGAAATAGAAACAGACTCACAAACGTAGAAAACAGACTTGTGATTGCCAATAGGAAGGGGAGTATGGGAGGGATGGAATGGGAATTTGTGATTAGCAGATGCAAACTGTTATACATAGGATGGATAAAGAGCAAAGTCCTACTGTATAGTAGAGGGAACTATACTCAATATCCTGTGATAAACCACAATGGAAAAGAATGTACATATATGTATAAGTGAATCACTTTGTTGTTACAGCAGAAATTAACACAATATTAAAAATCAAACATACTCCAATAAAATAAACTTTTCAAAAAAGTATCCAAACCAAGATATTAATCCCAATTCAAGATAAGAGCCCTCCAGTGTTCCTTATTCAATTCTGGCACACCAGTGGACTGTCTGCCTTTTGGAAAGGGAGTATTGTCAACCCCTGCATTCTCTCTCCAGTCATCTCCTCCTCACTTGCAAGCTGTTGGCCTACACCCTGCTAGCTGGGGGAAGGATGTGAGCAGGAAACAGTTAAGGGAAGTAAGATGAGAAAGTTCTTACTTGGCTACCGTTGCTGTGCCGAGTTGGCTGCATGCACCCTAGGTAGGTCTGGCAGACGTGGAAAGCTGACTCCGTTTCCCGGGCACGTTTGAGGGTCCTTTGGAGCCTCCCACCCTGAACCTGTCCTACCAAAGCTCCTTTGAGCAGGGTGACACCTGCTCTTGACTAGTGGCTGTTCTCTGAGTCCCGTTTCTCTGGTGGTTAGCCCACTCAACTCACAGATTTTTGGATGGTAACTGTTCACCTCCCCTGGGGGTCCCCTTGGGAAACGGTTTAAACAGTTCCAGGCCAACTCTCTCTCTCCAGATTTGACCCATGAAAAACACTCACACATTTCTTGCCCCAGTACCAGCCAATGAGGTGTGTTATAACTTCCCAAATGCAGCTCTCCGCGAGCCCTCTCTCTCTACCCTGCTAAGGGCCAAGCTGCTTTCTCAGGTATCCATGCAAGGTGTACGCAAACAGGACAGAACGCCTCAGGCTCTCTGACTGGTCCCACTGACGGTCTTCCTCACCAGGCCTTGAAGTGAAGTGACAGCCACCACCCGCTTTCCCCTTAGGAGTAATGGGACAGGGCAGGGCTCAAAGGACAACTTCCTCCCAAAAGGTCCTCTCCACAAAAAGGATCTGTTCAATGTCCTTCTCCTGTTTCTTTGTTCCACTTTATCCTTTCACTTTCTTATCATAAGTTTAAAGTGTCCCTACTTATTATCAGGTAACTCAGACAGTAGAGAATCTGCCTGCAATGCAGAAGACCCAGGTTCGATCTCTGGGTTGGGAAGATCCCCTGAAGAAGGAAATGGCGACCCATTCCAGTCCTCTTGCCTGGAGAATCCCACGGACACAGAAGCCTGGCAGGTTACAGTCCATGTGGTCACAAATAGTCACACACTACTGAGCAAGTAACTCTAACTAACTACTTATTACCATTTTCTTTGAATTTTTGCATTTTGGTCTGGCATGTCACTAAGGATTTCCTACCTCTTATCTCTCTGGGTGTCTCAGTTGAAATTTTCAACTTTAACATCTGGTAAACATGAGAATCTTGCATCCTCTTGACTCAACCATGGGTTCCATACCCAGCATCAAGACTTATGTTCTCCAGACAATTCAGTTATGCAAATATCTTAGTGAACACTATAGATTTATTGAAGATGTCACAGGGACAGAGGATGGCCATATATCAGATATACCACTGGGTATCATATGCTGTTTAGCCATTTCCCTTCCCCAAAGGCTCTGTCAACTACAAGCCTCATCTTTTATCATCCCTCTATACCACTGGATTCAACTTTTCTCTCACCTCCCTCAGTCCTCTGGATTCTTCCATGGGAATGTCAAATCCCTCACTCCTTTGTTCTGTATATATTTTTTTTCTTCTTTTTCCTCAGACAAGTTGGGTCCTGAAGTTTCACCTAGCAGTGTCTGGTCCCATCACTTCATGGCAAATAGACGGGGAAACAGGGGAAACAGCGACAGACTTTATTTTGGAGGGCTCAAAAATCACTGCAGATGGTGACTACAGCCATGAAATTAAGACACTTGCTCCTTGGAAGCAAAGTTATGACCAACCTAGACAGCATATTAAAAGCAGAGACAGTACTTTACCAACAAAGGTCCACTTAGTCAAAGCTATGGTTTTTCCAGTAGTCATGTATGGATATGAGAGTTGGACTATAAAGAAAGCTGAGTGCTGAAGAATTGATGTTTTGAACTGTGGTGTTGGAGAAGACTCTTGAGAATACCCTGTACTGCAAGGAGATCCAACCAGTCCGTCCAAAAAGAAATCAGTCCTGAATATTCATTGGAAGGACTGATGCTGAAGCTGAAACTCCAGTAGTTTGGCCCCTGATGCAAAGAACTGACTCATTGGAAAAGATCCTGACACTGGGAAAGATTGAAGGCAGGAGGAGAAGGGGACGACAGAGGACAAGATGGTTGGATGGCATCACTGGCTCAATGGACATGAGTTTGAGTAAACTCCGGAACTGGTGATGGACAGGGAAGCCTGGTGTGCTGCAGTCCATGGGGTCATAAAGAGTCAGACATGACTGAGTGACTGAACTGAACTTTCACTGTCTTCCTATGAATCATCTCTCAGTAACATTGAGTGGAGGCCTCTACAAGCATCTTATTTTTACCCCTTATTGCTGTAATTACATTATCTCATTTAGCCTTCAGGAAAAACACTGCAAGTGAAATATTAGAAGAGTTAATATTATAGATGAAGTAACTGGGATGCAGAGATTATTAAGCTACTCTCCCACCCTCACAAAGTAGAGAAAAGGCTCAGTTTACTTTTCATGTATCAGAGGTACATTCCGCTATATAAAAGTGCTAGTTGCTATGTCAGTATGCCTTACCCATAGGTTTCCTTCCTGATTTACTCAGGTATTGGGTCAGTCAAAGACCTCAATGAACATTTTGGCCAACCCAATACACCCCGACAGGCTGCTGTCAGAAGAAGAAAACAGCAAGCTGATAACCTGGCTCAGGGACAGGAAAGGCTTTGCCTCAGCCTCTTCCAGAGTCAGCACCTCAAGGGCTTCCCAGGTGGCACGAGTGTAAAGAACCTGCCTGCCAAGGCAGGCAGACTTAAGAGACATGAGTTCAGTCCCTGGGTTGGGAAGATCTCCTGGAGGAGGGCATGGCGATCCACTCCAGTATTCTTGCCTGGAAAATCCCGTGGACAGAGGAGCCTGGTGGGCTACAGTCCACGGGATCACAAAAAGTCAGACATGACTGAGCGACTAAACACAGCTCACAGCACCAGAGTCAGCACTTCAAGGAGTCATTTCCTTCTATTCGGTGACTTGCTATCATCAACAGTCATATTGGCCACTGTTTTAAAACATTAATTTCAAATTGCATGTACTTCCAAGTTCTCACCAATTAGCTTTGACTGACACAGGTTTATAGCATATTGAAACAAGAGAGGGCAACTATCCTCTCTTACGGACGAACAAGGGATTTGCTTCTAAAGCTGCTATTAGCATTAATGGGAGTTGTGCGTTTACCTTGTCTCAATTCAGGGAGAGGAGAGAGCTAGCTGGATGATGAATGAAGATAAGATTATTCTATTCAAAGGATTGGTCAAAATTTCTATTAGTACCCATGGTTCATCTCCTTGTATGGCTTTATGAACCAAACTTTACTCCAAAATCTTAATGCTTTAGATTATCAGCCGTATCAGGTAATGTCACCAATGATAAGTGCCTACTGTTAAAATAAACGTTAGGTTCTGTTTTGCATCTCAGCTTGTTTTTAGTGCAGACTCCCAGGGGTGTGTGCAACAGTGGGGATCCATTTATCTGCACAAAACAGCCTCTTGTTTACACATGATCACTTGGTAATCATGCAGCCTCTGTACAAGGAGTCAAGGAAAATAATAAGTGTAGCTCAATCTGCAAGGCTGGAATAAGGGGGCTGTCTTTTGACAATCAAGCACCACTTATAAGGATTAATGTGGCTTTTGATAAACTGCCAAACCACGATGGAAGCCAGATTCAGAACAAGGCCCACTGAAGACCTTTCAGGCTCTTCATTTTCATGAAGACTCTTCACAGGGCATGCTGAGCAATTGCTTAATAATTGGAAGTCAAATGTATTAAAAGAAAGCATAGCTAAGTGTTCTCCTAACAAAACCAAATAATCTCATTTATGCTCTTTTTCACACCAAAGCAATCACATTCTTCTATCATAAAAGGTAAAAGATGTTGTCTCCTTTTTATAGGAAACCCCAATGTCCCCAAAGCACATGTATAGTTTTTCTGTACTTGAATTTATGCTCCTGGTATAGAGCTTGCCTGGCGGCTCAGATGGTATAGAATCTACCTGCAGTGCAGGAGTCCCGAGTTCGATCCCTGGCTCAGGAAGGTCCCCTGGAGAAGGGAATTGCTACCCAACCCCAGAATTCTTGCCTGGAGAATTCCATGGACAGTGGAGCCTGAGGGCTACAGTCCTTGGGGTCACAAAGAGTTGAATACTACTGAGAAACTAACATTCCTGGCATGAGCACAGCTCCACAGAGGAGACAACTGTATATGTGACATAATTTCAGAAGTACTACAAAACCCTGCCAACTCCAGAATTTCCTGTTCTCCTTCTCAACTGGTTGAAATGGGATTAAAGCAATATCTTCAAGCCAGGTGCTGGAAGACAGTCCTCCATGTAGTTCTCCTGCTTCTACACATCTCACTAGGTATGCCAGGAAAGAAAGGCCATGACTACCCTTTACACAGTGCCTTTTATCAGGAATGTCTTTGCACTGAGCTATCTTGAGGGATGAGGTAACACTCCTCCTCAGACAAAAAAAAAAGGTTTGCTTACTGCTTGCTCTAAGACTAATGAACTACCCAAAGTTAGTGTGGGTAGATGAACTGCATATGAGGCATTCTTCTGCCCCAAACCTCATGGGACTTGGGGCAAGGGAAATTGATGCAAACATACTGATGCATGCTTGAAGTCACTCTACCCCTGAATATTTCATAAGCAGATTAATTCTATTTTTAAGCCAGGCCATTTTGAGTAGTGTTTCTGTTACTTAAAACCAAGAACTCTAATATTACTGGGATTAAATCTGGGTAACACAGCATACTATACTAGAGAGTTCTAGTACAGATTAGCATATAAAGTCACAAGAAGTCTGGCTGTAAAAAAAAAAAATTGTTTAATTTTGTTTAACTTGGGACTTCTTTATTTTCCATGAACCATTCCACTTCTTTTAGTAACATTTATCAATTTCTTATAAGACTGATGTTCCATGAACCTTACTTGGAGAATATTGGAATATTCCTTTCACTGCAAATTTGTTATAAAATCATAAATCAAAAAATCAAATGGAATAAGCAGAAAATGTATGTACACATGAAAGTTTTCATTGATACAGTCATGTATGTATTCCACCGGTATTTAAGGAAAACCCACTGTGTGTCAGACACAGTGGAAAACACGGAATATATAAACTCAGAAGGGAAATTAGAGCAGAGTATTACACAAAAATCAATGTCTTCCTATTGACTATAGAGACATTATAAATGTCTAAAAATATTGGAGTGTTTCTTTTCCATTAAGGAAGTTTGATATCAAACTTTATCACACTAAGACCATATTACAGTGCTGAAAAGTCAATCTCTTTTCTTGATGTTTTTTGGAAATTACAAAGAAAATTTCTCAGATTCCATAGAGTTACAATCTTTCAGAAGACAACTAGAAATAGTTAAAATATCTAACCTATTTAGAACATGAGGATAATGTAATTTTGTAATGGAAAATCTAATAATATCAGATTTACAACCCAATTTATAGTCCAAAGGGTTCCAATTTGGTCAGGAAATAAAACCAAAGTCAATAAACTCTTGTGTTAAATATTCTAAACAATGAATGCAAACTGTTTTGCAATGTCATAAGATGGAAGGACACATTAAAGAAAATATCTGTGGAGCATAATGTAATCTTGAAGCCAGACTCCCAGGAAATGAGTTATGTGAATCAATTCAGCTTAACACATTTCTTTTTCAGTTCCTACCATTTGCCTCATCCTGTGCTAGGCACTTGGGGGATATTTTAAAACACACCAATAATACAACATTCTACAGTCTTCTTATTTGGTTTAAGTAATCAACATGGAAGGCATATATCATTTCTAACTTGCACTCTAAGTGCCCGCGAAAAATCAGAAAACAGAAATACAGCCATACAGATGCAAGCTCTAAATACAAGAGGATGAAGAAGGGAGAGATAAATTAGGTCAGAATAGCTTAGGAGAATTTCAAAGAGAATCTCAAGGGGGAAAAATTATATCAGCAGAATCATGGGAAGTTTAGTTTAGCTTTGGTTTTAGTTTATTTGTTTTTAAACTGAAAAGTGTGCATAGTATCACTCCTTTGACTGGGACAGAGGAAAACACTGATAGGTAGATAGCATTTAGTTTGGGCAGAAAGGAGATCAATGATAGACAATAGGAAGAAATAGGAAATGTCTTATTGATTTATTTTAACAAGCATTTCTTGAGTAATTGCAATGGGAAAACCACTTGGGAAGCCTTTAAAAGAATTTAAAAACTAATAATCTCTAGAATTGTCATAAAGAAGTATCTATAAATCAGATATGGAAAATAGTACACTTAAGGAAGCCTGCAGCAGGGGTCAAATGATTGAAACAATTACATGCTGTTGGAGATTCGAAAGGGGTAGATTCCATCTGACTGGAAGTTAGGAAAGAGCTGGATATACTCTGAATCAAGGAATGAAAGATTTGACAGGTGTAAAAGCAAATGAGAGAGAATGGATAGAACTTGATAATTCATTGCACAGAATGTAGAAGACACTCTCAAATAAGATAATGTATTAATATCTGAAATCACTTTAAAATGGTCAAGCACAATATAACTGTAAAGAATTATGCAGTAGCCTGGGTAATATATCTGAGCTTTGGTTTTTTTAACCACAAAATGGAACAGTCTTGTTTCCTCTGCCTTTTTCACATGAATGTTGTAGAGGCTCTAATAAGAAAATGACAGGGAATCTTGCCATTTGCCACAACATGGATGGACCTTGTGGGCACTGTGCTAAGTGGGGTAAGACAGACAGAGAAAGACATATGGAATCTTAAAAAAAAAAATTTAACACCAACTCATAGATACAGAGAAAGGTTTGGTAGTTGCCAGAGGTGGTGGTGGGAGGTGGGTAAAGTGGGTAAAAGTGACCAAAAGGTACAAACGTCTAGTTACAAAATAAATAAGTCCTGAGGATGCAATGTAGAGCTTGGTGACTATAATTAATACTGCTATATTGTATTAATATGTATTAATACCACTATGTTTGAAAGTTGATGAGAGAGTCCATCTTAAAACTTCTCATCACATGGGAAATGAGGTTGGAGGAGAATGGATACCTGTGTGTGTACGGCTGAGTCCCTTCACCGTTCACCTGAAACTATCACAACATTGTTAATCAGCTATACCCCAATACAAACTAAAAGGCTTACAAAAACATTCTCATCACAAGGAAAGATGGGTTTTAAGTATATGTGCTGAGAGGTGTTAACTAGACTTATAGAGGTGATCATTTGATAATAAACACAAATATCTAATCAGTATGCTGTACATTGGAAACTAATATAATGTTATATACAATTATAGCACAATTAAAAAAAACAACATATTTTAATTTCTTCACCATACATATTTCTTTTTAAAAACAGCTTTATTGAGGTATAGCTAATGTGCAAAAAGACTGTACACATTTGAAACATACAGTTTAATGAGTTGGATATACAGACCTGCAAACCATCACCACAATCAAGATAATAAACATATCCATCATGTCCAAAAGTTTCCTCATGCCTCTCTTTTACTGTTTTTTAGGTTTTTTTTTATTTTGTGTAAGAAACTTCATATTAAATGAGATCTATCCTTTTTACAAATTCTACAAAATTTTTAGCTAGAGGCACCATGATGGACAGCAGATCCTTACAACTTATTCATCTCACATAACCAAAACTTTCCAACTCCCTTATTTCTCCTTCCACACTGCCTCAGACAACCACCATGCTACTCTCTGCTTCTACCAGTTTGATTATTTTAGATACCCCAAAGTGAAAATAAAAGTTGCTCAGTTGTGTCCAACTATTTGTGACCCCATGAACTATACAACCCATGGAATTGTCCAGGCCAGAATACTGTAGTGGGTAGCCTTTCCCTTCTCCAGATCTTATCTTCCCATCCCAAGTATCGAACCCAGGTCTCCTGCATTGCAGGCGAATTCTTTACCAACTGAGCTAATCAGGGAAGCCCAGATACCCCATAGAAGTGGAATAATATAGTATTTATCTAACTAACATATTTTTCAAATCATTAATCACTTTGAAGTTTATTTATGACTCCCAAACCAATACTTGGACATTTAGATAAGTCAGTTTACTTTAAACAAAGTCAAAATAAAAACAGAAGTACTACTTTCCAGAAAAATCAGCAAGGCCAAAGCAAAAATCTTCTCACTAAAAATACAAATAGGAAAATCTAAAAGGTAGTCTTAAAGGAGCAAAAATAAAGTCAAATCTACCTATCTGACAGTCTGCTCACAATGCAGATTTCTGCCTTAGCCTCAGAGAAATTCTACTGTGTTTTGACATATTTATCTGCGCAAGACTCTGCCATTGCATTAGCATTCTTCAAATTATTTTTACATTCAAATTGATTTCAATTACACAGACACTTCAAAACATTAATATTCATTTGAGATATAGCTGATATCTTCTCAGTGTGCTAAACTTTTTTAGGCGCTGGTTCATAATTAACTCACTCCACATGTAACTGCTAGAGAACAACCCTATGAAATTCTGATTAGTGTAAGAGCCTTTTTGCATATGCTCAAAGTTCCTAAATTATAAACATTTCATTGCCAAAGTGTTCACATATCCAAACTATTTCACCAAGATTTCACTTTCAGATTTCTTTTTCCCATTGTTTAAGAATAAGTAACCTGAGTGAGAAAGCTCAAGCAACAAACACATTCATTTGTTTGTTATGAGAAAGGAGGAAGGAATTTGATTGATTCTTAAGGAGGAAAATTTTTTAAAAGTCTGGAGGGAAAAAGAAAAATGACAACTTGACCCTTACCTGTGGATTCCCTGAGAGACTTAGTGTGAATGAAATGGATGTCCTATGGTTTTTCAGAAAAACTAAGTTGATTTGTACAAATAGACAATTTCAGGAGCCATAGGCAGAGATAAATGTGAATATTTAACACAGACAAGTTAACAGAACTTGAGGGGGGGAACCATGGAATTGTTAGTATTTGAAGCAGTACCATTTAAATCTTATTGGCAGAGAAACCCACAAATATAATCTGGGGCACATGAGAATTAAATAAAACCATACATAAAATCCGTAACATTTAGAGGGCTCCCCAGTGACCCCATGGGCACTAGTGGTAAAGAATCTGCCTGCCGTTAGAGGAGACACGAGTTCAATCCGTGGGTTGGGAAGATCCCCTGGAGAAGGAAATGGCAACCCACTCCAGTATTCTTACCTGGAGAATTCGATGAACAGAGGAGCCTGGCAGGCTACAGACCATGAGGTTGCAAAAGACACTACTGAGCAACTAACACTTTCACTTTCAAAGAAACAATCATTGCAACTTTTTATTATCTCATTTAGGCTTCGGAATGTATCTAAACTTGCTTTCAACAAAAAGGTTTGGAGCTGCATTCCCCAAAGTGCTTCAGTGAAATTTAAGATGAGGAGATAATGCCCCCTGGTGGTCCCTTTGGCTCTGGGAGGAGAAACCTCCATGCAAGGCTGTGTTACTGTGTTTCTTTGGGATCCTGTGATCAGCAGGAGAGAAGTTTGAACTTGTGTCCCAGCTGGGATGTAATCTTGTATAAAGGCCTGGAAGTTTCCCCAAAGATGAATTAGACTAGAGAGAATCTCTGGGAACTCAGAGAAGAATCCAGTGTGAGTTACGAGTAGTCCAGATGGAAAGGCCAGGTGGGGATTGCTGAGGAACCAGAGGTTCCAGATGAAGGTCTGAACAGGCTTGACCATCCCTTAATCTAGCCTGCCAAAAGTCCTGTCCCCTGGACAACAGAAAGATGCAACATCAAGAGGAACTCGCCATCACTAGCGATGTAATAGCTTTCGAGTTGAAAATCACAAGTGAAGGCAATTTCCTGGCTAGTGGAAGGGAAGGTGAATAAGAGTTAGGGAGGTAAAAGAGAAATCCAACAATCAAAGCTCTTTAGGAAAAAGAAAACAAAAAATGTTTTCTAATTTTTCCATAGGACGACAGTGTGGACAATAAGTTTAAATTGATAGGCTGGGATCCACTGAATTATAGCTCTGGTTGCTATACCATTTTTGTATAGTGCCTACCAATGTAACTTTGATTTCTGAAGAAAATATTAAAAACTTTTCACTTATTTACCTAAAGAAAATTTTTTTTTCTCTAAACATATTTCATGGCCCCGTTGGAGAATTAAGGCAGTCCTCAAATAATTTACATGTGATTCTTGGATTTCCCCCACACTTTTGTATGGAGCAGGGTGCCT
The DNA here is from genome assembly GCF_033118175.1 of Dama dama. Classification (NCBI taxonomy): domain Eukaryota; kingdom Metazoa; phylum Chordata; class Mammalia; order Artiodactyla; family Cervidae; genus Dama; species Dama dama. Next base: position 42,613,542 of record NC_083711.1, on the reverse strand, counting down.
ACCTAGTTGAGTGGAAATTAACTTACAACCCACACACGGTTCCCCCTGTGGGAATTTCCATTTGAAAGTTACCGTGTTTTTCTCGGTGTAGACAACAAGCCCTCAAAGCCCTGAAAAGCGTGCCACGGGAGAAGATGGGTACAACAGTAGTCATAATCAGGTCACTTGTGTGTTTTAAACACAAAGGGAATTAATACAAGAAGTTATGTGCTTACCAAACTGTCAGACGTGCTGGAGAAATAGAGGTCAGGACATTGGACCACTAGCATTCAGGGTTTGAAAGTTTGCAGAATCCACGGGAAAATGCTGACAGTAATCAGAGCCGCCTCTAGGCCCTGAGCTGAGGCGCTCACAGGACGATACTGGAAGCCCCTGCAAAATCTCACCTCAGCTGAGACCCACATATTTGAACTACCAAGAGGAGTAATAATGGATTTCTGGTTCTCTCTTACTTTCCAAATTTCATACAAGTACTGCCAATCAGAACAACCTGTGCTTTCTCCTATGTCTGGGGCTACAAGTTCTCAAATAGTGTCCAGACTTCCAGTTTCTAGAATGACTCTTGGCAAAAAAGATCCCTGGGGTGAGCTTTAAGACGCACTTATTATTAAGGACAAGGAATCTGAATTGGGTCCCCAGGCTTATTCAGTGAGGCTTCATTCTGGGTCAGCTGTAGCTGAAGTTGGGTGTTCATTTTAGCCAATATGTGCCACATTCTGAAAACAGCAGCTGAGCATGTGAGTATGAACTAAAAAGATGCAACTCTGAGAGAAACTATGGACCACTCTTGGCTGAAGGAGTGAGGCTAACCTCCATCAGAAAACCGGTGCAGGAATCTAGACCAGCAGAGAGCAGAGCATAAACGCAGCCATGGGCTGTGCCAAACCGATTTACAAGAGCAATACTGTACATCAGCTACGCATACAACGGCAGCCCAAGAGAAAAATACGACTCCCACTAGAAAATCAGTCATTCCCCAGCTCTCTCTTGGTGAGGCAACTGTAGGCAAGATCTGCCCCTGGGAGTAATCTTCTGAGATCATTGAACAGTTTAGAAGAGAGGAGCAACAATACTGGATGTCCTGCTATTTGGAAATTATAAAATTGAGTGGGTTTTAATTTAAAAAATTTTTTAAATGTTTCCAGATGAAGATGACAAATTAATGCACTTATAGACCTCTGCTGTCTTCTAAAAGCCCAACACGCTGTAATTTTTAATAAAGGCATGAACTCACATGGACAATGTATATTTGGAAAGGGGACAAAAATGACACCGTTTTGGAAGCTAGGAAGCAGCTGGATGAGTGTAAATTACTTGGCAGATTTGAGAAAGCTGAGTTCTGAGCCAGCAGTATCAAAGGCTCAAAAGCAACCTGATATATGCAACAGAGTCCCCCAAAGACCCAAGATTCAGTGGACCAGGTATCTCTGGGAGAGTTGTGGGTAACAGTGATGATACAAACAGCAGAGTTGTTTGAAAGTCCTCTTTGAGAAACCATTGGTCTTCCTGGACCCTCACCAACCTTGTGAAGCTGGACAGCAACCTTTCTCTCACGCTGGCAGACTAGATGTTTATTCTGCAGTTGGAGTGAAATTGAGGGTGTCTCTGCTACAGTTGCAGGCAGAGGTACCATAATGAAAACAGGGGAATTAAATGAAAGTTCCCGTACTAAATATTGAGACTCCCATCATGCTATGGCCCGCCCAACCCCTCTCTCTGACACTGTCTCTCTGAATAATGGCTGTGGGACTATGCCCTCCAGGCAGGATGTCAAAAGCACCTTTTCTGGGCAACCCAGGGATTTCTGGGCAGTATGCTCTCACAAAGAATTTCCCAAGGAAACACACTGTCAAATCATTCTACTCTGAAGCCCACAGTCCACACATCCCACACATGCACACAACTTCCAAACAGGATTGTGTGAGTGTGTGTCTTCTTCTTATATATGAATGGCCACTAAGGATATTTGAGGCAAGCCCCCAAGTGACAGACAGTGACAAACACCCAGAAAAGCAACATGAGGGAAAACAAGACTATACTAGAAGAAGAAAAGTGAATTTTAAAAATTCCATCAATATTTTAAGAGAAAAGAAGATATTACATCAATCAATCAATCCAAAATGACACGTCAATTAAAGTATACTAACTGCTGCAGTAGAAACAACTTACCATCTCAAAGGCTTGACATCATGGATGTTTACTTCTCACCTATGTAAAGTTCAATTAGAAACAGGACGGAGGGAAGGGCTCTGTTCCATAGTAATTTGGCTTCTTCATCCCTTTGGTCCTTAGAGTCTATCTATTCATCTGACCAATGATGAAAGAAAGGAAAAGGAGAAATACCTAGTTCTTACCTCTCTAGCCTAGAAAAACATGTTACTTTTGTTCACTTTCCATTAACAAGATGCAAGAGGAGCTTGGAAATGTGGTCCCTGACTGAGCAGTCACTTTCTATTAGCAACTCTATTTTAAGGAAAGAGATACAAATCTATATTGGATAGCTAACTGCACCACACACTTGGGGGAAAAAAAGGAAGAAATAAAGAGACCATTCAGAAAACAAAACACAAAAAAACAGCTCTCAGAAAATAAAAATGTAATGAAAGTGAAGTTAGTCATTCAGTCATGTCCGACTCTTTGTGACCTCGTGGACTGTAGCCCACCAGGTTCCTCTGGCTATGGAATTCTCCAGGCTTCCCACTGGAGTGGGAAGCCCTTCTACAATGGCAATCATTAAATAATCAATGTAAAAGTTGGAAGATAGACCTGAGAAAGTATAGCAAAAAGTCAAAGGAAAATAAAAGAGAAAATTTTTTAAAAAACACAGAATTAAATCCATAGAACCTAACATTGAAATAATAAGTTCTAGAAAGAAAAATACAAGAAAAAGAGAGGAAGGAAAAACAATAAAATCAACAACTCAGTACAAGTTCATAAAACTCTGAATCACTAGATTGAAAATGTTCACCAAAGTTCTGACATATAGATAAAATAGACTTATACTAAGATGTATTGTATGATATTTCATATCACTGGGGACAACAAAAAGATTCTAGAAGCTTTAAGAACAAAAATAAATAAAATCACAGTTCATACAATGATCAAGAAATACAATGGTATTGGATCTCTCAATACTAAAACGTCAGCTTCAAGAAGGTGGAGCATCATGATCACAAAATACAAAGGGACGTTAATTTCAACCTAGAATTCTAAATCCAGTCAAATAAGCAATTAAGAGTGATGGCATTAAAAAAAAAAAAAAGACATCTTCAAACATACAAGTTCTCAAAAAGTTTACCTTCCATGCAAACTCTTTCAGGATGCTACTAGAAATGAGTTCCATCATAATGAGCAAAGAAAGACCAGAGAAGAGAATTAGGAGAATAAGATCCAGCATGAAAGAGAAATAAAGAGAATCCGCAGGGTAATGAAGAACAGAAACTGTGCATCAGGCCTCTATAGAGATCAACCAGTTCATACAGGAGCAGGGAGAGGTATCGTTGAAAGGATGAAATCGATAGCACACCTCCAATACTGACACTATGTTGAGATGATAAGTAGTTGGGGGAAGCTGGAGATAAAGCAGCAGCAATAGTAGTGGTGGTGGTAACAGAAGTAATAGCAGCAGCAGCGGTAGTGATCATATTACAAGAGAGAGCAATTCAACTTAAACCTAGCTGAAAGAAAGGAAAAGTGTGAAGGAAAAGAACAAACTAAAGAACCTAAGAGCGTGTATGAAATGCAAGTAGTATATAATGAGGTAGTCAGGCAAAATTACAGATTTTGTAAAACCAGTTCTGTCTTAAAACATATAAGTTGTTTGTTTTAATTTTACACCTGGCATTTTGTTGCACTTTTCAAGAACACATCCCCTATGAAGCATAAAATGGCCCATTTTGCCACTGGAGATATTTTCTTTCAAGGTGTGGCTAGAATTCAGTTTCTTATAACTTTTGCCTCCAATATACAGCATTGAACTGGAATAATTTCACAGCTTCTATAAAAATATTGGCAACATTTTCAAACTTTTATTAAAATTTTCATCTTTTAAAGTTTTTAAATTATGTCCTATGAGAAAAGGTATTGGCAATTCTCTGTGAATGTTCTGCAAAATAAAATTAATCTTTAATAATTAAACATAGAAAAGCCAACTTGGAGCTGGAAGTCTGTGAAAATAGGAGGCTTACCTATCCATCTGGTTCAATTTGTGCCAGTCATACCAATTAGTACAAATTTAATACTTGTAAGAAATTTTCTATAGTAAGCAAAAACTAAGCTATATTTCCCTAACTTACTAAATTTCAGATATCATCTCTGATATTCGTACCACAGCAGGGCTCACATGAGGGTAAAACCTAACCCCATAGAACTGTCATCCACCACCTCATTGCAAGCTTGGGTCAGACAGCACAGTACGAGGCACTGGATGGGGGAAAGGCTTAGCAGGTTTTCTCAAAGTCAACTTGTGAATCACATGCCTAAGAACTGCCTGGAGTGTATGGTACAGTGCAAATTTCTGGACCCTGCTGGAGAACAGCTGATTCAAAATCTCTATGGTAGATCTGAAAATCAACATTTTTAATTTACAAATATACCATGTGATTCTCATGCAGCTGAAATTGGAAGACACTGATTTCAGGCGTGGTATCTGAAGGTCAGAGCACTGCAGGAGTCTGAGGGCCACAAAATTCAAGCAAAGACAAGGGACGCTCATTCTCCGAGGCAGAAGCCTGAAAATGTTACTGTGGAAGCCACGGACTGAAATTGGAGAACAGGAAAGCAAGCCTTGGAAATACAAGTTTACAGGGGCTGGAATCGAGGAGTTCAGATTCTTTCTAATCTTCTGCAGAAGGTGAGGCTTGTGATTGTGCATGGACATTCTTGGACCTGCAATAATATTTTATTACATTTATAATTCAAATTTTAGATTTTTTTCTTTTAAATAAAGCATTGAGATAAATTGATGGGGGGGTAGAATTATATTTTGGTGTCTGTTAGAATTGAGTATAACTTCCTATATAAGAAAAATAAAATAAGCAAGATGGTAATTTTCTTTTCCTCTAACATAAGAGCTGATGAAGCAGCTCCACAGCTCTTCAGGAGCCCATGCTTCCCAAGGTCTCTGCTATACCATCCTAATAGTCTGGCTAGGTGCATATGCTTACATCGTGGTTGCCGGAGCTCCCGGCACCATACCCTGTAGTAGGAAGGACCAATACAAGAACGTGCATATCAACCAAGTCAGTCCTCTGTCCCAGGCACTTTCCCAGAAGCCCTACAAAACAATTTCCAGCTACATTTCATCAGCCAGTTAGTTTCTCTCAACTGTGCATGGGAGACTGTAAAATGTAGCTTTGGTTGGGCATGCTGAAATCTTCAGCAAAATTGGGTTTTCAATGCTCAGAAAGAATAGGAGAATGGATATTGAGAAGGCACCTGGATGTCCAAATTCTGTCATATACTTAATAGTTTGCTTAAGAAGTTCATCTGTCTTACTTAGGCCTCAGTGTCTCATGTGTAAAAGAGGAATTGACACTTTTCAGGATTGTTATAACATTTGAAAGCATAGGTAACATACGTAAAAGTCTTGACATACAGAAGATAATCATTGAAATAATAACAAAAAAAGATGTAACTTATATATTTTTGTATGCTTGTTGAATGTTGGTGTAGAAAAGTTAATTACCTGATTATGTATAATACCAACAAACACTACAACTATATCACACTGACTTGCCAGGGTAGCTAGCTCACTACTTCATTCTGTCTCATTCCATTCGCACTGTCCTACCTTCTGCAGAAGATTAAGAGTTACCAGACTCTTAGAAGGTTAGTCAACTGCTAAAGAAAACTAAAAATCTAGGAATAATGGAAAAGACTAATAATGAAGGGATGCACATAGTATATGTGATGGATAATCCAAATCCAAGTACCCCTTTACTCTCCACCAAAACACTAGCCTCCTTAGCCCAATAGACACTTTGTGTTAAAGACATATCACTTTTCTTCCTTAAAAATAGCAAGTCCAGGCATCCCCAGTAATGCTTGCACAAGGAGACTGCAGGGACGAGACTGCAGTGCCAATTCTACTATGATTCATTTAAGTCCTCTCACCTCAGGATGCATGTCAATTTGCAATGTGATTTACCACTCTTTCCATCAAGAGATGACGTCTATTTCCTCACCCCTTGAATCTGGTTTGGACTTCCTTTCATCAATAGAAGGTAGCAGAAGTGACATGATGCAACTCACAAGACTAGACAGGCCTCAGAGGCTTTAAGGCTCTGTCTTCCCCCATTCGAAGCACTGTTCTGAGACTACCAGGTGAGAAAGCAGGGCTAGCCTGCATGGAGGCAGATGTAGTTGCCCCCGAGTACAGCCAGCACCAACTGCCAGCCGTGGGAGTTGGGTCATTTCAGACCTTCTAGTCCAGGAGATCCTCCTGCTGAAAATAACTACATGAAAGAGGGAGCCGAGGAGAAACCAGCAGAGGACCCATTCACCTAACAAAAGAATGATTAGTAATAAATCCTTGTTATTGCAAGCCATTAAACTTTGAGGGTATTTAATACATTGCAATATAACTATTATTACTTTGTAAAGAAATAAGTTGAAGCTTTTATTTACCTATTTTATTTACCTTACCTTTTATTTACCTTACAAGGTCCAAGTGGTCTTGGACCCTGTGGAAAGAGACCTAACGCAATCCTAGCCCACAATGGATTCTCATTAATTGTTCTTTGAATGAATGAATGAATGAGTCATGGTGAACCTTTCTAAATTAATCCACAGTTTATACTCTGCATCATTAAATCTCCACCAGAATTAAGTCAGAGCGCCATCTATTGGTCAGTCATATAATTTTGAGGATGCAAACAGCGATGAGGTCACACTCCTTTTTTAAACATGGAACTGAATTCAGTTAACACTTCTAAGTGAGCGTATGTTTGCCTTAGAGTAAAAAAAAATCTTTATATAGATACACTGAGTTTTTTTCCCCTCTTCTCTCTCTTTTACAATTGAAGCAGCTTCAGCATACAACACTTTTCACTATTTTATTGCTGTTTTAAAAGCTACCCCAAAACAAAATTCACCTTTTATGGACTCGGACTCTCCAATATCAAATGAGATTTCAAACTCGTCCTATATAAAAAAATAAAATTTATCTGTTATATATTTTATATCTGGTTTTATAGGGCTCAGAAGTAGATGTTTTACGAATATCTTTTTGAAAATTGTTTTTAATTGTGGCAGCAGAATATTTGTAAACTACCCTTTGAAATCTTCCCAGGTTAAAATCACAGTGTCTAAGTTCTATAATGTAGAACTTTAATGTATCAATCACCCATCTGAGTGTTGGAGTAAACCCAAACTGTCTTGCTAGGAAAACCTTGGCCTCATGTACCGAATCTCATTAGGCATCTATTCATCCGAGGTCATGTGGACTTCAAATCAGATGTATGTGCTGTGTGGAAAAGAAGATTTTCGCTTTACTTTATGCAGCAAATAGAAATGAGAGGAGCGCCTAGCAGTAAGTAACTCACCTCCACAAGCCACTTGGTCCCTCTTAATTGGCATTTTACAGATCTGTTCCCAGCTTACGCAAGCAGTCAGAGATCCCCTCCTCTACAGTGAAAATTGTTTTTCCTTTCTCTGTGGCCATTGGCTTCTTGTAACAAGGGGATCTGTGTTGTGTAGGAGGTTCTTTGTAAAAGAGGAAAAATAGAGATTAGGGTGCCTTGCAACATAATAGTGCTCTGGACAAAGATATTTTGTTACAAAGGGGCTGTGAGCCAGAGGTGGTATAGAGTGGGCTGCAGACCCTCTTGAAAGGATAGAGATAATGTGGTCCTCATTAATGCTTAAATGATATGAGAAATACCAACTGATTGTTAAAGCACATGCAGAACTTGGGAGCTTAAAATTATTATCAGAAAATGTAATCTCAAATCAAAAGCTATGTGTAAGTTTCTATGTGTGTGTGCGTGCGCATGCATACATAATGAGAGAGAGAGAGAGACAGAGAGATTGAGAAAGAGACAGTAACGCACTTGGAAGATTGCCCAAAGGCTATGTGATGCTTCCATTCCTCTAAATATTCTGAAATGTATCCCCAGATCAAGCCAGACCATAAGAGAAAAAAGGACATGTTTATTTCATCATTTTAACCACGATGTAATTTCTTGTCTTTGGGCAACCACCATGCTCTGTCAGGATTTCCAGCAATGTCTTCTTAACCAGTGTCCCAGGTCTGTTTTCATATCCTCTAATGCACTCTCGACACACCAATCAGACTGTTCTTTGAAAAATGCAAATCCTTCTTGACACATATCTGCCTGAAATCTTCTTTGAATGCCTAACAGAATTAAAGACAAATCGCTAACATGACCTAGGAGACCAGGCATGATCTTGCCTCTACCGACCTCTTCAGCTCCTTTCCTGGTCACTTGGTCCCCTTTAGAACCTGACAGATTTACAATAGAGGAAGTCTAGTAGACAATGCTCCTTGACTCCATACAAGTTCTAAACCAACAATTTAGGCAGAAGAGCAAGGTAAAACAAGAGACATTTTAAAAATTCTTCTCTATTACATTGGTTTGGAAGAATATAGCCTCTAAATAAACTTCTGAACTTTTAATAAATAAATTCTTAAAAGCTAAACCTGAGGGTTAGGTTCACCCAACCACACAGGAGGCCTTTCCCCGTAGCTCGGGGGTAAGGAATCTGCCTGCAAATGCCGGAGCCGCAGGAGACATGAATTCAATCCATGGGTCAAGAAGATTCCCTGGGGGAGGGCATGGAAACCCACTCCAGTATTCTTGCCTGGAGAATCCCATGGACAGAGGAGCCTGGTGGGCTACAGTCCATAGGGCTGCAAAGAGTCAGACATGACCAAGTGACTTATCACACATGCCCCATACAGGCAGCGCTGAACGACTCCTCACACCCAAGAACAGAGCCTCAGCTACTAATTTTAACTCCTGACTATTGGTCAGAACAGCCCAGATTGCCCTGCAACACCAAATGACCCCAAAATCTCGGTGACTTGAAGCTACAAAGGCAAATTTCTTGCTCATTTAACGTGTCCATCACAGGTCAGATGAGACTCTGCTCTATGTTCTTGTCTTCTCTCTGAAATCAAAACTGAAGGAGCAACACCATCTCAGACTTCGCTGGCTATTATGGTAGAAAGATAAGACAGGGTTCTGAAAAGTCTCTCCGTGTTTCTGGCCATCACATGCTCTGCTCCAAAAGTGAATACCACTGTCAATCCTGAGCCAGTGGCCAAACTAATAAATATGACCCCACCAGTAAATTCTGCCTTCCACGTGTCCAGAGAAGAGCACTGGATGTTGGCGAGCAGAAACAATGAACCCCTCTATGGTCAACTGTGGGCAAGAGCTCCGTGTCAGCATGTGCCTCCTAAGAGACATGAAAAGGGAAGTGTTAGGCTATTCATTGGAGAAGGAAACAAATACCAAAGCTGCCACCCAGAGCTTCACGTAGATAGATAACGCTATTTTAAGTAAAATCCTTCCTCATAGAAACCAAGTGGATGGGGAAGAAGTATTCTTCCTGACACGATCCACTGTGAAAATTTGAGATTTGAATTAAACTAAGATTTAAAATGCGAAGAGCTGACTCATTGGAAAAGACCCTGATGCTGGGAGGGATTGGGGGCAGAGGAGAAGGGGATGACAGAGGATGAGATGGCTGGATGGCATCACCAACTCCATGGACATGAGTTTGAGCAAACTCCGGGAGTTTGTGATGGACAGGGAGGCCTGGCATGCTGCGATTCATGGGGTCGCAAGGAGTCGGACACGACTGAGCAACTGAACTGAAGATTAAAAATTAAGCATGGATTGAAATTAGGTATTCTTCTGAGAATATGGGTAGCCTGACACAGAGAAACACATTGTACAGAGCTTGCTGAGCATGTAGGAGGCTCCCAACAAATGGTAAAACAAAAGTGGATTCTAGAAATTATGGGGTAGGATCATCAATCCTCAAGGAATAAAGAGAAAACTCAGTTTTTATAAGGCTTTTCCCAAAGTTCTCCAAAAGAGAGGCCCTGAGATAACTAATCATACAGTATGTTTATACAATGACATTTTCTTGGATAAGCTTTTTATTGGAATATTATGTACATACACAAAGTATACAAACCATAAATGTATAGCCAGATGTATTTTCACAAAAATGGGTATCTCTGGGTTACCAAATATCCAGATTAAGAATCAGAAAACAATTATCCTTCGGACCCCCTTGGGTTTCCTTTTGGTCACTAACACCACCTCTCAAACTCTCCTATAGACAGCAGTTACACTGTTGGAAAGGAGAATGGGAGTGGAAGGGTGCGTAAAGAGGACATTTCACATCTTGCCATGAGTTATCTGAATTTTGCACAAAGAATGTAACTGTATATTACCTTTAAAATTAAAAAAAAAAAAAATAATAAGGTTAAAGCCACTTTAAGACCGCCTATCTTGAACCAGTAATTCTTTTTGATAACCCTGTATTATCAGGCACCACTCAGGTACACAGCTATGGTTATGACACGGCCTCTGGAGTAACACAGAAATAAGTTGAAGTCATAGCTTACCAATCAGGAGCAGCTTCTGGGCCTTGTCAAGTTATTCAAACTCCCAAAGCTTAAGTCTAATCATCTATGAAATTATGATAATGACTAATTCATAAAGGATTAAATGAGATAGTGTTTATAAAGTCCTTAATATATTACCTGAAACATACTAAGGGCTCTATAAATTCTACCTGTTATTATTATTGTGCAATAAAAATGTCAGGAAACTGGGCTTCGTAAAGAATATACCTTATTTAAATCATTGAATTAAAAACATAGCTATCTTTTTACTTTGAATAGCTGAAGACAACGAGTAGTATTTATCATTTGCAATGTCTGAGAAACAGAGAATTCGTTAACAGTATCTTAGAAATCCTCACATTAATTCATATACTCATTTGTTTATACAAACTAAAATCAAAACAGTCAGTGATATATTTACACTCACACTGCTGATTAGCAAAAAAGTCAAGGAACAGATTTCAATTTCTCTGACTTCCAGTCCAGCGCTTTCTCCACTATACTATGATCCATTCACTCAGCCATACCCTAAAAGAGTTAACAGTTATTGAGTGTCTTATAAGTACACACCAGCAAAATTCAGACCAAAATGCCTATCCTAGGAAAAGGTGGAAAAACACTTTCCATTAGAGTCAGACTTCCATTTACTCCATCAACAGCATCTGTGCTTACTGGAAGGAACTGCAAGATTACCTCTGTATTAGATGACTGCTAACATGTGGTATTAAAAATTAATTCCATTTCAGAATATATTGAACAAGAGGGGAACTTATCAGCCATCTGCTGCTGAGTCCTCTGTTGTCCTGGTTGCTTATATTAATGCTAATGAAAAATCAGCCCTCAGGGCTCCAGAAATCTTTCATTCTTCTCTCTCCCTCACACACACCCTAGCTGGAGAACAGGACTTAGGCTGAAATTAGAGAGTTGTGAATTCAACTTCAATGGACAAGTGCAAGGCAACAAGCAGGGCCTGAGGAAGGAAAGCAGAGAGCAGTGCCAGAGAATTTCCTCAGGTACTGACGGCTTTGGTTCAGGACTAAGAACTTGTGATTTAGCAGAAAAGAGCTTTGAACTTGTGTTTGAATCTTGACTTCTTGGTTTTGAATCCCACTGTCAGTGCTGTAGGCTTGTGTTAGTCTCTTCTGTTTGGCATTCATTTCCTCATCCCTAGAGGACAGCACCTCCTATGAAACTGTAGTATGACTTTCAGCAGCTAAAGATGAAAAGCACCATTTAAAACATGAAGAAAACTCTAAGGTTTTAGCCATTCAACACACTACACCACTAAATCCGTCTCATAATTATTACTTCTTTGTTCTTTTAAATCTTATTGACAAACTGAAGAAAACTGCCTCTCCCTTAAAAAATATTTAAGATTGAAAAGAGTGTATTTTCTGCATTTTTTAATAAACAGAAAGAAATACTGCAATGAGCAAAGAGGATATACTAGAGAGGCACACACTGGCAGATCAAAGAAATATTAATATTTAATATGTAGTAATGAACACAAGGGAGTTGAAAAATGAAAATTTTCTTAACCATGAAATGCATTTTATCAAATGACCATATATTCTATGTTCTTTCAAAAGCATAACACACAGAGGTAGCATAAATAATTCCAAATATCTACCTTGTTAATGGACCATTTTTTCCTTAAAAGTAGATGAACCAAGGGCAATTATGCTGATATACTCTTGAAAACCGGCAATATCACCACTGCCTTCCATAAAGCACTTCAAAGAGATGTATGTATACATTCATCTTATGTATACATTTACAGCGCTTACTCTCAGAAGTCTAACACTATCAAAAACACACAAGAATCATTCTCAAAACAAACTCTGATTTCCACCTCAAGCTTATAAATCTTTCAAATTTATGAGGAATCTTATTCAACAAAGCATTAAAACATGTTTGTTAATGACTGTAAAGGTTTACTTAATCTTTAATATAAAGTTCCCTTTTTTCCTTGTTTACAGTTTTCACAGTGAGCAAATATGTTGGGTTATCTCTTCCAAAGAATAATAGATTGAGGAATTCTTTCTAAACTAATTTTTAACAACTCTTATTGTGAAATAGCACTCTCACAAAAGGTTCATTAAACACAAATCCACAGAATGGTGAATAAATATAAAGAACCCATGTATCTAACACCTAGATGAGCACATGGGGTGCTAATGGCCCTATAAATGTTCCCTGTGAGTTTCTTCTGCAATTTACCCTCTTTCTCCATTGCTGATCACCACTACCATGACATTTATTATATCTTTTGTTTCTCTATACTACGTATACCAATGAATTTATGTCTAAAAATATAGTTTACTTGTGTCTGTTGTGATCAGACACATTATTCTGAGATATTTGGTTTGTTTCCAGTTTGGGGATATCAAAAGCAATTCTGCCCTGAAGAGTCTTACAATGTACCCTGGTACAAGTGTGTAAAAGTTTTTCAGGGTATCAAGTGTTATGAAGGGTCTGAAATTATACCCTGCCTGCAAACTAACAAGTTAGTCTACCAAAATTTCTTGAGTGCTGGAAGACGACATGGGATTCCTTGGTCAAACGCAAAGAACAATTTATTACTCACAGCAATTGAGCAGCCAGAGAGCCAACATTCATGCTGGTTACCTGAGCCTCCATTCCCATAGAGGAACACAGAGGGAGCAGGACACAGACACATAAATACAGTGGGCTACATTACTGAAGAGGAATCCTAAACTTGAGAACCCACGTTTTTTTCTTTCTTTTTTTTTTTATAATGGACAATAAGCTTGACCAACTTTTGCTCCAGCAGTGACACTATTACTATTTCCAAGTATATCTTTTTTTTTTTTCAAGTATATCTTCTGCAAATACATTCTAGAAAACATTTTGTAAAAGGCAGTAACTCTGTCTAAAAGATGTACAGAAAGGTGAGAAACCCACGGAGAATTGTCTCCAAATATTAAAGAGCATTTTTATCAGAAAATTAACATTCCTATCCATTTGTCTTCATTTTTTTAAAAAAATATATCTATGGGAAGTACTTATGAGCCTGTGAGGATATCAAGATTTCCACTTACAAGTATCTTTAAAAAAACATGAAATGAATTATTAGAGGAAAAACTATTTTAAATTTTATTTTAAGAAGTCTAAATATCTGTCATGACTTAAAGATACTTCAGAATAAAATGTTTGATTTACTTTCTTACTTTATAGCTGCTAAATGTAAAATTCCTCACAAACTATTCTTTACTTCCTAAAATTCTTAATGAAAATTTTATTCCATTCTTTCACTCATTGATCTATATTAGGTAATATTTTATCAAAGTAATATTTTATCACTATCAATGGAACTGTAAATGATCTAGTGGTTTGCAAGGGGATAAACATAAGTCATCATCAGCTTAGTTCAGTTGCTCAGTCATGTCCGACCCTTTTGACCCCATGAACCACAGCATGCCAGGCCTCCTTATCCATCACCAACTCCAAGAGTTTACCCAAACTCATGTTCATTGAGTCAGTGATGCCATCCAACCATCTCATCCTCTGTAGTCCCCTTCTCCTCCAGCCCTCAATCTTTCCCAACATCAGGGTCTTTTCAAATAAGTCAGCTCTTCGCATCAGGTGGCCAAAGTATTGGAGTTTCAATTTCAACTTCACTCTTTCCAATGAACACCCAGGACTGATCTCCTTTAGGATGGACTGGTTGGATCTCCTTGCAGTCCAAGGGACTCTCAAGAGTCTTCTCCAACACCACAGTTCAAAAGCATCAATTCTTCGGTGCTCAGCTTTCTTTATAGTCCAACTCTCACATCCATACATGACCACTGAAAAAACCATTGCCTTGACTAGACAGACCTTTGTTAGCAAAGTAATGTCTCTGCTTTTTAATATGCTGTCTAGGTTGGTCATAACTTTCCTTCCAAGGAGCAACTGTCTTTTAATTTCATGGCTGCAATTACCATCTGCAAAAATGTTGGAGCCCAAAAAAATAAAGTTAGCCAGTTTTCACTATTTCCCCATCTATTTCCCATGAAGTGATGGTACCAGATGCATGATCTTAGTTTTCTGAATGTTGAGCTTTAAGCCAACTTTTTCACTCTCCTCTTTCACTTTCATCAAGAGGCTCTTTAGTTCTCCTTTGCTTTCTGCCATAAGGGTGGTATCACCTGCATATCCAAGGTTATTGATATTTCTCCCAGCAATCTTGATTCCAGCTTGTGCTTTGTCCAGCCCAGCGTTTCTCATGATGTACTCTACATATAAGTTAAATAAGCAGGTTGACAATATACAGCCTTGACGTACTCCTTTTCCTATTTGGAACCAGTCTGTTGTTCCATGTCCAGTTCTAACTGTTGCTTCCTAACTGCATACAGGTTTCTCAAGAGGCAGGTCAGGTGGTCTGGTATTCCCATCTCTTTCAGAATGTTCCACAGTTTATTGTGGTCCACACAGTCAAAGGCTTTGGCATAGTCAATAAAGCAGAAATAGATGTTTTTCTGGAACTCTCTTGCTTTTTTGATGATCCAGCAGATATTTGCAATTTGATCTCTGGTTCCTCTGCCTTTTCTAAAACCAGCTTGAACATCTGGAAGTTCACAGTTCACGTATTGCTGAAGCCTGGCTTGAAGAATTCTGACATTACTTTACTAGCGTGTGAGATGAGTGCAATTGTGCAGTAGTTTGAGCATTTTTTGGCATTGCCTTTCTTTGGGATTGGAATGAAAACTGACCTTTTCCAGTCCTGTGGCCACTGCTGAGTTTTCCAAATTTCCTGACATATTGAGAGCAGCACTTTCACAGCATCATCTTTTAGGATTTGAAATAGCTCAACTGGAATTCCATCACCTCCACTAGCTTTGTTTGTAGTGATGCTTCCTAAGGCCCACTTGACTTCACATTCCAGGATGTCTAGCTCTAGGTGAGTGATCACACCATCATGGTTATCTGGGTCCTGAAGATCTTTTTTGTACAGTTCTTCTGTGTATTCTTGCCACCTCTTCTTAATATCTTCTGCTTCTGTTAGGTCCCTACCATTTCTGTCCTTTATTGAGTCCATCTTTGCATGAAATGTTCCCTTGGTAGCTCTCATTTTCTTGAAGAGATCTCTAGTCTTTCCCATTCTATTGTTTTGCTCTATTTCTTTGCATTGATCGCTGAGGAAGGCTCTCTTATCTCTCCTTGCTATTATTTGGAACTCTGCATTCAAATGGGTATATCTTTCCTTTTCTCCTTTGCTTTTCACTTCCCTTCTTTTCACAGCTATTTGTAAGGCCTCCTCAGACAGCCATTTTGCTTTTTTGCATTTCTTTTTCTTGGGGATGGTCTTGGTCCCTGTCTCCTGTACAATGTCATGAACCTCTGTTCATAGTTCATCAAGCACTCTGTCTATCAGATCTAGTCCCTTAAATCTATTTCTCACTTCCACTGTATAATCATAAGGGATTTGATTTAGGTCATACCTTAATGGTCTAGTGGTTTTCCCCACTTTCTTCAATTTAAGTCTGAATTTAGCAATAAGGAGTTCATGATCTGAGCCACAGTCAGACACAAGACTGAGCCCAGTCTTGTTTTTGCTGACTGTATAGAGTTTCTCCATCTTTGGCTGCAAAGAATATAATCAATCTGATTTGTAAGTCATCATACATAGGGAAGAAGTCCTAAACTTTGATCATGACTGAAATCCACTCCCAACACCAAGGTGAGCCTCTGGTGATTACTTGGAATATCATCATGACTCCCTACATTTCATCTTAACTCTAATTTCTCCTTTACCTAAGGCCTCCTACATAGCCATGTCAGAGAAGTCATCCTTAAAAAATGGATTTTCTTAAGTCGTAGCATGGCTCAAGTTCCAATGGAATTCAGCAAGTGCTACAAATCAGGTTGTGTTTCGTGGGTGGTGTTTTTATAAGAGACATTTTTAAAAATATTTACCCACTGTATTAAGCATGTCTTTTCATTCTTATGCTTTAACATCTTGTGACTTTGCTGAGACTGGATGAGACTGCCCCTCCCACCGTTAGCTAACTCCTAAGAGATCGCCAACAACTCACTTGTGTGCCTGGCAAACCAAACAATCCCAAACCCACATCTCACAATCACCTCCTCTATCTAGCTCTTATACTCAAGGCCACTGTCCATCTACCCTGGCTTACCCATTCACTCCCTCAAAAACTATAATAAAGGCTCTTACCCACATTGCATTCCTTTCCCTCTGCCTCCTAATCAGCTCTGTTATTTTGCCAGGTGGCTCTATCTGGTGTGCATGGGCGAGTCTTTTGTCACTCGGTCATGTCTGACTCTTTGCAACCCCATGGACCGTAGTCCGCCAGGCTCCTCTGTTCATGGGATTCTCTAGGCAAGAATATTGCAATGGGGAGCCATTCCCTTTCTCAGAGGATATTCCCAACCCAGGGATTGAACATGGGTCTCCTGCATTGCAGGTGAATTCTTTACTATCTGAGCCACCAGGGCCACCCTTTACATAGAGTCCTACACTTTACGTGTCTAGGAATTTGTGAGTATAAACACTTCTTCCTTCATGACAGTCATTCCTGTGTCTGTGTGTTACTTACCTGATTAAGACAAGTCTCAGGGACATTTTAAAACACGAGCACAACTGTTACAGTCAATAACTCTAACTACACTCTACCCATAAAAACATATTTTTATAGTCATCAAGAAGTCCCACTGTTTCTACTTATTTTCTCATGTTGGTTTAGAAATAATGAAGAAAAATGGAGAGCATGGCTTTTTCCAAAGTTTAAATTTGATTATAATTAATTTCTCATGGATTTTGAAAATGTTGTCTAGGGAAGAGTTCTTGAGAGATGAGTGAACCGGAAATACCATATTTTGCCACAGGCCAAGTGAGCATGTTTCAGGTTTCATACTGAAACTGAGCAGGACCCTGTGGGGCTCCTGGGGCACAGAAGCCTTTCTGTGTCCCCCATTTCTTGTTGTAGAGAACAGACTCTAGCCTCATTACCTTCCATGAATTCCAAAAGGCAGATTCAAAGAGCTGCTAATCAGGGAGGAGAATGGATGCAGAGACAAGGGAGATGCAGATGCAAAGAAACAATAGTGCAGCCTCTGGGGCAGGGTCCCGGTTCCTCCTCAAGGAATACACATAACAATATCTTTTGAGCTCTTTATAGAACCAAGTGCATGCCTGCTCAATCATGTTCAACTCTTTGCAGCCCCAAAGCCTGCCAGGTTCCTCGGTCCATGGAATTTCCTAGGAAAGAATATTGGACTGGGTTGCCATTTCCTCCCCCAGGGAATCTTCCCAACCCAGGCATCAAACCCAAGTCTCTTGTGTCTCCAGTATTGGCAGGCTGTCCCACCTGGGAAGTCCTGTAGAACTAAAATCCCCCAAAGGGAAGATGTCAGCATTCTTCATTCCTGAGAAGACCACCTGAGGTCAAGTTAAAAGGAACTAGAGAAGCCCATCGGGAGATTACTTGAGACCAGATTAAGAGTGCAGGCCCTGGGCACACCCCAACCCTTGTCAGGATCCCGCCCTTGAACTGCTGCCGTAAGGTCCCTTACCAAGTCCTCCTGGGCAGGTGCAAACAGTTTTCAAGGGAAGGAGACTGCTCTGTCCCCACTTTGAAACAGGAGGGAAGAGGGCAAGGCACAGTGTTTGAAAGAATGACATAGCCTGACATAAACAACAACGTAAACTGCTTAGAATCAAATTTGTCCAAGATGGCAGACAAGTCAACTTTGACAAGACCTTGATCCTCAGTAGTAACACATGAACAAGCTAAATGACACACTGAGAGGCACCATGACAGTTCCAAGGCCAACCAACAAAGACCAAAAAGTGAGCAGTGACCCAATTCCTAGAAATCTCTATCCCTTCCCCAAAATGGTCAGAATAGTCCTCACACTCTTTAGCCTAAGCAATTACTCAGCCCATAAAAGTTAACCCCACCATATTCTGAGGCCACGTTCACCCTCTGTGATGCCCCACATTCTATCTGTGGAGTGTGTTTCTCTCTGAATAAATCCACTTCTTACTTATCACTTGGTCTCTCAGCGAATTATTTTTGAGATGAGATACCAAGAAGCTGAGCTTCATTAATTTCTGAAACCAGGTCTGTAATCCCAGTTGGAAAACCAGTCGGTTTTGGCTGGGTTTGAGTCCCGGCACATGGGTTCAAGTCTCAGTCTGAGCTAAACAGTTTCACCTTTGCCCGGCGAAGCAATAAAACTATTCTTTGTATTTTACCCAAAACCCTATCTCCAAGATTCAATCCAGCACCAATGCACAGAAACCAGGTTTTCAGCATCGATACCTGAGAAAATACATCCCAACACTTAATTTCTATATAGCTAAGACCTGAGAGTCCCATTTGGAGCAAAAAGAGCCTGCCACATCTAGCATGCAGGTGAAACCCCTGTTTTGAAGAATCTTAAGAGAGTGTTAAAACTTGAATGGACTTATCTCTTATTATAAAATTTCTTTAAGGAGATATTGACTCAGATTCATTACAGAACCAGATTCAGTATTGAGAACTTCGGAGGAAATCCAACCAGAAGCTGATAAACAATTATCTCCCCCCCCCCCCAAAAAAAAAAAAAAAAAATGTACAAGAGGAAAGCTGAGACCTAGGAAAGAGTGCTGGCCATGGTTATTTTTGGGTGACTGTGTAAATTAAAATGTACCAGAAAAAAAAAAAGAAATACTGCAGAATGAGGAGAAGGACAAAGTTTTCATTGTACTCTCCTCCCAGTCTCTCAGAGTGCTAGTAAGAAAAGCAACCCACTGATCAGAAAAGATTGCATGCAGCCAAACAGGTCAAGAAGGAAAGAGGTAAGAGGTCACTGAATAAGCAACTCATCTGGGAAGTACCCAGACAAAAAGGCAACCCCTTCCAGTTCAGTGAATGCACTCCTGTGTTGGCTCCAGAGAAGAACACTTTTACGAAAGCCTGTTACTATAAATTAAACTAGGACATTACTTTATCCAACAAGGTGCCAGAAGCAGAGAAAGAACTACATCAGAACACTTACTACTCTTAACCAAATCTGAGGGTGAACGTGGGAATCCTGTCTAGGAGCAAAACAAGACAAATAGGAGAAGAGCAGAAGGGCAATCAGACACTTGCTGAATCACAAGGGAAAATGACTTTAAAACATTGTGGAGACAATGACTGTCTTTCTAGTGTGAGATCACAGACTCCAAGGTAATAAATTGAGTTTGGAAAAAAAAAAAAAGAAAGGATAATAACTGGTGCAAAAACAACAGTCTCAAGCCTGCAGGACAGTCTCCCAGTCAAAGGCTTCGGTGCTTTCTGTCAAAGGCCCCTATGCTTTCAGTTGCCAGACACCATCAAAAGATCAAGGAGCAAGAAGAGGAAAATGAATGCTATGAGTAGCTAGGAGCTGACATGCATAACAAAATAAAAATGTAAACACTGTGTTTAATTTGACTTTCCTTGTCAGCAAGGCAACTGTTTCTTCTGGATAAAGTATGTCATGACCTTGAAGCCCTACGATTTGTACAAATGATATTGAGAGTTGATGGGATTAAAACTCAGTAGTATTCAGAAATTTAGAGCCTCAGCAAAGAGTCACCAAATGTATCATGTTCAATTTCTGCCTAAGCACATTGACTTGTTGTTTTTCTTCTCTTGACTATATCCACGCATCTGCTGCTCTCCAAAATCAACCTTCAAGTTTCCACTTCCACTTCTTTGAAGCTGTTACCAGTTATCTCGCTTTTACGGATACCTTATAATTTTTAAATTCTACCAATTAGTACTGTAGAGATTACCACCTAATTACCAACTAATCTTCTACTTGTTCTACATGTACATGCATGTAAGTTGCTTCAGTTATGTCTGACACTGTGTGGCCCTATGGACTGTAGCCCACCAGGCTCCTCTGTCCGTGAGATTCTCCAGGCAAAAATACTGAAGTGGGTTGCTGTGTTCAGGTAGCAGAAATGCTAACTGCCATTTCTCAAGCAGCTGATTATCAAGTCTTTGATGAAAAGTATCACACCTTCTCCTACCTGCTTTTAACTCCCAGACCATCTGGATTAGCACTGAGACACAAAGGAAGACCTCCATTAGAAATTTGTTTTTAGAGCCTCGTAAGCGATGTTTTTTGTTCAGTCACCCAGTCACGTCCAATTCTTTGCAACCCCATGAACTGCAGCACTCCAGGCCTCTCTGTCCCTCACCGTCTTCTGAAGTTTGTCCAAGTTCATGTCCATTGCATCGGTGATGCCATCCAGCCATCTCATCCTCTGATGCCCTCTTCTCCTTCTGCCCTCAATCTTTCCCAGCATCGGGGACTTTTCCAATGAGTCAGCAATTCTCATCAGATGACCAAAATACTGGAGTTTCAGTTTCAGCATTAGTCCTTCAAACAAGTATTCAGGGTTGATTTCCCTTAAGATTGACTGGTTTGATCTTGCTGTCCAGGGGACTCTCATGAGTCTTCTCCAGCCCCACAGTTCAAAGGCATCAATTCTTCAGCACTTTGCTTTCTTTATGGTCCAGCTCTCAAAACCATACATGGCCAATGGGAAGATGATAGCCTTGACTATATGGACCTTTGTCGAAAAAGTAATGTCTCTGCTCTTCAACACACTTTCTAGGTTTGTCATCGCTTTCCTGCCAAGAAGCAATTGTCTTCTGATTTCATGGCTACAGTCACTATTTGCAGTGATTTTAGAGCCCAAGAAGAGGAAATCTGTCACTGCTTCCACCTTTCCCCTCTATTTGCCATGAAGTGATGATTTAACCAACAATATATATTTTTTTTATCTTAAAACGGGACAGTAGAGTAGGTTGAAAATAAAACTTCACTAATCAAAAGAAGTATTATTAAGAGATTAGTTTGAAACATTTAGCTTAATATTCAGAATTTTCTTGACTTGGTATGGGCAAACATTGAAAACATAGTACCATTCCACCAGTTCTATAATGGTAGAGTTGTTCTTGTGTGGAATCTACAGAATAAGTGTTGTTCTTGTGTAGAATTAAGGTATAAAGTGGTTAAGATGAGAATTCAGGAGTCAGAATGGCTGAGAGCCATCCCATTACTAATAAGCTGGTGCTGTTGAGTACAGTCACATAACTATAACAGAGTCAGTTTCCTCATTCATAATATGAGCGTATTAATTGTACTAACCTCAGAAAGATGATATCAGGATTAAATGAGAAAATATATGTAAAAAGCATAGTGTGTAGCACATAGTACATGCTCAGTACATGTTAGCTAGTTAGTAGCTTTATTCACCTGCATGACTTCCCAATTATATCTGAGACACTTACAAATTCTAATCAACATCAAAGATATTGGTTCCATATTAAACTTACATTATTAGATAAAATTACACCTTCAGTTTGGTTTATGTTAGGAATAAAATGTAGAAAAAAAGCCACTTTAATATGCCTCTTTACCATCATGTAAAAGTTTTTATTTGCTTACCATTTACCATGAGCATTCAGAGGTGATTCAAACAAACAGTTTTGGATACATACAAGTGAGACATCACACTAGCATTGGATGAATAGAAAGAAAAAATTAGTAAGATATAATTTCTAAATTTTTAAAAGGCAATAATCTTCAAAGCCAGAGAAGCCTAGAAGAGCTGTATACTAATGCTTCAGTCTTCACTTAGTAAGTACCTTTCTTCATACTGAGAAAGATACATAGGAAAATATGGGACCTGGCTAATGAACTGCAGAAGACAATCAGGTTGGGAAGTCAAGGCATAAATTAAATGATTTTTATAAGTATTTATTTTAGTACATAAAGAAGGGTTCAACTGAGAGATACAAAAAGTAAGTCAGTGGAAACAATCAAAGATTTAGAAGTAGTAGCAGTGATGTGCTGGTTTAAAACTGGTTCTGGTTGGGGAGTGGTACCTGATTTTTACTATTTGTTAGTTGCTTACTGTGTAAATATTTCCGCCATGGATGGTTTTAAATTGTTAATGAAGTATCACTGAACACAGAGCTGAGAGGAGATGCAAACACTCAACTCACGCTCCAGCACCGCAGTGTCGAAATTTGAGGGGAAGTTTGAAAGATTGACTAAACTGAAAAAAAAAAAAATTTAGAGAGTACAAGTTCCAAGTGCAGAGGAATAGCTGGAATAAAACCTTCAAATATGAGTGAAACACAAGGTATTAAGGGAGATGGTGTAAGGTCAGTGTGATTAGAGCATAAATAGTGAGTCTGGAAAAGTGGATTCGGACATTTGGCAATTTCAAGTAGAGTGTCCTAAAGGGTCTCAGTTTAATTCAGTAGCAAGTGAGGATTCACTAAAGACTGATGAAGAGAGATCTGACCTCATGATAGTAATTCTGCAATAGGAGTGATGGTCTGTTGGATTCTGTATCAGAAAAGGGAATGAGTGGAGACTGGGAGACGAGGTACAAGACCAGAGTAGCAAGATTCCAATGCAGTCCTGACAGCAAAGAGGCAGAAAGAATTGAAAGTGACATGGTGGGAAAAAATTTGATAGCACTGGAAGACTACTTGATATGGAGTATAAAGAAGAGTGAAACGAGAACAATGACTAAAGCTTTTACTTCTGGGTTCAGGGTAGAATTATCATCTCATTGAACAACTTAGGAGAAACAATGGAGCAGAAACTAGTATATAGGGGCAGTCAATAACTTCAGCCTTAGACATACCCACTTTAGATCCCAGTAATGTACTGTATTCCTTGCCCTTCAGAATTCCATGGGCCACAGAGATGGATGCCCCTGCCCCACTAATGTGTCCTGTCATTCTCAAAGCCCAAACCCAATTCTGGAATTATCTCTAATTATATGACATAGCAGAGATCTTATTTTCTTTTTCTTGTTAGAATCATCTAATCCCTTCCCTTCCCTGTTATCTTTTTTCAATCCCTGCCCTCTCCATCTTCTTACTCTTTTCATCCATTCTGAGATCCTTCCGTTTATAGTAAACATTCTCACTTTTAAAAATTCATTTTTATAGTACATACATTCCTTTACTAAAATTGTATTATAGTATAATACTTTGTATTCTGATTATCTCACATTAGGTATACTGATATACTTATTATTCTATCCATTCTCCTAAAAAGTCCTATGGGATAAGTGAGGGTAGCTGTAATTAACCTCATTCAGTAAATGGAGAACCAAGGTAGAAGAGATAATTAATATAATCAAGTAACTGATTCAGAGGCAATCACTGATTTAGAATTTCCTTCTCAATATCGTACCTAATAAAAAAAAATGTTGCTTCCAATCTTTTAATTTCTTTAAAAGAAAGATGTTAATTTTTTTTGCTATGTTTAGTAATTCTATCTCAAAACAATATAAGATACAATCTAAACTAGAATTAAAAATACATGCCTCCTAATCAAAATTCCATTGCCTTTTTCCAAACTTGACTTGTTTTCTAGGATTATCTACAACAACCAGAGATGAAGACTAGTAAACAAAATTCTAAAAGAAGATAATACTCATGCTTTTCTACCTTGTGTGGCATAATTTACTACTCAAGACCAATTAGAAACAAAACATTTTGTTTTCATTGTGATTTCTAGCCTAGGTGTAAAAACCTTACAATTTTTAGAGTATCTCTGTAAGCAATAGAGTGTATTTAAATACAAATAATAGGGTTTAAAGATGGAAACTATACAAGGCACTTTCAGGTCCAAAAGGCACTCACTCTGTAAGTGTCTTAAACTGCAGTCTCCTCACGTCTCAGATCCTTAGCAAAAGGCATGCAATCAAGCCTCCATTCTGAGCTGAGTGCTTCTAACTTATTAATTCTAACAGACAAGATAAGGGGAAAGAAAACCTCTGAAGCATGTAAATTCCATTGTTTTAATGTATAAGTAGCTTTAACCCTGAAGGGTAGCTCACCAACTACTGAGGAGCTCTTGAATGCTGAGTGATGTTCTTCAGGTCTTCATTTTGATTTCAGCATAATTATTCTGTTTATGAGCAACTGTTCCTGAAGACATTGGCTTTGAAACTTAGGCCAGTTGTTCTCAGTCTTGGGAGATAGACCTTTGAGAAGCAATAAGGTTATAAGGTCTGAAGCAATAGAGATGTAAGCACATTAAATGCAGACTGAGTGAATAATGTTCTGCGTTTATAGAATGAGGTTAATTAGAGCTACCCTCACTTCTATTATTTTTAGGATAATGGATCAAATAATAAATATCCCAACATAACTAACAGTAAATTTTCTATTTATGTATTTTATAATCAACAGGCCAAAAAATGCAATTTCTATCTTTTTGGTGTCTTCAAAATATTTCACTACTACACTAAGATTTTTTTAGACTAAATAAAAGTTCATATACATTATTTTAAACCTTAGAGTGAGCAGAGTATTGCACTTCCAGTGGGATTATTATGAGTTAATATTTTGTAATATTCTTATTTTATCTACTGTGGAAAGTATTTTTTAATCAGTAAATATGAGAGCCATGTAAAATATAGAGTAAAGGGGGAAGTTTTATTATCAGGGTCCCTCATATTTGACTCCCACTGTAAACTATCTCTAGACAACATGTAGATTACATTCTACCTGAAAAATGAGAATATAATTACTTTACAATTGCTTTGTTCATGAAAATATTTTTCAACATTTTTATTCTTTATATTAATACTGAAACCATATCTATAAAGTGCTTTGAACTCCTTGGAGAAAAGAGCAATGTAAATGCAAAGCATCACTATTATTACTCTGCAATAAATCCCAGCTAACATAGTAGGTAATTAAAGGCAAGAGCTGGGGAGTAATTAAAAGTAATTGATATCTCACTGTCCTTGTGAGGTGCTGTTTTTGCTGTTCCTCAATACCTTCAAAGTGGTGTCAAGTACAAAAAATAAATAAATAATTCTTAAATGAAAGCAGAAATCTGTCAAGTCCCCTTTTTCCAACCAGGCCATTCTAAGACAGAGTATCACCAATCTGAGAGGGGTTCTCATTAACTCAAACCCTGTTATTAACAAAAAACAAGATGCCTTAAGTCCAGTGTCCTCTAGGATCTTTCTGCTTCTCACATGAGGAGTGATCATTAAAGCACTGGCTGGAAAATGTCTGATCACTTCACTGTTTTTTTGATTTCTTGGGATACAGGTATAAAGTAAGTTATTTAGTACTTAAAGACACATATGGCCTAATTGTGTCAGGTATAAGGGGCTGAAAAGTTTGTGGGCACTGAGATCTTCTCAGAGATTCCTCCTGCCTCTTCACTTGCAGCTGAAAACTTACCATTGGGTCTTTAAACTCTGAATAAGCCAAAATCATCCCCACTGTCATGAGTCTGTTCATTTCTCAACTAAAATTAGCCTGCCCATTCTTTCATCTTTCAAGTCTTACTTTCTCATGATTTCATTTTCAGAGTTCAGATGTGTCTTCTTAGGGTCATATTTAGAATTTCTTGCTCCAAAACTCTAGTGATTCCTAAGGACACCAGCCACACAATAGCAAACACTGCAGATATTTATGAAACATTTTCTGCCCAAAGTTATGGCATACTTCCTGGAATAAAAAACCTTTTGGAATTCTTTCAGACTGTTATGGCGTTAAATCTTTAGAAATCCACATGAAATCATGCTGGAGTGAGGCAATGAGCGGGGCAACACTGACCAGTGCCAATACTCTGGAGATTACACAGAAGTCTTCAGCTTGTTTTGGCCTTGGGCAAATTCAGGCCCCTAAAAAGCAGCAGAAAACAGTCTTTTTTCTGTGTGACACTACACCTCCAGGCTGGCTTTAGAACTGTCTCCAACTACTTCTTTCACCCTACAGGTAATGCCTACATATCTAGATATCAACACAGTTCTTTCCACAGTGACGCTTCAGTTTTCTCTCTTTCCTGCTCTGTCTCCTTGTTTTAGCTACTCCTGAGGTTACCATATCAATGAAACCATCATCTCCACTGAGATAACTTCCTGTCCAAGATGCCTCCACTGCTGACTATGATGGTTGGCAGAGCATGCCCAGTCTGCAGAGATGTTTAGGCAAGTCAGAATCATAGGGAGTTAGCTTCTGTCCTAATTGAGGTGCTCAAATGGTGGATGTAAACAAAAAAAGAAATTTACATTGATAGGACTTGCTATGCCAAGTGCTAATGTTGATGCATCCCTTTTTAAGTTAGGCCTTACAGTTATCTTGTTGAAGACCTAGAGACCCGGAAAAGTTAAGTAATTTTCCCAGGATCACATTATTTCAGAGAAAGAACTGCAATCAGGTCTGTGTCACTCCAAAGTCCCTCTCCCCATTGAGCACAACTGCATGGTCTGGCATCCAAGAGACACAAAGCCCATTGAGTGAACAGCTGGGTAGACTCTGACTTTGTTCTCTGAACTGCTTTTGCTGTTGGATAAGTGTAGGGATTTGGATTTACACGGTGATTATAATCAGCTGTCTTCTAGAAACTGCAGGTAAATGAATCTCCCCTTCAGGGAACCTGGGACACAAAGGATGGAATTTCCTCCCAAATATGAATGATAAAAGAAAAGGAAGCAGTAATGTGCTCCAGCCTTTAAAGGTCTGTAATTTTATAGCAATGTCTGCTATAGATAAGGGGTCTTTGCCATGGTGAGACAGTCCCCTTACTCAGTAACAGCACTCCTTCCGTTGAAGCACCATGAGAGACACAGCAAATGCTTGTCATCAGTCAGAGACTGGCTTGTTATTTTCTGTGAATTTGACTTAGCCCTGTTTCCCCATATGCCTTGCCTCTTTCTGCCACACATTGCCTTCCCACTCTCCCTCCCCCTCTTCATTTAAAGCCTTCTGTTCCCTCCCCTGCTTCTTCTGTTTTCATTGTAATGATGTTAAATGTTTTAAGTGTGAAATAATATGCATCATAGTGTGGCTCTTCAGGAGAACAGTATGTGCACCAACACTGTGTGCGGGGGTGTATGTGTGAGAGAGAGGCCGTGATGCGTGAGCCATTATAATAATAGTCACAGTAATACAGTAAGAGACCAAAAGTATACGTGGGATGGGTGAGTTAAGGTGCTAACAAAAACATAAAGTATTTCTCAGGGCACTCTAACTGTCCTTCTTTGGACCTTGACATCCACTGCTATCCATGTATCATCACAAAAGCACTGGCAAATGCAAAAAGCTCTGATAACTATTTTGCACAGTAGTATAAAGGTCTGCAATGTTTTGAATATATCAGCATGACAACATAGCATCCACCTGGTAGATGCAGAAAGGATGTAGATAAATAAGAGCGTTATACATTTCTCCCATGTTTAAAGAAACTCAAGCACTTTATAGATGACAACCAATTTCAGACATATATCTCAAGCTAAGCAGTGTCCTTTGTACAAGTAGTTTTTAAAAAACTGGTGATCTCAGCCCAGGAGGGATGCACGAGACAAGTGCTCCGGCCTGGTGCACTGGGAAGACCCAGAGGAATCGGGTGGAGAGGGAGGTGGGAGGGGGGATCGGGATTGAGAATACATGTAAATCCATGGCTGATTCATATCAATGTATGACAAAACCCACTGGAAAAAAAAAATAATAATAATAATAATAAATTAATAAAAAAAAAAAAAAAACTGGTGATCTCTGAGACAGCGTTCCTAGTGCAGTGACACCTGGAAGAACACAAACCTCTCTGATCAAAGGTGCAGGTCTGGACACAGCTGGATCACTGCTGTTCCAAGCACAAGGTCATTGGAAGTGGCAAATGAGGCGGATAAAATAGTGATGTTTTTTTTTCAAGCAGATGAGTATGATCTGGGTGTCACAAAGGCATATTCTTGGGCACCACAGAAGAGCTCAGTCACCCAGGAGTACAGAGCTGGGGGAAGGAGGAGACTGCTGAGTTTGATCTTGTTTTTCTTCTGTAGGGGAGCAAAATTTTCCACCTCAAAATGTGTATATGTTGCATGAGGATCACTTGGGATTGGGTATTTTTGAGAAACAGAAGCTTCAGAAAGTTTTTCTTTATACCTCTGCCTTAACTGCCTAAAAGTATTTATACAAGGAACCTGTATCAGGAATAGGGTTGTTAGTAAAATTAACTTTTTTTTTTATAGCGGAAAAACTTCTCTGCATAGCATGGCAAACATTTGTTTAGCAAACCTTTGCTCTTCCCATCTTCCCTTGGCTGAAGAGTCTTCCTCTTATGTGCAGTCCCGGACCCCCAACCCCCTTCTTCTTAGCTCAGAATACCACAGAGGCACCAATTGCCTGGCAGTTTGGGGGCCTCATATTCTTATGAGGATCTCATACGTATGCAATTAATTTTTCTCCTGTTAATCTGTCCTAAGTTAATATGATTATTAGAACAGCCAAAGAACTTAGAAAGGTAGGGGAAAATTATTTCTCCTCTATACTTTGAAAAGAAATTGGAACATCAAACACCCAAGGATTAGAAATACATAAGCAGAAAAGGAGAAATGCACAAGGAGAAAAATTCCTTCCCATGACATTACAGGAAGGGATTCACCTGCTGAAAATTTCCCAGTTCTTCCTATATTACCTAGTAGCAGGACTAGTAGTAGTAGAGAGGTATTTAGCAAGAAATGACTGCAAGTCAGTGTGGCAGGTGTATAGAACCTGCTATGTGGTAAGAGAATCCCTTCTTTGACTCTGAAAGAGAGGATTTTAGTGGAGGTTCCAGAAAAGAGATTATGTCAGAGTAGATGATAAATCATCAGCTGAAATTTAGTCAGAATGATAGGGCAGAAACTTCAGATGGTGAAAAAAAAGCATATGCAAAGATAAGGAGGGTATTTAGGAAACAGTAAGGAAATCAGTGATTAGTAGCACAGAGTGTATTATGGGGACTTCTTAGGATATGGTTTTGAAATGTCTGATAGGGTTAAACACTGAAGCATTTTGTAAGCCAGTCTATAGAGTTTGGACTTGGCGCTAATGTTAAGCAGAAGCATGACCCCGTTGAGATTTTGTTTTAAAAGATAAGTTGGAAAACAATGTAAATCATGAACTAAGGTGATGATAAGATTTTTTGATAATCAATGAAACTACTGAATAAATACTCAAGAGTTAAGAGACCATCCATAATAATCTAACTTATTTTGGAAGTATAGAGAGAAAAAATTGATTGAAGAGAAAGTGATGAGGTGGAAACCCTGGGTGGACAGATTAGACACAGAATATTAGGGAGAGAAAAGAGCCAAGTAGGATGTTAAAATTTCTCTGCTTGAGGGACAAAGTAGATAATGTTTTTTGACCAAGACAGAAAATATAGATCAAATGTCAAATGTTACAATAGACTTCCATCTGACAGCAACAGACCCTCAGCTTCTTCAAAGCTTTTTCTAATTTAATGTTCCCAAAGCCAGTAAGTCAGTTAGAGTCATTACAGACCTCCGCCCATGTTCTTCCTCTCTTGTTTGAGCTCCCACTCACCCACATCTGCTGCCTGCAAAGTAACTTGGAAAAATTTCCCCATCTGCCACAAGACTGTGCTTTGTCAATGACCATGTCAAGGACACTCTGTCTGAATTATCCTAAGGTTTCCATGTTTACAACCTACAGGATGGAACTGAGTTTCATGCCAAGGCAGAACACTGGGCAATATGGGCTCACCTGCTACAATTTCTTCTCCAATAGAATGTGTGCTTTATGATTGCAAAGATTTTTATGTTTCATTTACTAAAGTATCTTATGTATTTATAACAGTGCCTGGTACATAACAGGTGTTTTATAAATATTTTTTAATTCAACTTCCTTTTTTTAATTCAACTTTCTATTTTAAGTGTAGCCTCCTGCGCAGTTCTAAGAAATAATAGAGAGAGAGCCAATGTACCCTTTAGCAATCTCCTCTAATGGTAATATCTTGAAAAACTATACTATGATATCACAACCAGGATATGGATGTTAAAGCAGTCACAACGCAGAGCACTGCCCTGTGCAAAGAGCACCAAGATCCCTTAAGTTGCCCTTTTATAACCATATCCACTCCCTTCCAAAGGAAGTTGCTCCAAATATTGCTGTCAAATGAGACCTATGGAAGCAACTGTAAAACACTGGAGAAAATCTAGAAGAATTCTGTACTCAAATTGTTTCATAATTAATTTAGGTTTTAGCTCACTTTAAAGAAACTTAAGTGTAACCAGTTGAGACTGTGATATATAGAGGGGAAAAAAAGGATCAAAAAAAAAAAGTTAATCAATGCAAATAATTAGATGCCAGTCCTAAATTAAAGGACTGACAAACCTTTTTGGGGTACAGTATGTTTATTTGGGTTAAAATAGAAATCAAGGTGTTTATACTTCTTTTAAAACTATTATTCTAAAAACTTTTTGATTAAGCCACTACAATCCCAACCATTTTGGACAAAATGTTTTCTATCTCTGTTCACCACTCTGGATGTCCTTCCGTCTCAAAATGGGGTTCAAACTCAGTTCAGTGCAACTGGAGGGAGACAAACATCCTCTACCCTGTTTCACTTCGCTTCTTTTCAGCCCTTTCTCTCATCCCAAGTTTTATTCCTCCTCTTCTAATTACAAATAAAAACCTCCACGAACATAACTTCAAATATTGATGTGAAATGTCAAGGGGGAGGAAGAAGATAGATCACCATATTTAAGCAACAGCAAGCCACAAATGCTATCTTATTTTAAAAGAAAGAAATTGAAGCAAAAGGAAGTTTAAGGGAGCAGGAAATCAGAAAATGGGTTCAAGATTGAAGATGTTATGTTTCAAGACGTGTTTTCTTTATGTTGGTCCTCCACAGCCACAAACTTGGTCATGTGACTCTCCTGTTCAGCTCCCCATTGCCTAAAGACAATGTCCAAAGTCATTTGCGTGGTTTATTGAGGTGTGGCATGGTCTGATCCCTGGACCTTTCTCCAGTCTTTCATCTTCCACTCCCTACCATGTACCTCCCTCTCCATTCCCTACTCTGACTGCCTTCTCACACTCACCTTTGTCCCCTCACTTCCTCTGGTTAGAGTCTGACTCTTACTCTTTTAATTCTTACTCACCTCACACATTACTTCTTCTGTAAATCTTTCCTGGAAGCCTTCCCTGTCACCACTTAGATAACTTGAGTCTATTAATCAATATTCCTTTTCTCCAAGCCACAGAAACCCAATTTGAAAAGCTTAGGCAAAAAACAAAAGCTATGTCACTCAACAACAAATTATAGAAAGATCATCCCATGGGAAGAGATGTCCACTTTACTGTAAAAAATCTGCATTGTTATATTTAGTACATGGTATTATAATCTGTTTATGAGTCTATCTGCCTTGGTCTATATGCCTGAAGTCATTCATCTTATGATTTCCCAGTGTCAAAGAGGTAGGAGTTGAACATATCCTTTTCATATAAAGTCAAATATATTATGGTTGGAAATTTAGGGAAGTGATTTCTAGAGGGAATATTATATATATATAGGAGATCTTGCTTTTAGGTACTGATAAAGAACTTGCTGACTAGAGTTTCAGAATAAAAAAAAATTGATGACGATGGTCTTTAAGAACATGTAATGATTCTAGACTTACATCTGAAACCTGGGGAAAAACAGGGATGCCTTTCTATTGAGAGGAGGGAAGAAGGTAAAGTTAGTGTTGATGAAGCAAGATCAGAAGTCAGGAGATGACTTAAGAGAGCTTATACCTGCTGGTCTCTCTTTTCTCTCCAAAACAACACGCAATGTGTTTAGTTCATCTGCTTAAGGAGGAGGAGACTGAGGTATCTGGAATTGAGGTAGGAGAACTGAAGACAGTGATAACTTCCTGAGAAAAATGGGAAAGTTTCTTTCAAGAGACAAGGAGAACTGAACTGGAGGGATTATTTAACAACTATTTTCCCACAGGCACCATACCCCACAACATAGCCAAAATAACATGGCCAGAAAATTCCATGAATATTGATGCATCATTTTACCCACTGAGTTGCCTATTCCTAGAAAGCAATTCCTCCTGTTTAACTCTATACTCATACCAATAATTTTACCTGTCTTCACCTCTTTTCGTCTCCCATAAATATACCCAACTCTTACCCATTTTAAAAAAGAGATGATTTACTTACAGTCCATTTACTCCCTCATCCATTGCTCTCTGGCTTTGGCTCCATTGCTACTGAAATAGTTTTTGCAAAGGTCATTATCACCTAGTTACAAAGAATTATAGCCTTTCCCCTCTCAATCTGTCTCCTTTATGGTATTTCTGGAAGCTTTTGAGCCCATTGGCAATCCCCTGCTTTTGAAACATTCTCATCCTCTGACTTTGGA
This sequence comes from Dama dama, assembly GCF_033118175.1. NCBI lineage: Eukaryota > Metazoa > Chordata > Mammalia > Artiodactyla > Cervidae > Dama > Dama dama. Next base: position 42,580,757 of record NC_083711.1, on the reverse strand, counting down.
CATAGCAATCAGCAAACACACTAAATGAGGACACCCTGGTGGACACTAGGCAGAGACTGTGGCCTGAATTCCGGCCATGCCATTTTCTGACTGAGTGATGTTAGAGATGTTATTTAGCCTTTCCAACCTCAGTTCATGTAGCTTCAAAACAGATATAATACCCACTTACTAGTACTGCCTTCATAACTCAAACCTTTAACCTGTAAGAAATACTGAGAATTCTCTCGTGGCCCAGTGGTGAGGACTCTGTGCTTTCACTGCAGTGGGCTGGAGTTCCATCCCTGTCCTGGTTAGGGAAGTCACAAGAGCTCACAAGCCTCCTGTCACAGCCAAAAAAATTTAAGAAGTACTGAATACCTACTATATACCAGGTACTATTTTGAGAGCCTGGAATCCATTAGTGAGGGAGGAGAAATGAATAAAAATTCTAACCCTAATATATGACCACAAATCCAACTACTAGGCATATACCCTGCGAAAACCATAATTCAAAAAGACACATACAACCTAAATGTTCACTGCAACTCTATTTACAATAGCCAGGACATGGAAGCAATGTAGATGTCCATCAACAGGTGGATAAACAAGATGTGGTGCATGTATGAAAGTGAAGTCGCTCAGTCGTGTCTGACTCTTTGCAACCCCGTGGAGTGTAGCCCACCAGGCCCCTCTGTCCGTGGGATTCTCCAGGCAGGAATACTGGAGTGGGTTGCCATTTCCTTCTCCAGGGGATCTTCCCCACCCAGGGATCAAACCCAGGTCTCCTGCATTGCAGGCAGATGCTTTAACCTCTAAGCCACCAGGGAAGCCAGTGGTACATGTATTATTACTCAGCCATAAAAATGAACAAAATTGGGACATTTTTAGTCATGTCAATGAACCTAGAGTCTGTCATACAGAGTAAAGTAAGTCAGAGAGAAAGAAAAACAAATATCGTATATTAATGTGTACGTATGGAATCTAGAAAAATGGTGCTGATGAACCTCTTTGTAGGGCAGGAATAGAGACACAGACATACAGAATGGACTTTTGGGCACAGAGGTGGGAAGGAGAGGGTGGGACAAATTGAGACAGTAGCATACACTACCATATGTAAAATAGAGAGCCAGTGGGAAGATGCCCACAGCGCAGGGAGCTCTACCAGATGCTTTGTGATGACCTGGGGGGAGGTGGAGGGGAGGAGGCTCAAGAAGGTGGGGATATATATACACATATAGCTGATTCACTATAGCAGCAGAAACTAACACAACAGTGTGAAGTCATTATACTCCAATAAAAAATAATTTTTTAATATTAAAAAAGATAGAAATACTGAACACCTACTACATGTTAATACCAGGTCCTATTTTAGAGGCTCTGAATCCAGCAGTCCATTGGTGAGGGAGGAGAATGATGAGGGATGAAAATAGGACAAAAATCCCTGCATCACTGAACTGGGAAAAGAATAGGGACAATAAACTATAAATATAATATAATAAACATGCACATGACATAGTATGTTAGAGGATGATATGACACAAAAACTTATGAACCGGGGAGCAGGATTAGAAGAGTCACAGTAATAGAATGGGTTACAATTTTAAATAGGGAGGGGAGCGGGGATCATATTGAGAAAATGACATTTGCGGAAGAAAGGGGAGCAGAGGAACTGATCACGTAGAAATTTGAGTAAAGGGTGTTTCTGGCAGAAGAAACAGACTGTGTAAAGGTTAGTGTGTCTGGAGGCTCATGAAGAAGGAGGCAGACAGTAGGAAATGAGTTCCAAGAGGTAAGAGAGTGATGTGTGCCTTTGGAGGCCATTGTGAGAATGTCTACTTTTACTCCGATTGAAACTGAAAGCCTGTGAGGGGTTTTGAGCAGAGAAGTAACATAATCTCCGAGGTGCTTTAACAGGATCACTCTGGCTGATGTGCAAAGCATATACCATATGGGGTAAAGACAAAAACCAGAGACAAGGAAGTTACTGCAAGCTTCCTGGTGAAACATGATTGTGGTATATATCAGAAAGGTGGTAACAAGTTGTGGTGAAAGTGATAAGAAGTAGCTGGACTGATGACAGATTTTGAAAGAAGAAATAAAAGTATTTTCTGATTGAGTTGGTTGTAAGAGTGATAGAAAAATATATATCATCCCAATGTGGGGTTGGCTGGAGCAACTGAACAGGTGAATTTGTCATTTTCTGTGATGTGGAAGACTAGGAGAGGGAGTGAGCTTCACATAATAAAATTTATATAGTGAAATATCCCACTGTGTTTTAAACTCACCTCTCTGATTCCAAGACTTGTAGTAACCACTCCCTCCCTGTCACACAGCATTGCAGCATTCTCAAGGTAAATTTAGACACAGAATTTCTTTTTTTTTATCTTTATAACCATTTTTTAGAAAGGCAGAAAACATTTTGTCATTTCCTATGGATCAGATGAGATGACCACGGATCAGAAAAGCTATGAGAGTAACCGAAGGCCTCAATGTGGTTAAATAGAGTGTACACTACAACACTGGGTATTCTGTCTCTATCTATATATTAGACCCTACAATGCTTTCTAAGAATTAGAACAATGCAAGATATCTTCAGGATTATGCAGTTCAAAACCGTCTATACTTCCTGTGAAGAAACTAACTCAGAAGAGTCCAAGTAAACTGTTCTGTGTGACTCCATTTAGGGTTTTGAAATTTTTTGGAAATTCCCAAAAGACTTTAGATTGAGATTTCACTCTGAAATGTTGAATGGATAATGGACTACATTTTTCAGTGAGAAAAATGCTCAGTGGGGTAGGAGGAAAACCAGAAGAAAGCAATGTACTGAAAGCCAAATGAAGAAGGGAGCAGATCTACTGAGTCAAATGATGCCATCTGTGTTAGACGAGTGAGTCTTGAGACTTGAATCGACCATTGGTTTTAGCAACATGACAATCATGGAAGACCTACACAAAGGCAATTTCAGCATAGTGGGGGGAGTCTGGAGAGGTTAAACCCAAAGAGGAGAAAGTTTGGAGAAAGCAAGAAGCTTATTACAAATTGCTTATTACAGAAAAAGAGAGTAAAGAATAATAGAGTAATATTTCATTTTCTCTTTTCCTTTTTTAAGATGGGGAAAGCAGGTTTGCATGTTATTGGGGACAGCTTAGTAAAGATAAAAGAATTAGCACCACAGGAGGTAACAGTAAAAATCACAAACATAACACCCTTGAGTGGGCAAGAGGGATGGAATTTAGCACCCAAGGGGATGGACTCACAGTAGAATGAAATGTGTGTAGTTCTTCTGTGGAACAGGTGAGAAAATAAAGCATGCAGACACAAAGGCTGCTTGGCGGGTAGATGAGAGGCAGTATTCTAAGTTCTCTCCAACTACTTCTGAGTGTGCAGGGAGGCAGGGAATAGGTCATAGGCAGAAAGAGAAGACGAAGGAGAGGAGTTGGAAGTTACAAGTGAGAGAGGGTGGTGTTAAACAGTCAGGTAAAAGATGGAGAGAATGAATGGACTAGACAAAAACAGCATGACTGTCAGGGTAAATTTAAAGACATACTGGCTCTGCTTGGTCCTGGGCCATGGGAGCGTCCACAGTCCAGGGTTCACTGTAGCTATTATTATTGTGTTATTTGAAAGCACCCTCTCCCTTAATAGAGGTATTAGAGAACACTGAATTACCTACCCAAAAATTGCTTGACATATTTTTTAGGCAAAAATTTAAGAATTTCCTCTTTAACATACAATTACTTGGTTATTTCCATAATCCTTTTTATTTGCAAATTACTCTATAGTCATGCTCATTATGTATGCTTCACCACTCCTAACTTACACATAGAATAAATTAAGTAACTCAGAGAAGGCACAATACTTTATTCAGCTGGTATTAGATTGGGTTGGCCAAAAAGTTCGTTTGGCTTTTTCCCTACCACCTTTTTTAAAATTTATTTATTTTTAATTGAAGGATAATTGCTCTACAATATTGTGTTGGATTCTGCCAAATATCAACATGAATCAGCCATAGGTATATCTATGTCCCCGCCCTCCTGAACCTCCCTCTCACCCCATCCTACCCCTCTAGGTTGTCACAGAGCACCAGTTTGAGCTGAGTTATATAGCAAATTCCCACTGGCTAACTATTTTACATATGGTAGTGTATTTGTTTCCATGCAACTCTTTCCATTCATCCCACCCTTTCCTTCCCCCTCAACCCATGTCCACAAATCTTTTCTCTATGTATGTTCCTGGCTTGGAAAAATCAATATTATGAAAATGAATATACTAGCAAAAGCAAACTACCGATTCAGTGTAATCCCTATCAAATTGCCAATGGCATTTTTCACAGAACTAGAACAAAACATTTCCACACCATCTTACAGAAAAACCCTGAACAAACTTTTTGGCCAACCTCATACTTGGCAGCAGGGAACAGATAAGAATTACCTATCCTGGATTCTATAGTTTACAGCAACATCTCCTTGAAGTATATTTGGGGAATATATATTTGTGGACCATTCATCCCAACAGGTACTCCATGAGTCAAGAGTTCTAAAGTCAAAAAAGAATGGGAACCATACATGGTACATTCTAAAACCGCCACACTATGCATGAGCATCTGAGAAGCCTGGTGTGTTAGAGGGATCTGCTTAAGTTATTCAACCTGGTATTTCTGAAGCTTATTTGACCACAAAATTCTTTTCTTGAAAAAAAACCAGAACCTATTTTATGGGTGTATGTAGCTGTCATTGAGGGGCTTCCCAAATGGTGCAAATGGTAAAGAACCCACCTACCAATGCAGGAGATGTAAAGAGACATGGGTTCGATCTCTAGGTCCCCTGGCGGAGGGCATGGCAACACACTCCAGTATTCCTGCCTGGAGAATCCCATGGACAGAGGAGCCTGGTGGGCTATGGTCCATAGGGCTGTGAAGAGTCAGATAGGACTGAAGCGACTTAGCATGCACACACGCACAGCAGTCATTGATAGGATCGATTCCAGTATCCATTCATTCCTTCTTCCTTGGTAAGAATTCCAGTTTTACATGGGCACACGGCTGCTTAGCCAATAGGCTTTATTTCCTAGCTCCCCTTGCTGTGAGTCCTGGCCTTGTAACAAGGTTCTGATCAATGAGATGTATATGGAAATGTTGTGTGTGACGACCTAGAAATAGTCTTAAAGGTAAGGAGCACTCCTTTCCCTATACCATCTCTTCTCCCTTCGGCAACACAGACTGATGGTTACAACCTGAGCAGTCAAAGCAGCTTGAGACTCAGTAAAGACAAGAGACCTGCATCGTTCTGCGTCATTGTGGAACCACCACACTGCCCACACAGGGTCTGCCTCCAGACTCCAGAGTGAGAGAAGAATAATCTTTAATCTCCTATACAGCACTGTTAATTTAGGGATTTTCTTTTTTGTTGTTTCTATTTCTCAAGGCTAAAGCAAACCCTAACTAATACAGTGTAAACACCTATCATCACCTCATAGAACAGTGTTCTTCAGAGGAAACTTTGAGATGTGCTGGTCTAAATTCAGCCACTGGAAAGTCATGCCTCTCCCACACTCTCCACAAGTGCATCTTTGAGTCCAAACATGTGAAATCTTCTCGAGCAAGCTCCGGGAGATGGTGAAGGACAGGGAAGCCTGGTATGCTTCAGTCCATGGGGTCGCGAAGAGTCGGACATGACTGAGCGATGGAACAAACAACAATGTGAAATTTTCACTGATGTCTGGTATTTACATTTCATTCCAAACACTATCAAATAAAAGGCATCAGGAGACTGGGAAAAGCAATGCCTCTTGTCAAAAATAAACATTAGAATCCCAACTCTGCTTCTTGATCTCAGACAAGAATTCTAAAATCTCTGCTCCTGTTTCGCTGAAGGCATAGTAAAGACATATTTTGTGCCTCACACAGTTGTTATAATGGTTAATGAGGTGGTGTTAGTCACTCAGCCATGTTCAACTCTGCAACCCCACAGACTGTAGCCCACGAGGATCCTCTGTCGATGGGATTCTCCAGGCCAGAATACTGGAATGGGTTGCCATTTCCTTCTCCAGGGGGTCTTCCCAACCCAGGGATTGAATCCAAGTCTCCTGCATTGCAGGCAGCTTCTTTACCATCTGAGCTACAGGAAAGTCCTAATGAAATACACACCCCTCAAAAACAATCCTAAGAATTATGTAGCATACTACACAAAAGATCGCATTGCTACTGTTATTCAGGCATACCAGAGGGGACTCTAGTCCCAAATTTACTGATATGTGGGAGTGTACATGGAAGTTCTCTCACTCATTTCTGCAGGGGTCACTTCTCCATAGACAGGTAGACTCAAACAGGCCCCTTGGTCCCAACCTAATGTATATTCTAAATGCAGATGGTAGTCTCAGAATCTTAAGGCTAGGATGGGGCCTTTGGGGGACTTGTTAAGTCTATGTCTCTATATTATGGTGAGATCACACCTAAACTCTCCTGGAATTACAAATTTATTAGTTTATAAAGACCTTTAGAGAATAAATTCTAAATCCTCAACTTCAAGAGCAGATCTGAGGTTTAACAGTTCTCACTATAAGAAAATTGCTCCTCAGAATGGAATTTAAATTCCTTACCCTAATTTAAGTCCCTGGCTCTCTTGCGCATACTTTAACAGTCTGTAAAAAGCTGGTATGATTTGTCCAACATTCACCCTTTATATATTTGAAAACAGTTTCTAAGATGATCTTCATAGGAATATTGAGTCTAAAACCCACACATGCCAAGAGAACTATTTTTTTTAATATTTAATAAACATCACTCAAGATATCTAACTCAATAATGAGGATTTTCATGAACATAATAGAATTACTTTACTTCTAAAGTTATGGATAGTTAGGTATCTATTTATAAAGAAAAGAGACTGGGCAACAAATTTGCAAATCAAAACATGCTCTAAAGTTAAAATTATCATTTCTAAACTAGGTAGCAGGAAAAAAAAAAAGACTATTAGTTAAAATAGGCACATACATTATTCAAATTTTATGGCTAACTTTTTAAGCTTAAAATAAAAGAAAAACAAGTGTCTAATTGATATTCATTTATTCATGTCACTATATAACCAGAACAGTACAAACTAGTTTTGTATGGCATTATTCACAGAAAGAATGTTCCAACATCCCTTACAAAATTAAAATAATGCATAATATTAATTTTGTTTGTTTTCAGTTTCTGGGAATGTCTGACATATATTACTGAAGTATTCAGTCTCAATTTGCTATCTTTATTGTAAATCCTGATGAAGGATGTTAGCATTGCACTCAACAAAATCCATCAAATGATTTAAACCAATATGAAATTAGGCTGGTAAAATAGTGCTATTTAAAAACATTAATTAAATGGCTGTGATTGTCAACCTGATCCCTTGTACACTGTTTTAACTGCATGACTCTACAAAACTGATAGTCTCCATTTGTCTCTATTGCCAAAATTACCTTTGTGAGATCAGAAATGCATGGAAAGTAGTCAAGTTAGAAGTAGGGAAAAGGGAGCCAAAAGAGGACCATGCCAACAAAAATCAATTTTCATACGTAAGGATACTCTGGAAATGAGAGTGAATTTTTTCATTGTTAGAAAAGTGAGCTTACAAAGAAAGCAAGCTAGAATGAAATTTGCAGTGGTAGGGAACTGGAATCAGACATGTCTGTAACATAAATATGAATAGGTAGATATGGAAACAAATACAGATACGTCTATATGAAACATGGTAAGCATGTATATTTTGCAGCTCTTATCACTGAGAGACCCTAGTAGCAATACTGTTTTAGTAGTAATGAGAACACCTAACTCCCAGACTTTAGTTGATAAATACTGTCCTCCATCAAGTGAAATCAGGGTTCTTTGGAGGAATGATGGACTCCAGGACTGAGGCAGGGAAACTACTAGACAATCGTGGGTTACATTGTAGTGGCAGAAAGAAAGAAAATGCTGGAAGATAAGGGAAGCAAATTAAAAAACAACTTGGAGAATTTCAATGGCCAAATCTCAGTCTACTTGAACAATAAAATAAGTGATATATTGGATTATAACCCATAGTGATATAAATAAATCAGTGAATAAATGAGTGAGAAAGAACAGCTTTTGTTACAGCAAAATTCTAATTGATAAATGTGGAAGGAATTATGAAAATAGAAAAATCACCATTTGGCAAACACCACAGTAATAATGATATCAGGCAAGAGTCACAGATGGATGCTAAAACTAGTAGACAAAAATATGACAAGAAACAGGATATTTCCAAAGTTACAAAATGTCTCCTCACAGATACATATTAATTACCCATGAAAATATAACCTTATAATGGAGAAACCTGGCAGACACCACCTTAGACTGATAAAAATTAAACCAAGTGATAAAAATAAAAACTGCATAATAAGACATCATGACTTAAGACTTGTCCTGGTGCTGTATCTCCTGATATGATACACTGAGAAGGTTACAACATTATTTCAGTGATATTCTTGCTAAAAAAATGCATAAATTGAATTTAATCAAGAGGAAATATCAGCTAAATCCAAATTGAGTGACATTCTACAAAATAGCTGGTCCATGCTCTCCAAAATGTCAAGGTCATAAAAGACAAACAAAGAGGCATTATAATAGAACTGTGAAGGCTAGCGAAATATAACAACCAGAAGTAAAGAGGGATTCTGCATTGAATCTTGGACTAGAAAATCAGCATGAATGGTACAATTGGCAAAATTCCAAGTTTCTAGATTAATACTATTACTCTATAAATGTTCATATCTTGATGTCATTATTTTTACTGTGATTATATAAGGTGCTAACATTAGGAAAAGTTGGATAAATGGTGTGTAAGAGTTCTCTGCTCTATTTTTGCAACTTTCAATAACGTAAGATGAAATCACTGCTGACAGTGACTGCAGCCATTAAATTAAAGATGTTTGTTCCTTGGAAGGATAGCTATGACAAACTTACACAGCATATTAAAAAGCAGAGACACCACTTTTCTTACAAAGGTCCAAGTAGTCAAAGCTATGGTTTTTCCAGTAGTCATGTACAGATGTGGAGTGCTGGACCATAAAGAAGGCTGAGCGCTGAAGAATTGATGCTTTTGAACTGTGGTGCTGGGGAAGACTCTTGAGAGTCCCCTGGATTGCAAGGAGATCAAACCAATCAATCCTAAAGGAAATCAACCCTGACTGTTCATTTGAAGGACTGATGGTGAAGCTAAAACTCCAATACTTTGACCACCTGATACAAAAAGTTGATTCATTGGAAAAGACTCTGCTGCTAGGAAAGGTTGAAGGCAAAAGGAGAAGGGAGCTGCAGAGGATGAGATGGTTATATAGCATCAGCAACTCAGTGGACATGAATTTGAGACAACTCTGGAAGGTAATGAAAGATAGGGGAGGCTGGTGTGCTGCAATCCATGGGGGTCACAAAGAGTCAGACATGACTTAACGACTGAATAGCAACAAGATATATCTGAAGTTAAAACCAAATTTATAATAAATCCACCTTCATCCCTATCTCCATGAGCTTCAGTTGACAATAGTTTAGTGTTATATATTTTACTGCGAAATGAACTGTTCCAATCTTAGTGGCATAAAGCAACAATATTTTTTATTATGTCTCAAGGTTCTGGAGATTCAATTTAGAATCAACTTTTACTTACAAAACGTTGCAAAAAGAGCTTTTATATACCATTCACTAGATATCTAATGTTAATCTCATCTAACCATAATACAATTAATGACCTCAAAAAATAAGCACAGATATGATAATACTATTATTATTATGCTTCATGTTTCTGGAGGTGATTGAACTAGACTAGATAGTTCACACTCAGTCTTTCATGCGGCTAAGATCAGTTACAGGAGCTGGAATCACCTGAAGGCTTCAGTTACCCCTCCTCCTACATTTTAGAAAACACCAATCTACCTGAACTTTCTTCAACATGTGGGTTCTTCATTATGTCTATTCTCTGCTATAATCATTGTTCTAACAGTTACACTCTTTTTATGGGTTTTTAAAACATTCATCAGATGGAATATTTGTTTTCTCCTTATTACAAATAATTAAATCAGAAAACTACACCAAAAACATTAAATAAATGGAATTGAATTAATATTTTTTAAAAGTTATTCATGATTTTTAAAAAATTCTAAGATATTAAAAAAGGCATTCATCTAACAACAACAAAATCCTGTAACAAACATATAAATTATAAAATTTTAAACATGTTAAAGCCAGGTACAGTGCGACTTGTTCATTGCCTAAAAATCCTAATCTATGTAACAAAGTAAGAAAAATAAATAAATACAATAATAGCTAAAAGGGAGAGACCTTTCTCCTTGGACACCATATAATAGTCAACATATAAAAAGAAAAAGCATAAACAGGTAAACTCTTAGAAATACTAAGAAAACTCAATTTTCTGATATCAGCATAATATATAGAATCAATAGCATCTCAATAATAACAAAATATAGTTTTAAAAAATGTTAAAAATCTCATGAAAATCTTAAGTCTCTTGGACTAAATGTAACAAAATAGAAAAGGTCACCATAAAAATAATACAATCTATGACTACAGGCCTTTTACATGACCTAAATAAATGGAAAAATATACCATATTGATGGATATAAACACTCATAATTGTGTCAACTATTCTCTAATTTATGTTTAAATTAAATACATCATTAAAAATCAACCAATATGTCAAGAGATACAATCTGCCAAAACTCAGAAATAGAAGAAGTAGATGAACAGAACAGACCTATATCAATTAAAGAAATGGAGTCCATACATAATAACCCTTAAATGAGAACACATCTAGACTAGATGGGTTCACTGGTGAATTCTATAAAATACTTAAGGAAGGAATTGGAATAATTTATTTACAATCTCTTTCAGAAGATAGAAGCAGAAGGAATATTCTCAACACATTCTATGAAGTCAGCATTATCCTAATACTAAAACTAGACAAAGATTTTACAGGAAAAGAAATTATAGACCAAAATCTCTCATGAACTTAGGTATAAAAGTCCTCAATAAAATATTAACAAATCAAATGCAACAATGTATAAAAAGAATTATGCATTATAACCAAGCAGGATTTATCTGAGGTATGCAAGACTGATTCAACATTTGCAAGTCTAATGTATATCATATCATCAGACTAAAGAAGAAAAAAGTCACACAATTATGTCAATAGATGCAATAAAAAAGCATTTAACAAAATCAAACACCCATTCATGAAAGAGAGGGGAAATTTCTTGACAAAACATCTACTCAAAAACCTACAAACAATCAAACTTAACACTGAGAAACTCAGTTTTTCAGGTAAGATCAGAAACAAGGTGAGGATGTCCTTTCTCAACACTGCTTTTACCATCATTCTGGAAACTCTGACTAACGTGATGACAATAAAAGGAAATAAAAGATATACATATTGAGAATGAAGAAATAAAACTGTCATTCTCAGATGACATGATGGTCTTTGTAGAAAACCTAAGAGAAATGAACAAAAATCTTCTGGAACTAACAAGCTATTATAGCAAGGTTTCAGGATACAAGGTTAATATACAAAAGTCAATCACTTTCCTATATACCAGCAATGAACAATTAGAATTTGAAATTAAAACATATTACCATTTATTAGCACCCTCCCCCCAAAAATACAAATACTTATGCATGAATCTTTATAAAATGTGTACAAAATGTTTATAAGGTAAACTACAAAATGAAAACTATCAATGAAGAATTATATAGAGAGATGCGTACATGTGTGCTAAGTCGCTTCAGTCCTGTCTGACTCTTTGCAAACCTATGAACTATAGTCCAGCAGGCTCCTCTGTCCATGGGATTCTCCAGGCAAGAATACTGGAGTGGGTTGCCATGCCCTCCTCCAGGGGATCTTCCCGACCCAGGGATCGAACCCGTGTCTCTTGTGTCTCCCACACTGGCAAGCAGATTCTTCACCACTAGAGTCACCTGAGAAGCCCCCAAATGGAGAGAGAATCCATGTTTATTGACAGCAAGACTCAATATTATCAAGAAGTTATTTCTTCTCAGCTTGATCTATAGATTTAACAGAATCAAAATGCCAGTAAGTTATTTTACACATGTCAACAAAACATAAAGTTTATATGGAGTGGCAAAAGACTCAGAATAGCCAACTCATTATTGAAAAAGAGGAACAAAGTTGGAGGATTTTTACTACTAGCCACCAAGACTTACTATAAAGCTACAGTAATCAACACTATGCAGTATACTTGAAAGCATAAACAAACAGATCAGCAGAAGAGAATACAGAGCCCAGAAATAAATCAAAATAAATACCATGAACTGTACTTTGTAAAGGAGCAGAGGAAATACAATAGAACAAGCACAGTCTTTTCAGCATATAGTGCTGCAGCAGCTGGATGTTTATATGCCAAAAGAAAATGAACCTAGAAACAGACCTTACACCCTTCACAGATATTAGCTCAACCAGACATTATAATCATGAAAAGTGTTATATATTAAGGGAGGTCTTCTACATAAGTAAGTGAATTTATTTTTAAGTCCTATGTTTGATGTTCTTTCAGATTAACCTATATAACACATACATTTTTGCAATAACAAAATGGATAATATGGCAGAGATCAAGTTACTACTTATGAGATTATGGGCAGTTAATTTTCCCAACAATATATTTTTTTAGATTTCAGTTACAATCTCAAAACAGAGTGTATCACAATATTCATGAGGAGTTCTTAAGTTCTAAGCGATGTCAGTTATTTTACAGCTTCTATCGAAAGAGGATAAAAAAGCATTGATGCTTTAAGAACTTGTGTTCTTCCCACTCCCATCTTGAGTGATAGACTAAGGAATTGTGTTTACTGTCCCCATGCATTCTGCCCCATGCTATCTTCTAACTCATGCCTTGAGGATAAAGACTATGGTTGTTGGATTCGACTTCTCTTCTTATGTTTAGTATAGTGCCTGGTATACAGTAGGAGCTTCATAAATATTATACTAACAGTCTCCACATTTCACAGATGTGAAAGCTGAGGATCAGAGAGGTGGAGGAGCAGCAGGTACCAGAATGGCTGAGTGGTTAAGGCGTTGGACTTAAGATCCCATGGATTTATATCCTTATGGGTTTGAACACTATTTCTAGTACAAGTTAGCCTGTTTTGTTTTGTTTTGTTTTAACAAAGTGGTGTGGAGGAGTGTGTGCAAGGTGGAAAAGCAAATCCTACCCCTGGTGACTTCAGCAGTCCCCTTGCCATCTCCCATGTTAAGACATGGAGGGGTCCTGAGATCACATTCTCCTGTTAGGCAGCTTTCTATGAAGACTAGATTTCTCATGTTCCTCAAATGAAAGTGGCTCAAAGAGAGTGACACACAATTAATAGGATGATGTGGTAAAATACCATTTACTGACAGTGATAGCATCCCGATCAAAGAAACTAGTGATGAAATTTCTGTTGTCTTACTTCTCAAAAGTGCTAAAAAGCGTAACTTTCTATTCCTATGTGATTAAAATCACTTGAGACCCATTTATACTTAATGCAATCTAATAGCAAAAATAAACATCACTCCCTACTTGTGTGCTTTGAAGAATTTGCTCTTCAGGAGGATTATAAAACAGACATCTTTCAGATGGTTCTGGGTCAGTTAGCAACCTTAACTGTGATTATGGATGTTGAAACCAGGTGTGATCTCCTGGCTGTTTCAGCCAAATCTGCTGCAGACCCTTTCTATATAGCACTCCTCAGTTCAGTCTGGTCTAAGTAGACTGGCATACATCGCAGCTTCCTGTGGCAAAGGGAGACTCCAGTATAATCTTGCCAATGTAGTTTCTCACAGTGGGTGGACATGTGTGTTCTGCATATTAGGAAAGGCTCTTCTTTGCCAATGCAACAGGTTTTTTTAATTCTGAATCCATTTAAAGCCTCAAATGAGGTTACAATGGTAAATATCACAGAGGAAAAAGTTAGCAGTGACAGTCCAAGTTCTCAGAAGATCTTGGCTTTATCCACCCAACCATTTAGGGAGGCAACTTGCTATACTGCGCTGTGTTTCTGCTGTTTGCTCTCATGACAGAAATTCAGACTAGGAAGGGCCTGGTTATTTTTATTAATGGGAAACTTTTAGTGTTTTATTACTGCTTCTGAGTTAAATACAGTAGGAGAAGTGGGATTAATTCTCATTTCTTACTTTATGTATTTTATGGTTTGAATTTCCAAATAGCATGTGCTACCTTAGTAATTTTATATATTTATGAAATATTTTTAAATGATGAATATTATTTCAAATGTAAACACAAGCTATACCTGCTTATTGTTTTTTTTTTTAAATTCAGACAATACCAGAAAACACAAAATAAAAATCTTACCACCTACAGATTGTAATTGAGAATATTAGTATGTACATATTTATTTAAACTAAATTGTAAAAAATACTTTTAGCTAATATAGTTTTGTTGTATATTTCTTTCTCTTAATAATACATAATGATCACTTTTCCATATAAATTTATGAAAGTCTGCAACACTTTTAATGGCCAGAAAATATTTCATTATGGAGATGCATTAAATATTTTTCATTAATTTCTTAATAATACAGTTTGCTTCCAATTTCTCAACATTATAAACAATGCTACATAATTATTTATATGCTTCTCTGATTAATTCCTTAGGATAAGGAGGTTGAAGAAGATGTAGATTTTAATTCTCTTATTACATATTGCCAGAGTTTCATTTCAAAGTTTGAATCAGTATATATTCCTATTCACAATATAGTCAAGTTACCAGTCATTTATATGGTTCTCCAGTTTTCCCATTAAAACAAAAGAAAAAAAACTTTAATTAATAATAACAGGAGCTAGAAAAAGCAAGAGTTAGGGTTAGGGTTATTAACATCATAAGCCACCTTGTTCAAATTCTTTGAGAGGAAAGAAGGGACTACCTACCATTTGCTAAGTACCTATAACAGATCAGTCACTATTTAAAGTGCTTGACAGAAGGCATTCCATTCAGTCTGCAATAAAAATCTTAGGAAATAGGCTAATATTATCATCTTCATGTCAGAAAAAAGCTGAGTTTCATAAAAGTTGAGTATCTTGACCAAGGTTGCCTAGATAACAAATTCTGACCCTGAAAAGCACAGACAGCTTTCTTTGGCACCAAGTTTCTCTTATCATTCAGGTCTGAGGTTCTCCACCAGATTTCCACATGTAAGTGACACATAGCCTTGCTAGGGGCCTTATAACGCAAGGTACTATGGAAGAAATACCTGGTTCAAAACTTACTTCTTCTACAGGGAAACACATGAAGCAATTAGAAGGAAATGAGGCCATTGTTTTGTGACATTTTCGCATAATTTTCTGCTCAGAGGCCATTCATACTCTGTAAATCTTCTCAAAGTTTCAGACATAAACGTTCAAATAGGTTTAAGGAAAAGATATTTTCAGCTATACATTTTGCCTTAAAATTTTAAAAAAAGAAACACAACTTTAACTTACTAAGAGTATGTACCTAGAGAAATTAACAGTAGAGAAAAATAAAAGGCAAAATGAGAGCGTACAAAGCAATGCAGCACACTGGGGAATACGCACTTAAGAACAAAAGTGACACCTTCTAATGCATAACTTGCACCCTACACACCCATATGAAAGACAAAATCTCAAGCAATAGACTTAGCTGTCAATTATAATATCTGTTCTCATAGTTAGTGTTAATGAAACTGGAGCAGCAGGAGCAGAATGAACATATTTTGGTTAGAAATAAATGGATAGCTTCATTTGTTCCAACTTTTTAGATTCCTTTTGTTAATTACACTTACAGATTTTTTTCATGTTGGAACTTATTCAAAAAGTCATCATTTTTAAAAGAGAATTATCCCCTTGTAACACTCAATGCAGTATCATGCTGAAGTGTACAGCTTTAGTTAAGTTTCCTACAAAAATGGTTACTCTTTAACCTGACATTTGAATGAAACAGGCAGAGCAAGATAAAAATTTAGCAAGCTTTTTCCAGCTTTTTTCCCCCACAGTAAGGCAGCATTGACATATTTCAAATCTTAAATCAACTGATTATGAATCCCCTATCTTTCTTTATTTTAACAATATATTTAGTATTTTTCATCCAACATAACAATGTGCTCTTTAAAGATATGCAGTACCCTAACTCTTAAAGGAAATTCTGGAAACTCATAGAATGCTAATCAAGTTTTATATTTCACAACTTCAACTTACAAAATGGCACAATTAAAGTCAGAAAAGATAGAACCTAGAAAAATCCTAGCTGATTTACACATGGGAAACAGAACATTTTTTTTTTTCTGTTTGCACATATAAGACTAAAGAGAAAAATTTAGGAGGAGAAATGATGCTGGCATTCTCATCTCCTCTGATAGATATTTGAAAAGCAAATCATCGTTCTATTTATCATGCTGTGGGAAATCGGTTTTAACCAGGCTCTGACAAAAGACATCCTCCAGAATCCTGACACTGATGATGGTTATCTTCTGAGACCAAGTTTAAAGTGTTCCCCTCCCTGTTCCTCCGCACCACACACAGAGGGTCCCTCTCTACCATTCTCACAGAAAATCTCTAGCATACCTCATGGCATTCACCCTGCGTTATCACAGCACTCATCTCAATTGAAGCACTTCCTGTATAAAACCAATTATTTCACCTCTCTTGAAAGAAATCTCCCCAAATAAACAAACACTTGGGGACTTCCCTGGTGGTCCAATAGTTAAGACTCCATACTTCCAATGCATGGGGCCTAGGTTCAATCCTTGGTCAGGGAACTAGATCCCACATGCCCAGTATAACCAAATAAATAAATAATATAAATATTTGAAAAAGATACTTGAATAAAATAACACTATTTTTACTGAGGAGCAGGAGTTTTAGATTTAGCAATCTGCACTACGTTGGTTAAAATGAATGACTTCCCTACAGTTACAAAACATTGGCATGCTTTGTGCATTATTAAAGGAAAGAAAAAAGGTATGATCATACTTATCTGATGAATCCCAATTTAAAAACCCACAAATAAGCTCTTTTTAATGTAATCTGTATTGGTCAAACAGCACCCTTCAATTCTCTTCGACACATTGGGAACACAGTCTTAACCAGCTCCCATATCTGCAGAAGCAGTGTTTCAAAAAGTGAGAATTCTATAATTCGAAGTATATGTAAGAAGAAGGGCACCTGCTCTCACTGGCAGGCAGGGTTCATTAGAACTCTGAGAACCAGGGTCTCTCACTGACTCAATTTAAGCAACTTTTATTTGCGAAGCACTTAGAAAACCCATAAAGAATAGGTGGCCTTCAGGCTATTCCTAAATTACCCCAGGAGTAACAGGGCTCTTCATTTCTGCTGGGTAGGGAATCCAGTTTTCCACAGAGGGGGTCTATTTTCCCTCTCACTTTATTCACAGCAGCATGGGTCTTCTCTAACTGAGATTCAGGCCTGGGGGCATTTTCAATTAGAGCAGACAGGAACTTTTTAATATTCTTCCAATTCTTGATCCAAATGCCCTAAACCCGGGATAGGCCAACACACAGATTGGAAGCTTGTGTTCACACACAATCTATATATTCACTTCACCCTTGCTGCAGTTATGAAAATGCTAAGATTGGAACACTGAAAATCATGGAGAGAGTACACTTCAAATAATTTGGTTGCTTTCCAGACCATGAACATACAATCTGTGAGCCAGACCTGACATTAACCTTCAGAGTCATTACGTGGTACACCTTAAACTAATATAATATTGTACATCAACTATACTCCAAAAAGTGCATTTCTGATCTTGCATGGGGGGGTTAGGAGCAGAGGAGGAGGCTCAGGGATTTCCTAATTCTGGAAAGGAAGGCGATCTAAGGTTGACTCTATTGTGAATAGCTGTCACGTCTTGTAAGTAAAAAGCTCTTTGAAATATTTAAAGTTTACATTCAGTGTTTTATATACTTTAGAAAAGATCATTTCAAACTATCTACACTATATGTGTGCATATATATATATATATATGTAATGTAGATATTTTGAAATATCTGTGTTTATATATAATTTAACAAATATAAAGAGCAAACACATAGGGCTTACACAGTACTAGGCACTCAGTGCTTCACATATGTTAAACTCCCTTAATCCTCACAACCCTATAAAGTGGGTACTACTGTCATCATACTATTGACAGATTGAACTGAGAGGTTAAGTAACTGACCCAAGGTCACACAGATAGTAAACTAGTGGTAAAACTTGATCCAGACCCAGGCATTCTTGCTCCAGAGTACATGCTCTCAACCACCATATTACACAACCTCTTTCAGTTTTCAGGAAACAAATTTTTTCTTTTAAATCTTCATACAGAGACATTAGCTTGCTTTACTCTCAGTTACACAATCTCTCCCTCCCTCCACCTCCAAGTTCCCTGACAAGGTTTATCCTTAAGGTACATAATTTAAATTTTTATTTTCTCAGAGATGATTTTGCATATAGCATTAAGTTCTTTGAAATTCCCTGATAAATGCACATAAAACTTTGAACTGATACTTGATACACCAGCAAGCTGTGCCAAAGCAGTTTCTATCACAACAAAAGGCAAGTTTCAATGGCCCAATGATTCTTTTGTTTATGTATTTGTTCCATTATTTATTTATAACATATGATCTTTTGAGTTAGTCTTAAAGATGAAAAGTCTCATAAAGAGAGGAGAAGCGAACAGATGGCATAATTCCAGGAAAGGCTAGGAATCTTGGTATGCTCTCTGCATAGCAATTTAGAGTAAAATTCACATCAAAACTGAAGCAGGCTATCTGTTGTCTGGGTTAGAGATTACAGAAAAAAACATAAGGATCACCAATAAGCATATCATCTCTGACTCCTGTGATGTTCCCACACCCTCTAATTGGTGCCATTCTGTACTAATCAATATATTACAAGCGCCTAATAGGCACTCCTGCAAATTCTAGGGAAACAAACTCACCCTGCAGAAAGCCCTGAATATTCATACCCAAGTGCAAATGTTAATTCATGCAATGCTTGCGTTAAACTGGTCTAATTATCTACTGAAGGAATCTATTAAAGGCCTGCTGTCAATCCTACAGATTGGGTTCAGCAAAGTGAAACTGAATTGCATGTCTTTTCAGCTAATTACAAAACTCTGCCTGACATGCGTTAAGAATGGTCAAAAAAAAAAAAAAAAGTACACATGGACAGCACACAGCTAGCTCCTCAACATGTATGAAGTGTCCTCTTGTCAATCAAGCAAAGACAGGACATGATGACACAGGAAGAGAAGCGCAGCTTAAGAGGCCACGTACCTTCTCATTACATCGCTCATGGTCCTCGGAGGAAAGTGGCATGTCACAAATAGCCATTTTAAAAAATCTCAAGCGGCATATAATTGGTATTTCATTGAATAGTTTGGGACAATAACCAGTAGCTTCTAAACACTCGGGCTTCCCTGCTGGCTCAGTGGTAAAGAACCTGCCTGCCAACACCAGAGATTCAGGAAACGTGGGTTCGATTCTGGATTGGGAAGACTCCCTGGAGGAAATAATAACCCACTCCAGTATTCTTGTCTGGGAAATGCCGTGAACTGAAGAGCCTGGTGGGTTTCAGTCCATGGGGGTCGCAAAGAGTTGGACACAACTGAGCGCGCACACACACACACACACACACACACACTTTAAACACAAGATATTCCTCAACGGCTATGTTGGATATTCTTACACATTTAAGCAAAAAATTCTGGTTTTTGAATTCTTTTTATCCTTCTGTCTCATATTAACCTAAAAGTCAAGAGGGAAGTTGGATTCTTCCCTTCTGCTCACTCTACTGTCTCTTCAGCTTAACTCAATATTATTTTTACTAAAATGGAAAGATTATTTATAGGGATTAGGAAATACATTAATATGGGAAGTACAAAAGTAGATGCATCTAGTTTACGATGTTGTATGTTCTTTTTCATTTTTCTGAGATCATAATACACCTACAGATATCACATGAGCTGGATGTTTAGCAAAGCTGTCCTGTAGCTCAAGTAGTTAATGGTCTCATTTCTGCCAGGAGATGACACACTATGAAGTAGTCATCAATTGTAGGCTGATTGAAAAATACACACACACATTAAGTCTGCATGTGGTCTAACACTGAACTTATTAACTTTAGCCTGCATTCCTAAATGCTGATATGAATTGGTGCCAAGAGGCCTGTAAGGATGGAGGAAAAAAGAGCAGGAAGGTAAACAAAGAGGAGAAACACAGTGAAGAAAACTGAAGCAAAAAGTAGTAACAAAACGAATCTGTAGCAGGGAAGTATATCAGAACCTCTTTAAATTGCAATGAAAAATGCAGAAATGCAATAGCAAAAGTTAAATAAGGTCATGCATAAGAGAGTATCTGTGGCATATTCCAACCTACTGTGGAAATAAAATTCATCAATAATATTAAAGGTAGTTACATGATCCACTGTTCTCCTGAATTGTGTTTGCCTAATGTAATAGGCGGAGAAGGCAATGGCACCCCACTCCAGTACTCTTGCCTGGAAAATCCCATGGACGGAGGAGCCTGGGAGGCTGCAGTCCATGGGGTCATGAAGAGTCAGACATGACTGAACGACTTCACTTTCACTTTTCACTTTTATGCATTGGAGAAGGAAATGGCAACCCACTCCAGTGTTCTTGCCTGGAGAATCCCAGGGATGGGATCGCACAGAGTCGGACACGACTGAAGTGACTTAGCAGCAGCAGCAGCATACCACAAAACTATGCCATGTTTTGGGGTCTCTTGCATTCTGAGATGGCCCATATTCTGTCTATGCAGTGTGTTTCTCTCTAAATAAATCCACTTCTTACATGTCATTTTGTGTCTCATTCAATTCTTTCTGTGATGAGATATCAAGAACCTCAAATTCACAGGGAACAGAACCATTCACTGAGGAATTTATCTCCAGTAACAAACTTGACCAGGGTGAATCCAACCAGTCCATCCTAAAGGAGATCAGTCCTGGGTGTTCACTGGAAGGATGGATGTTGAAGCTGAAACCCCAATACTTTGGCCACCTGATGTGGAGAGCTGGCTCATTTGAAAAGACCTGGATGCTGGGAAAGATTGAGGGCAGGAGGAGAAGGGGACGACAGAGGATGAGACGGTTAGATGGCATCACTGACTCAATGGAGATGAGTTTTGGTAAACTCCGGGAGTTGGTGATGGACAGGGAGGCCTGGCGTGCTGTGGTTCATGGGGTCGCAAAGAGTCGGACACGACTGAGCGACTGAACTGAACTGAATGTAATAAGATCTGGACTGCTTGAGCAAAACACAAAGTTGCCATTGTAAGACCTACGGCTGACTGCACATCCTATTAAAAAAAGAAAGTGAACTTCTTTGAATATAATTGTTTACATCAATATTATCACATTATTCCATTTATGTTATAGATTATTGTGATTAAATTAAAACTGTAGTAATTATATTACCCATGTTAAAAATTCTAACCTTTTTTTTTTATATTTCTTGGTGTTTGTTTCATTTAAAACAGTCTTAAAATTCAAATTTAATTTAAACAATCCAAATCTTTCCTTGTAAAGGAAAGAGAATATGCGAAAATACAGCCTATCCTTAAAAGAGAATTTCTTTAATAAAATCTAACTAAAACTTCTCATCTCTCCAATTTTTCTGAGGTTACTTTTTTAAAGCATACATATCTATCTCATTTCCTTCCAACTCTCCAAAGTTGACAGAATTACATTTACAAATGCAAAAAGCAAATACAGCTAAAAAGCTTTCCTCTTTTTTCTTTTCTGTTTTTCATTTTCTCGGTGAATATATTTAAATAAAATATCCCTGAAAAATATGAGTTTAAAAAAACTCCTTTATTAATATCAGAGTTTTCTAGCAGTAACATTCTCTCAAATTCGATCAGTCAAAATAGCTGGTCTTTATACTTTACCTCTATTTTACCTCTTAACCTGGAGCTTATGTCCAGATAGTAAGAGCCTCCTGAGAGTATTTTAGATGCTTTTCTGAAAGATGTGTTTCACCCTTTATTAACATCCTTAACTTGGCTCACCTAAGGCAAGTGTTTGATAGTGTGTGTGTGGTGTGTGTGTGTGTTTTAACCACCCTTTCAATCTTCTCCCCAAGCATAGGGTTAAATGGGTTAACTGGACCTAGTTTAACTTGCCATAGGACAAGACCTCTGGCCTCTTCTACTTCCCCCCCTGGTAGATCTGGTTTTGTTTTGGTTTTCTTTAGCCAGCATTTTAACTATCTGAAAGAAATCAATTCTCGTCTCTTCTCAGAATCACCAGGTGGCTGATAGTGAGTCAAGTTTAATGTATTTCAACTCTTTTCTCCATCAAATAGGGAAGTAAATCAGCTATCCAAATAATACAGGGAAAGCACTTTAAGTTACAACGTATTCATGTTCCTTTTAAGCCAAATAGATGTGAAAGGACATCTCAACATGACACTGCTCTCTGCTCTTTATTGCAGATTCATGTAAATGAATCAGTGAACAACATTTGATTCAGCAAATGTTTTTGATAGTCTGTTCTGTACAATGCACTGTGCTATGTGCCATGGAGACGAGGAGATGAATTAAGTATGCTCCTTGGCTTCAAGGAGCTCACAGAAGCCTAGAGGTTTATCTTTTAGTCTTAGGCATCACAGTAGTTATGAAATACATATAGAAATAAGATAACTGTGTAAAATAATTGACAAGCAAAAATCTCTGTGTAAGCATTCATTCTATCAGATGCTGAATCTGCAGAGACAGAAAGAGTGGTAGGTGGGCTGCTGCAAAGTCGCTTCAGTCGTGTCCGACTCTGTGCGACCCCATAGATAGCAGCCCACCAGGCTCCCCCATCCCTGGGATTCTCCAGGCAAGAACACTGGAGTGGGTTGCCATTTCCTTCTCCAATGCATGAAAGTGAAAAGGGCAAGTGAAGTCGCTCAGTCGCGTCGGACTCTTTGCGACCCCATGGACTGTAGCATACCAGGCTCCTCCGTCCATGTGATTCTCCAGGCAAGAGGACTGGAGTGGGGTGCCATTGCCTTCTCTGGAGGCTTACACTAGGATAGAGCAAAATGTGTTCATTCCCTGCACAGTGTGCCCAGCTCCTCCCTTACAAAGGCAGAACATTCTCTCTACCCCCTGAATCTGCACTGATCTTACAACTTGCTTTGATCAACAGGAAGGGCCAAGAGAGTCCACACACCAGATGTGAGCTTAGGTTTCAAGACTTTGATCTCTTCTGCTCTCTCCCTTGCAACCTTGCCACCAGCGTGTGAACAAGTTTGAATTAGATGGCTAGGTTGTGAGACACATCTGCCTCAGTCACCTCCATCACCTCAATTAGCAAACAGCACACACACACACACACATGAATAAGGCCATGCGAGATGAGGAGGCCTCTAGCTGACCCACCAGGTTTCCACAGATGCGTGAGCCAGCCCAGCTGGGATCAGTCGAGCTTAATACAGATCAGCAGAACTATCTAGGGGACTTAGACGAAGGAGCGATAAAGTAGTTTATTGTTTTGAGCCACTAAACTTGTGATGGTTTACCCACAGTTATAAGGCATTGCTATGATGATATATAATTAATATAGAATTGTGGACATAGCATTTGCAAATGCATGGGAAACCATGGCTTTCTCTACTAGGATCATGCTACTGTATCTGTATAACTTGAGCTGTATATATATTTCAATGTTAAAAATAAATGAAATCTCATGAAAAGAAATCTAATAAAAGAAACATAAGTTCTATAAGGGCATATATATATGAATATATATATGAAAATATGTATATGTGAATATATATAGATGAATATATATATATTTCTTTTTTTTCTATTTTGTTCACTGATGTGGCCCAAGCATCAGAAACAATAACTGGTACAGAGCAGATAGTTAATTGTTTTGTTGTTCTTGACAAAATAAATGCATTTAACCAAACATTTATTTGATTATCTCTGAATTCAGAATTAAAGCCTCAGAAAAGGCATTAAGTTGAATTCCAAGGAAGTGAGTAGAGTCCAGGAGGAAATTAGAACACTGTAGTGTTACTCCAGATATGCTATGATGAGATCTTAACTGGAATGGTGATAGCAAGAACAGAAGAGGAAGGAGAGACCAATATGGTTCCATTAAATGGGCTGGGCTTGCCACCAGACTGTATTTACTCATTCTCTAGAATCTTTTCATCTATCCATTTCAAAATATCAATAAAACCTGATAGTGTTTCTAACTTCAAGTATTTACTCAAGAAAACATTTCAGCCATCTCCTCTCTATATTATGACCCAATTTGACAGTGCTCTGATAAATACAGACAGGGAATGAGAAGATAGCAAAGCAGGAACATGGTGAGGTTTAGAGTTTAGAAACACCCTCCTAAATATACTGTGGTGATTAATGGAGAAGAGCAGTAATGAAGTCAAGGAGAGCATTCAGGAGACTACTATAGTGGTCTCAGTGAGAAACAGTGAATGAATAAATGTGGGAGCACTGGAGATGTATGTAAATAGATTTGGTATTTTGGAAAGAAAATATGAGGGAGTAAGGAGTAGATAAGTAACATTCTGACTTTGGCAACTTGTGGGTGGAAGTGCCAAGCATAAAAGCTACTGGAGGGGCAGCAGGCTATAGGTAAAATAGCAACGCCATTCTTTGACATGATATGTTTGAGATCATTTGAATCCTGAGATAAAGACATACAAAGAGAAGCCATCAACTTATTTAGCATTTTGTCTGGTCTTGTGTAGTGTGTGGACCACAATAAGTCATTTGTGAATGAATGAACAAAAGCAGCTCAGAAAACAGATCTGGACTTAGATCTTGAAAAGTGAATTAATACTATACAACCAGGAGAATATGTGCCGGGAATAAATTAGATCAGTACTGCTCAAAGTGTGCACTGCACACACAACTGATCCTCAAACTGTTACCTGTCCTCAATGGAATAAGTACAGATACTAAAAGTAAGCATTTGGAAAGTTTTATAGCAATGTAACAGTAATTTTGCATCTGCTTTTTATCAAAGATAAGGAAATTAGACTCATTTTATATGCTTTTGGTTTTTATTTCCTCTTTTTTGAGTTTTTTGGGTTTTGCTTTGGTCTTTCACTTTTAGAAAAGTTTGTCTGTAATGGATTGGAAATGTCAAAGCAAGCAAACAACCAAACAAAAATCCTGTCACATCACTATGGGCAGCTTAAGCATCAAATTAGACCATTTAAAGACAATGTTTATCGCAGTTCCTCTTTGACTCATTCTCGTCTCTTACATTCCTTCTTACCTGTTTTGCTAAACCCAACTTTATTCCCTTCCTAGGGAATCTCAATAGTAAATTAAATCTTCTTTAGTGTAGTTTGTATGTTTATCCAACTTGACAGTAAAATTTTCCTGTATCGTGGATAAAAGCCATTTCTTTTCCTCCCATGAGTACTGTACAAAGAGCGATGTGGAAGCAAAATTCTAAGTATCCCTCTGGTGTTCTCTCTCTCCTTTGAGTGTGGGCAGGACCTATAATTTGCCTCTAGCCAAAAGAATATGGTAAGAGTGATTGAATGTCACTTTCTTGATTGAGATAGACAGATAGATAATAGATCTCCTAGAAAATTCACTTTCATGCTGACGCTGAAGAACCCAGCCACCATAAATTCTAAAACTACCAAAAGAAATAGAATTATAGCAATCTGTGGGAGCATAAAAGCAGGTCATTTCTCAGGTAAGGCCTCACTCTCAGCCAGGATCTTTACTGTAGCCTTATGAGATTTCCAAGCAGAGGACTCAGTTGAGCCAGGCCTGCAGTCCTAACCAAGAGAAGATGTGAAATAATAAATGTATGTTGTTTTAAGCTGCCAAATGTGTGATCATTTATTTGCAATATAGAAAACCAGTCCAATTAGACAGGTTACAGTTTCTTGGATACAAATGAAGAGAAACGTGCATAAATGGAGCACTGGTGGTGCTATTTCTATCACGCAAGACATGAGGGAAAAAATTGTGGAAGAATAAAAATTATTTTTGGATAGAATGAAAAAGTCTTGGAAATGAGGAAAAACTCAAAAAAAAAAAAAAAAAAAAAGAACAAAAAACCAGGTCAGATGCTTAAGCCATGTCAAAAAGAAGAACTATGAAAAGTCAAACAATATGGAACTTCAAAATCAGTATTGTTAGGAATTGGAAAGGGGATAAATGGTGCAAAGCTGGGAGATAATGAACGCAGATAAACAGACCAATTTTGGAAGTTAAAGACAGAAGAGATATTTTAACAGAAATTGCGTGATGCAGAGTGCAGGGTTAAGAAATGTATGCTTCCGCATGGTGGAAGTAAGGATGAAGTGGAGAGAAGACGACTAAGTAAGGATGCTCTAAGGAGAACTGATTAAGGCATGACACCTGGGGTTCAAGTGGAAGCATCAGTCCTAAAGAAAGGCACTTTTTACTCCCAGGCAGTTGTTAAAAAAGATAAAGGGCATGTAAAGAGGACAAGAGATTTTAAGAAGCTCACAAAGAATTGTCTCTTAACTTCTTGATAAAGAAGGAAAGTTGTCCACTTCAAAACGAGGGGGAATGATTGGACCCTGAATTGGAGTGAGTGAAGGTTTGGAATGCTGTTGTGCAGACCGTGTTAGAGGATCAACAAGAGATTAATGCAAGGATTAAGAAGCAATTAAAGTCAGACAGCAT
This sequence comes from Dama dama, assembly GCF_033118175.1. NCBI lineage: Eukaryota > Metazoa > Chordata > Mammalia > Artiodactyla > Cervidae > Dama > Dama dama. The sequence goes on along the minus strand of NC_083711.1, from coordinate 42,554,084 downwards.
GACCTGGTGGTAGGCCAAGTATGTAGAGTTTTGTTTGACATCTATCACTGATGCTGGGTAAGAGCTAGTAGAGGAGTTGGATTGATGGCAGCTCAGTGGCTCATAGAAAGCACAGCATACATCACTAGTGATAAGACCTGCATACACGACTCGATTCGAAAAGGACAGCCAGAAGATGGAGATTTTTAACAACAGATGGCAAATGTACTTTCAGCCAGCTATGACACTGGTAATTTTTAAAAATTCAACCACTAGAAAACAGAAAATACCCTAGAGTGCTTTAACGAAAGCTTATTTTAGCACTGTCCTTAATAGTCCAGCTAACATCCTTAGACCAGCCCTTCCTGTTCCCCAGTTCCTCATATATTTTATTTTTAAATATGTATAAGGAATTGTCATTTTCTTAAAATGTGTTAAACAGAAGCAGCATGGTCTACTAGGAATTTCTATGTAGAGCTTAGCATCCTGATTCTGTAACTTGACCAGTTGCACTGAGAAAGTGATTTCATCTCTTTGTGCCTTAAGTTACTTATCACAAATGGGGATAATAATGTCTCTCAGCGTAGATGTGATAATTAAATGGGATAATTTATGTATTGATACAATGGCATGTATAATGGATTTTCAAATAATGTTATTTACATTTTTTCACAGAAGCAATGAAATTCCATGTATTACTTTTGCTTTCTAAAACAAGCCAGTAAAAAATACTAAGAAAAATTGGAACACAGAAAAGTAGAAAAGAAAAAGTGATCAAAAATCCATCATGCAAGCATTAAAACCTTTATTGTTTTAGTGCCAAGTATAAAATTGCATAACTAAAGAGACCATTGTAGGCCAAAAGGTTCAATCCTTGCATTTTACAGATGAAAAAACTGAGGCCCGGAGAACAGAGCCGGCTTTTCTAAGAGTACAGGGCTTCCCAGGTGGTTCAGTGGTAAAGAATCTGCCTGCAGTGCAGGAGGCTCAAGAGAGGTTCAATCCCTGGGTTAGGAAGATCCCCTGGAGAAGGAAATGGCAACCTGCTCCAGTATTCTTGCCTGGAAACTTCCATGGGCAGAGTAGCCTGGTGGGCTACAGTCCATGGTGTCACACAGAGTTGGACACGACTCAGCAAGCATCTGTCTTTTTTTTTTCTTCTAAGGGCGCAAAGATTATTGACTATTGAGCCAAGGTGAGAAATGAGGTCTTCTAACTCCGGTGTCTTTCCACTCACTGTGATGAGGGAGTGAATCGCAGCATGCCAGGCCTCCCTGTCCATCACCAACTCCCAGAGTTTACCCAAACTCATGCCCATCGAGTCAGTGATGCCATCCAGCCATCTCATCCTCTGTCATCCCTTTCTCCTCCTGCCCCCAATCCCACCCAGCATCAGGGCCTTTTCCAGTGAGTCAACTCTTCACATCAGGTAGCCAAAGTATTCGAGTTTCAGCTTTAGCATCAGTCCTTCCAATGAACACCCAGGACTGATCTCCTTTAGGACGGACTGGTTGGATCTCCTTGCAGTCCAAGGGACTCTCAAGAGCCTTCTCCAACACCACAGTTCAAAAGCATCAATTCTTCTGCACCCAGCTTTCTTCACAGTCCAACTCTCACATCCATACATGACTACTGGAAAAACCATAGCCTTGACTAGACAGACCTTTGTTGGCAAAGTCATGTCTCTGCTTTTTAATATGCTGTCTAGGTTGGTCATAACTTTCCTTCCAAGGAGTAAGCGTCTTTTAATTTCATGGCTGCAATCACCACCTGCAGTGATTTTGGAGCCCCAAAAAATAAAGTCTGACACTGTTTCCCCATCTATTTCCCATGAAGTGATGGGACCAGATGCCATGATCTTAGTTTTCTAAATGTTGAGCTTTAAAGCAACTTTTTCACTCTCCTCTTTCACTTTCGTCAAGAGGCTTTTTTCTTTTCATCAGAGGCACTGTCAATAGCCAACATTTATTGGGTCCATAAATATTCAGGGCACTCACTACTCTGGGTGTATAATCATTATTTGTTGTAATTTCACACATTAGGAAACCAATCAAAAGTGTACATGTAGATCAGCAAAAAGACAATCTTTCTAAATAACATGGAAAAAAAAAAAAAAAAACCTTATACCTATGCCTGCAGCATAAACTGTACAAAATTCATTTCCTCCAGTATCATAGTTTGCAAATAGTCTATTTCTGCAAGAGAAAAACATCAATTTTTCAACTGCCCTTGATATCAAGAAAAGCATGATGGCCATAAGTCATCCACTTTGTAAGCTCTTAAAACTCATCCCAAGAGCTCTTGCGCCTTATCAACAGGCATAAATGATGTAAATTAGTCCACTGAAAATTCAGAAAAAATATATTTTCCAGATTGTTAAAGACCTTGAGCCTAGCCCATAGACCTGACATTTAGCCTGCAATGTGGTATGACTCAAATTAGTTTTCTGAGGTGAACAAGGAAAAAGAAATAAAGAAATATGGGGCAACCTCCAAATGATGTTCCCTGGAGGTCCATGGATGAGTTAATTTGCAGATGATAATTTAGCAAAGAAATAACTGCAGTATACTCTCTTATAATGATTTAGATCTTGGTCCCTCAAATTTTGTTTGCATAATTTTTAAAAACTATTTCTAAAAAGAACACTTCTGTTGGCTTCTTCTTAGATAAGAAGAAGTTGAGGAATGCTATTTGGATGGTGTAACAAGTGTTACAGCTTGCCTGGTGGCTCAGACAGTAAAGAATCTGCCTGCAATGCAGGAGACCTTGGTTCGATCCCTGGGTCAGTAAGATCCCCTGGAGAAGGCAATGGCTACCCACTCCAGTATTCTTGTCTATTACTCAAGCCTCTAGCCTGGGAGTATCCTTTCAGCTCAAAGTATGTTGATAGAGTGTGTTCATCATGTGTATGGTGAAATTTGGCCAGTATAAGAGTATTTTCATTTGTTTTAATAAACACTTATCATTTGCCTATCATGTGCCAGTTCACTTTAGGTACCTGAAGAAACAAACCTAAGCAAGTCCCGGGCCCTGCCATCTGATCTATAATCTGAGAAAAGCAGACACATAAAAAAGATAATTTCAATATGTTAAATTAGAGATATAATGAGGGTGGTATTTGGAGCACAGACATGAAGGAGGAGTAGGCATTACTTTGCCTCATCTTTGGTTCAGGATTCCTACAAAAGAAAATGACTAATGTACTGGAGAGGATGACTAAATTAGCAAGGCAGTAAATGATGAAAAAGCATCCAGGTGTGAACACAGACCTAAGGCATTAGCCAATATAGTACATTCTGAGAAGCACAAATGTTACATATAGCTAGAATAGTAAAGTTCAGAGCAGAGAGTGGGAAGAAATAAGGATTAAGAAGTACTTAAAAGACAGATATTGGAGAGACTTATGTACTATGCTGAGAAGCTAAAGAGTTTGGTCCTGATTCTGTAGGTCACAAGTAGCTAATCAAAGCAGGAATGTGTGGTAGAAAGTTCACTATGGGTACAGTGGGGTGGTGGGGTGAACTTAAAAGGAACTGTATGAAAAGGATGGGACCAGCTAGAAGGGTCCAGATAAAATATGGTAAGATCTGATGCCAGGCAAGGGCAGTGGCCATAAAAAGAATTAAATAGGTGAGTCAATGATTAAAGAGAGAAGCTTGGAGGGACTTTTGATGTGTCAGAGAAGGAGACGGAAGAATCCAGAATGAGGCCATGGTTTTGGGCATTGCATGCCTTGATATGACTGCCTATGATTACGAAGACAAGAAAGAGTAGGGCAAACAGGAAGAAAATGAGGTCAGCTGGGGACAGGTTGAAAGTTAGATGCCTGTGAAACATCCAAAATAAAAGGTTTGGCAGATGGAGGTTATGTGAGACTGATGTTCTGGGGTTTCTCTGGATGGCATCTTCCTCCTGTTTTGATAGCTTGTGGCACCTCTCCCACGTTACCTGCCCCTGGAAGAACCCAGAGAATCCAAAACAGAAATGTGTCACCTTTGCAGTTGATATGTTTCCTTCTAGGAAGCATCCATCACCTTTGACAGAAGCCTGGGCTGTAGACAGGGACCAAAAGGGGACAATAAGATTGTGTTGCATGTAAACTGTGGTGCTTCCCAGGACCACTGGCATACCCAGTTACTTCCGTCTCCCCGTTTCTCCTGCATGTGGGAGAGCTTCAGGTATTGAGCCAATGGGGTTGCCAACCACACTCAGTCACAGCACATCTTTGGGCGCTCCTGTATTCCTGTCTCCCTATCTCATAACAGAATCCCTTCTGATGGAATCGAATTACTCGAGACCATTCAGGTCGAACTTGCATCTCCCAGAAACCCAGCTTTCCTTCTCCCCTTATCTCCCTCTTCTGCCTTGGCCTATCCCACTGCCCCAGATCAGTCAGCTTGCATGGTCTTGGATTTCACTCACAACATAAAAGATTGTAGGTATAGATTCTATTTAGTAACAGATTTAATTCTTCTCCTCCCACTTAAAGACTTTGCAGCCCATTTCATAAACTCAAAGGCAAAGGGACACAGTAGACACACCTGTATTTGACTGCCAGTCCTATCAGCCCCCGGCAAGCCACATAAGCTGATAAATCTTCATTTCCTTATCTGTAAAATGAGGCTAAGACACTTTCTTTCCAAGATTGCTATGAAAATTAAATGAGGAAGCATGTTAAATGGCCTAGCATGTGGTAGGTAGACAATAAACATTCTTTCCCATCCTGCCATATTTTTTAATTGAAGTAGAGTTGATTTATAATACTGTGTTAGTTTCACATGGACAACAAAGTGATTCAGTTACATATATATACATACACATATATATTTTTTCAGATTATTTTCCTTTATGGGTTACTATAATATATTGAATGTACTATACAGTAAATCCTTGCTGCTTACCTATTTTATGTATAGTGGTCTACATCTGTTAATCCCATACTCCTAGTTTATTCCTCACCCTCCCTTTCCCTTTTGGTAACTATAAATTTGTTTTCTATGTCTGTTAATCTGTTTTGTATATAGATTCATGTATTTTTTAGATTCCACAGATAAGTGACATCATATATCTGTCTTTCTCTGTCTGACTTCACTAAGTATAATAATCTCTAGGTCTATCCATGTTGTGACAAATGGCAATATTTCATTCTTTTTATGGCTGAGTAATATTCCATTGCGTGTGTGTGTGTGTGTTGGGTTGTTTCCATGTGTTTGCTGTTGTAAATACTGCTGCTACAAATATTGGGATACATGTAACTTTTAAAATTAGAATTTTTGCCTTTTCTGGATGTATATCCAGGAATGGGATGGCTAGATTATAGGGTAGCCCTATTTTCAGCTTTTTAAGGACATCATACTGTTCTCCCTAGGGGCTATACCAATTTATATTCCCACAACAGTGTAGGAGAGTTCCTTTTTCTCTATACCATGTCCAGCATTAATTTTAGACTTTTTGATGACAATCATTCTGACCAGTGTGGGGTAATATCTCATATCCCATAATATCTCATAATGAATTCTCCAGGCAAGAATATTGGAGTGGGTAGCCATCCCCTTTGATTGGGGCAGTTAGTCCATTGACATTTAAAGTGACTGTTAATAGGTATGTATTTATTGTGATTTTAAACCTTGTTTTCCCATTGTTTTTTCAGTTCTTCTTTGTTCATTGCTTCTGTTTGTCCGTTTGTAGTTTAATGATTTTCTTCTAAAGTATGCTTGAGCTCCATTCTCTCTCTTGATTTTTGTGAACCTATTGTATGTTTTTGATCTGTGGTTACCATGGAGTTCAAGTATGTTGTCCCATAACTGTATCTACTTGCTATAAACTGATAGTAATACAAGTTCAAACATTCTAAAAGATATACATCTTTATACTCCCCTTCCCCACATTTTGTGATTTTGATGTCTTATTTAACATTTTCATGATGCTTCTTTTCCTGTTAATTGGTGCTATAGTCACTTTTACAAAATTTTTGAGTGTTTTCTAATCTGTTTACTGACTTAAGTGATCTTCAATCCTTTTACACATATGCCTTTCTATGATTTTCCCTTGTACAGTCTTGCTTCCTTTTCTATTTAAATAAGGTCTTTTCAACATTTCTTATAGGGTAGGTTTAATATTGCTGAATTTTTAATTTTTGTCTGTCTTAATTTCTTTTATTTGAAATTATAATCTCGCTGGGTGGTCCTAGGTTGTGGGGTTTCCCCTTTCAATTTCTGCAGAAAAATCAGCTGATAGCCTTATTGGGGGGGAGGGGGTCCCTTGCTTCCTTTGTATCTGACTCTTAAGGCTCATTCTTCAACAACCAGGGAGAAGACCCTGCCTCTGACAGCCACAAAGAAAAGGCATGATTCCTTTCTTTGAAAAACTGTTTTTCTCTTGCTTCCTTTAGAATCCACTCTTTAACTTTTGCCATTTTAATTATGATATGTCTTGATGTGTGTCTGTTTGTGTTCAGCATTTTGGCAGAGTCTCTATCCTTTATGTACCTAGATATCTGTTTCCTTCTTTAGGTTTGGCAAGTTTTCAACCATAATTTCTTCAAATATATTTTCAATCCCCTTTTCTCTCTCTCCTCCTGGAGTCCTTTTTATGTGTAGGTTGGCACACTTTATAATATCCCATAAATCTCTTGTGCTCCTTTCTTTTTTCATTCATCTGTTTGCTCCGCTGTTGGGTGATTTCTGTCCTTCTGTCTTCCAGATCACTTGTTCTTCTGCGTCATTTAGTAGTCTACTCGTTGGTTTTTATCTCAGCAATTGAGTTGTCTAATTTTTATTGGCTCACCTGCATAGCTTCTAGTTCCTTGTGACACTGATATGCAAAATTCTATCAAAAATATTTTCTCAATTCTTTAGCATTTTTATAACCTACTTTTTGAATTTGGGGTCTAGTGAATAGGTAAGGTCTGTTTTATTATTTGTGCTTTCAGGGGATTTCTCTTGTTCTTTTAATGGGGAGAAGTTCCTCTGATTTTTCATTTTACTTTTCTCGCTATGAATTTATAAGTAACATCTACCGTGGTCATGAATCTGTGTTTTTATGTGGGAGCATCTCTGTGCAAAATGTGTGTGTCCAGTATTTTTGTAGCAAGGACTGTCTTTTGTATGAATGCCATCCACATCTTTCCTCAGAGTCTTCTGGCCATTATCCCCTTGATAGGGGGTGTGATTGGTGTGGTGTCCAAAGCCTGTGCTGTATTAATATTTAAGGTTGGGCCTTCTCTTTGCTTTGTGGCTGTTAGAGGCAGGTCTTCTCCCTAGTTGTTGGAGAATGAGCCTTAAGAGTCAGATTTGATCAGGTTCCATTGTCCTTGAGTGGGTGATCTGCCCTAAAGACAGTGATTGCTGAAGCAAGTGAAACCCTTACGGTCATAGTGAACCTATGAAGGACCTGTATATATGTTCATGGCAATTCTCAAAAGCAGTCCAAATCACGTCCCTTCCTCTTGTGTTCATCCCAGATAACAAGGCTGTAGTATGGAGCAGACTGGAGGTGGGGACCAGGGCACTGTGGCTGCAGGAACCACGGTGGCTGTGCCCGGCTCTGTGGACCTGTGAGCCTGGCTCTCCCGACCTGTGAGCCTGGCTCTCCCAGGACCTGTCTGCCCCAGACCTGGGGCTAAGCTGTAGTGTGGAGTGGGCGGAGCTGGGGCATTCCTGCAGGCAAACAAATCACCACGTACTCCCGCCCGGACCTAACTGCCAACATTCAGCATCTCACCGCTGCATGTTCCTATGGTACCAGCTGGTGCACATGCTACGCCTGCAGAAGCTGAACGTGCAGCCACCATACCCACACTAACAGCGGGCTCCACAACTCTGCCTGGATCACATTCCAGGCTCCCAGTTGCCCTGTCTCTTTCATTTTCTCTCATCTCTTCTTCATAATGCATGCTATTTTGTCCTTCTGCTTTCATATTTTCTAGGGTTTTATTTTGCTCATCCAGGTCTCTAGCCTCCCTTCTCTCCCTTTGGTAACTCCTCCCTGATTTCATACTCCCAGTGCAGATAGTCCAGCAATGGAGAAAACCCCAGATTTTTAAACATGTACTAGTCATAATATCTTCGTTTTCTTCTCACATCTCTGATTTCTTTTAAAAATAAAGTCTCCATGAACATAAAGTCTCTCTTTTTATCCCTGTGGCAAAGTGGCCATCAAGTGTGTACTTAGCAAGCTTTTTCTAAATCACTGCTGATGTGTATCTCAGTATATTAAACACAAGTGAGATTCCTTTTCTCCACCAATTTTCTATGTTGCTCCTGTTGTGCTCATAGTGTTAAACAAAGGTACTCTATTATTACCTGTGTTTCTCACCCCAGCGTCCTGAGATTCCATCTCTGTAACAAAAAGTTGCAGCTTTCTTGCTGTATTTATTAATACCAAGCCTGTGGCTATTCGGCTTACCTCACAAATTAAATTACGTTGATTCATAAGATCTCAGGTCTCCTAAGCTGTTATTGTTTCTTTAACCATGCTTGAAATGAAAGGAGATATTCTGTATGTTGTTTAATTAAAGCATTAAGGAAGTGGTAGTCTCCCCCACAGGCAAAACTCTCTGCAAATTCAGAGTATTTGGTTGCATCAAATATACTTTCAGCTTCAATTAACAGGAACTTGACTAAAAGTGTCTTAAAACATTATCTCATATATCTGAAGTCTAGAGGTATAGCTCTGCTGCTGCTAAATTGCTTCAGTCATGTCCGACTCTGTGAGACCCCATAGACGGCAGCCCACCAGGCTCCTCTGTCCCTGGGATTCTCCAGGCAAGAATACTGGAGTGGGTTGCCATTTCCTTCTCCAACGCATGCCTGCATGCTAAGTCACTTCAGTCGTGTCTGACTCTGTGCGACCCTATGGACAGCAGCCCACCAGGCTCCTCTGTCCACGGGATCCTCCAGGCAAGAATACTGGAGTGGGTTGCCATTTCCTTCTCCAAGGTATAGCTCATTTGTGGTTAATTCAACAGGTCAGCCTTGTCAATAATAGGACCTAGGTGTTTGACATTACTTTCATCTGTTATCTCTAGCAAGTCCACAATCTGTTCCTCATGGTTGCAAATGGTTGTAACAAGGCTAGGCATCATTTACCAATATGTTTAGAAAAGAAAAGAGGCTTCCCTCCTGTATATCCCTTTTGATTAGGGAGAGTACCGTTCCTGGAGAACCCCAGAAGAACTCCGCCAAGTTCCACTCTCCAGGACTGGGTCACATGCTCATGGGAACCAATCATTGAGAAGAGGTGTGGGCAGCATGCTTGCCTTAGACATACCCTGCCTCAGAAAGATAATGACTCACCCCCAAGGGGAGGGCAGGGACCCTTTGTGAACACAGAAATCTGTGGCGGCAACTGAATAACACTTGGTATGTTATGAGCGTGACCAAACGGAGAGAAATGGTTGTTGGGGTTGCAACCAACAGTGTCCTGCCACGCTCATAACAAATGTCGGGAAGTACTATGGCCTGCATAATGCTGCAAACCAGGGCTGGAAAAGGTCTGAGGCACAAAATTTAGGATGGCTTTCACCCTCGGTACCAACATGACCCTGAGAGTAGATGCCCTGTTAATTTCTGTGTCCTAGAAACTTTGCTGGTTTCACCCTAGTCCTGACACTAGCTGCGGACATGGCATAAGCCCAACAAATACATTTATTTAATTGTGAGGAAATCCATTTTGCCTATAAATACCTCAACTGATTTCCTGAAATTCCATCACTAACAGTTTATTTCTTTGAGTAAAGCCTTGACTCCTCTCTGTGGTATATTTTTCTACATTCAAATGCAACTTAAGAGAGAGTTTATTACACTATCACATCCCTTCTTTGAAATAGAAGAGATGAGATTTGGAATCAAACCAGCAAGTTATTTGCACTCAATATCTGCGTTAGACAAGGGATGCTTGAGGCAACTTCTCTACATCTGGGTGAAAAAATGTAATACTGAGAGATGCTAAGCAAAGGCTGGAAAGAAATGTAGTACTTCAGCAGAGTGTTTTCAGAGCACCATGGTAATCTGCACAAATTTTGAGAATAATATCACTGGAAAGGGATGAAGTAGGAAAGTAAATGGCATGGTATTGTAAGCAGTTAGTTTTTACTGCAAACCATCATACAGGGCTTCCCAGGTGCCTCGGTAGTAAAGAATCTGCCTGCAGTGCAGCAGACCAGGGTTCAATCCCTGGGTTGGGAAGATCCCCTGGAGGAGGGCATGGCAACCCACTCCAGGATTCTTGCCTGGGAAATTCCATGGACAGAGGAGCCTAGTGGGCTACAATCCACAGGGTCACAAAGAGTTGAACACAACTGAAGCGACTTAGCATGCACGCAAACACGCAAGCCATCATACATCAAAGAAAATCACACCGTCAAGCTGAGAAGCAGTGTTGGGGGAGGTGTTGGGTGTCGGGACATAGCTAGAAGGCTATGTGGATGGATATTTATAGCCATTTTTGCAGTACAAGACAGGAGGGGTTCTTGCTTGGAAGCATCTGCAAGGTACCCACTGAAGGATCCCAGAAATTGTTTGGAGGCTTGCTAAAGATGTAGATGAACCAGAGAAAAACCCATTATACAGAAAGTGTGCCATTAAGAGTATCTGCTTCTAAAGGAAACAGAAAAGCTGCCATTAGAGCAAATGCTGGCAGTATCCATTTAAGTACTGCCTAGGGGAGAGGTCAGCAAGAAAATGCAAGCAGATCCTCTTGTTGCCTATATCAATACCTGTGGAGATGGAGGTACCAAGTTATTTGAATCATAACTATCTTTGCTCAACTTTCCTGCTCATAAAGCAAACTCCCTGTGTTTTAACTTCTTATATATTTGGCCCATAGAGAGAACAACACAGTAAAGACAATATGAAGACTTGGTCTGCTGAATACTTATATAATTCTTCTTTGAATATTACTACATTAGCATTCTGGCTTATATACTTCAGTATCCTGTGAGATTTTAACAGTATCTAAGACTTTATTTCCAAAACAAATCACAGATCTTTTCATATCACATTGTGATATGAAATATTATTTATAAAATAGCATTTATGTTCATCACTACCTTTACTAGATCCTATTATTTACTGAGTTAACAAAAAAGTATATATTACCATAGCATGATTTATAATTTTATAACTGTATTTTAACATATTTTTTCATTATCAACAATGACTGGATATTGTATTTTATTTTAAGCCTTTAAACAACTATTCTGAAAAAGTGATCCTTAGGTTTCATAAAATTGCAAAGGTGAAAAAGGGCTTTAAAAAAGTTAATATCCTGAGTTAACATGAGCCAGCTTCATTTGCTCTAATAAAATCAAAAGCACTGATAAATGTTATTAGACTTGCACAGCCCAGAAGCAGATCCTAAACTAAGTGAAATCACCAGGGATATACCACTCTTTGTACTGTACTATGACATATATGTCCTAGCATACTTAATAGTAAACTAGAAATGCTAAGGATAATTATTAAAGTAAGAGTGCTGGACTAGGCAATATTGAAAGACCATTTCAATCAAGCATCCCACAATTATATAACACTCTGTCCTACTCAAGCCCTACACACTCATTCCATAACTAAATGGAGAAACATATACAGCCTTCTAGAGTGGGATCACAAACAACCATCCGTGGGTCCACTATTTTTGTCCTGCCTGTGAGTAAGAATGTTTTCTACGTTTTTAGTGGTTGCAAAAGTCAAAAAAGAAAAGAAGAAGAAAATTTTGTTACACTTCAGAAGTATATGAAATTCAAAATTCAATGCCAATACATTATGCTCTAGTGTGGTACAACCACATCCATTACTTTACCAAATGTCTATGGCTGCTTTGGGGACCACACTGGCAGAGCTCAGTAGATGTAATAGAGACCATATGGCTTGCAAAGCCTCAAATATTTACTACTTGGCCCTTTATCAAAAATTATCACCAAATCCCTGTTTTGGAGCAAGAAAATTGAATATGATCCTCTGTTTCTCCATTCCCATTAATGTCTCATACTTTTTTCTAAATTTTCCCAGATTAACCATACCTAAAATAACTTGTTCTCCTCCCCACCTCTACTGCTGTGTGGAGAGGTTTTAGTGTGTGTTCCACTTCACAAGTAGCATGTCAGGCAAATCAATGCATATAATTCACATTTTAAATGAGTTAATTATTTAAGTGCTCAATCTTTTAGTCCATCTATCTGCCAGCATTACAAGGAGGAAATGAATAAACATGAGGCCATTTCATACTCCTCCCTCTATCATTCATTAAAAATATTTCAGAGACTCATTAGTCAGGAGCTTAAGCAGCCTCTATAGTAGGCTGATAAGATGCCAGACATTACTCTCCAAACTACATGAGGATCACCTAAATGGAGGGAGTAAAATTCCTATCAGCTCAGTAGAAATTAACTGTGACTCAGCCTCTCACTGCCTTTCTCTAGCTCTTCAGGAAAATCTAATTCCATCTCTGTGATTTATTTAAATTGCTGGAAAAAATGGTTAAGCGAATAAAGCACTTGGATGCATAAAATGATGTGTGACTTGCATACCACCGAGTGCTTTCTATTCTATCGTCAGGAAATGAAAAAGAGTGAGAAAAAATGGGCAGTCTTTAAAAGGATTTTAAATCAGAACACGGCATGCCCCAACTTTCTCAGGACTCCTAAAAGCCTGTGGTGTACTCTCTCCCTTTTATGGTGTTAAGACGGCAAAAAGTATTCTTGTGCTTTAAGTTCCCCTTCCAAAACATGCTGCCACTTATAAACAGCCACACTGGCAGTGCCTCTTGCGTAGCTGGGACTGACAGGCATACCATCACCTGCATCTTATGCTCATCCGACTGTTGGTTCTCCCACTCGTCACACAAGGCACATATTGCAGCAGTGCTGTGGGCAGTGACTTAAGAAAGTCCCTTGGGTCCAGGAGATTTTGGTGGCATTTGATGATAATTAGTGTTCATGACCTCTTGCAGCTTTTCTGGTCACATTTGTTTGTTGTGCTCCTTTGGGGGTTTATTAAAATGAGCACTGTTTTCAACAAAGGAGAAATCACATGAGAAGGGTAATGAGGAAGGGGTTCATGCTTTTTTTTTTAAATAAAATGCCACAGTCTGGTGAATTAAATAAGTGCCTTTTGAATGCTTATAGTTTTCGCAGTTACTCTTAATGTTGCGAATCCCCTGAGTTCAGCCTGTGTGTGCCTAGCACCGGTGTGGCATCTGTTAGCAAAGGTGGAACAGATTAATCTGTAGACTCCTGATAGCTGCTTCAAGTTCCAAGGGTTAAAAATGTATGCCTGGTGGGGAGAAATGTTTGTTTTGGCAGGGAGGGGAATGGACGGCAGATTGGGGTCAATATGAACAGAAAAGCATAATGGAGCCTTGTGCTGCTGCTTAAATTGAAGTCTGCCTACGTTCTACAAAATGGTAGCAGTTGGCAGTGAAGTACTTCCAATGAAAAATAATGAGCTCTCTCATTAAAAAGTAATAGTTTGTAAAGCAAAATTTCAAAGCATAGTTAATAAGCTTGTGAAAAGTGCCAGGAAAACAGTAGCCTAAATGTCAGTGTTGAGAGTTACACAAGTTAATATATGGCAAGAGATATTAGCTGGCAAGATTTGGAGGCTTACCCAAAACTTCAAGCTGTTTTTTCTTTTGTGAAAGTATTTTGTTATATTCTTTACCACCTATTATTGACCATGTTCCCCTTGAGTTTATATTCTAGCACATTTTAATTAAAGCTTTTTTAAAAAAAGTACCTAGATTGTCATGTAAGAGTACAAAATGTTCCCTTTTGTGAGAACCAATCACTGTATGCCTGAGAGTGGAATGATATATAATTTTCCAATCCCAAACTTTGAACGCGGGGTTACTCAGTGGGATAGACTGTTTGAAGTCAGGATTGTTCTAGAAAATCCAGGATGTTTGGTTACCATAATGAAAAGTTAAGTATTATATTGCACGTTCCTTTATTCTTGGATAGTGTGGTAAACCATTGTAGCTGCCATATTTGTCTGCTTAATCTGCAACCATGCCTTCCTCATTTTCAATTGATAAATATTGCCTGATTGCCCATCCTCTAACCAAAAGAATGGCTGAGGATCAGTCACAGGAGCACAGTACCATCTGGCCTCGTGATTCATTCACAGGTAGGTGAATAAGCAAATCCCAACAGAGTCCCTTCCTGGCTTTGCAGTGTGGAAACTGAGGGGAAAGGGTTGGTTCTCCTTTCTTTAAAGATGCTAAGCTGGCATCCTACAGGTATGAAGGTGCCAGCAGAAGAAAACTGCAAAACAATAGGAGAGACTGAGGCTCACACACGGAGAGAGGAAAAGCTGAGTAGTAAAAGAGAGAGAGACCTGAAAATAACATCTGTGTCCTCGATCTGGTCATACCTGATTGCCATTTCCTTTTTATTTCTCCACCTGGTGGTGAATCAATAACGTCCACTGTTTTGTCTGGGTTGGTTTGAGTTGGGTTTCTGTCCCTTATAATCAATAGGTAAGATATTCTCTCATAAAGAGTGCAAGATCTAGCTATAATGAGAAAGTTATTGAAATTGTATTTAATCAATTCCACAGCAACTGTATACAGAGAATGGCATAATGTGCACTTTCCTAGTTAAAATAAAAAAGATATTGAACGGGAAGAAAGGGAAGATTAATGATAGCTATCTTCAGAATAGAAACACCATAGAATAATATTAGATATACAGACAACCTTACAAGTTTACAGAATTCATAGAAGATGAGTTTGAAACTATAAAACAGACAATAGCTGATATAATAATTTTTCTGAATTTTCAGAATTTGGGGCTTTTGTAACTTTCTAGTGTTTACCATTGCAATGCCCAATAGACATTTCTCCATATTGATTAAAAGGAAAATCTCTGAGAAGTTCCCTGTCAATGTAGGATATATAAAAACTGAAGATACCCAGCACATGAAAGCAAAGCAGTATCTAGGGCTGAGTAGTCAAAACTTAGAGAAAAAAACTTTTAAAATAATGATTTTAAGGTTGTGAAATCTTAAAATTCGTTATATATACATGTTGACAGCACATGCACTTCCTCAGCAGCATAAAGCATAACTGAGCCTAGTTAGCAAGACAAATTAGTCAAAAAAGGGAAGCTTCCAGATGGCACACATTGTTAATAACGCCCATCTGTGAATTACAAAGCTGATTTGCGGGTGCATTGCTTCTTTTCTTGGGCAGCAGAGTTGCTAGTAACAACTTTGTAGAGGTGCCTGGTTTCACAGGTAACTTTAGTTTATTCTCAGCCTGGAATTTTTTTTTTTTTTTTTTTCTAAAGCAGCTTCTTCTAGCCCAAGAGAATCCCATGCTGCACCGAAGGAGCAAACAGTACCATCAATACTTGGGGGTTATTGTGAATTTATCCCCTTCTTGAGTGAGCGAGGGAGTGAAAGTCGCTCAGTTGTGTCCGACTCTTTGCAATCCCCATGGACTATACAGTCCATGGAATTCTCCAGGCCAGAAAACTGGAGTGGGTAGCTTTTCCTTCTCCAGGGGATCTTCCCAACCCTAGGATCTGATCCCAGGTCTCCCGCATTGCAGGTGGATTCTTTACCAGCTGAGCCACCAGGAAAGCCCAAGAATACTGGAGTGGATAGCGTATCCCTTCTCCAGAGGATCTTTCTGAACCAAGAATCTAACCAGGGTCTCCTGGATTGCAGGCGGATTCTTTACCAACTGAACTATCAGGAAATTGGTAAAACAAAAAAAGTCCTTGGACTTTTCACTGTAAGCTGGATGAGGACATAGATAAGCAAAGACACTCAAATAAGCCAATGCTCTAGAGAAAGGGATTTGGATCCAGTCTGAAAGCAAAGATAAAGGAAAGGCACAGGGTTTTCAATTTTGGCAGAACCTAACTGTGCAATAGGATAAGGAAATGGCAACCCACGCCAGTGCTCTTACCCGGAAAATCCCATGGACGGAGGAGCCTAGTAGGCTACAGTCCATGGGGTCGCTAAGAGTCGGACACGACTGAGCGACTTCACTTTCACTTTTCACTTTCATGCATTGCAGAAGGAAAGAGCAACCCACTCCAGTATTCTTGCCTGGAGAATCCCAGGGACAGAGGAGCCTGGTGGGCTGCCGTCTATGGGGTCGCACACAGTCGGACACGACTGAAGCAACTCAGCAGCAGCAACTGTGCAATATGCAAGAAAACGGAGCCTTCAACACATCAACAGATTTCAGGGAGTCCTAATCCAACTGGTAAGGTTGGGTGGAAGTGGTATTATAGAGGTTAAAAGCAACAGAGTTTGAATCTCCAGGTAGGTACACAGATAATGCAGGCTACCTTATTCTGATATCATTAGACAGCTTAATTTTTCTGATACCTTACTTATTCCGATTTCATATTCAAAATGTAAATTTCCAACTCCAAAGCTGGTCAGGCTATGTGGTAGAATTTTCTAATTATTTGAACCTCAAGTATATCTGTGCAGGAGATAGTAATTCCAATACTAATCAGTAGAGTGGTTATTGACTATTATTGTCTTTCCATGTATTACGTTAAACATTACAAATGTGCTAATATTTGACTTTTTTTGATCTACAAAACAATGCTCTCATATTTGGCTACATTAAGAAAATGAATTAATAACACAGACTGTGAGGATATTTGTTCACATGTTACTTATTTTGCAGGCTAATAAACTGGTACTCCCATGTCTACCCTAGAATCATTTGCCTTTCATTTAGGATAAGACAGTAAAACTGCATAGAATCATGGAAAGTCAGAAGGGACTAGATAGAAATTAATCCAATCCTTGAATTTTACAAAGAAATAAATCAAAACCCCAACTGGCTAAGGGACTCATTTGGAGGTGCAGACTGTGTTAGTGTCAGAAGTAGGACCTGAGCCTGGCTTCCACTAGAGCTATCTTTCTATCATACCATGCTGAATACACTATGTATCAGAAAAACTGATACTAAAATAAGGGAGACCAAAGTCTTGTTCTAGTTCTTTCTTCAAGCTTTAACGATCTGTGCTTTTATTATTATAAGTACAGTAAAAGACACTATACTACTTACAAATATATAATATTAAAGTTATAATTTTAAGTGTCTTTACTATAGAAAATTTGGAAAATATATGTAAAATAATATGATCCATTTCTACCTATGAGAAGGTTCCCCTGGAGAGGGAAATGGCAACCCCCTCCAGTATATTCTTGCCTGGAGAATTCCATGGACAGAGGAGCTTGGTGGGCTCCAGGCCACGGGGTCGCAAAGGGTCGGACACAACCGAAGTGACTTAGCACACAGCACATTTCTACCTACACAGAAAACTCAATGTTAATATCTGGTATATGTCTTTGCCAACTTTTATTGGGCATCCATTCGTGTGTTTTTTCCCTCTCCAGTGCCCAAACAGGGCCTAGGAAAGAAAGCAAAATTAAGACTTCCCTGCTGGCACAGTGGATAAGAATGCACCTGCAAACACAGAGGACCCAGGTGGGACCCAGGTCCAGGAAGATCCCACACGCCACAGGGCAACGAAGCTCAGGTGCCACAACGACTGAGCCTATGCTCTAGACTCCGAGAGCCGCAATTACTAGCCCCAGTGCTGCAACTGCTGAAACCCAGCGCTGCAACTACTGAAGCGCACGCACCCATAGCCTGTGCTCTGCAACAAGAGAAGCCACCACAATGAGGAAGCCACCACCACGAGGAAGCCCCTCCTAGACGCAACAAGAGAAAGGTCATGCAAAGCAACAAAGATCCAGTGAAGCCAAAAATAATTAAAAAAAAAAAAAAAAAAGACACTGAATCATAGTAAAACCATTCCCTGCTTGTACTGACCAGTGGCCTTAGATAATTATTTAGCATCTTCCCCAGTCATGAGGTCAGAACAGCTCCTACTTTACAACAAAATTATAAAGACTCATGAGGGAGGTGGGAGGGGGGATCAGGATGGGGAATACATGTAACTCCATGGCTGATTCATGTCATTGTATGACAAAACCCACTACAATATTGTAAAGTAATTTGCCTCCAACTAATAAAAATAAATGAAAAAAAAGACTCATGATATTAATATAATATTTGGAAATGCTTAGAATAGTGCCTGGAATATTATAAGTGTTATATAAATCTGTGTGCATTCTCTCTCAAGCAGTTTTCTATGTTTGAGCATCTTCAGTAATTGCAAATACAAACCTCCTGAAGCAGCTAATTACCTTCTTATTCTTTTGATTCAGCCTATTTTCTTCCATGCATAGGTTCCAGGTCCATATTTTGAAAACTTAACTGAAAATATAAACCCTGAATCCAGAGATCATTAAATATTTGAATACACGTCTCATATGACATAAATTTTAAATACTTCAACATCTTGAATTTTCTTATCTGAGTACTGACTTCATTTGCTTCTATTCCTTTAATAATTCGCTCTTCAAAATACAATGTAATATCCTAACAACGGTCTGAGCAGAGTACACTATCACCTCCCTCACTCCAGACAGAATTTTTCTGTTAATGCCCATTAGCTTTATTGGCTGCCACAACACCCTGCTGGTTCATTAAGTTTCCTGCTGAACACTTCCTCCCACCCCATTTGGTTATTTGTGCAGACACCCAACCTCCTCTTCTCCATCCTTATGTCCTTGTATTTTTGGAGTTAGGTTCAACGCCTTATAGAGTGTTAGTGGCCATAGAAAGCAGTCTATTATACATTCTATTACAACCATTTGCTTATTTCTAGATGGTTTTCCCAATTCTATTTTAATCTCATGTTTGTAAGAGGCACCGTTCAAAAAGAAAATGGATATGGTATAGTTTATGTACGGTACGTGCCATACACAATCAGCAAGGGATTTTTCAGCATTTTCTGTAGCAAAATTCTAAGCCAATTTTAAAGGATGCTGACTGTGGAAAACTGACAGAGGAAATAAGTCAGCAAAAGAATTTAAAACACAAAGGACAAGGGGAGTACTGAGCACAAAAAATGGCAATAAGGGGTGGTTCATATATTTGGGGAAATTAGACTGTCATTTTTAAGTGCTCATTGGTTAGATTTTACCTGTTTCACAGACATAGTTCTGTGTCTAAATCTCATGTAAACATATTAAACAATTAGAATATGTATCTAGATTCTCCACTGGGAGAATTACTTTAATTACATTTAATCCTATTTTGGACTGATAGAGAGGCATTGTAACAGGGAGACTGCATGTGGAGAAAGTTCAGGTCAGGGATCTTTTAATGTTCTTCACTCCACTAGCATGTAGGATCTTAATTCCCCAACCAGGTTTTGAACCCAGACCGTCAGCAGTGAAAGCACAGAGTTCTAACCACTAGGCTGACAGGGAATTTCAAGATATAACCATTTTTAAAATGAAATAGTAGAGAAGCAAATCCAGGAAAACAATGGAAGCTACTGTAAGAGGCTACACTTAATTTTAAAGAGACACAACTTTCTTTGAAGGCCAGACCATGTGGAGAATTTGTGAAATGATAGAATATTTATCACATTTTAAAATCATGACTTCAGTGTATCTCTTTCTTCTCTCAGGGTCGTTCATTATCCCTGATCTACTTCTAGCATCCAAACTTCCCTACCTCCTGTTCCCATTACACTGGGAACCAGTTAGCTGACTAGCTAGTTAATTAAAAACCTAAGAATTGTTATTACAGAGAATCTACACATTTATCTTAGGGGACTCTGGGAAGCTTTGTATAATCCCTGAAACTCAGAGTACCTGGATACTTTTGTCTTTTGCCTTAAAAGGAACATTACAGAAAGTGGTCTGTGGTTGCCAAGTTTCCCGGGCACCATGTTCAGACACTGCTAGCAACTACTTTATACTAGAAAGATAACATTACTCAAAACAGCATTGTAGTTAAAAATTAAAGCCTTTGTTCAAATCCTAACTCTTTCACTCAGAGGTATGACATAACCTCACTGGACCTCCATTTTCTCCTCTGTGTGAGGGTATGGCTACCAACTCATTCATATAAGAGTGCAATCATAGTCTTTCTTGTACATGGAAGGCATTCAAGAAGTGTAGTGATGATTATATAAGCTCTCCACTACTGTGTGGAGAAGGCAATGGCACCCCACTCCAGTACTCTTGCCTGGAAAATCCCATGGACAGAGGAGCCTCGTAGGCTGCAGTCCATGGGGTCATGAAGAGTCGGACATGATTGAGCGACTTCACTTTCCCTTTTCACTTTCATGCATTGGAGAAGGAGATGGCAACCCACTCCAGTGTTCTTGCCTGGAGAATCCCAGGGACGGGGGAGCCTGGTGGGCTGCCGTCTCTGGGGTCACACAGTCGGACATGACTGACGCGACTTAGCAGCAGCAGCAGCAGCAGCAGCAGCAGCCACTACTGTGTAACAAATTACTTCAAGATGTAATAGCACAAAACAACAGAAATCTTGTCTCATAGTTCCTATGGATCAAGAGTTTGGGAGTAGTATAACCAGATGGTTCCAGCACAGGGTCTCTCATGAAAGTGTAGACAAAATGTTGCAGTCATCAAAAGGCTAGACTCTGGAGGAAGCATGCACTTCCTGGATGGTTCACTCACAGGCATGTTGTCAGAACTTCTCCCTTCCTTGCCTCGTGGGCTTGTCCTCATACACTGACACCTGGCTTTCCCCAAAGCAAATGATCCAAGAGAGAAAGACTAAAGTTGCGGTATCTTTTGCAACGTAGCCTCAGAAATTACACATAATTATTTTCACAGTGTCCTATGAGTTGTCTATGTCATCCCTATTTAACATGGAAGAGGACTATACAAGAGTGTGAATCCCAGGAGAAAAGGATCAGGAAGAGCCATCTTGGAGACTAGCTACCATGATGATAACGGTGACAATGGTGGTGATGGTGATGGTAATGATGCAATAGATCCCAGGAGATCAAGAGCTCACAGAGAACCCAGAGGAAGTGAGCAACACTCCATCTGCCTCAGAGTACAGAAGAAAGAAGTTGAATATTCAATGTGATACTCTGATCATTTTAAGGAGAGCCAAGAAAGTCTTAAGTGAACTATTCATTGGAAGAACTACATAATTTACTAGTTCCCATGTTAATAAAATATATTGTAAGCTCTTTCAACAAATATTGAAATAATTGAAATAAACAGTGTTAGGAACTGTTCTATTAGTTTGATATATGTCAGTGAACAAAACAAAGATCCCAGCCTTAGTGGAGTTTCTATTATGATGAATAGAGACGCAGACCTAGAGAACACACTTGTGAACACAGTGAGGGAAGGAGAAGGTGGGACGAATTGAGAGAATAGTATAGAAACACATACATTCAGATCAGTTCTGGTCAGTCGCTCAGTCATGTCCAACTCTTTGCAAAACCCCATGGACTGCAGCATCAGGACCCCAGGCCTCCCTGTCCATCACCAACTCCTGGAGTTTACACAAACTCATGTCCATTGAGTCAGTGATGCCATCCAACCATCTCATCCTCTGTCATCCCCTTCTCCTCCTGCCTTCAATCTTTCCCAGTATCAGGGTCTTTTCAGATGAGTCAGTTTTTCGCATCAGGTGGCCAAAGTATTGGAGTTTCAGCCTCAGCATCAGTCCTTCCAATGAATATTCAGGACTGATTTCCCTTTCGATGAATTGGCTGGATCTCCTTGCAGCCCAAGGGACACTCAAGAGACTTTTTCAACACCACAGTTCAAAAGCATCAATACTTTGGCACTCAGCAAAGTCCAACTCTCACGCTCATACATGACTACTGGAAAAACCATAGCCTTGACTATACAGACCGTTGTTGGCAAAGTAATGTCTCTGTTTTTTAATATGCTGTCTAGGTTGGTCATAACTTTCCTTCCAGGGAGTAAACGTCTTTTAATTTCATGGCTGCAGTCACCATCTGCAGTGATTTTGGAGCCCCCAAAAAATAAAGCCTGTCACTGTTTCCACTGTTTCCCCATCTATTTGCCATGAAGTTATGGGACCAGATGCCACGATCTTAGTTTTCTGAATATTGAGTTTTAAGCCAACTTTTTCACTCTATTCTTTCATCAAGATGCCCTTCAGTCCTTCTTCACTTTCTGCCATAAGGGTGGTGTCATCTGCATATCTGAGGTTATTGATATTTCTCCTAGCAATCTTGATGCCACTTGCGCTTCATACAGCCCAGCATTTCTCATGAGGTACTCTACATATAAGTTAAGTAAGTAGGGTGACAATATACAGCCTTGACGGACTCCTTTCCCAATTCGGAACCAGTCTGGTGTTCCATGTCTAATTCTAACTGTTGCTTCCTGCCTGCATATAGATTTCTCAAGAGGCAGGTCAGGTGGTCTGGTATTCCCATCTCTTGAAGAATTTTCCACAGTTTGTCGTGATCTACACAGTCAAAGGCTTTGGCATGGTCAATAAAGCAGAAACAGATGTTTTTCTGGAACTCTCTTGCTTTTTCGATGATCCAACAGATGTTGGGAATTTGATCTCTGGTCCTGCCTTTTCTAAAAACAGCTTGAACATCTGGAAGTTCACAGTTCACATATTGCTGAAGCCTGGCTTGGAGAATTTTGAGCGTTACTTTACTAAATGTGCGAGATGAGAGCAATTGTGTGGTAGTTTGAACATTCTTTGGCATTGCCTTTCTTTGGGATTGGAATGAAAACTGACCTTTTCCAGTCCTGTAGCCACTGCTGAGTTTTCCAAATTTGCTGACATATTGAGTGCAGCACTTTCACAGCATCATCTTTCAGAATTTGAAATAGCTCAACTGGAATTCCATCACCTCCATTTGCTTTGTTCATAGTGATGCTTCCTAAGGCCCACTTGACTTCACATTCCAGGATGTCTGGCTCTAGGTGAGTGATCACACCATCGGGATTATCTGGGTCCTGAAGATCTTTTTTGTACAGTTCTTCTGTGTATTCTTGCCATCTCTTCTTAATATCTTCTGCTTCTGTTAGGTCCATACCATTTCTGTCCTTTATTGAGCCCATCTTTGCATGAAATGTTCCCTTGGTATCTCTCATTTTCTTGAAGAGATCTCTAGTCTTTCCCATTCTGTTGTTTTGCTCTATTTCTTTGCACTGATCGCTGAGAAAGGCTCTCTTATCTCTCCTTGCTATTCTTGGGAACTCTGCATTCAAATGGGTATATCTTTCCTTTTCTCCTTTGCTTTTCACTTCTCTTCGTTTCACAGCTATCTGTAAGGCCTCCTCAGACAGCCATTTTGCTTTTTTTTTGCATTTCTTTTTCTTGGGGATGCTCTTGATCCCTGTGTCCTGTACAGTGACATGAACCTCTGTCCATAGTTCTTCAGGCACTCTATCAGATCTAATCCCTTGAATCTATTTTTCACTTCCACTATATAATCATAAAGGATTTGATTTAGATCATCCTGAGTGGTCTAATGGGTTTCCCTAGTTTCTTTAAGTCTGAATTTGGCAATAAGGAGTTCATGATCTGAGCCACAGTCAGCTCCCCATCTTGTTTTTGCTGACTGTATAGAGCTTCTCCATCTCTGGCTGCGAAGAATATAATCAATCTGATTTTGGTATTGACCATCTGATGATGTCCATATGTAGAGTCTTCTCTTGTGTTGTTGGAAAAGCGTATTTCCTATGACCAATACGTTCTCTTGGCAAAACTCTATTAGCCTTTGCCCTGCTTCATTCTTTACTCCAAGGCCAAATTTGCCTGTTACTCCAGGTATTTCTTGACTTCCTACTTTTGCATTCCAGTCCCCTATAATAAAATGATGTCTTTTTTGGGTGTTAGTTCTAAAAGGCCTTGTAGGTCTTCATAGAACCATTCAACTTCAGCTTCTTCAGCATTACTGGTTGGCGCATAGACTTGGATTACCATGATATTGAATGGTTTGCCTTGGAAATGAACAGAGATCATTCTGTCATTTTTTAGATTACATCCAAGTCTGCATTTCGGACTCTTTTGCTGACCATGATGGCTACTCCATTTCTCCTAAGGGATTCTTGCCCACAGTAGTAGATATAATGGTCATCTGAGTTAAATTCACCCATTCCAGTCCGTCTTAGTTCACCGATTCCGAAAATGTCAACATTCACTCTTGCCATCTCCTGTTTGACCACTTCCAATTTGCCTTGATTCATGGACCTGACATTCCAGGTTCCTATGCAATATTGCTCTTCACAGCATCAGACCTGGCTACCATCACCAGTCACATCCACACCTGGGTATTGCTTTTGCTTTGGCTCCATCCCTTCATTCTTTCTGCAGTTATTTCTCCACTGATCTCCAGTAGCATATTGGGCACCTACTGACCTGAGGAATTCATCTTTCAGTGTCTTATCTTTTTGCCTTTTCATACTGTTCACAGGTTCTCAAGGCAGGAATACTGAAGTGGTTTGCCATTCCCTTCTCCAGTGGACCACATTTTGTCAGAACTCTCCACCATGGCCCGTCCATCTTGGGTGGCCCTACATGGCATGACTCATAGTTTCACTGAGTTAGACAAGGCTGCGATCCATGTGATCAGATTGGTTAGTTTTCTGTGATTGTCATTTCCAGTCTGTCTGCCCTCTGATGGAGAAGGATTACCATATGTACAATACATAGCAGGTGGGAATTTGACGGAGGGAGAACAACCCAATGCTCTGTGACAACCGAGGGGGTGGGGTGGGTGGGGGATGTTAGGGGAGTTCAGTAGTGAGAGGACATGTATATACCTCTGGCTGATTCATGCTGATGCATGGCAGACACCAATGTAATATTGTAAAGCAATTATCCTCCAATTTAAAAAAAGGCTGGAAAAAATGAAAATAAAATGATAAAGGAATAAAAGTTAATAAATTATGTGGTATGCTGAGAATAAGTGAGAAAAAGAAAAAGTGCACAGCGTGGAATGGGGTTGTAATGTTGGTAAGGAGTAGGGGGCAAACGGTAAGTCTAAATCTTTGTTGAATGAATGAATGGCAAGTCATAGGTCTACTTCTGGAGTCTCTGGTAGAGAGAACTTCAAGTTATATATACTGATGCAACATAGCTTAAAACACTAATTGAAAACACAGGGTCTTAAAAAAATAAAAATAAATAAAAAAAGAAAACACAGTGTCTGGGGATGCCTGGCCTCAGAACACAAATGGGAGTAGCTGTTAAACTGGACACATTTGGGGCTGCACACAAAGGCCAAAGCGCCAGACACTGTGTGTGTGGCCACCAGCAATTATCCAGGGGAACCAGACCACTGTGAATGAAGTCGAGCCAAGAGAAAGGGTGAAGGACTGGGAAGAGTCTACCTGCTTAGAGGACTCCAACTTCTAGACCATGTAGTAACCTGTAAAGACAGCATTACCATCTCCATTTCACAGAAGATGAAACCAGCATTCAGAAGTCAAATGGCTTTACTCAACATCTGACTCATTTCAAAGAGAGTGTTCTTTTTTATTAGGGTAGCTCCTCTCCAAGAGTTTCTTGGACATGTGTGAACATGTGATGAGAGATGAACAGCATCAGTAAAGGACCTAAGTGAACAAAGACATCATTTGTGATTCGGAACATGGGACTCAAGAAGGAACCACAAACTTAAATTTTATGAGTACAATATGGCAGTGTCTGTGTTGATCTCCCTTTAACATCTCGAACTAGATTTCTCAAGCCTCATGAGGCACCATGCTAGACATGACTCAGAACTGCTGTCTTCTCCTGAAGGGTCTGGAAATATAATAGAAATGACAATCAGCAAAACACAGAGATTACTCTGCACAGATGAAACTTCAAGACTTCCCCCTTCATGTATACAGGGAGGGCCACACTCCCTAGAACAACCTGAACTCAGCATGGAAGCAGGAGCTGATATCAGGGAGAAAAACTTTTCCTCTGCTCTTTGAGGACCCCTGGATGGGCTGAAAAGTAAAGTGACAAAGACAGATTAACATGAGAAAGCATATGAATTTATTTAATATGTTTTACATGACACGGAAGGCTTCATAAGTAAGAGAAGAAGAAATTATTTACCTTGCAAATTTTTATATTACTTTTGACAAAGGGCAGGAAATGATGGGGAAATGTCATAGGACAAAAGGGCAGGGGCTGAGTAGTAAACTGAGGGAAACAGAAGCCTTCATCAGGTTCTTCTTTAAGCTCAATGGATAAGGAGGCTTTCCTCAGGGATTAGGCAGGGGACCGGTCACAGGAGGGGGTAGTGGAGAAGATGGAGTCCTGAGACTCTTTCCTGCACCTTCTCTTTGTCAAGCTCCTTCACCTTAAAATACAGGCGAAGGTGCCATATTTTGGGGTATCATGTTCTGAACCCCATCACCACAAATTTGGAGCAAATGATTCTTAGTTCTTTTGACAAGTAATCAGAATAAAACTAGTCCTTAATACTCCACTGAAAATTTTCATATGCTATCATACTGATGATTATCAGTTAATAAAGGTAGACCATGTGATTCAGAGTTCCTATTTGTGACAAGTAGCTTGCTAAAATAGCGTGCCATAATGGGGAAAGAGATAAAGAGAGCTTGAATATATTATTTCTAAGGAATTTCTAAAGATCAGTGATCCTTATATCAATTTTTCCACTTGTCAGAGGTAAAGATTACTGTTTGTAGCATTAATAGACGAGAGGGAGGACTTCTCTGGTAGTACAGTGGTTAAGAATCCACTTGCTAATGCTGGGGACACAGGTTCAATCCCTGCTCCGGGAAGATTCCACATGCAGCAAGGCAATTAAGCCGGTGAGCCCCAACTACTGAGTCAGCACTCTAGAGCCACATGCTGCAACTAGTGAAGCCCACGCGCCCTGGAGCCTGTGTTTCACAACAAAAGAAGCCACCGCAAGGGAAAGCCCACGCACTGCAACTAGAGAAAGCCCCTTGCATAGCAATGAAGACTCAGGAGAGTCAAAAGAAAAAAAATTAATCAATTAAATTTGTTTAAAAAAGTCAGGAGGGAGAGACACAGCTAAAGAAATCAGGCCCCTAGGAACAAAATGAATGGCATCGAATATGCATTAACAACATGGAGGGGCAGCCCTCATCCCAGGAAATCCTTGGAGACTTCCTGCAGTAGACGAGCACCTGCCCTAACTTTGTTCAGGAACACGCATGTCCTTGCTGTGTGGTATTAAATAAGGGTACATGACATACAAAAATGCATGCCAATGGCTTGAAAGTAAAAGAAGTCAATATTAGTTTGCCAAATAAATACAAGTGCAACCTCATCTTGCTTTTTGTCAAAAAATTATATATTCCTACACATAAATCACAAGCTCACTAAGCACAGCCTCCTAATTTGACACCAATCTTTCCTCTTGAGAGTCGCTACTCAGATTTTCATCTCTGAAAGAGAATGGTGACATTTCTGCTTTAAAAAGAACTCATTTTAATTTCTACCCACCGTGCATTTTAAATCGGGATACAGAGCTGAGGACTGCTTGCCTCTGCCCCTGTCGGGCCCAAGGAAGCCATTCCAGGGGATGGAAAGGGGAAGAAGGGAAACACTTGTCAAGAC
Organism: Dama dama; assembly: GCF_033118175.1. Taxonomy (NCBI): domain Eukaryota; kingdom Metazoa; phylum Chordata; class Mammalia; order Artiodactyla; family Cervidae; genus Dama; species Dama dama. The sequence continues at coordinate 42,526,670 of NC_083711.1, read as the reverse complement.
CATGGGAGCCCAAGGGTGCACAGGGGAGGCAGAGAGGCCTCGCTGACCAACACAAGTTTTTTGACAGACATTGTCTCCCCATTGTCATCTTCCCTTTGGCAACTTTTGGCTCTTATCATATTCAAGAATTAAATTCTCAACTTTGAAGTTAGGGGGCAGACAGTGGAGGGGAAAAAACGAAGACAATATTTCCTCCTCATACGCTTAGCTCTGGTTTGCCAAGCTGATTCCTGAATATGTAAATACTTTGCCCACTGAGATGCAAAAGACTGTGTTCTTGGTCTTGTTAAAGATAGGAATTAAGTTAGAACATCCTCAGGGTAGACTGGCAGAGAAGTCAGGAAGATATATTTTCACCAATGTAGTTGTTTAAGCTAATTTATTAGAAATAGCTAGGTACTTTGTGATTGCTGTTTTAGAAATACAGGTTTACTTAGGCGCTGGGGTGGTGAGCAAATAAAGGGTTTTAAGGAGAAAAAAAAAGTGTTCCACTGTTGTCAAGGCTTTTCTTCCAAGGTAACTCACCAGTGAGGCGGTCTGCCAGCATAATGCATGGTTCCCTAGCAAAGCATGGGCCTTTGCTTAGCAATATCGGGCTTTTGGTGAGACACGTGGGAGTCATTAGGCCTTTGAGGTATTTTAATCTCGCTGTGCTAGAAATATGTGACATTAGAATGCTATGGGTTGACAGCATATCATACTCAGCGAAGAAAGAAAAAATTCTTATAGCACAGGGCGGAAAATATGATTAGTACTTTGCACATTTCTTGAAATAAGGCATGTTTGTACAGTCTATCTGAAAAAGTGGTAAGTATTGCTAAGCCATTTTCAACAGAGACTTTCCAAGTAAAACTGGACTTTCTGGTATATCCTTTCGCCCTCTAGATTGCATTTCAGAAGAAACAAAAAAAGTCCAAAGGAGACAAAGAAACATGTAACAGGGTAGCAAAAGAAAATTATAACAATATTAGAGGCCAGGATCAGTGCATTCCACCACCAGCCCCATGACCTCCTTCCCAAGTCCCAAATCTTTATCTGGGGTTACTACTGGCGACCACGGAGTAAAATCTGCTAAGGATATTTCTGAGAGAATTCGAATTTATTCCTTTGATTGCAGGCTACCACTTGATTTACAAATATGCTGAGGGCTATTTCTATCGGAGTTGCGTCAGAAAAACAGGCCCACATTAGGTCAGGAGGTTGAGCCAAAGCTAAATACCTTTTCTCACCACTGTTCCTGGATGAGGTTTACTCAACACTGCATTCGTTCATTCCTTTACCTATTTACATTTTTGAACACATACTGTCACGGGCAAAGCCCACTGACAATTCCCGGGCAATAAACATAGAAGCTGCGTAATGAAATAAATCTAACCTTTTTCTCCTTGGTGTTTCCTCGTTTCACTTGCTCCTAGAGTGCGGCAGCTGAGGCCTCACACCGAGCCCTTCACACCCGCGTTCCTTGTTCGAAAGGACTATGTCAACCCCTCAGCTCTGGTATTCTGTCCAGAAAAGTCATGCAGGAGGCGCATCTGAAGATGGCGGCAGGTGGTGTAGAGAGACGCCGCAGCCGGCGCGCTGTCTGGGGCGTGAGCTGCGCAGCGGAGCTCACGCGAGAGCCCTGCCCCACCTGCTGGAGACCCCGGAGATCCCTACAGCAGCCCCGCCCAAGGCACGTGGGGAGAGCGTGCGTTGCGCGTGATGTAGAGCAGGTGTTCGCGAGTTTCCATTCCTTTCCTTCTGAACCCACTTGTCTCCTTCAATTATTGATGGGCTCAAGCAACATGGCGCAGAAGGACTGACTTCTAAGTGTTGGCAAACAAAACTCTGCTCCAGACATTGTTCCAGGGTGTCAGAGATAAAAGATAAGATAAAGTCCCTGCCTTGAAGGAGCTTACTCTCCGGTGGTGGTCCTTCCTCTTAAACCTCTTAAACATTTGGAATTCTGCAAGTTACAGACATTAAGCCTAAGAAAAATGAAACTACTCAAAATTTAAGAACAGCGTGACTAATCTTCTGTAATGGATACTGATGCAAAGGAAAGTTCATTGGGCTCACTGAAAGCGATAATATATCCAAGTGTTAAGATTTTCAATTTCTCATAAAATACTAATTGTGTGAGAGGCAAATTATTGTAAAGAAAAATGCTTTATAACAAAAGTACATGAACATGTATGTAAGAGATACTGGTTTTTTAATACTTGAGCTGATTGGTGGAGGAATACCTTTCTTCTGTATTAAGTGGGTTGCAGGACTCTGTGGGCTAAAGGACTAAAGGTGTCATTCAAACAGCACCCTTAGGTGCTGCACTAAACTGAGAGTCTCAGTACTCATGTTCTAGTCTTAACTCTGCAACCAACTATTATCAGAACCTTTATCTGAAGTGATGAGCCTTATTATCACTTTAAGAATATCGGCATCCTTACCTGCAAAGCAAGAGGGATAGAATATATGCTCAGATTTAGCTACGACATTCTCTGATTCTTTGAATTTTGTGTTCCTAGATCAGCTGGGAATGAGCACAATCAAGAGGTAGTAAAATCCAGGTATGGCCACTGCCCTTCCCACAAGGTTTCTGTTTCCTCCCTGCTGGCAACTCAGTTTACCCAGTCATCATCTTTGAACTCACCGAATTACCAAATCCAATGTTTGTTGTTCTGTTCTCCTTTTCTCTGATCTTTTTGTAGCCCGTGACTCTGGTGATTAATTGCACCTTCTTAAAATTAAGTCTTTCCTTGGCAACTCTTGAACTGTCCTGCTTCTCGTCCATCTCAAACTATTCCCACTGACTTCAGCCCTGACTGACCATCTCCACTGTGATTGCTCCACCAGGGCCTTTCATTACGTGTATTGTGTGCATATCCCAAGTATCAATAATCCACTGCTTTTTCCCATCCTCCCCAAAACCTTTCTAGGAGATTTCATCCTTCCCATGGCTTAAAATTTCACTTATATATATATATATATATATATATATATAACTCCCACTTGTTTGGCTGAAATCCCAATCAGGTATCTCCAATTGCCTGGAAAATAGTTTCACTTAGATGTGGAAAAAAAAACCAAAACAAAACAAATTAAGCCCAACATATTTAAAGCAATTCTTTTTCTCCCTCAAAGTAGCTTTCTCTATTTTTCTGTTTCCATCAACAAAAGTACACATTCACTCTTCTGTACCCAAAATCCTTGAGCTGGATATAATTTGAAATTAGATATTTTCAGTTATTAGAAGAGTAATGTGTTATATATGCTATATATTTTTTAAGGCTTCCAGGAGTATCTCAGTTGGTAGCTCTTTGATTGAACTAGATAACAATACGAAGGCTACTGTCATATTTACACATCTGCTGAGGAGGTGAGTCAGGGAAACAGGAAAAGCTGGGTTATAAGGTTGAACCAAGTGTCTGTTCTCACTATAAATATATGAATATTTAGGGAGCAAAAATATGGTTATTTACATGGTAAATAAAGATACAAATAACTTCTCAGTTCAGGTAAAGTTTTGCTCCTGAAAGACTTCAGGCCAGGTTACTGAACAAATTATAAAAAATATTTTTTTCAGAGCATTTTGAATTGGGGGGTCATGAATTAAAGACTATTAATCATGAAAATAACAGTATTTAAATACCAACTATTTATTGAAAATCAACCATCATTCAAGCATTGTGTTAGGCACTAACAATAGAAATAAGAGTATTTGAAGTATATATTTTTATTTGCCTCATTTTATATATAGGAGCTTCCCTGATAGCTCAGTTGGTAAAGAATCCACCTCTAATGCAGGAGACCCTGGTTCAATTCCTGGGTTGGGAAGATCTGCTGGAGAAGGGATAGCCCACTCCAGTATTCTTGGGCTTTTCTTGTGGCTCAGCTGGTAAAGAATCCGCCTGCAATGCGGGAGACCTGGGTTCAATACCTGGGTTGCAAAGATCCTCTGGAGAAGGGAACAGTTACCTACTCCAGTATTCTGGCCTGGAGAATTCCATGGACTGTGTCACAAAGAGTTGTGACTGAGTCACAAAGAGTTGGACACGACTGGGCAACTTTCATATGTCGGAAGACTAAAATGTTATCATCATTTTAAAAAATACCAATCATTTTTAATTCCCCTATCTTTCTTCCCCCCATAACTAATTAGTCTTGAAATTCTATTAATTCGTCCTTCCCATCCATCCCTCCCTTTGAAGTCCCACTTTTATGATATAATCTAACCCTGATCCTGTGACTACATAAGCTTGTCTCAGATCTTTATTGTTCAGTATTTTATGAACTGCTGCTGCTACTAAGTTGTGTCAGTCGTGTCTGACTCTGTGCGACCCCAGAGACGGCAGCTCATCAGGCTCCCCCATCCCTGGGATTCTCCAGGCAAGAACACTGGAGTGGGTTGCCATTGCCTTCTCCAATGCATGAAAGTGAAAAGGGAAAGTGAAGTAGCTCAGTCATGTCCGACTCTTACCGACCCCATGGACTGCAGCCCACCAGGCTCCTCTGTCCATGGGATTTTCCAGGCAAGAGTACTGGAGTGGGGTGCCACTGCCTTCTCTGTTTTATGGACTAGACCAATATTATTTTTCCACCAGTTTAACCTTCCTCCAACTATTACTCTCCTTAGTATATTTTTATGCATTCATTCTTTTTACAGATACTTATTCAATATTTACTCTGTCCAGCATTCCTCTGAGTATGATCATGCTCAGAGTTGGATGATGCTCACAGCAACAGAGGCACACAGTGAGGGTACGTCAGCCACGAATCTCTCATCTGATACTCACTGCCATGCACACATTCACTGAATATGGAATGAATTGACTCTCTTCTTTAGTCACCAGGTTCCCAAAACTTAAATGCTTGTTCAGAGGGGATCTGAAATTACCTCTTGTTAGGCAGAATTCTAAGATGGCCCCTAAGAATCCTACCCTCTGTAACTCAAACCCTTGTACAATTCCCTAGCTCTATGAATTATAGAGCCAGGCCTATGAATATAGTGGAATATCACCCCCATGTTTGGATTAGTATTGATTATTATTTATCAGTTAACTTTGAGTTCATCAAACGGGAGGTTACCCTAGGTGGGCCTGACCTGATAAAGTGAACAGTTATAAGACAGTGGTGCTCAACTGTTTTGGCACCAAGGACCAGGTTTACTGAAGACAGTTTTTCCACTGGGGGAGGGGTGGGGGAATGGTTTGGGTTTCCCCCATCGCACACCTCCTGCTGTGTGGCCCGGTTCCTAACAGGCCATGGGCCAGTTTGGGGGGACCCCTGGTTAAAGGGAGGAGGGCTTTTCCTGAAGGAAGAGATCAAAAGATTCACAAAGCGAGAGGGCCTATACAGGGAGCCATGGGGCAGGACCCGCCAGTGCCTTCTAGTTGTTGAGAGCTAGTGTGAAAAGGAGCTGAGCAAGCTTGGAAACACATCTGCCCCTCGTCAGAGCTCTAGAGGAGGGCACACCTGGCTTACATCTTGATTTTTAACCTCTCGATGCAACTATAATCAGAGGGCCCCATTAAGATGATTCATGATAGCTGTGAGAGAAGTTTGTACTCTTTTTAAGCTGTTAAATTTGTGGTGAATCATGGAAAGAGAACTGCCATACGATCCAGCAATCCCACCGCCGGGCATACATACCAAAGAAACCAGAATTGGAAAAGACACATGTACCCCATGTTCATTGCAGCACTGTTTATAATTGCCAGGACATGGAAGCAACCTAGATGCCCATCGGCAGACGACTGGATAAGAAAGCTGTGGTACATACACACAATGGAATATTACTCAGCTATTAAAAACAACACATTTGAATCAGTTCTAATGAGGTGATTGAAACTGGAGCCTATTATACAGAGTGAAGTAAGTCAGAAAGAAAAACACCAACACATATTAACACATATATATGGAATTTAGAAAGATGGTAACGATGACCCTATATGCAAGACAGCAAAAGAGACACAGATATAAAGAACAGACTTTTGGCCTCTGTGGGAGAAGGTGAGGGTGGGATGACTTGCGAGAATAGCATTAAAACATGTATATTACCATATGTGAAAGAGATGACCCGTCCAAGTTTGATGCATGAAACAGGGCACTCAAAGCCGGTGCTCCGGGACCGGCTTGGAGGGATGGGATGGGGAGGGAGATGGGAGGGGGGTTCAGGATGGGGACTCATGTGCAGCCATGGCTGCTTCATGTCAGCGCATGGCAAAAACCACTACAATACTGTAAAGCAACTAGCCTCCAATTAAATTAATTTAAAAAATTTGTGGTGAATTGTGATACAGCAGAAGAAAACCTAATATATCTGCTTTCCATATATCAGACACTGTGCAAAGTACTTTAAATTCACAACCTATCAATTATCCTGTTCTAGAGCTGAGGGATCTGAAGTTCAAAGAGGTTACATAACTTGCCCAAGTTTTGTACGAAGTAACTGAGACAGGATTTGACATCCAGATTTACTAACAATGCCCATGTTCTGAACCACCACTGACAGGAAAGATGGGCATTCTGCTTTGGCCTCTGACTGCCTCATCTAATGTTCTGAAAATCAAACTCCGTGTTTTCATCAAACTCTGTGGATTTTTACTCCTTTCTACTGAGAACTTTCTTACTTCATTAATACTGAAAAGTCCTGTTTAATGCATTTCATTAAACATTTATGAAACACCTATGCTAGGAAGGCACTGAATGAAGAGATGGGAGAATTCAAAGATTGATAAGACAGCCCTTGACCCTCAAGTTTCTTGCACACTAGTGGGAAAACAAACTCATACATATCACAAAGGAGTAATCTTACGGAATAAGATGCAGAAACACATTTACATACTCACTTCGGATGACATTAAATTTATGGGAGTTTTCTGGTCCCTGAGATTGAGAAATAAAGGAATCCTTAACTAATTTTACATTTGCTCCTAAAATTTTACTTATTGTCCTCTTAATATAGGCTAAGCATTGCTCTAAGTACTTAAAAGTATCATTTTATTTACCTTCCACAAAAATCTATAACTGTGGATATTATTATGGTTATGATTATCATTTTACTGATAACATGAGGAAACTATGATACAAAGAGGTTAATAATTTGCCTAACATCACAAACTCCGCAGTTTGACTCTCATACATATACACTTAACCAGTACATCTTCTATAATATAACCATTTTATTAAACAAAAAAAACAGGATAAAGAGTGAATAAAAGCCATGTGGAGAATGGGATATGTGAAGGGAGATAAACAGATATTTGCTGCAGTTGAACATGGAATTTAAATATGTTTCTCTATACCAAGGCAAAATGGGAAATAACTTGGTTTACATAACTTCCTAATCTGAAAATATTCACTAAAAACTAAGAGAAATTCATAATTAAGGCCTTACATGGGAATGACTTTGAATGATACAGTATACAATGTCTTCTATGAGATTTATTTAAATGTCCCAAAACTGACTGTTATTTGAGTCAAGAACAAGACAGTAAGTTCTGGGAAAGCATATGAAAATGAATTAACATAATATGATATGTACCTTTTTACTTGATGAAGAAGAGAATGGCTGGTTAGCGTTGTTGTCAAACTGTAGGTCACAAACCATTAGTGGGTAATGAAAGCAACTAAGTCAGAATCAGTTTGTTTTTCTTTCTTTTTTTTTAAATTGTGTATGTCAAGGGGGCACATCTCAAGTTTAGAGATAAATATTTTGTAATCAAAGTTTCTGTGTCTATGGGTTTACATGTGTGTGTCATCTTATATATGGGATTCATGTTTCTTTACAAAATTTGAAAGTCACTGCCTTAGCTTAGCTTTATCCTATTAGTTATCTCAGTTGGGATCTTGTCAAAGCTTCATAAAAAACTGTATCATATTGAGTCACTAGAGAGTGTTTGGAGTGTAGCTTGAGGTGTTGATTAAAAGGATATCCTCGAGCTTTAGATTTCAGGCAAAAAAGTGGACGTGAAGTCATTTTGTTAGCAAAGAGGTTTTTATTTGCGCTTAGATGGAGGAGAATCTCATTTCTGCAGACAGTGGGGACTGCAGGAATGGGTAGTGAAGGGACAGAAGTATTTCACATGAAGCTGGAGATCTATTTGCTCTATTCAAATACTTGAGTGCCTGCCCTGACCCTGCCCCATCCACAGGATGACCATGTGACTGGTGTGTCTGTGACAGTCCTAGTTATATCAGTTGTCCTTGTGTAATTATTAATAGCTTACCTTTCCACTCTCAACCATGGCCTGGTTGGATGATACATTACATGACCATCCTTTCAGCAAGCAAGTCCCTGATCTGCAAAGAAATATTTGTAGGGAAGGGCTATAGACCAAAGACATGTTATCCTTTTATTTAAATTATGATTTCCACATGCTTCTCTCTCTCCTGGCAAACTCTCTGAGCCACATTTGTCAGAGGACGCTCCACATTTTCCTACTCAAGAATATCAGTAAAGACTAGAGAAGTGTTACATCAAACCTCATGATTCATAGTTAACTGAGCACCTATGAGAATTTGGTTAATTTTATATTTCATTTGAGACTATTCTAAACTTCAATAAAAAACATACGTAGGCATACCGTGCATCATCTTGATAGTCACAATAAGGTGCATGTGTGTGTGTGTGTGCATGCTCAGTCATGTCCAACTCTTTGCGATCCCATGGACTGCAACCCACCAGGCTCCCCTGTCCACGGTATTTTCCAGGGATGAATACCAGAGTGGGTTGCCATTTCCTTCTCCAGGGGAATCTTCCCGACCCAGGGATCAATCTTGCATCTCTTGCATTTCCTACATTGGCAGGTAGATTCTTGATCACTCCGGTGCTTATGGTGTTTCTGTTATCATTAAGTGAAAACCAAGTAGTAATATTTTAAATATTTGTGGAAAAATAACCTAACAAACCTCAAAGTGTTCTTAATAAACAAATCTGGATTCATGGACAGTTGGAGATAAAATGGCATCCTAACACACCACAAAAATAAAGATTTTCCTGAAGTCCAAATAGAGAAAACTGGTGGAAGAATGGAAAAATGATGGGATGCATGATAGCCAAGACACTGAACTCCAGATCGCTATACCTTAATAATAGATATCATACCCAGATTTTAAGTGGCAATGTAGTTTTTCAACAGAACAGCATCATCTGAAATTTTAAATGAATGCTACTTATTTTCAACTTTTAAAATTTTTATAGGGTGTTGTAGATTTTAAAATTGTATAAAACTGTAAGTATACAGAATATCACACACAGGTCTGTTTGTCTGTAGCTAAATAAATAATAAAAGCACTGGGGCCACAGAGAATTTTTTCTCTTTAAAGGGGTACTTATATTATCAAAGTTTGAGACCAATAAGAGTGAAAAATATCATGCTTGGAAATAGACTGGATTTCTGCAAAAAAGCAAGAGAAACAACCAGACTCTCTGGTACATCGATATGTGAGCAAAACAGAATATAACTCCAAAGAGTGTGAGCTGACATGGGCAGCTATACTTGTCAACTGGACTCTCCTGCCTGCTTCTGCCTGGGATGGTTCCATTGCCTACTCAGATCTTCCTCTTCTGTTTATCAACTTCTCTTAGATTTATGTTAGTTCTCTACTACTGGCTGTCTCTTTCTGCCCATGACTTTTGTACCCAATATTAAGTCTTAAACTTCGATCTCAACTATAGGTCAGAGAAATTTTTTGAAAAAGAAGAGATTGGATTAAATAAAAGAATACTTATATAAATACTTAGAACAATGTCTGAGATATAGTAATAACTCAAAACATTTTCACTTCCCATAGAGATAATCTATTTTACTTGAAAACTTAGGTAACCAAGGTTTAGAAAGTTTAAGACCTATTTACTGTCACAGATCAATTTAAAGGCAAAAGTACTTCCAAATAACATTAATTTTCACATTTCAAAAAGAAAAAAGAAAAAAACCCTGGAGTAACTGGTAAGTTTATAGAGAATAAGATTTTTCTATCATTCTGCAAGTGCTACTTTAATAATCTGTTTTTTTTTTTACCGTCCTTGATGTGCTGAAGTACAATTTCCTTCTATTTTAAGACATTCTCATCTACTGTTTTGCCCTTGGATATTCCTTGTAGGTTTGAAGTATCCTCCCGAAGACAATTATGGATTTATCCATTGGCATTCCAACCTTATTACTGAGCCTATTTCATTTTGAGATTTTCCCATACCGTATGCATGCCTAAGCATGCCCATAATATAGTGGATTCTCTATTTAATTTACATCTCTCAGTCGAATGCACAAGCTTTTGAAAATGGTTTGACTATTCTTTCCATTTGCTGTTAAAAAAAAAAAAACTAAGTATTGCAGCCCAAAATATATTTATACAGCTTTCAAATAGGAGTATAAGAGCAGAAGGAAAAAAAATAAAACTATTTTAAAATGTCTAGATCACTTTAAAAAATTACATCATATCTTCTAGAAGAACTCTAGCTAATTATAGAGTAGGAAATACAAGTTATTTAAAGGGTATCCTTTACGTATCCAATCAATAAGCTGGAACACTTTATACACTGTGATAAGTCCTACAGACTTCCTCAGTAGGATTATTCGTATTTTTATGAGGTTAAAGAGGATACAATTGTGTGTATGTATATCTGTGTGTGAGAGATCTCAAAGCAAGAGAACCTAGTATTAAATGCTAAAAGGACTCTGAAGCTACAAGGACATCCTGAAGGCAATGGGGAGTCACTGGAAAATTTTAAGCAAGGGTTTTATTGTAGGGTTTTTGTTGCTCCAGCTGCAATAGAGAGCATGGATGGTGTGGTGTGAGGCAGCAGGTGGAAAGGTGAACTGTGAAGAAAATTCAGTAGTTCAGGTGACCTTAACTGAGGCAATGCCAAAGATACCAAGAGAGAACAATAAAAAAAGGTAAGATTTGGTCATTATCCAGAGGAGAGAGTGAGGAATAGGAAAGAGAAAAGATTAACTTCCAGGTTTCTAACTTGTGAGGACAGAAGGATGGTGGAGCTTCTAAACAGAATGAGAAGGAGCATGCACTAGGAAAGATTCAGGATATTCACTCTGATGGCCATAATTTTTCTCAGGGAACTAAGAGGTGGGAGCACCTTCCGAGAGAAAAGAGCAGAGTGTTTATACAGATGAGTTGTGGAGAACAGTGGAAGGTGGGGAAAGTCATTAATGAGAATGGAAAAGGAAGGTGGCCAAAGAACAGTCAAAGTTATTAAGCAAGTGAGGCAAGTGAGCATGTGAGGCAAGTGAGCATGCATTTGTAGTGAAATCAATCTGCACAGGTGTGTGAAGTTACAAAAAACATCAATCTGCACTACTATATGATTTTCTTTTTTTCCCAAATAATGATCAACCATCCCCATATATCAGTATAAGCATGGGCCACTGGACTTATCTAGAGTTGCAAGTTTAAATACCAGACATAACAGAATGCAAAAGCATGAAGGAGGTGAAAGCACTGTGAGAAAAATTTTAAGTTATCAACCATAGGGTTGAGGATGGGTAAGGAAAGGAGACCAGGAGAGAAAAGACAGTAAGGATTTAAGAACAGGGGTGTCAAGAAAATTGGATGGCAGTTTTATTGAGAATGACAGAATAAGAAAGCTGGAAGAACAGAAGGTAATGAGATTAAATTTTCCTAAATGGAAAAATTCTAGATTTGTTTTGTCCAATATGGTAGCCACTTGCCATATGTGGCTATTTACATTTAAATTCAATAGAATTAAAAATCGTGTTCCTCAGTCACACTAGCCACATTTCAAGTGTTCAATAACCATGCAGGGCTACCATAATGTCTGTTTTGGCCAGGGTGGATAAAACATCTCCATCATACAGAAAAGGCCACTGGAGATTGTGGCTCTAGATAATGCCAAACTCTAGGAAATTTCCAGGAGTGAAAGTTGAAGACAATTGGAGACAATAGCCATTGGGCAAGAGGCAGTAAAGGAATCAGGAAGGTGGAATATTTGATTGGTTTCCCACAGTGATGCTAATTCAGCCTGTGGTAGGAGTTCCAATGAGGAAGATATGAGCCAGATGCTGAAGTCCTCATCAAATGTTGGGAGTGTGACCAGATAGATGAATGTGTAAACTTTGCTGAGAGGTGTAATGTTTTTCTTAATAGTGTATCCGAAACCCTTCAGGACTAAAATAGTGTCCTTTGCTTCTGAAACATGCTAGATGGACTGAATCTAGACCCAACCCAAGTGATGTTCCAAACCCCACTTAAACCTCTCCTGAACCATTCTCCTGGTTCAAAAATCACCTCTGTTGAAACTGCATCAACAGTAGCTTTAGCCAACCGAATACTGTGGGGTGAAAAAAGAACCTGTTGAGTTAACTATGTTGTCAGGTTAACTAAGCAGCTGAAAATAATGCATCTATGGCATAGCTTCACATGCAAGATTTAACAGAAACTATTTGTGCCAGGATATACGACAAAAAGTCATCACTTGGAAGAAGATAGGTAGTTTGGGTGTGTCAGTTGTGATTACTGGCCTTCCCAGGTGGCACTAGTGGTAAAGAATCTGCCTCCCAATGCAGAAGATGCAAGAGACACGGGTTATATCCCTGGGTGGGGAAGATCCTCTGGAGAAGAGCATGGCAACCCACTCCAGTATTCTTGCCTGAAGAATCCCAGGGACAGAGGAGCCTGGTGGGCTACAGTCCACAGGGTCGCAAAGAGTTGGACACAACTGAAGCAACTTAGCATGCACACACATTGTGTTTGTTAAACACATTTGTTATAATCTAGGATTTACACTTAAGACTTTTTATGATCAAGAGGGGTGGCTATCAATGAAACTAGTTATGCTGGCTCTTCATGGCTAAAAATATCACACAAAACAATTTCCAGCGGCATATGGGCTAGGTGCCACCAGCCTTCCCTTTTCTTAAGCACTGACAGCTATGAGCTACAAGCCCAGCAATCCTGCCCTACTAACATCAACTAACGAGTCAGCACAAGTACTCCGGTCCTCTCATGCCTCAGCCCCTCACCCCAGAAATTACTGTAGTACCAGAATGAGGGTAAAGTTTACCATTTTGCAAAGGTTAGTAACACTCGGAATGAGTAAATGAACAATCACATCACTTAGCAACTATAAACTAAAATAAGCCCAATCCCTCTTTTCTCCTATCACTATTGCTAATCCCTCTTAATTTGCCCATTCTTGTTAATACCTGCAAGTTTACTTTCACTTGTTTTTAAGAACTAGGATGTTTTTAAGAAGCTGGATGTTTCTTATTTTTCAATAGGCTATACAGTTTTAGTCTGTTGATTCTGCTAGGTTATATAGTTATTCGTGTGCAGTGGGCTCTTACACAGCAATATGCAGCAGAAAATTCCTTTTGACAAGCCATAGCAAGCTTAATTGAGTCATGACGTATGCCATCAAACAGCTTCCAGTGAGGCAAATGGTCTTTTTCCTAAGGTAGCATACACTTTCACCCAGTTTCAACATGGCTATATGATCTCACACGACCAAGGAAATTACTTTCTTCATTTGTGAAACGTTACAGAAAGGTATGGAGTTAATATTTGATTGAGCTAATTAAATTTTAAAGAAGAATATACTCCACGAGGCTTTTTTCCCCCTTAGATTTAGTAAAAAACTCTTTTAACAAAATCTTACCACTGAATTAACAGGTCAATTTTTTAAGTTTGTTTTTCCACTCTATAGTTTAATCATTCCCTAGTGAGAATCCCAAATCAATTCTTTTAAAATTTCCATTCTATTTTAAATGTCACATAAGTAATATTAATAGAAATAACTCTTGTCAATATAGCATCTATGATTCTTTCCCACTGACTTTGCAGCCTGAAGGCATTCCAAATTCTGATATCACTTTTAATGTTTTCAGGACAGATGCTGTTAGGGCTTTCAGCACAAGTAGTAGATAATCAGCAGACATTAGTTAACTTGTGAACCTTCATCTGAATATCCCTCAGATCCTCAGGGGATCTGGGTGATATTAGAGCTTCAATGTCAGCCTGAAAAGTAACATCAGTAATGGGCATCGTCCTTACTTCCCTCCCCAGTGCAGCAATAAGGCACGGAAAAGAAGACAGTAAACCATTGATTTGAACCATATAAATGAGATGAACATAAATTGTGCTATCTGTTATATTCGTCCCCGATGCAAAATTTACCTAACATATAACACAAGTACTCCCATTCAACTGCATCAAAGGACTTCTTGGCATCTAATAAAATTGTTGCTACTGGTTCCAATTTTCTCTTTGTATTTCAGATGAGTTGCATTAGCCTATGCAGATTATCTGATGCTTATCTCCAGACATAAAGTCTTTCTTGGATAAGAGCTTATTAGATTTGTGATTACTTCATGTAGCAAGTGTTGTGGTATCTATTATTTTATATGCCTACTGACATTGTATAAAAGGATATTTTTTCATAATACTGTTAAGGGAGTAACATGCAATCTTCAGTATAAGGCTATATGGATATGTAATAGTATAAAGAACCGTAGGCTGCCTTGATTCCAAGCCACAGATAATATCTGATGCTTTAAAAATTCAGTACAAACCATTTAAATGCATTACACTTATTCATAGTCTATTTCTGAAACTATGGGCTGTTCAGCGTGCTGATGGCAGAGAAGTTAATGTGTTGGTAAGCAACCTAAATTTTTATAAAGCTATTCTGAAAGTAACTCAATGCCACAGAAAGTAATATCAATTACTCCTTGCTTTTCAATTGACACTGCAAGGCTGCTCCAAATTCCTACTCTTCAATTCCAGCACCTGCAAAGAAAAGGAAGGCACAGAATACTTCTATGGGAGATTTCTGGGTATTGCAATCACAAGAGGTACTTCTGAAATTTCAAACATGGCCTGAAACACTTCAAAGTTGGGGTTCTCCTATATGCAAGACAGAAAAAGAGACACAGATGTGTAGAACAGACTTTTGGACTCTATGGGAGAAGGCGAGGGTGGGATGATCTGAGAGAATAGCATTGAAACATGCAGATTATCAAGTGTGAAAGAGATCACCAGTCCAGGTTAGATGCATGAGACAAGTGCTCAGGGCTGGTGCACTGGGATGATGACCCAGAGGGACGGGATGGGGAGGGAGGTGGGAGCGGGGATCGGGATGGGGAACACATGTAAATCCATGGCTGATTCATGTCAATGTATGGCAAAAACCACTACAATAATGTAAAGTAATTAGCCTCCAACTAATAAAAATAAATGGGAGAAAAAAAAAAAAAAACCAAAGTTGGGGTTCTTCCCCCAAGTATTACTCAACCCTTTCATGCCCTGAAAATAGGGAATTGCATGTAAGGGGGAAGCTGAGCAATTAAGAATAAGGATAAAGCCAGCTGATAATCTTTAGGGTTCCTATAAACTATATCCCATGAAACAGAGCAGAATAGTGAGAAGAAGCTGGACTTTGAAGCTAATTTTAATCTTGGTTCCATTCTTTATTTACCAGCCTAGACTTGGCCAGCTAGGAACAGCACTAAACTTGGGTTTTCTCGTTCAGAAAAGGTAGTCACGATACTCACTCTTGGAGTTATCTTAAAGTTCAAAAAAGTAACATATAAAGAAAAATATTTAATGCTCAATGAATTGTCAGATGTTTCACTATAATTATTGCTAACAATAGTGAGCTATAGGTATATCTAAATTTGCATTTTTCAGGAATCACAGAAAGGCCTAATCCAATGGCATACCAAGTATTCAGATTAGGCATTGTGTTGGGAAAACAATGACATTCAACAAAGTGCACTGTGACAATTTACTTTGCGATTAATCTACACAAAATGGACTTCTTAAACATCACAGGAAGTGAAGACAGGATTCCAAATTGAAAAAACAAACCAATAAGGACAATAAGGACAAACTAAACACACATACACACACACACACACACACGCAAAAAAATCTTTTCCATTATTACTACTCTTCTGTATTTACCTGGTATATCTGATTGAGTCCAAAAGATCCAGCTTTTCTTCAAATATATTGGTTAGATAAAGAGGAAACAAAATGTTTAATGCAATGAAGGTACAAAAATAATTCTTTCTAGGACACCCCAGTTATAGCAACCCAGTTACATAGGTTTGCAAATCAAACAACAACAAAACAGTAAATGAGTAAACAGTCTCCAGTGTAAATGCACAGACTGTAATAATTCAAAAAGCTTCAGATTTAACAGAATTTTGTATTTCTACAGTTTTTTTTTAAGCTGTTTTTAAATAGATGGACTCTTTCAAAATACGCTCCCTAATTTTTGTTAATAGTGGGAAAAATATGTTTGGACTCTGAGTGAAGCAATTTCTACAGAAAACAGATGATCCAAACCTGAGGTTAAACTCTAAGTACATATACAGAAAAGTGCACAATATTCCCAGGATATGTGTAAACAAGGAGAACCACTTCGTAAACGGTACTGGGTTTTGGTAACAGTATAACCCACTTTCAGTAGGCATTTCCCTCTTGTGCATTAATATGTGACATAGTACTCTCAGATAACATTTCATAACGGAGCGAAATAAAAAGCCCCTCCAGATTGCAACTGTAAGATAATCAGATTCTGTAGTGCTCATTATGACTGCAATTATGTAGCAAAACTCTCCAAATATAGTTCAGTTATTGCGGTTATTAATCATTCTGGTTTTGTTTCAAGTACTTGCTTTATAGCCTGCTGGATAGACTCCATTATTCTACAAGCTGAATGTCGAAAGTCAAACATGTGCATGTGAATCTGCTGTTCTAACGGCCTTTCAACATAATTTACCCTTTCAATTTGTATTTGTGAATACAAAAAAAAAAAAAAAAACAGGGGAGGAATAAAGCTGGTGTCAATAGAGTCACTGACCTTTGCAGTAAACAGAAGATAGTTCTTAACAAAAAACAACTTGGCAAATAAGAAACTTATTTTGCTAGAACTAGAAATACTGCTGCCTAAGAAGTTAGTCTCAGAATACCAATCAGTTCTTACAGAAAAGGGGAAAAAAACCTCAGAGAATCTGTATATTTGATAAGGAGAAAAATGATAAGAGGGCCAGGAAATGTGCATTTTTAAAGGTTCAAAGCGCCAACATTATGGATAGAATGTATCTCTAAACATTTTATGCCTAAACCATATATTACTATTAATTTAACTACAAAAGGCCAAGTAAAAGACAGT
Source organism: Dama dama (assembly GCF_033118175.1). Classification (NCBI taxonomy): domain Eukaryota; kingdom Metazoa; phylum Chordata; class Mammalia; order Artiodactyla; family Cervidae; genus Dama; species Dama dama. The sequence goes on along the minus strand of NC_083711.1, from coordinate 42,509,536 downwards.
AGAGATTTATTATATAGCACAAACACCATCTGCAGCATCTTAAATCATTACTATAGAAACACTTCTAGGAAAAAAATACACCTGAAAAGTTCTGAAATGCCACATTAACTAAATAGGATTCCAATCAGATCCAGCGAATTCATTATTATTTAAATATTAACATGCAGAGAGACTAGAAAAAGAAATATAATAATACATGCATGTGTTATCAATATAACGGTTCCCAAAAGGCATATCTCCAATTTCAAGTCGTCCATGATTTTTTCAGTTTCGCAACATACATTGGGCCCCAGGCTTTACCCTTATCTGGAATCACCAAGAGCCCACATTCCTGGCCAGTGGGAGCAAATGTGAAGTCTTGGGAGCAAGTCCTTGCCATTTCCTTAATGTCCACAGGCATGATGTCACTGTAGGAGTTTAAAACTTCACTGATCACATCTTGATTTTCTGCCTTGGAAAGTGTGCACGTAGAGTATACAAGCAGCCCCCCAGGACGTAGGGCCTTAATTGCAGACCTGTGTGTAATCAGGAAAATGCAGACTGATTAGGTATATTAACATAGAACCACAGAGGCTGAGGGCAAGAAAGCTTACGTACTTGAAATTAATCGCACTCTGACTCTGACTGTAATAACTTTGAGTGTATAGCCTTACAACTATTCTTTTCTAACATATCCCTGAGTGACTAGAAAAATGATAATCAGACCAATCCACATGGGGAAGACAGAGAGAGTGTTTAGAGTACTTTCTTGTTTTGTACTTCTAAGGACAGGAGGATGGAGGTGGAGTATGGAGTAACTAGTTTTCTTGGAATACACTGACTGGTACTAATGGAGAATTATCAATAACTTCAAATATGCAGCTGACACCACCCTTATGGCAGAAAGTGAAGAAGAACTAAAGAGCCTCTTGATGAAAGTGAAAGAGGAGACTGAAAAAGTTGGTTTAAAGCTCAACATTCAAAAAAATAAATAAATAAAATAAAGCTCAACATTCAGAAAACTAAGACCATGGCATCTGGTCCCATCACTTCATGGGAAATAGATGGGGAAACAGTGAAAACAGTGTATGACTTTATTTTTGGGGGCTCCAAAATCACTGCAGATTGGTGACTGCAGCCATGACATTAAAAGACGCTTACTCCTTGGAAGGAAAGTTATGACCAACCTAGACAGCATATTAAAAAGCAGAGATATTAATTTGCCAACAAAGGTCCATCTAGTCAAAGCTATGGCTTTTCCAGTAGTCATGTATGGATGTGAGAGCTGGACTATAAAGAAAGCTGAGTGCAGAAGAATTGATGCTTTTGAACTGTGGTGTTGGAGAAGACTCTTGAGAGTCCCTTGGATTGCAAGGAGATCCAACCAGTCCATCCTAAAGGAGATCAGTCCTGAATATTCAATGGAAGGACTGATGTTGAAGCTGAAGCTCCAATACTTTGGCCACCTGATGTAAAGAAGTGACACACCAGAAAAGACCCTGATGCTGGGAAAGAATGAGGCAGGAAGAGAAGGGGATGACAGAGGATGAGATGGTTGGATGGCATCACCGACTCAATGGACATCAGTTTGAGGAGGTTCCAGGAGTTGGTGATGGACAGGGAGGCCTGGTGTGCTGCGGTCCATGGGGTCGCAAAGAGTTGGACACAACTGAGTGACTGAACTGAGCTGAACTGAACTGAACTAATGCGTAGGTGGAATGGAGCACCTGAATGTCAGGAAAGTGGTTAGGGCTCAGTAATAGATGAAGTTATGGGAACAAACAGGATTTCCCAGAAAAAGGACAAGAGAAAAAAGTGGACTAAAGACAGACATCAAGAGAATACCTATATGCAAAGAAATCAGAGCTTAGAAAAAAATTTAGAAGGCTTCTCCAACTGAACATGTAGCTTCAGGGAAAAGATGGGAAGGAAGGTTTTTTCCCCACACCAAGGGGAAGATTTGAACATATCTACAGATGCATATCCAGGAGAATAGTCCCAGGACTTCAGGCTGCAAATGGAGGAGATAGCTTCAGAAAAGATGGATTCCAGCTCTTCATCTGAAACAACAAGGCAGAATGAACTGGGAACTGGGACGTCCTAAGATAAATGGAAGTTCATGATAGACCATTTTGATAAGAGTGGAGTAGGAAGCAAGGTCACCTACTGAGAGAGAAAACTAGAAAAGTTATAGCCCTGCTGCTGTGGTTATAACCCCAGAGAAGTTACTAATCAAGAACTTCTGTCTACTGGATTCAAGAGCACAGACAGACCCATCTCATACCTATATTTAAACAACTAGAGCACATCCCAATAATTGAGGCTTCTAATGATGACCCACATTATGCTTGCAATGCAGGAGACCTGGGTTCAATCCCTGGGCTGGGAAGACACCCTGGAGAAGGGAATGGCTACCCAGTCTGGTATTCTGGCCTGGAGAATTCCATGGACTGTATAGTCATGGGGTCGCAAAGAGTCTGACACAACTGAGCAACTTTCACTTTCACAGTGCTTTGTCGCTCAGTCGTGTCTGACACTTTGCAACCCCTGGACTGCAGCCCTCCAGGTTCCTCTGTCCATGGGGATTCTCCAGGCAAGGGTGCTGGAGTGGATTGCCAGGTCCTCCTCCAGGGGATCTTCCCAATCCAGGGATCGAACCTAGGTCTCCCGCCCTGCAGGTGAATTCTTTACCATCTGAGCCACCAGGGAAGCCCTCATTCTCACAGAGCACATCCCAATAATTGGGGTTTCTAATGAAGATCCACATTATGAAAGTAAGTTCAAATTCTGTTTTCTATATTTAATTATTAAAGGGTTGAAAAATTCTAACTCAAGACAAGCAAACTGATGACAAGATTTTTTCCCCTTTCTCTCCTTTAGGCATCCTTAAATATAATGTGTTGAAAAATGTACTAACTCAAAACAATAAAGTAAAAAAGACTGATAAACTCATTAACTAACAGTGAATTTCAACACTTTTCTGAAATAGGATATGTAGATAGAGGAGCAGTAGTGAATGAAGAGAGTAGAAAGAGAACCACAGCCACAGAGGGCATAACGTGACCTGTCGAACTACAAAGAAAAAGCACACAAAATGTTACGGGAGTAAGAAGTGAAAACAAAGACATTAATTCAAAGCATATATAATGAACTACAGATTCCAGACTCCTATTTATGGCAAGTTGGACAGCCAGGTAAAAAGTTGGAAGGTTTTTTTTTAATTGAAGTATAGTTGATTTACAACGGGTGTGTTCATTTCTGCTGTATAGCAAAGTGATTCAGTTACACATTCCTTTCCATTATGGTTTATCATAGGATATTGAATATAGTTCCCTGTGCTATACAGTAAGACCTTGTTGTTTATCCATTCTATGTATAATAGGTTGCACCCACTAACCCCAAACTCCCAATCTACCCCTCCCCCACCTTCCCACCCCCTTGGCAATCACAAATTTTTTCTCTATGTCTGTGAGTCTGTTTCTGTTTTACAGATAATTTGATTTGTGTCATATTTTAGATTCCATATATGTGATATCATGGTATTTGTCTTTCTCTTTCTGACTTACTTCACTTAGTATGATAATCGCTAGCTTCATCCATGTTGCCACAAAAGGCATCATTCCATTCCTTTTCATGGCTGAGTAGCATTCTATTATATATATATATACCACATCTTCTTTATCCATTCAATTGTCAATGGACATTTATGTTGTTTCCATGTCTTGGCTATTGTGAATAGCACTGCTATGAACATGGGAGTGCATGTATCGCTTACAATTACAGTTTTCTCAGGATATATGCCCAGGAGTGGGACTGCTGAATCATATGGCAACTCTATTTTTAGTTTTTTGAGGAACCTCCATACTGTTTTCCATAGTGACTACACCAACTTTCATTCCCACCAACACTGTGGCACAGTTTCCTTTTTTCCACATCCTCGCCAACATTTGGTATTTGTAGACTTCTTATTGAGGTGCCACCTCACTGTATTTTTGACTTGCATTTCTCTAATAATGAGTGATGTTGAGCATCTTTTCATGTGCCTATTGGCCATTTGTAAGCCTTCTTTGGAGAAATGTCTATTTAGGTCTTCTGCCCATTTTCTGACTGAGCTGTCCATTTTTCTGTTGTTGTTGTTGAACTGCATGAGCAGTTGTATATTTGTTTATTTTGGATATTAAACCCCTGCCACTTGCATTGTTTGCAAACATTTTCTCCCATTCCATAGGTTGTCTTTTGTTTTGTTTATGGTTTCCTTTGCTGTGCAAAAACTTTTAAGTTGATTAGGTCCCATTTGTTTATTTCTGCTTTTATTTCTATTGCCTTGGGAGACTGGCCTAAGAAAATATTGGTTCAATTTATGTCAGAGAATGTTTTGCCTATGTTTTCTTCTAGGAGTTTTATGGTGTCTTAAGGCTAATAATGTTTTGCCAAAAGAATGCAGAATGAAGCAGGGCAAAGGCTAACAGAATTTTGCCAAGAGAACGCACTGGTCATAGCAAACACCCTCTTCCAACAACACAAGAGAAGACTCTACACATGGACATCACCAGATGGTCAATACCGAAATCAGGTTGATTACATTCTTTGGACATGAGTTTGGGTAAACTCCGGGAGTTGGTGATGGACAGAGAGGCCTGGTGTGCTGTGGTCTATGGGATCGCAAAGAGTCGGACACGACTGAGCGACTGAACTGAACTGAACTGAATGGTGTCATATCTCACATTTCAGTCTTTAAGAATTTTAAATTTATTTTTGTGTATGGTGTGAGGGAGTGTTCTAACTTCATTGATTTACATGCAACTGTCCAACTTTCCCTACACCACCTGCTGAAGAGACTGTATTTTTTCCATTATATATTCTCACCTTCTTTGTTGAAGACTAATTGTCCATTGGTGTGTGGGTTTATTTCTGGCTCTCAGTTCTCTTCCCTTGACCCATGTCTGTTTCTGTGCCACCACACCATTTTGATTACTGAAGCTCCACAGTGTTGTCTGAGGTCTTGGAGGGCTATGCTTGCTTTGTTTTTGTTCCTCCGGATTCCTTTCGTAATTCTGGGTCTTCTGTGGTTCCATATAAATTTTTGGATCATTTTTTCTATTTCTGTGAAAAATGTCACAGATAATTTGACAGGGATTGTATTAAAACTATACATGGCTTTGGGTGGTATGGCCAATTTAACAATATTAATTCTTCCAATCCAAGAGCATGGGATATCTTTCCATTTCTTTGAATCATCTCCCATTTCCTTATGTAATGTTTTATATAGTTCTTAGCATATAAGTGTTTCATTTCTTTAGGTTTATTCCTAAGTATTTTGCGAGCGGTATGATTTTACAAGGTTTTTTTTTTTTTTTTTACCTTTCCTTTCTGACATTTCATTGTTACTATAAATAAATGCAACTAAATTATGTATGTTGATCTTGTCTCCTGCTACACTGCTGAAGTCATTTATCAGTACTAGTAATTTTTGTGTGGAATCTTTAGGGATTCTACATATAGTATCATGCTATCTGTATATGATGACAATTTTACTTCTTCCCTAAAAGCTGGAAGACGTTTAATCTAAGAAAGTTGAATAATTATATAGGAAGACCTAAGGCACTCCCTCAGCAGCAGCCACAGGACTGGAAAAGGTCAGTTTTCATTCCAATCCCAAAGAAAGGCAATGCCAAAGAACGTTCAAACTACCACACAATTGCACTCATCTCACATGCTAGGAAAAACATGCTCAAAATTCTCCAAGCTAGGTTTCAAGAATATGTGAACTAAGAACTTCCAGATGTTCAAGCTGGATTTAGAAAAGGCAGAGGAACCAGAGATCGAATTGCCAAATTCTGCTGGATCATCAAAAAAGCAAGAGTTCCAGGAAAACATCTACTTCTGCTTTATTAACTCTGCCAAAGCCTTTGACTGTGTGGATCAAAACAAACTGTGGAAAATTCTGAAAGAGATGGGAATACCAGCCCACCTTATGTGCCTCCTGAAAAACGTGCATGCAGGTCAAGAAGCAACAGTTAACCAGACATGGACAAATGGACTGGTTCCAAACTGGGAAAGAAGTACATCAAGGCTGTGTATTGTCACCCTGCTTATTTAACTTATATGCAGAGTACATCATGAGAAATGCCAGACTGGATGAAGCACAAGCTGGAATCAAGATTGCTGCAAGAAATATCAATAAGTTCAGATATGCAGATGACATCACCCTTATGGAAGAAAGTGAAGAGGAACTAAAGAGCCTTTTGATGAAAGTAAAAGAGGAGAGTGAAAAAGTTGGCTTGAAATTCAACATTCAAAAAACTAAGATCATGGCATCTGGTCCCATCACTTCACGGCAAATAGATGGGAAAACAATGGACACAGTGACATACTTTATTTTCTTGGGCTCCAAAATCACTGCAGATGGTGACTGCAGCCATGAAATTAAAAGATGCTTGCTCCTTGGAAGAAAAGCTATGACCAACCTAGATAGCATATTAAAAAGCAGAGACATTACTTTGCCAAAAAGGTCCCTCTAGTCAAAGCTATGGTTTTTCCAGTAGTCATGTATAGATGTGAGAATTGGACCATAAAGAAAGCTGAGCACCAAAGATATTTTTGAACTGTGATGTTGGAGAAGACTCCTGAGAGTCCCTTCAATAGCAAGGAGATCAAACCAGTCCATCCTAAAGGAAATCAGTCTTGAATATTCAATAGAAGGACTGATGCTGAAGCTCAAACTCCAACACTTTGGCCACCTGATGTGAAGAACTGACACACTAGAAAAGACCTTGATGCTGGGAAAGATTGAGGCAGGAAGAGAAGGGGACGACAGAGGATGAGATGGCTGGATGGCATCACCAAATGATGGACATGAGTTTCAGCAAGCTCTGGGAGTTGATGATGGACAGGGAAGCCTGGCATGCTGCAGTCCACAGGGTCGCAAAGAGTCAAACAGGACTGAGCGACCGAACTGAACTGAAGGCACCCCATAAACCAAAGACCTCTGCATCAGCAAATCATAAAGTCACATCACCAGGCCAAAATATCACCCCTTAAAAACCTCCACATACTTTATTGTCCCATTATTAAATAAAAATGTACAATGATGGATAATTAAGAGAAATGCTTATGCAATATGTAAGATAAAGAATAAAACAAATAGTGGGGTGGGGTGGGATGTGGGAGGGAGGAGGAGGGGACATATGTATACCTCTGGCTGATCCAGGTTGATGCACGGCAGAAATCAACACAATATTGTAATTACCCTTCAACTAAAAAAAAATGAATTAATAAAAAAAGAATAAGAGAAACAAACAAAAAATGGCCTATAAAGAAAGAGAAGATTGAGGGAACAAAAGAGACATATTAATAATAAGACCTAGTAAATGCAGAAAGGTCAGCAAAAATACAGCACCCACAAAAACAATAAGAGAATGTCATGAAACTGATGAAGAAGAGAGCTCTTAGGAATGAAATACACATTATCAAAGTAAAGGATGTTCTGCAGGAGTTATTTGGAAGTTATGGTTGAAAAATCCTCCAAAAAAGTGTAACAATGGATTGACTGCAAATGAGACAGGAAAGACAAATCAAGTAGGTCCGAATTTCAATTAACAGGAGTACTGGAAAGACAGCATAGAACTGGGGGAGGGGGACTTGAATTAGTGCAGTCTCTAGAGATGAAAATAAGTGGTCAGATTCAACTAACCCATCAAAAGGCTAGAATATTCATTATTATTTATTCAGCACCTATTATGGTGCCGGGCATTGTTCTAGATGTTGGATATACATTAAAACACAACAACAACAACAAAAACCCTAACTTTCATGAAGCTTACATTCCAACTGGAGGAGACAGACTATAAAAAAATAAGTCTCTCATGGACTGAACTGTTTCCCATTAAAATTCATTGTTGAAATTAAAATTCAGTGTTGAAACCCTAGCCCCCAGTATCTTACAATGTGACTGTATTTGGAGATAATATCTTTAAAGATGTAACTGAGTTAAAATAAGGTCATTAGGGCAGGCTCTAACCCAACGTGCCCAGTGTCCTTATAAGAGGAAATTTGGACACAAAATTACAGAAGGAAGACCAAGTGAAGACCCAGGGAGAAGACTGTTATCCAAGCAGAGAGACCTCAGAAGAAACCAGCCCTAAGGACTCTGAACTCAGACTTCTAGCCTCAGAACTGTGAGAAATCTCTGTTGTTTAAAGCCACGCAGTCTGCGGTACTGTGTTTTGGTAGTCCTAGCAAACTAATACAAAGGATTTACACATATATGCACATATGTATCAACATATACAAACATAATTATATATACACATACTCACATACATATGTATGTATGTGTGTGTGTTTGTTTGCATGTGTGTTTTTCCCTTGCCAAGCAATCCTCCAGTTCTCGGCAAACACTGACTTCATGTCCTGCAATTTAATTCAATTCTAACACTATACACCTGGTCCCATAAAACTCCTTCGAATGCCAACTGTAAGTTCAAGTCTCTGGCACTTCTGACCCACTGGCTATAAAATGGGGGATCCCACAATGCCCTCCTTACCTTAAATAATTTCCTAGAATGGTTCTCACTATGTTACTGATTTATTATTAAGATCCAATTTAGGAACAGCCAGATGGAAGAGATGCACAGGGCAAAGTCTGGGAGAGGCCTCCATGCCCTCTCCAGGCACACTACCCTCCCAGCACCTCCTCTCCATCCTGAAAGCCCTCCAAATCTCTCCAGTGATGGGCTTTTATAGAGGCTTCATTAAACATGCACAGTTGATTAAATCATTGGCCACTTTGATTGAACTCTATCTCCAGCCCCCTCTCCCCTCTTTAAAAGGGGTGAGGGGTGGCACTGAAAGTTCCAACCTCTAATCACATAGTCAGTTTCCCTGGCAACCGGTCCCCTATCCTTAGGGGCTGCACAAAAGCCACCTCATTAATGTAAACTAAGGTATGGTTGAAATGGGCTTGTTATGGATAACAAACATTGCTCCTTTCACCCTTACCAAAGCCAGGTATTATAACAAGATGTTCTATCACTCTCATCACTTAGAAAATTACAAGGGTTTTAGGAGCGCTGGTTTGAAACCAGGAACAAAGATGAAATATATATTCACAATATCACAGTTTGCATATATTTTTAACTTAGTGATAGGTTCTATGATGAAAATTAAATCAAGATAAGATTTAATTTTAAAGGTAAGAGGATTGACTTCCCTGGTGGCTCAGATGGTAAAGCGTCTGCCTACATTGTGGGAGACCCGGGTTCAATCCCTGGATTGGGAAGATCTCCTGGAGAAGGAAATGGCAACCCACTTCAGTAATCCTGCCTGGAAAAGCCCATGGATGGAGGAATCTGGTAGGCTATATAGCCCATGGGGTCGCAAAGAGTCTGAATGAGAGACTTCACTTTCTTTTTTCAAGAGGATTAGGAGTACTTAGATGGCATCAGAGATTGCAATTTTAAGTAGGATAATTAGAAAAGGGTGATACTTCAGGAAGCAACATCTGAACAAAGACCTGAGGCGATAAGGAAGTGGGCCATGTAGATATTTGAAGGAAG